>NC_133330.1:204132223-204732223 GCF_042186555.1 Aquarana catesbeiana
TATTAGTACCACAGTCAGGCAGCTAGACTATTTACAGTTAGTGCAGTGCGTCCTGCTCACAGTGTTCTGCTAAACCTACAAGTTAGTGGGGTGCGTCCTGCTCACAGTGTTCAGCTAAACCTACAAGTTAGTGGGGTGCGTCCACCTCACAGTGTTCAGCTAAACCTACAAGCTAGTGGGGTGCGTCCTGCTCACAGTGTTCAGCTAGATCCGTTTCTGTTATCTTCTTACTGACAGGCAGGCTTGTCTTGTTACAGTAAATACAGCTACCTGAAGAAAATTGCTGGTGTTCTTTTGATCCTATTAGTACCACAGTCAGGCAGCTAGACTATTTACAGTTAGTGCAGTGCGTCCTGCTCACAGTGTTCTGCTAAACCTACAAGTTAGTGGGGTGCGTCCTGCTCACAGTGTTCAGCTAAACCTACAAGTTAGTGGGGTGCATCCACCTCACAGTGTTCAGCTAAACCTACAAGCTAGTGGGGTGCGTCCTGCTCACAGTGTTCAGCTAGATCCGTTTCTGTTATCTTCTTACTGACAGGCAGGCTTGTCTTGTTACAGTAAATACAGCTACCTGAAGAAAATTGCTGGTGTTCTTTTGATCCTATTAGTACCACAGTCAGGCAGCTAGACTATTTACAGTTAGTGCAGTGCGTCCTGCTCACAGTGTTCTGCTAAACCTACAAGTTAGTGGGGTGCGTCCTGCTCACAGTGTTCAGCTAAACCTACAAGTTAGTGGGGTGCGTCCACCTCACAGTGTTCAGCTAAACCTACAAGCTAGTGGGGTGCGTCCTGCTCACAGTGTTCAGCTAGATCCGTTTCTGTTATCTTCTTACTGACAGGCAGGCTTGTCTTGTTACAGTAAATACAGCTACCTGAAGAAAATTGCTGGTGTTCTTTTGATCCTATTAGTACCACAGTCAGGCAGCTAGACTATTTACAGTTAGTGCAGTGCATCCTGCTCACAGTGTTCTGCTAAACCTACAAGTTAGTGGGGTGCGTCCTGCTCACAGTGTTCAGCTAAACCTACAAGTTAGTGGGGTGTGTCCACCTCACAGTGTTCAGCTAAACCTACAAGCTAGTGGGGTGCGTCCTGCTCACAGTGTTCAGCTAGATCTGTTTCTGTTATCTTCTTACTGACAGGCAGGCTTGTCTTGTTACAGTAAATACAGCTACCTAAAGAAAATTGCTGGTGTTCTTTTGATCCTATTAGTACCACAGTCAGGCAGCTAGACTATTTACAGTTAGTGCAGTGCGTCCTGCTCACAGTGTTCAGCTAAACCTACAAGTTAGTGGGGTGAGTCCACCTCACAGTGTTCAGCTAAAGCTACCTGTAGAAGGTTGGTGGTGTTCTCATACTACAGGCAGGCAGTTGATTTTGCTAGCTGCAGTATCAGTACATATATATATATATATATATATATATATATATATATATATATATCCCAGCTTAGTGCAGCTACAGGCTATTAGTATGTCTGGAAGGCCAAGAAGGAGAGGCAGACTGTCACAAGCCAATAAGAGAGGGCAAGCAGGCTCTGTGTCTAGTGCTGGTCGTGGAGACGGTGCATCCTCATCAGCACGTGGCCATGGGACACGCTTGGCCTTTTTTTCGGCAGCTGGCCATGTTGAGCCGGAAGACTTGGTCGAGTGGATGACCAAGCCGTCCTCATCCTCCTCATCCTCTCTCACCCATGCCCAGGGTACTTTGTCTGGCAAAGCAGCGGCCTCTTCCCTCGGCTCAATGTCATCAGTGACTCCTTCCCTAGCCCCACCATGTCCTCCTGAGGAGTCCCTCGAACTGTTTGACCACAGTGTTGGGTACATGCTCCAGGAGGATGCCCAGCGTTTGGAAGGCTCTGATGATGATACTGAGCTCGATGAAGGCAGTAACATGAGCACGGACAGAGGGGGTGCCCAAGAAGGACAGCAATCTGGCAGTCATGCTCCCCCTGCTGCAGCATACTGCCAGGTTTGCTCCAGTGATGAGGAGGGAGGGGATGATGAGGTCACTGACTCAACATGGGTGCCTGATAGGAGAGAGGAGGAGGAGGAGGAGGAGGCGGCACATCACCAACGAGGCAGGATGCCCTCCAGGGGCCAGCCTAAGGGCAGCACATTGACTGCATCACACCCGAAAACTCCACATGTGCAGGGCGCTGCAGTCTCTGCGCGTTATTCAAAAAGTTCTTTGGTGTGGGCCTTTTTTGAGACGAGTGCATCAGATCGCACCGCTGCTATTTGCAACATATGTCTCAAGCGTATCTGGCGTGGCCAAAACATCTCCCGCTTGGGTACCACATGCTTGACCAGACATATGTTGACCTGCCATGCAGTTCGTTGGCAAGCGTATCTAAAAGACCCACACCAAAGAACAAAGAGGACCTCTCCTTGCTCCTCATCAGCTGAGATTTCCAACCCCACTAGACCTTCAGTCCTCTCTGAGACCTGCACTGAGAGGAATGAAGGTGTAGAATTAGGTGTGTCACAGCCAAGTACTTGTGGGCAATCTTATTTTGGTACACCGACGTCAGATTGTACCAGGCAAATTTCCCTGCCCCAGCTGCTGCACCGCCGAAAGAAGTTTGCTCCCAGCCATCCACATGCCCAGCGGTTGAATGCTAGCTTGGCAAAATTGCTAGCACTTCAACTGCTGCCTTTTCAGTTGGTAGACTCTGCCCCCTTCCGTGAGTTTGTGGAATGTGCGGTTCCTCAGTGGCAGGTACCCAAACGCCACTTTTTCTCACGGAAGGCGATTCCGGCTCTCTACCAGCATGTGGAAGGCAATGTCCATGCCTCGCTGGACAGGGCGGTCAGCGGTAAGGTGCATATTACCGCTGACTCATGGTCCAGCAGGCATGGACAGGGACGTTACCTAAGTTTCACGGCGCATTGGGTGACTCTGCTGGCAGCTGGGAAGGATGCAGGACAAGGTGCAGTAGTGTTGGAGGTTGTTCCGCCACCACGCCTCCAAAATGCTAATGATTGTGACACACCTCTCTCCTCCACCCCCTCCTCTTCTTCTTCCTCCATGGCCTCTTCCTCGGAACCAGCGGTGCTCCGTAGTCGTTCAAGGGGCTACGCAAGTACGCAGGCCAAAAGATGCCATGCGGTGCTTGAGCTGGTGTGCTTGGGGGACAGGAGCCACACTGGGGCAGAGGTTCTGTCAGCTCTGCAGGGGCAGGTTCAGAGGTGGTTGACGCCACGCCAACTTAAGGCAGGAATGGTGGTTTGCGACAATGGCACCAACCTCCTCTCTGCCCTCCGACAGGGACAAATGACCCATGTGCTCTGTTTGGCTCACGTCCTTAACTTGGTGGTGCAGCGGTTCTTGGGCAGGTACTTGGGCTTACAGGATGTCCTGAGGCAGGCCAGGAAAGTCTGTGTGCATTTCCGCCGGTCATATAATGCCAGTGCTCGGCTGACGGACCTCCAAAAGGAGTTTAACCTGCCCAAGAACCGCCTAATCTGTGACATGCCCACCAGGTGGAACTCAACGTTGGCCATGCTGCAGCGGCTGCACACGCAGCAGAGGGCCATCAATGAGTACCTGTGCGACTATGGCACCAGGACAGGGTCAGGGGAGCTTGGTTTTTTTTCCCCACGCCAGTGGGCCATGATCAGGGATGCATGCACTGTCCTGTCACCATTTGAGGAGGCCACGAGGATGGTGAGCAGTGACAGTGCATGCATCAGTGACATTGTCCCCCTTGTCCACCTGTTGGAGCACACGCTGCGTGGAATAATGGACAGGGCACTTGAGGCAGAACAGAGGCAGGAAGAGGAGGACTTCCTTAGCTCTCAAGGCCCCCTTTATCCAGACAGTGTTCCTGCGTGCCCGCCGATCACACAGGAAGAGGACGAGGAGGAGGAGGAGGAGGAGGAAGATTGTGTCAGTATGGAGGTGGAGCCTGGCACTCAGCATCAGCAGCAGTCTTTAAGGGATCAGTCCCAAGAAACACATGGACTTGTACGTGGCTGGGAGGAGGTGGCTGCGGACCATGTCGTCCTTAGTGACCCAGAGGACTCCGGACCGAATGCCTCAGCAAACCTACGCTGCATGGCCTCCCTGATCCTGCAAAGCCTGCGGAAGGATCCTGGTATTCGTGGTATCAAGGAGAAGGACCAATACTGGCTGGCAACCCTCCTTGATCCACGTTACAAGGGTAAGGTTGTGGACCTTATCTTGCCATCGCAGAGGGAGCAGAGGATGAAACATCTTCGGGAGGCCTTGCAGAAAGGTCTGTGCAACGCGTTCCCAGAGACTGGGAGGTTACAAACTCCTGTTTCTGGACAACGTGTTGCAGAGGCTTCAGTCAGTCAAAGAAGGAGCGGTGGAGAAGGTGGCCGTCTGACCGATGCGTTCAGACAATTTTTTGGTCCGCAGCCCCAAGGTATGATCGGTTCCAGCAACCATCGCCAGCGTCTGTTTTACATGGTGCAGGAATACCTAGGGGCAAGATCAGACTTGGACACCTTTCCCACCGAAAATCCTCTGGGTTACTGGGTCTTGAGGATGGATCACTGTCCAGAGCTTGCACAGTATGCAATTGAGCTACTGGCCTGTCCTGCATCCAGCGTTCTTTCGGAACGCACATTCAGTGCTGCTGGAGGCGTGGTAACCGATCACAGGGTGCGTCTGTCCACTGACTCGGTCGATTGACTGACCTTCATAAAAATGAATTAGTCTTGGATCACCACCAGCTACCAAGCACCTGATGCTGATGTAAACGAATAATTTTTTTTGAAATCTCAGATCCCTTCAAAGACTGCCTATGCTGATGCTGAGTGACTATCCCTGAGTAATTATCCTCTTCCTCCTCAATCATCACGCTGATAGCTTGTAAGAACATTTTTGGTTCTGGGCGCCACCACCAGTGCCTAAGGCACAATTTTTCAGCCCCTGTTTAACAGGGGCGTGTAATTACAATTTTTGATGCAATACTTTGCAGCAGGGCTCGTTCCTGCGTTCCAACTAGAGTGTCTGTGAGGGGTTGCAGATGTTGTGGCACCAGCACCAGTGCCTAAGGCCCATTTTTTCTGCCCCTGTTTAACAGGGGCATGTAATTACAATTTTTGATGCAATACTTTGCAGCAGGGCTTATTCCTGTGTTCCAGCTAGAGTGTCTGTGAGGGGTTGCAGTGTTGTGGCACCAGCACCAGTGCCTAAGGCCCAATTTTTCAGCCCTTGTTTAACAGGGGCGTGTAATTACAATTTTTGATGCAATACTTTGCAGCAGGGCTCGTTCCTGCGTTCCAACTAGAGTGTCTGTGAGGGGTTGCAGTGTTGTGGCACCAGCACCAGTGCCTAAGGCCCATTTTTTCTGCCCCTGTTTAACAGGGGCGTGTAATTACAATTTTTGATGCAATACTTTGCAGCAGGGCTCGTTCCTGCGTTCCAACTAGAGTGTCTGTGAGGGGTTGCAGTGTTGTGGCACCAGCACCAGTGCCTAAGGCCCAATTTTTCAGCCCTTGTTTAACAGGGGCGTGTAATTACAATTTTTGATGCAATACTTTGCAGCAGGGCTCGTTCCTGCGTTCCAACTAGAGTGTCTGTGAGGAGTTGCAGTGTTGTGGCACCAGCACCAGTGCCTAAGGCCTAATTTTTCAGCTCCTGTTCAACAGGGGCATGTAATTACAATTCTTGATCTAATATTTCACAGCAGGGCCCTGTGAGGGCTTACAGTGTTGTGGCCACAGCAACACCTAAGGCCCAAATTTCTGCTGAGTATATAGGGCAGGACCCTACTTTCAAACAACTAACTTACAAACGACTCCTACTTGCAAACAGAAGGAGACAACAGGAAGTGAGATGAAATCTACCCCTAGGAAGGGAAATTCTCTCCTGTAAGAGTTAATATGGGAAAAACATTTCTCCTTTCCACTGATGCTTTCCAATCCTTGTTCCACAAAAAAACCCAAATTTTCAAAAAACATTTTTCATTGGGACAAAAAGTGAGGTGAAATCTTCTGAAGAGGAGGAAAGACAGCAAAACAAATGTCACAGGGGTGATAACCCTTCCCTATGTTTTCCAAAAAGCTTAAAAAAGATTTTTTGGCTGGAGCTAAACACGTTAAAAATGTACCCGTTCAAAATTACAAAGAGATTCTACTTAACAACAAACCTACAGTCCCTGTCTTGTTTGCACCGCCTGTATACTGCTGTTTAGAGTATATAGGGCCTGGTGGCCCCACACCTTTCCTTATTTTAATTTGGGTGCGGGGTTCCCCTTAATATCCATACAAGACCCAAAGGGCCTGGTAATGGACTGGGGGGTACCCATGCCGTTTGTCTCACTGATTTTCATCCATATTGCCAGGACCCGACTTTACATTAAACCCGCAAGCAGTTTTAAATGAGATTTTTCCTTTAAAAATGACATTTGGTGCAGGGACTGTTCTAAACACGGGAAACACGCGTCACTTTACAGGCATACTATAGACACCCCTCAGGTACGATATTTAAAGGAATATTTCACTTTTTTTTTTTTACTTTAAGCATCATTAAAATCACTGCTCCCGAAAAAACGGCCGTTTTAAAAGTTTTTTTTGCATTGATACATGTCCCCTGGGGTAGGACCCGGGTCCTCAAACCCTTTTTAGGACAATGCCATGCAAATTAGCCTTTAAAATGAGCACTTTTGATTTCGAACGTTCGAGTCCCATAGACGTCAATGGGGTTCTAACGTTCGTGCGAACTTTCGGTCCGTTCGCAGGTTCTGGTGCGAACCGAACCGGGGGGTGTTTGGCTCATCCCTAGTTCTGACTGCTATTGCTAAAGTCTCTATCGCCAAGGCGAATATCAGGGGCGAGAGAGGGCAACCTTGTCTGGTACCCTTAGAAATTTTGAAAGGGGCAGAGTAATAGCCCTGCAATCTAATCCTTGCCTCGGGGTTGTGGTAAAGGGATCTAAGAATTTCCAGAAAGCTCTCTCCGAAGCCCCAACACCTGAGGACTGCAAACATGTACGGCCAAGAGATTGAATCTAAAGCCTTCTGAAGGTCCAACGAAAGTAAAAGCCCTTCCTGAGGGAAATCCCTGTCCCACCCCGATTGAAGGACTGAGATTATGTCTGTCGGCCGTCTCACTTGGTCTGGGCCTTTTCGGCCTGGTATAAAGCCGACTTGGTCTTTGTCTACATAGCAGTTAATGAAAGATCCTATTCTATTCGCTAAAATTTTGGTCAATATTTTTAGATCATTGTTGATCAATGAAATGGGCCTATAGTTCTCCACCAGTTCTGAATCTCTATCAGGTTTGGGGATAACTGAGATAAACACCGCATTGAGGTAGGGGTCTACCAGGTCTCCTTTTCTTTTAGAATTGAAGAATTTGGCTAGACGAGGGGCCAGGGTTTCCGCAAAGGCTTTATAGTATGGAAAAGAAAAGCCATCAGGACCAGGGGCTGAACCCCTTTTCAGTTTCTTAATTACCTCTAGCACCTCGTCTGCCAAGATGGGAGCATCCATGATTTCCTTATGATCCTCTTTCAGGGAGGGGATGGGTAGATCTTCTAAAAAGGAGTGTATTTTGGACTCGTCAGTGTCGGTCTCTCCCTGGTACAGTTTGGAGTAGAACGGTTCAAATGTTTGTAAAATACGTTGGGGGTTTTGAGTTGTTGAGCCATCTTTTAATCTAATTTTCGGGGATGTGTGGGA
Organism: Aquarana catesbeiana; assembly: GCF_042186555.1. Classification (NCBI taxonomy): domain Eukaryota; kingdom Metazoa; phylum Chordata; class Amphibia; order Anura; family Ranidae; genus Aquarana; species Aquarana catesbeiana. The sequence continues at coordinate 204,139,879 of NC_133330.1, forward strand.
TCTAAACTTGGGGGTCAGTTTGGTAGCTAGCATAGTGCTCATCTTGTTTTTGTGTTGATAGAATTTTACACTGTTCCAGCGGATGGCTCTCTCGGCCCTGACCGTGATCGCCAAGTTTAAAGATAAGCGGACAGAATCAAGCTGCGCTAAAGAGACCGTGGAGGGGTCTTGCTTATGACGTTTGCTTAAGGTCGCAAATTCCTGTTCTAATTTAATAATGGAGGATCTTTCTCTTTTGAGTTGAGTAGCAATCTGAATGATCTTGCCTCGGATCGTAACTTTATGTGCTGCCCACAGAGTCTCAGCCGAGATGCTATTCACATCATTAATGAGAAAGTATTCTTTTAGAGCTTTATCAATTTCAATGACTGATGGGGTCATTCAATAGTGATTCATTGAGAGTCCAGTGTGATCTATTTGGCCTAGTGGTGGGGCCTTGTAGGGTAATGAGAACCATGGAGTGGTCTGAAAGGGCTGAGTCCGTGATGTGGGCTTTACTGACATAGAGGATATGTTTAGTGGAGATGAAAATGTGGTCTATCCTGGAATACACCTGATGGGGGTTTGAGTAGTGTGTATAGTCCTGCATTGTCGGATTAAGTTCCCGCCATATGTCTGCTAGGCCTTGTTGGTAAACAAGTTTAGCAATGTTTGAGCTAATCTTGGTGGGGCGAGTTAGTTGTGAGGATGGTGGTTTTGACTTATCTATTGATCGATCGAAGGCTGTGTTGGAGTCTCCTCCAAAGATAATCGTCCCTTCTACCTTAGACCCTAGTTCCTGAAACATTGAGTGGAAGAATTTAACCTGGCCCTTGTTGGGGGCATAATAGGTGACGAATGAAAAGAGCTGTCCTTCGATGAAACCCTTAATTAGGATGAATCTGCCGTCTGGGTCTCTGTACTCCTGCTGCACAGTGAATTTGCATTTTTTTGCGAATAGAATAGCTACCCCCTTGGACTTGTCCTCGGCATTTGCCAGATAGAATTGCGGGAATTTAGCATGGAGGAATGAAGGGATGTACCGTCTAGGGAAGTACGTCTCCTGAAGCATCACTACATCTACTTTTTGTGAGTTGTAGGTTTGGAGCACTTTCCTTCTCTTGACCACTGAGTTTAGGCCCTGAACATTGTGAGAGACTACTTTAAGAGCAGGGTTATTTGTGGTACTAAGAGACATGGCAAGCGGAACAAAGGTTGACGGCAATGCAGGCAGAACTTACCTTCATCTGATGAGATGAGGGAGGGTCTGGATGATGTTGGGATCGGAGCCTGGAACCTGGAGAAACCGACATCGATGGTGACGATCTAGCACTGGCAAGATTGAAAGAGAGGTTAGTGAGAGAGAGAGGAAGTAGAAGGAGGTAAAGAGAGAGATAGCCCATAAAGGGCCTGAGGCGATAGGGGAGAGTAAAAAGACTCTCTCTAGCATCACCTGGTGGACAAACATAGCCCACAAGTTGGGCCTGTGTCCCATCCTTCATGTATGGAAATTCCATAGTAGAACAATGGGAGAAGGCACACGACAGCTGCCTCAGCCAAGGCAACCCTGAAAAAAAAGGTAAGTCATCACATGAAAAATAACAACTAGTAAATGTAAAAATTATAACGTTAACTGGATTGAGGATCGTAACCAGCAACTAAGCATAGAACTAGGCTGGTAGGGCATATTGGGTAATAAAAAGAACTGTAGAACTAGGGATGGCTCGAGTCCTCATCAGCCGAAAATTAAGTAATATTGAGGACCCTGGAAGGGAGAGGTCCTCCAATCAGTTCCTGGAGAATCAGGCAAGATTAACGTCTTTCCACCCTTCCTCTGGAGTGTGCACAGTGCTAACACCTTAACATGGGTCTCCGAGGAAGTCTTTCAGCGTTCATAATAGGATAGCCTGCTCAGGCGACCTTGAAGATTAAGGATGTTTTTGTGGAGTGTGGGTAGTAAGCGTTTTTCCCAAAGCTCCTCAGTTTGTAAAGGGCAGGTGGGAGATGCAAAAAGAAGAGTCGGGCTGACAGTTCTGTGCTGAAGAAGGAAGTTGTATAAGGGACTGGAGTGGGGAGCCAGAGTTGACAGCAAAATGACATTTGGAAGGAAAAAACCCATTTAAAACTACCCGCGGCTATTGCATTGCTGACAATACACATAGAAGTTCATTGATAAAAACGGCATGGGAATTCTCCACAGGGAAACCCCGAACCAAAATTAAAAAAAAAAAATGACGTGGGAGTCCCCCTAAATTCCATACCAGGCCCTTCAGGTCTGGTATGGATATTAAGGGGAACCTCGGCCAAAATTTAAAAAAAAATGATGTGGGGTTCCCCCTAAATTCCATACCAGACCCTTATCCGAGCACGCAACCTGGCAGGCCGCAGGAAAAGAGGGGGGGACGAGAGAGAGCGCCCCCCCGTCTGAACCGTACCAGGCCACATGCCCTCAACATTGGGAGGGTGCTTTGGGGTAGCCCCCCAAAACACCTTGTCCCCATGTTGATGAGGACAAGGGCCTCATCCCCACAACCCTGGCCGGTGGTTGTGGGGGTCTGCGGGCGGGGGGCTTATCGGAATCTGGAAGCCCCCTTTAACAAGGGGACCCCCAGATCCCAGCCCCCCCCTGTGTGAAATGGTAAGGGGGTACTTACCCCTACCATTTCACTAAAAAACTGTCAAAAATGTTAAAAATGACAGGAGACAGTTTTTGACAATTCCTTTATTTAAATGCTTCTTCTTTCTTCTATCTTCCTTCATCTTCTTCTTCTTCTGGTTCTTCTGGCTCTTCTGGTTCTTCCTCGGGCGTTCTCGTCCAGCATCTCCTCCGCGGCGTCTTCTATCTTCTTCTCCTCGGGCCGCTCCGCACCCATGGCATGGGGGGAGGCTCCCGCTCTTCTCTTCATCTTCTTCTTCATCCTCTTCTCTTCTTCCTTCTTCTCTTCTTCTCTTCTTCATTTTCTTCTCCGGGCCGCTCCGCATCCATGCTGGCATGGAGGGAGGCTCCCGCTGTGTGACGGAGTCTCCTCATCTGACGGTTCCTAAATAACAGGGGGCGGGGCCACCCGGTGACCCCACCCCCCTCTGACGCATGGTGACTTGACGGGACTTCCCTGTGACGTCACGGGGAATGCCACAGGGAAGTCCCGTCATGTCCCGTGCGTCAGAGGGGGCGGGGTCACCAGGTGGCCCCGCCCCCCGTTATTTAAGAACGTCAGACAAGGAGACGCCATCACACAGCGGGAGCCTCCCTCCATGCAAGCATGGGTGCGGAGCGGCCCGGAGAAGAAAATGAAGAAGGGAAGAAGAGAAGAGGATGAAGAAGAAGATGAAGAGAAGAGCGGGAGCCTCCCCCCATGCCATGGGTGCGGAGCGGCCCGAGGAGAAGAAGATAGAAGACACCGCGGAGGAGATGCTGGACGAGAACGCCGGAGGAAGAACCAGAAGAGCCAGAAGAACCAGAAGAAGAAGAAGATGAAGGAAGATGGAAGAAAGAAGAAGCATTTAAATAAAGGAATTGTCAAAAACTGTCTCTTGTCATTTTTAACATTTTTGACAGTTTTTTAGTGAAATGGTAGGGGTAAGTACCCCCTTACCATTTCACACAGGGGGGGGATCTGGGGGTCCCCTTGTTAAAGGGGGCTTCCAGATTCCGATAAGCCCCCCACCCGCAGACCCCCACAACCACCGGTTAGGGTTGTGGGGATGAGGCCCTTGTCCTCATCAACATGGGGACAAGGTGTTTTGGGGGGCTACCCCAAAGCACCCTCCCAATGTTGAGGGCATGTGACCTGGTACGGTTCAGGAGGGGGGACGCACTCTCGTCCCCCCCTCTTTTCCTGCGGCCTGCCAGGTTGCGTGCTCGGATAAGGGTCTGGTATGGATTTTTGGGGGGACCCCACGCCGTTTTTTTTTTTTTGGTGCGGGGTTCCCCTTAAAATCCATACCAGACCTGAAGGGCCTGGTAAGGAATTTAGGGGGACTCCCACGTCATTTTTTTTTTTTTAATTTTGGTTCGGGGTTTCCCTGTGGGGAATTCCCATGCCGTTTTTATCAATGAACTTCTATGTGTATTGTTGGCAATGCAATAGCCGCGGGTAGTTTTAAATGGGTTTTTTCCTTCCAAATGTCATTTTGCTGTCAGACTGTTCTAAACATGGGAAACATTCACCCCTTTACAGGCATACTATAGACACCCCCCAGGTAGGAAATTTAAAGGGATATTACACTTTTATTGTTTGACTTTAAGCATTATTAAAATCACTGCTCCTGAAAAAACGGCCGTTTTTAAAACTTTTTTTTGCATTGATCCATGTCCCCTGGGGCAGGACCCGGGTCCCCAAACACTTTTTATGACAATAACTTGCATATAAGCCTTTAAAATTAGCACTTTTGATTTCTCCCATAGACTTTTAAAGGGTGTTCTGCGGCATTCGAATTTGCCGCGAACACCCCAAATTGTTCGCTGTTCGGCGAACTTGCGAACAGCTAATGTTCGAGTCGAACATGAGTTCGACTCGAACTCGAAGCTCATCCCTACCGATTAGTACAGTTCAGACTGGATTTCTCATTCACCTCACAAAGAGTATTGTTCCATTGAAAATCCAGGGCCCATAATCAAAAGGCAACAGGCTTGCATTCAGTTCTCTCCAACAGCCTCTGTCCCTGCTAGGTCTGTCACATTTCTCCCCTTTCGGCAGGAGACTAACACAGGAGGAGACCCCAGACGGGTTGACTCCGAAGTTAGTCCATAGTTCCAGTCCTCTACTGCCTGTACCCGCACAGTACCCCAAACAAATTGTTCCAAACAGAGTATTACTCACCCAGCCAACCTCTGCCTCACTCAGAGAACATATCTGCCGCTGGGGAGAGGCCTGGACTGGCCCTTCTCCCTTGAGTCCTTTCTGCCACTGGAGAGAAGACAGGGGGACTGGGCTCACTCTGTCATGCTGTTGGGGATCTGGGCTGACTGCCCAGCATCCCTGGAGTATACAGGTGGAGACTGAAGTCCCATCCACCTTCACAGGAAATCCATCTCCTGTTAGTTGAGGGCAGAGTCCAGCAGTACTCGGCCCTGTTGCCAGCCCTTCTGCTGGAAACCCCACACCATCTGCTCCGGCTACCTGTTGGGGAGGGAGGCCGACTGCCCCACCTCCCTGGAACTCTGTAGTTGTTGCCGGTGATGGCCAGAGGTTGGTAGCACTCTGCCCGGTTGCCGGTGCTTCAACTGAGGAAGTTCCCTGTAACTCCACAGATACTGCTGTTGGTGCGGGGCAGAGCACAGTGTAGTTTGGCCCCAATAGCAGCTCTTCTGCTGGAGGCTCATCAGGTTGTTCTTCCTCAGCAGAAAAGTCTATCAAATCCCCTACCTCTATAACTGTTGTCTGTGGATAGAGGTTCACCATCTCCTGTCCGTGGAACTCAGAAGATGCCATCAGTGCTGAGCAGAGCGCAATGAAGTTTGGCCCTAATCCCAACTCTTCTGCTGCGGGCTCACTCGATGGTTCTTCCTCAGCAGAAAAGTCTATCAAATCCCCTGTCTCTGCAACTGGTGTCTGGGGGTGGAGGTTCACCATCTCCTGTCCATGGAATCCAGAAGATGCTATCAGTGCTGGGCAGAGGTTAGCAGAGCTCTGCCCTGTTGTCAGCACTTCAGGTGTGGGGATGGCAATCTCCAGATTTTCCACTGCACATTCTCTGGCATGCTGCTGGACAGGCACATTCCTCCATCCAAGATCATCCCATGCAGAAACAGGATCATCAAGATCAGTCAGCACTTGCTGCATCCGCCATAAGACCTCCACCTCCATGGCTGCGGGGGCAGGTTGGCAAAGCACACTAATGCTCTGCCACATTGCCGACTCTTCAGCCAGGATTTCAGGGTTGTCAGCTGGTATTTCCTGATAGTCCCAGGCAAAGGGAGCCCAGCCCTGGCACTGAGCAATGTCCAGCAGCCGTCTGTAGGCGATCTCTAGCTCCCATTCCTGAACGGCCAGAAACTCCAAATCTTCCTGTGCCCAGTGCACTTCCGGAATGTTCAGTAGCCCTTCTCTGAAATCCATGATTTCATCCAACTGCCACTCCAAATCACTCCCAAAGTTAGAGTCCCCTGTCAGCTTCACATACAACAGTCCCAAGCTGCCGTAGCTTAAGCCTTCCGTTGGGCTGTCATCCGCTATCCAGGGACATGCTTGGGATACATGCCACCGGAGGGCTCTGTAACTCTCATCCAGCTTTATCTCTGCCCAGACCAGCCTGCTTAATTCAGCTGTCTGCTTCTTGTGTGGTTTTTCTCCCAAAAACCGCACCCGCAGTCCGTACTGCGACCAGTACCTTTCCTCGATGGAGGGGAGAACTTTTCCCTGGTGTCGCTGCTCACGGGCTAGCGCTTCCTTCCAGAGTTTACAGCGAATAGAATCACACCATCCCAGCAGGACCTGCTCTGACACTGGTCCTCTGTGCTGTATCTGCATCTCTCGCAACCTCCTTCTGAATACCTCATCCATGGCGGCTGGTATCTGTATCTCTCCTCTCCTGCTATCTGGACCTTGGATCCAGATGGAAGTTTGGATGTCCCAGACTGCAGGAAGCTTTCCCGCTGCTTGCCACCAATGTCACGGAACGTCCCTCACTCCGCTTGAGTGCTTCCGTCATATACCACTTCCTCCCAGTCTGTATACAGATATCAGATATTCCAACCTCTCTGAGCACAAAACAAGGCGACACTTGCTTGTTGCTACCATGAACTGTTTATTTAGAAACAAAGTTACAGGACTTTATATGCCGTTGGAACCTCCTCTAACAATACAACTGTAACCTAATTAACATAATTAACATGAGCTTTATTAACTAAAAAAATTTACCCAGACCAGATGACAGACTTGTGGGCACCGAGCTTCACACAGTAGTATAAACACAATAGCTGCGTCCCGTATCCTACATTGTATAGAGGACAATGTGATCAGCTCATTCAATTAACATAAACACAGGTAGTTGATGACACCAGCATCTCCTCACAGGATGTGTCCCAACAGAATGAATCAGTCTTATCAGCAGGGGGCTGCTGGAGGAATCCCCCCTCCCTCTTCAGGGACACAAATCCACAGCAAAGAGTCCCCAACAGAATCTAACAACATACAATATATACATATATACACGACAGAGTCCGATTAGTACAGTTCAGACTGGATTTCTCATTCACCTCACAAAGAGTATTGTTCCATTGAAAATCCAGGGCCCATAATCAAAAGGCAACAGGCTTGCATTCAGTCCTCTCCAACAGCCTCTGTCCCTGCTAGGTCTGTCACAGGGAGATTGGGCTCGTGGGCATGGGGTGTTTGGCAGAACTTGATTGAAGATTTGTGGTATCCATCGTGGAGTCTTGGGAGATAAGATTCAATTGAAGGAGTACCCGTTCACCCTCCGGAAGGCTGGTGAAGGAATGTGTTTTGCCTTTATAGGCAAATTTTAAGGCAAAGGGGAAGCCCCACCAGTACTTGATCTCCTTTTGTGCAAGAATCAATAGTAACGGTTTGAGGGAATATGCGACGTTGGATGGTCGCGGGAGAGATGTCCGCAAAAATCTGAATGTCATTGCCCTGAAAGGAGATGTGCGTTTGCTTGCGTGAGGTTTTTTATTATGTCTTCCTTCACCCCGTAATAGTGAGGCTTAACCACTACATCCCTGGGGGCTCCATCCTTCCTAAGAGGACCCAGAGATCTGTGCGCTCTGTCTAGCTCGAGTTTGTGCTGAGCTATGGACGGGATGAGGGTTTGATAGGCTCTTGGACTGTCTTGGGGATGTCCGTGATGGACTCTGGTAAGCCCCTATATCCTAAAGTTGTCCCTCCATGAACGGTTTTCAAGATCGTCGATCCTGGCAAGGGCTGTGTCTAATTGCTCCTGAATGATGTGTATATGGTCAGTGTTCTGGTTAGCCCTGGACACTGTTATGTCGAGTTTGTGTTCAATCACCTCCATTCTGGCTCCCAGGTTTTGGAAGTCAGAACGTATGTCACTGGTGATTTTGTTGGCGGTATGAGTGAGACCCCTTTCAAGCAGCTCAGACAGTTTAAGGTACAGGTCTCCTGCGTTAAGGGGGGTGTCCATCTCTGGGCCTCCTGGGGTGGTAACATTGTCCATGCGGTCAGGGGTTTCCCCCATGGGAGAGAGTCTGTATGTGTCCAGCGAGCGCTCAATTAGCGACTCTGTGGAGGCAGGAGAGGGGGTGGTGATGTGGAGGATGCTGTTGGAAGCCAGGGGGGTGTAGTCAAGTGTAGCAGGGGTCAGAACTTGCCTGTGTTCTTGCTGTCCTCTTGGGAGCTGGTCTCGTGGCTGAGTAGCGGTCGACATCTTGGATTCGGCCCGTTTGTAATCAGCTGAAAATTGCGGACCGAGATCCCTTCTGGCTGTGCTGCCCAGCATGTAAATGCTCCTGGGGGGTTCCCCGATTGGATCCTGCTGTTGGGGGGGTCGTGCTGGTCCCGATCCGGCTTTAGGGTCGCTGGATGGCTGAGGCAGTGTGGAGCTCCCGGCTTACGCGGCCATCTTGGAAGCTACTGCGCATGTGCCCCCATGTTTGTTATTTTTAAAAAAAAAAGAAATGAGACTTTAGTATTACTTTAACTGTGAAAGAAGCATACTCAAGAGATGTCGCAAATAACCACAAAAGACTCAAATATTGCTTGAGAAGATGGATCTTTATAAGAATACCTTGCTATAACACAGTTTGGATATACTCATTTTCCAAACTTAGTATTGACAGTCCACATACATTGATTGGTATAAATGTTTTTGCTGCTTTATTTACATAACATTTCTTTGTGTCTTCTTCAACATATAGGGTCCTTACGTATGTATTCTCCTTAATTGATACTATGTACAATAGCTTGTACTTTTGTTACTCTCTTTTCTTATGGAAAAATAAATGCCAGTTATTGAAAAAAGTTCTGGTTTCACATACACTTTAATAGTCTTCATAAGGCAAATGTATGGCAGAGCTTTGCCTGACTACAAAGAGACCTTTTCAATAAGCCAAAGAAAAAGTACAGCCATGATGTTCTTATGCAACAACCCATAACAACCAATTATATTTCAATTTTTGATACTTAAATTAATTAGGATTGGTTGCTGTGGGTTTATACCCACTTGTATTTTTTTGAATTACGTGTGTTTGTAACCTAGGCCTTTGCAAAAAAAAAAAAAAAAAAAACACTTCACACTTCACAGGAAATACAAGCATTGTCTGTCATTAAAAACTTTGCAATTGACTTTATTTCTGCACAGATGGTCATAGATAAATGAATATATTCAGACACATTATCTGCCTCTATCTTCCTATCTTTCCTGCCAGTGATTCCTCTCTCTCTTTTAATTCTTCTGACTTACTTTCTACTTTGGGACAAGCTCTGTTTAAAGTCCTTTCTCCTTCCAGAGCACACACAGTCACGGCTGGCTTAGCTCTGCCTAATTAAATAGCTTTAGAATAATGGTATTTTATAATGATAGCTTTATAAAAACCCTCAGCGGCTCTGTGTTTAAGCAGAAAGAGAGAAGCATCCCTCCCCCAGGGAAATCACAGCAGGAGCTTCTACAGCTCAGGCCAACTGCTTCGTTATGTAAGGTGGCATAATTGTTACAGGTTTTATTAGAATTCAAATCTTGCACTAGCCCTATTGTGTCCTTAGGTGACAGTTATTTCATTTTCAGCCATTACCCAAAATGGTACCTTTCAAGGTCATTTAGAACTGTGTCCAATCTGGCTTCATGTATCTGTGTAACCGATAGGGTCTAAATGGCACAAGCTAAACACGGAAAGTTTTGCAGATAACATATTTTGTATTGTGTAGAGCAGTATGTTAGTGATAGGCAGAGCAGTGTATGCTTTTTGAAAATGGAGAGCAGTGTGGCTTTTGTAATATACACTATCATGCTTCCAACATAGAGATCCTGTTAAGATATTGTTATTCCTGTTGACATGGTTTTGGGCTTCCCCTAGTGACCAATGTGTACTACATCATATTAGTGAATGGACTTGTTTATTAGTGTTTTGACCTCTATGGGGCCTCTTTACTCCCCATGAAATCTCTCTACAGGAAAAGGGAGCACCATGGAAGTACAGGCTCCATTTTGAGAAGTATATGTAAATTAAGTGCATCTGTAGAAGCCCAACCACCATGTTTCAGTGCACATGGAGAAACAATAACCTATTTTGCCACTTCATGGCAGCATCACTGGTTAGCGTTGGACCTACACCAACTCTGTGTATAGTATTACATGTATTTTGAATACATTACCTTATTTCTCACAAATTTCATTCCATTCTGTTCTGTCAATAAAACTTCAAGATTTGTACATATGGTTTGATTTTATTGAAGGATAACAGGATTTATCTGAATGGCAATTAGTACAAATGCCACCTGGTAATCTTTGGCAAGGACACCTGCTGCACAGTAAGTACGGGCACCTACTTATGGCAATACAGCAGTCTCTACACCATCAAACACCTCCACCAAGCAACATTTCCGGAATCTTCATACAAGACAAGGTCCCTAGTTTTTGTTTTTTCTAAACTTTCATCAACAAGAAAAGCTTTCAGCGTTGCCTGTGTAAAAGCTGAAGCAGCAAAAGTACAGGCAGCCTATTCTAAACAAGAAATGGCAATCAAAGAGTGAAAATATAATTAAAGTCTGAGAAAGCATAGTTTGAGAAAATCCAGAAACAACCTGAAAAAGCACAGCATGAGGCATCCCAAGAAATGCAAAAAGCCTTCCTAGAAGCAAGCAGAGATAGAGAAGGAGCTACTGTATGTACCATGACAATGATCACAATGAATGTGGTAATGTACTTGGTCCAATAACTAAACCCCATGATTCTTCTGCAATGCACTTTGGACCACTGCTATCAACACTCAAAGCAAAGCAGCAACAAAGACTAAGCTGAGGAGATGAACCAAAGATGCTACACGGCACCATTGCAAGTCAGCGACAAGCCTTAAGTCTGCAAACAGGACTCCAATAAAAATGACACCATGGACAATAAGCTTAACACACACAATATACCTAAGTCTGCAAATTATCTTCCAGCATCAGCCTTCATACAAGAGTGGTAGCACGCAGACCTGCTTAAATTAGAGTATCTATAAAGGTATGATTACACACCACCTAGCAATGCAGCTTAGTCAACAATAACCAAAGGGCTATTGATTCTGCCACATTTTTTGCACAATGTAGCTAAAGAACATAGCATTTTTTAACAATCATCCTGAAGACTACAGAGCCTGAGGACCTTTCTTCCAAAATGCAATTAAAAGCATAGGGTCGTCACACAGTGAAGAAATAGACCTCATAATTAAATATTATAGAAATTAGTCTGCTGAGCATGCAAAACAATGAAGAACAATCAACATTAATTACACAGAGACTGGCCTAAAACTGATCTGGGAAGAACTTGATAGGTGCTATGGTTCAACAGAAGCTATAGAAAGTGCATTATTCAAAAGAGCACTATCCCAAAATACCTAACAAGGCATACAGTGGGACAAAAAAGTATTTAGTCAGCCACCAATTGTGCAAGTTCTCCCACTTAAAAAGATGCGAGAGGCCTGCAATTGTCATCATAGGTATACCTCAACTATGAGAGACAAAATGTGGAAACAAATCCAGACAATCACATTGTCTGATTTTTGAAAGAATTTATTTGCAAATTATGGTGGAAACTAAGTATTTGGCCACCTACAAACAAGCAAGATTTCTGGCTCTCACAGACCTGTATCTTCTTCTTTAAGAGGCTCCTCTGTCCTCCACTCATTACCTGTATTAATGGCATAGGTTGGACTTGATGGACTTGTGTCTTTTTTCAACCTCACCTACTATGTATATGTAACTATGTATGGCACCTGTTTGAACTTGTTATCAGTATAAAAGACACCTGTCCACAACCTCAAACAGTCACACTCCAAACTCCACTATGATGAAGACCAAAGAGCTGTCGAAGGACACCAGAAACAAAATTGTAGACCTGTACCAGGCTGGGAAGACTGAATCTGCAATAGGCAAACAGCTTGGTGTGAAAAAAATCAACTGTGGGAGCAATAATTAGAAAATGGAAGACATACAAGACCACTGATAATCTCCCTCGATCTGGGGCTCCACGCAAGATATCACCCTGTGGGGTCAAAATGATCACAAGAGCGGTGAGCAAAAATCCTAGAACCACACAGGGGGACCTAGTGAATGACCTGCAGAGAGCTGGGACCAACGTAACAAAGGCTACCATCAGTAACACACTACGCCACCAGGGACTCAGATCCTGCAGTGCCAGACGTGTCCCCCTGCTTAAGCCAGTACATGTCCAGGCCCGTCTGAGGTTTGCTAGAGAGCATTTGGATGATCCAGAAGAGGATTGGGAGAATGTCATATGGTCAGATGAAACCAAAGTAGAACTGTTTGGTAGAAACACAACTCATCATGTTTGGAGGAGAGAGAATGCTGAGTTGCAACCAAAGAACACCATACCTACTGTGAAGCATGGGGGTGGCAACATCATGCTTTGGGGCTGTTTCTCTGCAAAGGGAACAGGACGACTGATCTGTGTACATGAAAGAATGAATGGGGCCATGTATCGTGAGATTTTGAGTGCAAACCTCCTCCCGTCAGCAAGGGCATTGAAGATGAAACGTGGCTGGGTCTTTCAGCATGACAATGATCCCAGACACACTGCCTGGGCAATGAAGGAGTGGCTTCGCAAGAAGCATTTCAAGGTCCTGGAGTGGCCTAGCCAGTCTCCAGATCTCAACCCTATAGAAAACCTTTGGAGGGAGTTGAAAGTCTGTGTTGCCCAGCGACAGCCCCAAAACATCACTGCTCTAGAGTAGATCTGCATGGAGGAATGGGCCAACATACCAGCAACAGTTTGTGACAACCTTATGAAGACTTACAGAAAACGTTTGACCTCTGTCATTGCCAACAAAGGATATATAACAAAGTATTGAGATGAACTTTTGATATTGACCAAATACTTATTTTCCACCATAATTTGCAAATAAATTCTTTCAAAAATCAGACACTGTGATTGTCTGGATTTGTTTCCACATTTTGTCTCTCATAGTTGAGGTATACCTATGATGACAATTACACCTTTTTAAGTGGGAGAACTTGCACAATTGATGGCTGACTAAATACTTTTTTGCCCCACTGTATCAGAAACTTAGGGAACTAAGTGACCTGCTAATGGAGCTCCAGGTAGCCACATCTGAAGGGGATTTAGTAGGTGACTGCAATATTGTGTCAATCTCGCCACTGTTATTGGTGAGATTTGACACCTGCGAGCCCCGTCGCGGGAGCCAGCGCCGAGATGGCTCGCTCATCGGGAAAGGAAAACTGTTTTTTCCTTTTGCAATGAGTGACAGGCAGTGCTGACAGCTGTCTGGTATGAATCATGAGGGGGAACGCTGCGTCAAATTTTAAATAGAAAAACGGCATGGGTTTCCCCCCAAGGGCATACCAGGCCCTTAGGTCTGGTATGGATTTTAAGGGGAACCCCCTACGCCAAAAAATCGGTGTGGGGGTCCCCCCAAAATCCATACCAGACCCTTATCCGAGCATGCAGCCTGGCCGGTCGGGAAAGTGGGTGGGGACGAGCGAGCGCCCCCCCCCTCCTGAACCGTACCAGGCTGCATGCCCTCAACATGGGGGGTGGGCGCTTTGGGGAAGGGGGGAGCCCTGCGGGCCCCCCACCCCAAAGTACCTTGTCCCCATGTTGATGAGGACAAGGGCCTCTTCCCGACAACCCTGGCCATTGGTTGTCGGGGTCTGCAGGCAGAGGGCTTATCGAAATCCGGGAGCCCGCTTTAATAAGGGGGCCCCCAGATCCCGGCCCCCCACCCTATGTGAATGAGTATGGGGTACATCGTACCCCTACCCATTCACCTAGGGGAAAAAATTGTCAATAAAAAAAACCACACTATACAGGTTTTAAAAGTAATTTATTTAGCAGCTCTGGGGGTCTTCTTCTGACTTCGGGGATCTTCTTCCGACTTTGGGGGTCTTCTTCCAACTTCTCCACTCTCTCCGGCCTCTTCTCCCAGTGTCCGCTTCTTCTCCCGCTCTACGGCCTCTTCTCCCGGTGTCCGGTTCTTTTGTCGGGCTCCCCTGCTATCTTCTGCCGCTCTTTTGCTAGCTGTGGCCCGGTCTTCACCATCTTGTTAGTTCTTCTCTTCTTCCGATGTCGACACGACGCTGTCTCCCACTGTAATGATGTGTGCGAGGTGCGGGGCGACTTATATAGGCATGGGGCATGGTCACCGGGCGATGTCACCTGGTGACCCCGCCCCTATGATGTCACAGTCCCGGGGCATGATGGGAAGATGGAAGAAGACCCCCGGGGTTGCCTAATTAATTACTTTTAAAACTTGTGTAGTGTGTTTTTTTTATTGACACTTTTTCCCCCAGGTGAATGGGTAGGGGTACAATGTACCCCATACTCATTCACATAGGGTGGGGGGGCCGGGATCTGGGGCCCCTTATTAAAGGGGGCTCCCGGATTCCGATAAGCCCTCCGCCCGCAGACCCCGACAACCAACGGCCAGGGTTGTCGGGAAGAGGCCCTTGTCCTCATCAACATGGGGACAAGGTGCTTTGGGGTGGGGGGCCCGCAGGGCGCCCCCCCTTCCCCAAAGCAGCCACCCCCATGTTGAGGGCATGTGGCCTGGTACGGTTCAGGAGAGGGGGCGCTCGCTCATCCCCACCCCCTTTCCTGACCGGCCGAGCTGTGTGCTCGGATAAGGGTCTAGTATGGATTTTGGGGGGACCCCACGCCGATTTTTCGGCATAGGGGGTTCCCCTTAAAACCCATACCTGACCTAAGGGCCTGGTATGCCCCTGGGGGGATCCCACGCCGATTTTTTATTTAAAATTTGGCACGGCGTTCCCCCTCATGATTCATACCAGACAGCTGTCAGCACTGCCTGTCACTCATCGGGAAAGGAAAAAACTGTTTTCCTTTCCCGATGAGTGAGCCAGCGCGACATGCACAGTACCCTGTCGCAGAGAACCAGCGCAATGGGATCGCACTGGAAACACAATCTCGCAGTCAGGTACTGTACAAGGACTTGCATTTCATGACATAGCCAGAGGTGTCAACCCCAATGTACAAAAGTTACCATATAACTTGTGAGAGTAATGAATCACATATAACCGCATATTTAAAAGACAGTGCACCATTCCATTTACTACCTTCTATGCTTTTGTGGACTTTGTGTGCCAGCAAGCTAAGATCAAAATATCTTCATTTTGATTTCCTAATGTCATATGCTGCTCCTTTAGAACTTATCCCTAAAATCCCAAGCACACAGAACTAATGTGGCTCCTCCACATTCTTTTCACAGGTCTGCCAGCTACTCTCACTCAGAGACAAAGGTACAATATCTTAGTGGGCAGTGTCCCTTATATTGGAATCCACATCCTATCCTAAAAAGGGAAACATCCTTGGTTGACTGCAAAACTTTCTGAAAGAGAACAACATTTGCTACAGGAGCTTAATATCATCATCTCACATCACGGGGGATCGTAAAGTCTGCATGAAACACAAAATGTGACAGATCAGACCACAACACAGCCTTTATACTCTGGGTGAGCCCCATGGACTTTACAACACGCTAACAGCACCAGCAGCAGTGAGCAAGGTGGGGAATCCTTAGATAGACAAATATGCCTGTCCTTTCTAAATCTTATTGAACAACCATCGATTTCTAATCATTGCAGTGCATGGCACATCTGATACCAAAGGTAGATAAAATATCATCCTGCTCCTTGGGAGAGATATCCCTCAGATCTACAACATGAGAACTTATATTAAGGGGCCACAATGCTTCTTTTGCTGGGAGGGTAGACCTAGGATGAGTAATTACAGGAGATGTTTGTCTAGGAAGATGTCTGTCTAGGAAGTATCCATAAACCAACCTCTATTAGCAGCATGCTTACAAATATACTAGAGAACAGATGTCTCTCTTTTTTCCAGCCTTACCATAATCATTTCCTCATAAAAAATGGTCACACAAACCAACTGCTTTTTTCCTTTATAGGCTTCTCCAGAGATCACCTTGCCTACGACAGTGACCAGACCATTTAGGTGCACAGTCTTTCAAAGAATAATCAAATGACAAACTCTTCTTAGAAATAATAGAGAAGGGACTAGTTAAATATGAAACAAAAAGCTGAGTTGCACCTTCTCCTTTCAGACCACAGAATCAACACTTATCTTATAACAGAGAACGAGTACTGAAACATTTCTCCTCCATTAGCTGTAATTTCCAAAGAAAGCCAACATTGAGAAAAAATATATATATATACTGTACAGTCATACAGGAAGAGCTCCCCATCTTAGGGGCCCTATATTAAGTGTGAGTGCTTATCAGTATTTAGAGTACAGTTTGACGAGTGCCAAATTCGAGTGTGTCAAGGTGGGGTTTTTTGACAGCAAAATATGAATATCGAGTCAAAATATGTATAAAATTGAAAATTATCCTTTTGGCAGTTATGTTTCCACCCGCTTTTTGTGGATGATCTGCTTTTCGATTTTGCTCTTGGTTTTTTCATTTTATTCTATTTTTATCCCTTTTTTATTCATATAGTTGTGTTTTTGCAACAATGAATGCGATTATTGTTCCTTGCCTATGATGATGTCTCATGTATATGTATATTGTGTATGATGTCTGGTTTATACCATCATGTTAATTGAAATGAGTCTACGAGAATATTCACACATGTTATGTATCATCGGTCCATACATTTTATTTGTCTGTAGACTAGGGATGAACTTCGAGTTCGAGTCGATCTCATGTTCGACTCGAACATTGGCTGTTCGCAAGTTCGCCAAACAGTGAACAATTTGGGGTGTTCGCGGCAAATTCGAATGCCGTGGAACACCCTTTAAAAGTCTATGTGAGAAATCAAAAGTGCTAATTTTAAAGGCTTATATGCAAGTTATTGTCATAAAAAGTGTTTGGGGACCTGGGTCCTGCCCCAGGGGACATGGATTAATGCAAAAAAAAGTTTTAAAAACGGCCGTTTTTTCAGGAGCAGTGATTTTAATAATGCTTAAAGTCAAACAATAAAAGTGTAATATCCCTTTAAATTTCTTAGCTGGGGGGTGTCTATAGTATGCCTGTAAAGGGGCACATGTTTCCTGTGTTTAGAACAGTCTGACAGCAAAATGACATTTCTCGCGGCTATTGCATTGCCGGTCCGACAATGCACAGAAGTTTATTGATAAAAATGGCGTGGGACTTCCCCACAGGGGAACCCCGAACCAAAATTTAAAAAAAAAATTACGTGGGGGTCCCCCTAAATTCCATACCAGGCCCTTCAGGTCTGGTATGGATATTAAGAGGAACCCCAGCCAAAATTTAAAAAAAAAAATGACGTGGGGGTCCCCCTAAATTCCATACCAGACCCTTCAGGTCTGGTATGGATTTTAAGGGGAACCCCGCGCTAAAAAAAAAAATGGCGTGGGGTCCTCCCAAAAATCCATTCCAGACCCTTATCCGAGCACGCAACCTGGCAGGCCACAGGAAAAGAGGGGGGGACGAGAGTGCGGCCCCCCTTCCTGAACCGTACCAGGCCACATGCCCTCAACATTGGGAGGGTGCTTTGGGTTAGCCACCCAAAACACCTTGTCCCCATGTTGATGAGGACAAGGGCCTCATCCCCACAACCCTGGCTGCTGGTTGTGGGGGTCTGCGGGTGGGGGGCTTATCGGAATCTGGAAGCCCCCTTTAACAAGGGGACCCTCAGATCCCGGCCCCCCCCTGTGTGAAATGGTAAGGGGGTACAAAAGTACCCCTACCATTTCACTAAAAAACTGTCAAAAATGTTAAAAATGACAAGAGACAGTTTTTGACAATTCCTTTAATTAAATGCTTCTTCTTTCTTCTATCTTCCTTCATCTTCTTCTTCTGGTTCTTCTGGCTCTTCTGGTTCTTCCTCCGGCGTTCTCGTCCAGCATCTCCTCCGCGGCATCTTCTATCTTCTTCTCCTCGGGGCGCTCCGCACCCATGGCATGGGGGAGGCTCCCGCTCTTCTCTTCATCTTCTTCTCTTCTTCATCTTCTTCTTCATCTTCTTCTCTTCTTCTCTTCTTCATTTTCTTCTCCGGGCCGCTCCACACCCATGCTGGCATACTAGCTGAAGAGTAGTTTTAAATGACTTTTTTCCTTTGAAATGTCATTTTGCTGTCATACTTTTCTAAACACGGGAAACATGCACCCCTTTACAGGCATACTGTAGACACCCCCCAGCTATGAAATTTAAAGGGATATTACACTTTTATTGTTTGACTTTAAGCATTATTAAAATCACTGCTCCTGAAAAAACGGCCGTTTTTAGAACTTTTTTTTGCATTGATCCATGTCCCCTGGGGCAGGACCCAGGTCCCAAAACACTTTTTACGACAATAACTTGCATATAAGCCTTTAAAATTAGCACTTTTGATTATTCATGTTCGTGTCCCAAAGACTTTAACGGTGTTTGCGTGTTTGAACAAACTTTTTTCCTGTTCGCATGTTCTGGTGCGAACCGAACAGGGGGGTGTTCAGCTCATCCCTACTGTAGACTAATGAAAATTGTTGTGATGTCTCTCATTCTGGTCCTTCTACCTGCCCCCCTGGGGATCTGACGCACCCGCTGCCGCCTCTTCCGTTTTTTTTGTTTTTTGTGGGGGGGGTTTCTTCCTCCTATGAGCCTTCCCGGCAAGGGGGGGAGGAGCCGATCATTTCAGCGGCTCCTCCCTCTTTCCCCATTAGGCACCCAGGCTGGTACCGGCTGCCATACTGGGGATTTTCCTTCCTTGCCGGCGGCGTTCGGAACCATTCCCGGACGTTCACTTCACTGCGCATGCGTGGGGCCCCGTGCGTGCGACGTGACGTAGATACGTCACGTAATTACGACGGGAGCAACGCCATTTCGGGGCACCATGCCCGTCCCAAACACCGGGGAAGCCACACGAGGCTGCCTGTATGGCGGCCATGCCACCCATGTTGGTCCACCTGATCGGCCCTTAATGGGGTTTGATTTTTGGGGGGGGATGCACACCTGCAGAGGATCCAATTTGATTAGGATACGCCCTTGGTAGGTACATATATGTGTGGATGGTTTTGGATCTGTAGCTTCTCTACCTGGTGGGTCAGACGTCTATGCAGCTCCTACACAGTAAGTACACATCTGAGCAGTATGTTTTTGCGCCATCCTCGCCTCTAAATCTATACTTTATAACAAGGTTACTATGCTCTTTTGAGCTGATACTTATGATACCTTTCTTTTATACATATATTTCAGACTAGTCGACTCGGTGTGGACATTGATCCTCTGAGCCTGACATATTTTGTGGCCAATCCCGGGCCAGGCTACAAACCATAGTCTATCTATATAGGGCGTTTTGGCGCAGTTTCATAATAGCTTCAACACTCATTCAGGTATACTTGGTTTATTTTGTTTTTTCACCTTGTTTTGTCACCTTCTTGCAATCCGCTTCTGGTGGGGGTTTCCGTTTCTTGTCCTTTCCCCTCACTCACAAATGGATCACTTTTTGTACCGTTTGGTTTCACCAGTCCTTCACTAGGTCCATGCACGCATGGTATGCATTATTTTTCACTTTTTCAGACAACCTTTTCTATATAATTTTATATAATTATAGGTCAGCACCATACACTTTATATGTCACTGCACCTTTTTTTCACTTTCTCACACATTTGTGTTTTATAATTGGGCTGACATATGTTCTTCTGACCTTCCAATCCATTACATCACTCACTTGCCAATAATAATATTTTTATTTACTTCCCTTTTTATAACCTAATTCTCTTTATTTATATATTCATGCACTTATTATTACCTAATAAACATTTAGTTACCAAGCACCTAGAGGCTACTAGCTGCATATATGGAATGCAACTAGATTGATGCCTGCTAGTTGGTCAATTGACTACTGTCCTGGTTAACTCTTTCTCTCTCTCTCTCTCTCTCTCTCTCTCTCTCTCTCTCTCTCTCTCTCTCTCTCTCTCTCTATATATATATATATATATGTATATACACACACATTCTCCTTGATTCCCATATTTATTTTTATTCATCATTTATCCTTTACCTATAATATATTTTTTCAAATAGTTGTTTTTGATATAGGGATATAGCATTTAGTTTGTCCATTTTTGGATCTTCACTGCAGGTGTGCCCCTTTCCCCCAATCGATCATCTGGCCCGATGGGGGGTGACCTTTCAGTTTGACTTCTCGTAAGCCAAATCGGTGGACCATTGCCCCCTCCTTCTGGTTGCGGTGCTGGTGGAGTTGTGTTGGGACCCTCTGAGGGTGAGGAAGTGAGCAGTTTTTAAAGGGACCTATATGTAGGAAGTTCCTTGTTCCTACCACTGGACATACACTGTTGAGTAATTACATTAGGTATATATGCTGTGGATTATTTCTGTCACATGCAAATGTCATGCTACATGTGTATTCATATTATATATTTCTCAACAGACTGAACCTCTGAAGAAGACTCCCAGTATTTGGGTCGAAACGCGTCAGCTTTATTTTTCATACTGCTGACATTTTTTTTAATGTCATTATGGAAATATGTCTGTATAGTGTATGCCAATTTTAAATAAGGTTTAAATACTTCCTATTGGAGCTCATATCTTAATTTCATGACTTGATTTTTGGCAAAATAAACTTTTTCAATTTTATACATATTTTGACTCAATATTCATATTTTGCTGCCAAAAAACCCCACCTTGGGGGATTCTTTTTCCTTTTTCTTTTTAGCACCAGGGGTGAGCAGCACCCTTTCTCCTTCTTTTGTGTTTTTTTCTCTTTTTCAAATTCGAGTGTGTCTGCCTAAAAATGTCCTCCTGACATGTCCAGATATTAACAAAAAACCTCCGGGAGACTGACATTCAACAGATGTTCTATTTCTTCCTTGTTAGAGAGAAAGATGTACATTTCTTGAGATTTTTTTGGTTCAGAGATAATGATTCCTTCACAGACAACATAGAGTACCGTAGGAGAGTACACATCTCCTAAAGTTGCTGTCTATGAATTCAGGGAATCTACTCGAGAGGGTTAAGCAGAGTATGGCTCAGTTGCTATACAATTCATAGAAAAATGCTTCTATGTAGATTCCTAAGTCTGCAATCAACCTTCTCAAAAGAACACTTCAATTGGTTGAAACATGTTGGACAGGGGTTATTCGTCATGACATAATTTCAACTTATATCACTTCATCACTTCTGTGGGACACATGCAGGAAACAGGCAGGAAGTTGGGTCAGTGGTGGCCATCCTGGAAACGTGGTATACAGGCATACCCCGCTATATGGACACTCACTTTAAGTACACTCGCGAGTACGGACATACCCGCGAGTGTACTTAAAGTGTCTTACAAGTATGGACAGTGGCATTGCAGTACTGGGACCCCTCGAGTCACTCCCATTCCCTCCTTTGCCTATGAGAGCCGGTTTCACGGAACAACAGAAGACACCACAGGCTTGTCTCCCAGCCCTGTACCTTCATGGATATCTCCCTCAGAGAGCCCATGGAGTGGAGATGCGGCCTCCCATGCTGATCATCTGCTCTGTGCTGCTGCTGAAGGGAGCTGAAGCAACAATAAACAAGTGCTGGGAGGCAGCCGGCCACAGCACACTATGCTTTCTCACAAACTACAACAGCCAGGTGAACATAAGTGCCATAGCCAGACCCTGCTGGCTGGAATCTACATCAACCTGACCCTGCACAATGGTCACAGTGAGTGAGACCACCCCACTTCCCCTGGGGACAAGGACCACCCCACCTCCCCTGGGGACAGGGACCACCCCATGCTCCCTTGGGACAGGGACCTTGGGTAGCACCGAGAGGGACCCAGGACTACAACATATCCAATTTTGGGGTCGGCCAGCTTGCCTAGGTAATCAGTTACGCCTGTAAATGACTATTGCAATGCTGTACATGCATTGAGAAGTGAAAAAAAGGTATTGCTTTACTTTAAGTACAGTTTCGTTTTGCATAAATGCTCTGGTCCCATTGTGTACTTAAAAGTGGGGTATGCCTGTAGTAACCATATTGAATGCTTGCATTTGTATTTTTAATGTGAGTGCACAAATGGAAGTGTTTTTATTTTTTCTATTGCAATAAAAATTACTGCACTAGGTCTTTGTATAGAAATGTATTGTTTAATCACACAGATCCCGGTTCTCTCAGGGGAGAGAGACAGATCGTGTGTTCATACTAAGTATGAACACCGATCTCTCTCTCCTCCTAGTCAGTCCAATCCCCCCTACAGTTAGAACACATCTAGGGAACACAGTTAACCCCTTGATTGCCCCGTGTGTTAACCCCTTCCCTGCCAGTGACATTTTACAGTAATCAGTGCATTTTTATAGCCTCAAAATGTGTCAAAAGTGTCCAATTTGTCCGCTGCAATATCGCAGTCTCAATAAAAATTGCAGATCACTGCCATTACTAGTAAAAAAAATCATAATAAAAATGCCATAAATCTATCCCCTATATTGTAGATGCTATAACTTTTGTGCAAACGCTATAACTATATTGTAGACGCTATAACTTTTGCGCAAACCAATCAATATACGCTTATTGCAAATTTTTTACCAAGAAAATGTAGAAGAATACATATCAGCCTAAACTGAGGACAAAAATGTTTTTTTTTTTTTTTTTTTTTTTTAAATTGGGGATATTTATAATAGCAAAAAGTAAAAAAAATGTGTTTTTAACAAAATGGTCGTTCTTCTTTTGTTTATAGCGCACGAAATAAAAACCGTAGAGATGATCAAATACCACCAAAAGAAAGATCTATTTGTGGGGGAAAAAAATTGTTTGTGTACAGCGTCATACGACTGCGCAATTGTCAGTTAAAGTGGCGCAATGCCGTTTCACAAACAATGGCCTGGTCATTGAGCAGCCAAATCTTCCGGCGCTAAAAGCCCCTGTGACACATGGTGCCTCTGCATCTGGCATGCAAAAGAAGAAAGAAGGAGGAGGAAGTAGTGTGGAGCAGAGAGAGTGACTAGCACTGCCAACAGGGTACTGAAGAGCTGGGCTGGTGATAACCTGATGAATTCTGGAGGTGGCAGGATACACAGCAAGGCAGATGTCTCTCGGGGGAACTCCAGATGTACTTGACAATCAGTGCACACAGGAAACAGAAGTAGAAACCAGGCCAGAGGTCAAACACAGATGATCAGTCAGGAGGCAGAGGCAGGTAGCAGAAACAGGAACTTGACCTAGGTCATACATGGAAAGGCAGCAGATAAGAAGTAGTAAAGTCTGTAATGCAAGCCGGGGTCATACATGGGTCATCAAACAGGAGTAAAGTCAGTAGAGCAAGCCAATGGGTCAACGCCAGGAGAAGAGATTAGACAGGTCTGGAACAAGCCAGAACACAACAGGTAATCCAAGGAATACACACATAGGCTCGTAAACACAGGAAGGCTGATGACAATCCAGAAATTTGGTGGAATCAGCAGCAGTCTTTTATAGGCCAGCAAGTGGCCACATCTGTCACGTTATGCATGCACCATTGCGCATGCGCGCTTGCGATTTGCCACCGTGCACCTGCCTACGCCAATTCGCCATTCTTCTGAAAATGCGCATGCGTACGGGAGCACCCAAATTACTGACTAATTAGATGTCATTGAAGTAATGAGTCAATGGGTTCACATAATTTTTCCTCCAGCACTGTGATAGATAAATGGTCAAATGTTTATGGTGAACTACTGCAGAAAGCCAATTGATTCCAGGAAGTTTGCATACTTTTTTCATATATATATATATATATATACACACACACACACACACACATTTTGTATTTTGTTTCAACATTCAAAAATGTGTACATCTGTTTGCACCTGGATGAGGGAGCTGTAAATTTGTCTCTATGAAGTACTATTGCAAGAATGTCACCATTAGGGATGAGGTTTATGTTCAGGTCGAACATGAATTTGACTTAAACATCGGGTGTTTGCCCATTCCTCGGAAAATGTAAATTTTGGGGTATTTGTGGCAAATTTTAGTGCCACGTAACGCCCCATAAGGCACTGATCGCAGTGCATTGCTGTTTGATGAAACGCACAGATCCACGTCCTGTCAGGGGAGAGGAGACCGATGGTGTGTTCTCAGTACAGAGGAACACCGATTGGTCTCCTCCCCTTGTGAGTCCCCTCCCCCTACAGTTAGAATCACTCCCTAGGAAACATAATTAACCCCTCGATCACTCCCTAGTGTTAACCCCTTCCCTGCCAGTCACATTTATACAGTAATCAGTGCATTTTTATAGCACAGATCACTGTATAAATGTGAATGGTCCTAAAATAGTGGCAAAAGTGTCCAAAATGTCCGCCACAATATCGCAGTCATGATAAAAATTGCAGATCGCCACCATTACTAAAAAAAAAAATAAATAAAAATGCTAAAATTCTATCCCCAATTTTGTAGACGCTATAACTTTTGCGCAAGCCAATCAATATACACTTATTGTGATTTTTTTTTACCAAAAATATGTAGAATACATATCGGCCTAAACAGAGGAAAAAATTTGTTTTAAAAAAAATGTGATATTTATTATAGCAAAAAGTAAAAAATATTGTGTTTTTTTCAAACTTGTCACTCTTCTTTTGTTTATAGCGAAAAAAATAAAAACCACAGAAGTGATCAAATACCACCAAAAGAAAGCTCTATTTGTAGGGAAAAAAATGATAATTTTACTTGGGTACAGTGTTGATGACCGCACAATTGTCATTCAAAATGTGACAGCGCTGCTAGGGCAGGGGGTGAAAGTGCCCTGTATTGAGGTGGTTAATATATATATATATATATATATATATATATATATATATATATATATATATATATATATATATACAGTCAGGTTCATAAATATTGGGACATCGACACAATTCTAATTTTTTTTTGGCTCTATACACCACCACAATGGATTTGAAATGAAACAAACAAGATGTGCTTTAACTGCAGACTTTCAGCTTTAATTTGAGGGTATTTACATCCAAATCAGGTGAACAGTGTAGAAATTACAACAGTTTGTATATGTGCCTCCCACTTTTTAAGGGACCAAAAGTAATGGGACAATTGGCTGCTCAGCTGTTCCATGGCCAGGTGTGTGTTATTCCCTCATTATCCCATCTACAAGGAGCAGATAAAAGGCCCAGAGTTAATTTCAAGTGTGCTATTTGCATTTGGAATCTGTTGCTGTCAACTCTCAATATGAGATCCAAAGAGCTGTCACTATCAGTGAAGCAAGCCATCATTAGGCTGAAAAAACAAAACAAACCCATCAGAGAGATAGCAAAAACATTAGGTGTGGCCAAATCAACTGTTTGGAACATCCTAAAAAAGAAAAAATGCACCGGTGAGCTCAGCAATACCAAAAGACCCGGAAGACCACGGAAAACAATTGTGGTGGATGACCGAAGAATTCTTTCCCTGGTGAAGAAAACACCCTTCACAACAGTTGGCCAGATCAAGAACACTCTCCAGGAGGTAGGTCTATGTGTGGCAAAGTCAACAATCAAGAGAAGACTTCACCAGAGTAAATACAGAGGGTTCACCACAAGATATAAATCATTGGAAGGCCAGATTAGACTTTGCCAAACAACATCTAAAAAAGCCTTCACAGTTCTGGAACAACATCCTATGGAAAGATGAGACCAAGATCAACTTGTACCAGAGTGATGGGAAGAGAAGAGTATGGAGAAGGAAAGGAACTGCTCATGATCCAAAGCATACCACCTCATCAGGGAAGCATGGTGGTGGTAGTGTCATGGCGTAGGCATGTATGGCTGCCAATGAAACTGGTTCTCTTGTATTTATTGATGATGTGACTGCTGACAGAAGCAGCAGGATGAATTCTGAAGTGTTTCGGGCAATATTATCTGCTCATATTCAGCAATATGCTTCAGAACTCATTGGACGGCGCTTTACAGTGCAGATGGACAATGACCCGAAGCATACTGCAAAAGCAACCAAAGAGTTTTTTAAGGGAAAGAAGTGGAATGTTATGCAATGGCCAAGTCAATCACCTGACCTGAATCCGATTTAGCATGCATTTCACTTGCTGAAGACAAAACTGAAGGGAAAATGCCCCAAGAACAAGCAGGAACTGAAGACAGTTGCAGTAGAGGCCTGGTAGAGCATCACCAGGGATGAAACCCAGCGTCTGGTGATGTCTATGTGTTCCAGACTTCAGGCTGTAATTGACTGCAAAGGATTTGCAACCAAGTATTAAAAAGTGAAAGTTTGATGGATGATTGTTAATCTGTCCCATTACTTTTGGTCCCTTAAAAAGTGGGAGGCACATATACAAACTGTTGTAATTCCTACACCATTCACCTGATTTGGATGTAAATACCCTCAAATTAAAGCTGAAAGTCTGCAGTTAAAGGACATCTTGTTCGTTTCATTTCAAATCCATTGTGGTGGTGTATAGAGCCAAAAAGATTAGAATTGTGTCAATGTCCCAATATTTATGGACCTGACTGTATATATATATATATATATATATATATATATATATATATATATATATATATATATATATATATATATATTATGTACACTGCATCCAGTGTAGCAAACCCTATATCTGACTGCAAGCCATTCCTGGTGTACTTTTTCTGATATACTTCAGGCAGGCAGGTTATTCAGTTAGCTGCAGTGTATTAAAAATATATATATATATATATATATATATATATATATATATACGCACTTTATCCAGTGTAGCCTATATCTGACTGCAGGCCCTAAAGAAAAAGAAAACAAAGGCGCACCAGCCTTGTGCATTAACTTTGTTGGCTTTGTTATCTATTCCACCAACTCTTCTGCATGTTGTGGCTCAATAACATGGCCAGCTGCAGAAAAAAAGGACAAGCATGCCCCACGGCCACATGCGGAGGATGTACCGTGTCCATGACCTGCACTGTTGACTGTAGACACAGAGCCTGCTTGCCTTCTTTTAGTGGCCTGCGAGCATCTGCCTCTCCTTGGTGGCCTTCTGGACATGCTGTAAATTTTGTTTAGCAAAACCACACTACACTGTATTGTGTACTGTGTACTGTGTACACCACCAGAAAAGTAGTAGCAACTGCACTAGGGGTGCACAATACTGTGTACACCACCAGAAGTGTAATAGCAACTATGGGTGCACTGTAATGTGTACTGTGTACACCACCAGAAAAGTAGTAGCAACTGCACTATGGGTGCACGGTACTGTGTGCACCAACAGAAGTGTAATAACAACTATGGGTGCACTGTATTGTGTACTGTGTACACCACCAGAAAAGTAGTAGCAACTGCATTAGGGGTGCACGGTATTGTGTACACCACCAAAAGTCTAATAGCAACTATGGGTGCACTGTGTTGTGTACTGTGTACACCACCAGAAAAGTAGTAGCAACTGCACTACAGGTGCACGGTACTGTGTACACCACCAGAAGTGTAATAACAACTATGGGTGCACTGTATTGTGTATTGTGTACACTGCCAGAAAAGTAGTAGCAACTGCACTATGGGTGCACGGTACTGTGTACACCACCAGAAGTGTAATAACTATGGGTGCACGGTACTGTGTACTGTGTACACCACCTGAAGTATATTATAAACGCATTAGCTGATTGTGATGCCTGTGCGTTCCTCCATGATCTTTGGAAGGTTTCGCTCATCCTAAGTCGCATGTTGTTTGTCGGTGCACTTTTATGGTGTGCTTCCTCCACCAACTGCTTGTGAGTTGTTTCTTTTTATCTTTTTTACACAATAAATGTTTTAAAGTTAATGCACAAGGCTGGTGAGCCTTTGTTTTCTTTTTCTTTTGGTCTCTTTAGGATCCCCCATCCTTGAGGGCAGCAAGGCCTGTGTTGACATACCACTTATATGGTGATCCACCTGTGCGCAGGAGACGTTTTTTCTTTTCTATGACTGCAGGCCCTTCCTGGTGTACTTTTTATAATATACTTCAGGTGGTGTACACAGTACACAGTACCGGGCACCCATAGTTATTACACTTCTGGTGGTGTACACAGTACCGTGCACCCATAGTGCAGTTGCTACTACTTTTCTGGCAGTGTACACAGTACACGGTACAGTGCACCCATAGTTGTTATTACACTTCTGGTGGTGTACACAGTACCGTGCACCTGTAGTGCAGTTGCTACTACTTTTCTGGTGGTGTACACAGTACACAACACAGTGCACCCATAGTTGCTATTAGACTGTTGGTGGTGTACACAATACCGTGCACCCCTAATGCAGTTGCTACTACTTTTCTGGTGGTGTACACAGTACACAATACAGTGCACCCATAGTTGTTATTACACTTCTGTTGGTGTACACAGTACTGTGCACCCATAGTGCAGTTGCTACTACTTTTCTGGTGGTGTACACAGTACACATTACAGTGCACCCATAGTTGCTATTACACTTCTGGTGGTGTACACAGTATTGTGCACCCCTAGTGCAGTTGCTACTACTTTTCTGGTGGTGTACACAGTACACAATACAGTGTAGTGTGGTTTTGCTAAACAAAATTTACAGCATGTCCGGAAGGCCACCAAGGAGAGGCAGATGCTCGCAGGCCACTAAAAGAGGGCAAGCAGGCTCTGTGTCTACAGTCGACAGTGCAGGTCATGGACACGGTACATCCTCAGCACGTGGCCGTGGGGCATGCTTGTCCTTTTTTTCTGCAGCTGGCCATGTTATTGAGCCACAACATGCAGAAGAGTTGGTGGAATAGATAAGCCATCCTCATCCTCCTCATCCTCTGTCACCCAGGCTCAGAGTAGTTTGCCTTCCAATGCAGCTGCCAAAGCGGCCTATTCCATCGGCTCCATGTCATCAGTCACTCCTTCCCTAGCCCCACCATCATGCATTGAGGAGTCCCCCAAACTATTCAACCACAGTGTTGGGTATAAGGAGGATGCGCAGCACTTTGAAGGCTCCAATGATGTTACCCAGGTTGAGGAAGGGAGCAACGTGAGCCTAGAGAGAGGGGGTGCCCAAGAAGGACAAGAAACTGGCAGTCTTGTTCCCCCAGCTGCAGTATACTGCCAAGTTTGCTCCAGTGACAAGGAGGGAGGGGATGATGAGGTCACTGACTCTACTTGGGTGCCTGATAAAAGAGAGGAGGAGGAGGCACATCTCCAATGAGGCAGGATGCCCTCCAGGGGGCAGCTTAAGGGCAGCCACCCTATTGCATCACACCGCAGAGCTAAGCAGATGCAGAGCGCTGCTGACTCCCCACATATTTTGAAAATTTCTTTGGTGTGAGCCTTTTTTGACACGTGTGCAGCAGATCACACCGTTGCTGTTTGCAACATACAGTACCTGACCGCGAGATTGTGTTTCCAGCACGATCCCATCACGCTGGTTCTCGGCGACAGGGTACTGTACATGTTGCGCTGGCTCGCTCATCGGGAAAGGAAAACTTTTTTTTCCTTTCGCGATGAGCGACAGGCAGTGCTGACAGCTGTCTGGTATGAATCATGAGGGGGAACGCCGCACCAAATTTTAAATAAAAAAACGGCGTGGGTTCCCCCCAGGGGCATACCAGGCCCTTCGGTCTGGTATGGATTTTAAGGGGAAACCCCTACACCGAAAAATCTGTGTGGGGTGCCCCCCAAAATCCATACTAGACCCTTATCCTAGCACGTAGCCCAGCTGGTTAGGAATGGGGGTGGGGACGAGAGAGCGCCCCCCTCCTGGACCGTACCAGGCCGCATGCCCTCAACATGGGGGGTGGGCGCTTTGGGGCAGGGGGTGCCCTCACCCCAAAGCACCTTGTCCCCATGTTGATGAGGACAAGGGCCTCTTCCTGACAACCCTAGCCGTTGGTTGTTGGGGTCTGTGGGTGGAGGGCTTATCGGAATCCGGGAGCCCCCTTTAATAAGGGGGCCCCCAGATCCCAGCCCCCCACCCTATGTGTATGAGTATGGGGTACATCGTACCCCTACCCATTCATCTAGGGAAAAAAGTGTCAATAAATAAAACACACTACACAGGTTTTTAAAGTAATTTATTAAGCAGCTCCAGGGGTCTTCTTCTGACTTCGGGGGTCTTCTTCCAACTTCTCCGGCCTCTTCTCCCGGTGTGCGGTTATTCTCCCGGTTTTCGGCCTCTTCTCCCAGTGTTCGGCTTCTTCTCCCGGTGTTTGGCCTCTTCTCCCAGTGTCCGGTTCTTCTGCCGGGCTCCTCCGCTATCTTCTGCCGCTCTTTTGCTATCGGTGGCCCGGACTTCTGCGCCATCTTCTCCCCTCTTCTTTTCTTCTGATATTGACATGACGCTCTCTCCCGCTAGAATGCTGTGTGCGAGCTGCACAACCATTTATATAAGCAGTGACCCCCACGCCGATTTTTCAGTGTAGGGGGTACCCCTTAAAATCCATACCAGACCGAGGGGCCTGGTATGCCCCTGGGGGGGAACCACGCCAGTTTTTTATTTAAAATTTGGCGCGGCGTTCCCCCTCATGATCCATATCAGACAGCTGTCAGCACTGCCTGTCGCTCATCGCGAAAGGAAAAAAGTTTTCCTTTCCCGATGAGCGAGCCATCTCGGCACTGGCTCCCGCGACGGGGCTCGCAGGTGTCAAGTCTCGCCGATAACAGCGGCGAGATTGACACAATATCGCGGTCACCTACTGTATGTCTGAAGCGCATCAAGCGTAGCCAAAACAACAACTGCTTGGGTACCACATGCTTGACTAGACATATGACAACCTCCTATGCAGTCCATTGGCAACAGCACTTAAAAGACCCACATCAAAGAACAAGGCGGACCTCTCCTCGCTCCTCATCAGCTAGGATCTCCAACCCCACTATACTTTCAGTCCTCTCAGAAACCTGCACTGAGAGGAATGAAGGTATAGAAATAGGTGTCCCAAGTACTTGCGGTCAAATTTCCCTACCCCAGTTGCTAAACCTTCGAAAGAAATTCGGTCCCAGCCATCCACATGCTCAGCGTCTGAATGCTAGCTTGGCCAAATTGCTAGCACTGCAACTGCTGCCTTTTCAGCTGGTAGACTCTGCCCCCTTTCATGAATTTGTGGAATGTGCGGTACCTCAGTGGCAGGTTCCCAAATGCCATTTCTTTTAATGGAAGGCCATTCCGGCTCTCTATCAGCATGTGGAAGGCAATGTCTTGGCCTCATTAGACAGGGCAGTCAGCAGTAAGGTGCATATTACCGCTGACTCATGGTCCAGAAGGCATGGACAGGGATGTTACCTTTCTTTCACAGAGCACTGGGTAACTCTGCTGGCAGCTGGGAAGGATGTAGGACAGGGTTCAGTATTGTTGGAGCTTGTTCCGCCATCACGCTTCCAAAATGCTAGTAGTGGTGATTCTGCCACAGCTCTCTCCTCCACCCCCTCCTCTTCCTCTATGGCCTCTTCCTCTGCAGATTTGTCCTCTGAACCAGCGGTGTTCTGTAGGCATTCAAGGGGCTACGCAAACACTCAGGCAAAAAGATGCCATGCAGTGCTTGAGTTGGTCTGCTTAGGGGACAGGAGCCACACTGGGAAGAGATTCTGTCAGCTCTGCAGGGGCAGGCTCAGAGGTGGTTGATACCACGCCAGCTTCAGCCAGGAATGGTTGTATGTGACAATGGCACCAACCTCCTCTCTGCCCTCCGTCAGGGACACTTGACCCATGTTCCCTGTTTGGCTCACATCCTGAATTTGGTGGTGCAGTGGTGCAGTGGTAGGTACCCTACTGAGGCAGGCCAGGAAAGTCTGTGGTCATTTCTGCCGGTCATATAATGCCAGTGCTCGGCTGGCTGACCATCAAAGGGAATGCAACCTGCCCAAGAACCGCCTCATTTGTGACATGCCCACCGAGTGGAACTCAATTTTGGCAATACTGCAGTGGCTGCACACTTAGCAGAGGGCCATCAATGAGTACCTGTGTGAGTATGGCACCAGGACAGGGTCAGGGGAGCTTGGCTTTTTTTTTTTTTTGCCACGCCAGTGGCTACTGATCAACTATGCATGCATTGTCCTGTCACCATTTTAGGAGACCACGAGGATGGTGAGCAGTGACAGTGCATGCATCAGTGATACTGTCCCTCTTGTCTTCCTGTTGGAGCACACACTTCATGGAATAAAGGACAGGGCACTTGACGCAGAACAGCGGGAGAAAAAGGATGACTTCCTTACCTCTCAAGGCCCCCTTTATCCAGATAGTATTCCTGCGGGCCCGCCGATCACACAGGAAGAAGAAGAGGAGGAGGAGGATTATGTCAGCATGGAAGTCGAGGATAACACTCAGCATCAGCAGCAGTCTTCAAGGGATCATTTTCAGTCCCCAGAAACCCATGGAGTTGTACGTGGCTGGGAGGAGGTGGTTGCGGATCATGTGATCCTTAATGACCCAGAGGACTCAGGATCAAATTCCTCTGCAAACCTACGCTGCATGGCCTCCCTGATCCTGCAAAGCCTGCAAAAGGACCCTAGGATTCGTGGTATCAAGGAGGGGGATCATTACTGACTGGCAACCCTTCTTGATCCGCGTTACAAGGGTAAGGTTGCAGAACTCATCCAGCCTTCGCAGAGGGAGCAGAGAATGAAACATCTTCAGGAGGCCTTGCAGAAAGGTTTGTGCAATGCGCTTCCAGAGCCTGGGAGGTTACAATTTCCTGGTTCTGGACAACGTGTTGCTGAGGCTTCGTTCAGTCACAGAAAGAGTGGTGGAGAAGGTGGCTGGCTGACCGATGCCTTCAGACAATTCTTTATTCCTCAGCGCCAAGGTCTGATCGGTTCCAGCAACCATCGCCAGCGTGTGAATTACATGGTGCAGGAATATCTAGGGGCAAGATCAGACTTGGTGACCTTTCCAACAGAACATCCACTGGGTTACTGGGTCTTGAGGGTGGACCACTGGCCAGAGCATGCTCAATATGCAATTGAGCTACGGGCCTGTCCTGCATCCAGCGTTCTTTCTGAATGCACATTCAGTGCTGCTGGAGCCTTTGTAACCGATCACAGAGTGCGCCGGTCCACAGACTCTGTTGATCAGCTCACATTCATAAATGGATCACCAGCTACCAAGCACCTGATGTTGATGTAACCAATTGATTTTTCTATGGATGTGGGATCCCTTGAGGACTGCCTATGCTGAGTGACTATCCTATTCCTCCTCAGTCTTCATAATGATAGCTTCTAAGAATATTTTTGGTTCAGGGCACCATCACCACTGCCTAATGTCGTGTACACACGAGCAGAATGTCCGACAGAAAAAGTCCAACGGGAGCTTTTCATCATATATTCCGATCGTATGTATGCCCCATCGGACTTTTTACGTCAAAAATTCTGATGGACCTAGAAAGAGAACATGTTCTAAATTTATCCTGACGGAACCAATTCCTATCAGGAAAACCACTCATCTGTATGCTGTTCCGACATACCAAAAACAACGCATGCTCTGAAGCAAGTACAAGACGGATGCTATTGGCTACTGGCTATTGAACTTCCGTTTTCTAGTCCCATCCTAAGTGTTATACGTCACTGTGTTCTGGATGGTCGGAATTTGGTGTGACCATGTGTATGCAAGACAGCTTGAGTGGAATTTTGTCAGAATTCTGTCAGAAAAACCTTCAGAGTTTATTCCGACGGGAAAATCGGTCGTGTGTACGGGGCATGAAGCCCAATTTTTCTGCCCCTGTTTAACAGGGGCGTGTAATTACAATTTTTGATCAAATATTTCACAGCAGGGCTCGTTCCTGTGCTCAACAAGAGTATCTGTGAGGGGTTGTAGTGTTGTGGCACCACCACCACTGCCTAAGGCCCAATTTTTCTGCCCCTGTTTAACAGGGGCGCATGATTACAATTTTTGATCTAATATTTCACAGCAGGGCCTGTTCCTGCGCTCAACAAGAGTATCTGTGAGGCTTTACAGTGTTGTGCCACCACCACCGCCTAATGCCCATTTTTTCTGCCCTTGTTTAACAGGGGCGTGTAATTACAATTTTGATCTGAAATTTCACAGCAGGGCCCGTTCCTACGCTCAACAAGAGTATCTGTGAAGCTTTACATTGTTGTGCCACCACCACCACCACTGCCTAAGAGCCAATTTTTCTGCCCCTGTTTAACAGGGGCGCATAATTACAATTTTTGATCTAATATTTCACAGCAGGGCCTGTTCCTGCGCTCAACAAGAGTATCTGTGAGGCTTTACAGTGTTGTGCCACCACCACCGCCTAATGCCCATTTTTTTCTGCCCTTGTTTAACAGGGGCGCGTAATTACAATTTTGATCTGAAATTTCACAGCAGGGCTCGTTCCTGCACTCAACAAGAGTATCTGTGAGGGGTTGCAGTGTTGTGACACCACCACCACTGTCTTAGGCCCAATATTTCTGCTCCTGTTTAACAGGGGCATGTAATTACAATTTTTGAGCTAATATTTCACAACAGGGCCCATTCCTGCACTCAACAAGAGCATCTGTGAGGCTTTACAGTGTTGTGCCACCACCACCACCACAGCCTAAGGCCCAATTTTTCTGCCCCTGTCTAACATGGGCATGTAATTACAATTTTTGCTCTAATATTTCATAGCAAGGCTTGTTCCTGAGCTCAACAAGATAATCTGTGGGGGGTTACAGTGTTGTGGCACCGCCACCACTGCCTAAGGCCCAATATTTCTTCCCCTGTTTAACAGGGGCACGTAATTACAATTTTTGATCTAATATTTCACAGCAGGGCCCATTCCTGCACTCAAAAAGAGTATCTGTGAGGCTTTACAGTGTTGTGCCACCACCCCCAAAACCACCGCCTAAGGCCCAATTTTTCTATGTAATTACCTATGGTTCCAGATATGGGGCTCCTTGCGCAGCCTGTCAGAAACTAAATACAGAGCGGCCACTTTAAATACAAGCTGACACACTCTGTTTGCAGCAGACTGAGAGGTTGAGCTCACAGTGCCTCTCACTTCTTGTCAGAGGCACTGAACTAAATAAACAGCTTGGAGTCTTGGACCAATGGTAAAGTACCATTGGTCCCAGCTGTCCAATAAAAATGCTGCAGTGGAGGCACGCCTCTCACAGCAGTGTCATAGAAGGGGCATGTGTCTAAAAGACAAATGCTCCCTTCCAGCCCAGCCCTCTTAACTACAAGATAAAACATATGTTTATGTGTATAAGATTTACCCACAATCCCATGTTTTTCTCACACATTTAAGAGGGAGAATGAGAATCTTCTGCCTGCTGAAAGGTACTGTTATATTCAAGCTAAATCATATATTTATATGCTATATGTTATAACATAATTTATTATTTATCTATTTACTGTGAAATTACTGGTTGGAAGTTATAACTTCAAACTTCAGTAATTTGTCAGTTAAGCCAACTTTTTGTGTACAGATTTAGAAAATATAGTAAATGACCTTAAAAACAATATATATTAATTATTTGCATATTACTTATAGTAATTAACCCCTTGCCACCCAGGCCAATTCTGACACTTCTCTCCTATATGTAAAAATCATAATTTTTTTGCTAAAAAATTACTCAGAGCCCCCAAACATTATATATATTGTTTTAGCAGACACCCTATGGTATAAAATGGTGGTAATTGCAACCTTTTTTGTCACACGATTTTTGTGCAGCAATTTTTTTACTTTCAATAGTTTTATTGAGAAGTTAACCACAAGACCAACTTATACTCATACACATAAAGTAGTAGACAGATCATAAACTGCTTGTAGGACAAAGAAAGATATGTCATAATCATTACATTGAATTCCATAAGATCGACTCCGAAAAGAGGGGCCACTCCCCTACTCCAGCACCCCACATGGGAACTCACTGTGCTAGGAGTGGAGGTCCACCACTCAGGAGAAGCAATACCAGTAAACCAAAGATATATGATGAAATAATAATGAAGTAAAGTCTTTAATTGGAGTAGTGAATTCAAACCTGAGGTGTCTATCATGAGTATTATACCCAGAAAGACAGAGTAACTAGTAGAGCTTATGGTAAGGTTTGCATGTGACCATCCAATTAGCGAGGAAAATGGAACCATAGGTTCAGTCAGCAGTAAATAAGCTTTGTTAAGTATCTGAAGAAGCCTATCATCTATAATAAAGTAATGGATTATAGTAACTTCTGTAAGTGTTAGCAAAGTAGTCTAAACTGTATGCCAAAAATCTATAGTGTAAACAAGGGAAGAAGATAGGAAAGGAGAGAGAGAAGAAAAGAGAGGATAGAGAACAAGGAATGATACATCTTGAGACGGTGCGGAACTCGCTCAACCACAGGGGTCCAGGTCAAGCTGTAGACAAAGGTGGCGGAGATATGTATTTAATCCATGGGTCCCAGGTGGCATCGTGTTTAGAGGTAGTGTCCAGGAGAATACTAACCGTCTTCTCCTGGGCCATGATCCATGAAATCTTTCTCTTAACCAAGAGAAATGAAACAGTGGATTTCTTCCAGGCCCGTGCAAGTTTGGTCCCCAGGAAAGTGAACATAATAAGTCGTTGAACTACTTGAGGAGTTTTAGGGCAGGGAAAATTCAGGAGAGCCAGCTGAGGAGACTTTTGGATTGGGAAGCCTGTTATTTTCCTAATGGCATGAAAGATCCTATTCCATAAACCCCGGATTTTAGGGCAGTCCCACCAAATGTGTAACATGGACCCTATATGCCCACAATTTCGGAAGCACAGAGGGGAAGCACTGGGGTAGATTTTGGAGAGTTTGAGAGGGACCATGTACCACCGCATAAGGACTTTCATATTTGCTTCAATTAAAGCTATATTCAATATGCCCTTAGATGCAGCAAAGGAAGCTCTATGCCATTCCTCAACACTCCATGTGTGATGGAGATCACTTTCCCATTCTCGCATGAAGAGTGATTTAGTCTCAGCCCTAGCTAGTGATCGGTAAATCACTGAGATCCCGCCCCTCTGCTCCACAGCTTGACCACACCACCGCTCGTATTCCGTGATCAAAAGTGGGGTATGACTGGGGGACCTAAGAGACTACAGAAAGTGAAATATCTGTCTGAAACGAAATCTTTCAGTGTTGGGCATGTCAAGTTTGTTGATGCAGTGGGTCAGAGTGAGGGGTCCCGTAGCATTAGCAAAGTGTCCTATTCTATACATCCCCTTATCTAGCCACCATTGGAATGCTTGTATGTCCATGCCTGGGGGAAAAAGAGGATTTTGGAATATGTGGGACAGCGGATGCCAATTTGATACTATTCGAGGGTTGTGTTTGAGAGAGTCCCACAGTGTCAGGGAGTGGGAAAGTGTAGGGACCATGATGGCAGGTCTAGATCTAGGATGGGACCAGATAATGTAATCTAAAGTAAATTGAGGTATAGCCTGTCGCTCCATATGAACCCAATCTGGGTGAGCAACCCTAGAATATACAGTGGACAGTTGGGAAAGTTGTGCTGCTTGATGATACCAAAGAAGATTAGGTAAATCCACTCCTCCTTGATCCCTGCTCCTGAACAGAGTCTCCTTGGCAATTCTATGTCCCTTCCCACCCCATATAAATTTAATAATTTTAGATTGAAACTTCCTGAGGTGATCTTTGGGGATAGGTATCAGTAAGGACCTAAAGAGATAAAGAACACGTGGTAGCAAAGTTAGTTTTACAGAATTGATTCTACCTAACCAACCCCATTTTGTCCCATCTGGATAAGTCCTCTCCTAATTTACGAAAAAGTGGGGGGGAAATTAGCATTATAGAGATTGTCAATTGATGAAGTAAGGTTGATACCCAGATAGGGGATCATTTTTTCCCCCCAACTGAATCGAAAGTCGGTTTTAAGTAAGGCCATCACGGAGGTCGGTAGATTAATGTTTAGAGCCATAGATTTAGAGTAATTAACCCTAAGACCAGATACCTTGCCAAAGTCATCGAGCACCTTGTATAGGTTAGGTAAAGAAGTAAGTGGCGAGGTGATGAAAAGTAAAACATCATCAGCAAAGAGAGCGCACTTATGGGTTTGTTGGTCACAACGCACTCCCTGTATGTCCGGATTATCCCGGATGGCGCTAGCTAGTGTCTCGATGACTACGGCAAAAATCAATGGAGACAAAGGGCAGCCTTGTCTAGTACCACTTAGGATCGGAAAAGAGTCTGAATAGTAACCCTGCATTTTGACTTGTGCAACCGGGGTATCGTATAGTGCTCCTATTATATTCATAAAGGTTCGACCAAAACCCCACTTTTTTAGTATCAGGAACAGGAAGGCCCAGGAGACAGAGTTAAAAGCTTTCATTAGATCCAGAGACAACACGAATCCCTGCTGAGGGAGTCCTTTGTCCCAGCCGGAGTTTAGTAACGAAACTATGTCTATCACT
Source organism: Aquarana catesbeiana (assembly GCF_042186555.1). Lineage (NCBI taxonomy): Eukaryota > Metazoa > Chordata > Amphibia > Anura > Ranidae > Aquarana > Aquarana catesbeiana. Next base: position 204,178,221 of record NC_133330.1, read on the forward strand.
CTCCTGATCTGGTCTGGACCCTGTCTCCCAGGAATGAAGCCCACCTGATCCCTATGAATATACAGGCTTATAAAGGAGGATATTCTATTAGCTAAGATTTTAGTTAAGATTTTTAGATCATTGTTGATCAATGATATGGGCCTGTAATTAGCTGTACAGCTAGTGTCCTTACCTGGCTTTGGTATTACTGTAATGAAAGTCGAATTAAGCGTCTTGTCTAATTGACCCCCTGCTCGTAACTGATTATAAAAGCGAGCTAGATATGGAGAAAGCTGCTAGGAGAAGTGTTTGTAATACGGGGCTGAAAAGCCATCTGGACCAGGAGCGGAGTCATTTTTGAGGTCATGAATGACCTGAGATACTTCCTCCGCAGAAATAGGATTTTCAAGGCTGTCCTTATGATGCTCTCGTAGCTTAGGGAGCTTCAGGGAGCTCAGATAAGAATCAATTGTGTGAGACGAGGGTTCCGACCCTTGAGTACTATATAAAGATCGGTAAAAATCATGAAAGGATTCCATGATTTTCAGAGGATTCTGGGATAGGGAGCCATTACTTAAATGTATCTTAGGTAAAGTGCGCACCCACAGCCTTGGAGTAAGCCTGCGTGCCAACATGGCACCCAATTTGTCCTTTTGATAATAGAACCTCCCTCCATCCCATCGTAAACTTTTCTCCGCTACGGCTGTGAGGGACAGATTAAGAGCCATGCGCGCGGATTCAAGGCTAGCTGTCGATGTAACAGTGGGGTTGCGTTTATGATGTTTACTGAAGTGAGAAAATTCACTTTCAAGTCTAGCTATTTCCAGTTTGCGGGCTTTGTTTATGCTAGCGGACATTTGGATTAGCTTACCCCTTACATAGGCTTTGTGAGCTGCCCACAATGTGATGGGAGAGATATTATCAACATCATTATGTAAGAAATATTCCTGAATATCTTTGCTAAGTTCATTGACATGTGAGGGATTGCTGAGTAAGGAGGCATTTAATTTCCAATGAAACCCGTGGTGATGAGTTACAGGTGTGTGTATGATTAAGAGAAGGAAGGAGTGGTCCGACCAGACAGAGTCTTTAATGATTGCTTTACGCACCAGCGGGATATGTTTTTGCATAATGAAAAAGTGATCAATTCTGGCAAAAGTATTGTGGGGGCTGGAATAATGCGTATAATCCCGAGTACCAGGATTTAGTTCCCTCCAAGCATCTACCAGACCCTGTTGGAAGATCTGTCTGGCTACATTGAGGCTCTGTCTGGTGGGGCGCACACCATCCCTTCCCGGGGGTCTAGACTTATCCTTTCCTGCGTCAAATGCTATGTTGGAATCTCCACCGTAAAGGACCATGCCTTCCAGCATTGGAGCAAGGGTGAGAAAGAGGGATTGGAAAAATTTGGATTGTCCTCGGTTAGGTGCATAATATGAGATTAGTGAGTAAATCTGACCATCAATGAGTCCCTTCACTAGAATGATCCTGCCATCAGGGTCCCTAAATTCAGAAGTTAGTGAAAATTGTGTTTTGCGGGAGAAGAAAATTCCCACCCCTTTGTTTTTTTTATCAGAATTGGCAAGAAAGAACGTGGGGAATTTGGCATGTATAAAAGACGGAGCGTAAGATCTTGGAAAGTGTGTTTCCTGAAGAAATAGTATGTCTATTTTTTGGTCATGATAATATTGAAAGATTTTCCGATGCTTAAGTGGGGAATTAAGCCCCTGTACGTTGTGTGAGGCCAGGCGTAGGGCCTGTGAGGAGGTGGTGTGGTCAGTCATGGAGCAGGATAGGTTGAGATGCCAGCAAACCCCAATCACCTACCTTCCAATTGACGGGTGGTATGTGGTCATGTATCAATCTTAGGATCCTCAGATCACGATCCCAGGTCCCGTGGGAAAGCGAGACCGCACACGTCACTGAAAAGAGTAAAAATTTAGTAAGGGGATTAAGAGAGAGAAAAAGCAGAAGAATAGTAGGCAAAGAGAAGAAGATCCAGGGATATGTGAAAAAAGCGTTCATCATATCCCGAGATATAAATATGTTGCCTCCAAACTCGTGGAGGAAATCCCAACCTGAAGTAGGAAAAACTGCAATCCGACTTCGAGGGAAGGATGAGGCGCAAAGGTACCGCCCCGTGCACGGCACCCCCAAAAACTATTGCAACAACATTGTATAACATATTAGGATACACTCCCTATCCCATTAATAACTGAGAATTAAATCTGTAAAGGGAGGGAGCAGAAAGGATCACAACTTAAAATTGACCCCCATGACAAAAATAATAAAAATATCATGAAGAGGGTATAACCCCAAAAGAAAGGATCAAAAACTTTCACGCCCCCCAGGACCAGACAGGTGCTCCTTCAAAAAAAAAAAAAGGGGGAAAGGGAGACCTGAGTGGTGAAGGGGTAAGGCATGTCCACATCCCAAAAAGGGATGAAAAGGGAGAGAAAAAAAGAGAGTCTGGTGGTTCAGTTAGCAGGGCTTTCCTTGGCTTTCTTATACTTGGGTTTTTGCCACGTAGAAGGCAGAGGGCTGGGTGGAGGTGGTCATTTGGGTAGGAGTGATGGAGAAGACTGCATCGGTGATGTTGGATCAGTGTTCAAGAGTCCCAGTTTTTTCAGTAAAAGTTCTCCTTCCGCTAGTGTAGAAAATCTGAAAGGCTTGCCGTTAAATTCAAATTTTAGGCTCAGCGGGAAAAGCCACCAGTATTTCACATTTTTCTGTATGAGAACATTCAGAAGTGGTTTAAGTGCTTGCCGTCGTTGAATAGTATAAGGAGAAATATCAGCGTACACCTGAACTGAATGACCCAAGAGCTGAATTTGGGGCATGGTGCGAGCCCTCCTCATGACCTCCTCCTTAACGTTGTAGTAGTGAGGTTTTACCACAATGTCCCTGGGAAGACCATCCGAGCGAGGGGGACCTAGGGCTCTGTGGGCCCTGTCGAGCTCCAACCTGTGGACTCTGATATCAGGTATCAGGTGTTTGATGAGAGAGTGAACTGCTTCCGGAATGTCTGTGAAAGTCTCAGGAAGACCCCTTATCCTAAAGTTCAGCCGTCTGGACCTATTTTCAAGGTCATCGATTTTGGCGATGGCCCCCTCCAGCTGATCATTGAGTTCCTGAAAGCGATCCGTATTTTGATTGACCCAATCAATTGTGGCGTCCATTTTAGTTTCAATATGCTCAATGCGGGATCCCAGGAGATGGAGGTCTGATTTAGTATCAGAGGTGATATCTGAAGTTATTTTGGCAGCAGTTTGTGCAAGTCCTTTATCAAGCATTTCTGCGAATTTGTTAAAGAGCATTGAGATATCAGGGGGACATGAGGAGAACTGATTCACATCTTGTTGCTGTATGCCAGGCCTCTGGGGGGATGAGGCTGTGTGTGGTATGTGAAGTCCATCCAGGGTCTGATCTAATAAGGACAATGTGGAGGCAGGAGATGCTGGATCTATGATAATGTGGGGCAGAGGAGCCTCTCCACATACCTCTTTAAGCAGAGCAGTGCGCCAGGGAGAGGAATCAGCTGTGCCTGTGTATGCAGCATCGCTTGTGTGCCGCTCCGCCGCCATCTTAGGTGTCTGTGCTGTGTGAAACCCAGCCGAGAAACAGTCCTCTGGGGTCCGTTTGGTTGGAGCAATATGCCCTATCTCTGTCCTGGGGGTAGCCGGGTGCTCCGCTCCCGATTACGGGTGTGGGAGGTGAGTGGATCCGTTGCGGGGAGTGCTGAATGCTCGGAGCGGGACGGAGCTCTGTGATCAGGCGTCCATGTCACAGAGCGCCGCGCATGCGCCCGCAGCAGCAATTTTTTTTTTAAACGCTTTTTTGGGGGAATAAAAACTATTTCATGAATAAAAAAAAAAAAAACAACACTAATGTTAGCCCAGTTTTTTTGTGTAATGTGAAAAATGATGATACGCCAAGTAAACAGATACCTAACATGTCACATTTTAAAATTGCGCACACTTGTGGAATGGCGTCAAACTTCAGTACTTATAAATCTCCATAGGAGACGCTTTAAAAATGTTTACAGGTTATATGTTTAGAATTACAGAGGAGGTCTAGTGCTAGAATGATTGCTCTCGCTCTAACGATCGCGGTGTATGTAACCTGTGTGTATCTGGCTCTGATACTAGCCAGTGCCTCACCAGCCACTGATCTCATAGCATGTCCCTGGTGTTTAGTGTACATAGTATTATGGATCATGGATCAACCCACTGTGAATCTTTTCTCTTATAACAAATGCCCAAACAAACTTCAGACAGATTACATTTTTTCTGAAGTTTTAAAGGATTTGAAGCACTTGTCCTCTTAAGATGCTTCATTTAAAGAGACTATTACCATGAGCTTCAAACTTTTTATTGGCTATAAACTCTGCATCTTTGAAAGAACATCCATTGCTCATTCTCGTGAAGAACATCAAACACGATTATACAACTATAAAGGCTAGATTGTTTAATCCTACACTGATTGAAACAAAAACACTTCCATTTCTGATACCATATAGCAGCTTGCTGGAGCCATGGTAATTTCTGTAAATGTTTAGTATCTATCAATTGATTCTGTTCCATAAGCAAATCACTTGCATTTGCCATTGAAGTAATAACATTGTCTCATCTGACATATTGTTTTGTAATAAAAGCTCTAATGTAAAATGGTTTCATATCCTGCAATGATTCAATGAACAAGCTTCTTGCTGCTTCTAGGGGATAATGTATATTCTGCTTTGTTGATTCCATTGAAATAAAACAATAAAACAGTTTCTGATTTTATTTATTTTTCATGTTAGGGGCAGCATCTCTTAAATGATCAATTTTCCAATGACTATGCTCTTTAGAAGCTAAAGTAATAATTTTCACCTTATTAGGTTGCTAAAATTTGGAATAAATGACTTGGAAGTAAGAAGTAATGGCAAGAATAAATATTAAACAAATGAAGAGCAAATGTGTAAGAAACATTTACATTATTTGTGCAACTAATATGTTGAAATCAGTGAGAGGTAAACAAATTATATGATTATATCAGCCAATTTAGGAAGACAGAAAAATATAAGAATATTAACATAGAAATTAAGAATTTCATAAAGTTAATGAATATAAACATTTTGGAATCCATTATTAAAGAGAAAATAAAAGTAAGTAGTAAAATTAAAGTTGTAATAAAATAAAGAAAATAAACTGTTGTGTGTCAATGCCCTCAATATTAAAATAGACAGCTTTCAAGTTTAAAAATTAAAATGTGTAAACTTACATTTAAATTGACTGTAGCACATGGATTTGCAACACAAACACTAAATTCACTAAGTTATAAAGATCCTCATTTGCCATAGCAACTGTTATTTTCAGCAGTAAGGATTAGGGAAAACTGAAGATACCAGTCATATGGCTGAAAATAATGACTGCTCAACAGGGTTTAAAAAATCCCCTACACCTGCTAATAACAAGCTCCTGGACCAAGTCCATGTAGAGCTTAATCTTTGCCTTACTGACAGTGCCGAACGCACCTTGCGTTGGTCCCGCCAGAAATGGTATGCTAAAGCGAATAAGCCAAATCAGATGCTAGCTAACGGATTTCATACTTTTCCCCCCAAATTTACTCCTATCACTTTACACACTCACCATAATATTCTTTCTAGTAACCCAGTGCAGGTCCTAGAAGAATTTTGCCATGGTCTTACCGCATTTTATTCAGCTCCTGATCAGGCTAACACCCAAGATACTGATTCCTTTCTGAACCGTCTCTCCCTACCTACGTTGTCTGCAGACCACACTTCTCTTATGGATGGAGATATCCAAATGTTGGAAGTCCTCCAATGTATTAAAAGCCTGAAGGTAGGCAAGCAGCCGGGACCAGATGGCTTCACGGCACTGTATTATATTAAGTTATCTGACGTTCTGGCCCCGCACTTGACAGCTATGTTTAATTCCATTAAAAATGGCCAGGCCTTTACATCAAACCTTTTGACTGCCTACATTGTGATGATACCTAAACCTGATCGTGACCACTCATCATGGGCCAATTTTAGGCAGATCCCTCCTATTAACACAGATATGAAAATCTTGACTAAAATCTTAACCATCTAAATTCTTTTCTCCCTCATTTAATTAAAAAGGATCAGGTTGGCTTTGTTCCGCAGCGTCAGGCAGGAGATGCCAGTCGGCGAATAATACAATTGCAACATGTAGCCCATAACCGTCGCATAGCAACAATGCTTTTGTCTCTTGATGTGAACAAAGCATTTGGTACCTTGTCCTGGCCTTACCTTGTAAGTGTACACTTTCGCTTTGTACCCTCCTTTCTGAGATGAATATCTGCCTTATATGATAACCCTCAGGCTAAGATTAAGTATTATGGATTTGAGTTGTCTCTCTTTTCTATTAAGAGGGGCACTCATCAGGGCTGCCCACTCTCTCCACTTTTGTTTATTTTGGCTTTGGAACCTTTTGCAGAGGTGGTCCATTCCCATCCAGACATAAAAGGCATCAATGTAGCGGGTTCTCTACATAAGATATCTCTTTTCGCAGATGATATCCTGTTGTTCTTTACTTCACCTAGAATTTCGCTACCTAATTTACTATCCCTCCTGGATACTTTTGCCTCCCTTTCAGGACTCCATGTCAGCTCCTCTAAATCCAAGGCAATGTCGGTTACTCTTTCCTCCTCTGAGTTGGCGGCCCTGGTAGAAGCTTTTCCATTTCATTAGCTCTCCTCCTTGCCCTACTTGGGAATCCGCCTAACTCCAAAATATGAAGGACTGTACCAGACCAGTTTTCCACCTTTATTCAGGAGACTGACCGACATGTTGTCCTCTTTGACTCACTTCTCACTGTCCTGGTTTGGAAGGATAGCTGCTAGCCGCATGTCTTACCTCCCAAAACTACTTTTTTTTTTTACTATTGCCTTTGACAATTCCCCCTCACATTTTACGTATACATCAACGCAGACTATTAAAGGTTGTCTGGGGATCCTCCCTACCCGGATCAATCAACGGGTTTTGTACACCCGTAGGATGGCGGCCTTTCAGTTCCCAATCTATAGGCCTACTACACAGCAGTGAATATTGCCCCATTGGCCCATCTTCAAAAAACATACCAACTGCCACTTTGGGCTACTATCGATATTCTGGACTTTCACCCTATACCCATCTCTTCCCTGCCCTGGCTTCCCCCTGCTCATCGCCCAACCATACTAGGACTGTGTCTTGCTCACTCTCTTCGACTGTGGGATTCAGTCAAATACTCTGCTGGTTTGATCTCACCACACCTCCCTTTACTCCGTTGTATTCACTGCCCATTATTCCCCCCCAGGGTGTGAAAACCCTGCACAATTCTCCTGGTGGGTCGCTAATGGGTTTTTTGACATACATTCTCTGTTCAGCCCCACTGGGATACTAACGTTTGATGCCCTATGATCCTCTCACGACATTCCCTTATGAGAATACTATAGTTACCTGCAAATTAGACATTTCCTTCAGCAGCTGATAAAATCCTGACCTACCCCATATATTTTGACCCCCTTTGAGAGCCTTTGTAGAACCCGTCCACACTCCCCGGGACTTATCTTGCTAATCTATTCATCAGTGATCTCCTCTAAAAAGCCTCCATTGAGACCTTATCATATCCAATGGGAAAGGGAACTGGGGAGGCAGCTTGATCCAGAGGATTGGCAAATAATGACTATTGCACTTTCAAAATGCTCCAAAAATGTTATCATATTGGAAAATTCCTACAGAGTTTTATATAGATGGTACTATAGGCCAGTTGGACTGGCCCATTTTATCCCCACTTATTCCCCACTTTCTTCTTTCCTTCAGAGGATGTTCACAGGAGGGCACTATGGCACACATTTGGTGGTCTTGTCCAAAGGTTTCCAGGTTATGGGTCAGAGTTTATGCCCTTCTTCACAATATATTTCATGTTAATCTCAAGAGGGATCCTTACAAAGCTCTTCTTGGCAAACCAATTACCAAATTGCTTCGTCTGGTGCGCCAACTGGCTCATCTTTTCTTCTCTATCAAATATTTTATTGAGTATTACACGGTACAATAAAAGTTTTACACCAAAAACTTTTTGTGGTGAAACAATGAGTATAAAAAACAAATAACAAAGCTTCTCAAGTAAAATGTGTTTTTGAAATTAAATCTGTTAATCTGAAATCTGTTTTATGATGTTATCCAAATTCTAGTGTTTTATCACAGGCTTTGAGGTTCTGCAGTTGCAAACAGTGAACGGTGAAGATTAAAACAGTTTAACGTTATCGTAAAACAAGGGTATGGAGGGGACAAAGTTGTCGATGGGGTGATAGAACAACTAACTGTGGGATAGTTGGGGGAATAAATCAGACATTTCCAGGGCCAAGTTCTGGCAATGTGGCTCAGCGTTTCCTGGGGTGAGGAACCCCTTTTTTTTTTCCTCTCCCCCTGAGACTCTTCCTAAAACTTGGCCCTCATGAGGGGTGGAGAAAATCCCTGATAAAAGGACTTGATTTGCTGTTACCATGAGTCCCCTCTACTTATTGTTTTTTGTGCTGATTCTCTCTCTATCTCTCCTTGTGGGATGGTGAGGGTTTTTTTTTTTTTTTTGGTGGAGGTGGGGGGGGGGAGGGGGGGAACCAAATGTATTTTTTTTTTTATTTGTATTTGTAAAAAAAAAATTTTTTTTTTTTTTTTAGGTGTAAGTGCACTTTGGGTGTGTATTATGATGGATATAGGCTACACATGAGGGGTGGGTTGGGAGTACTGTGGATGGGGGGGAGGGGAGAGAGGAGAAGGGAGGGGGAGGATGAGGTGTGGGGAATATTTTTTTCTCTTTTTAGTACAAAGGTGGAGCGCCAGGGGAGGGGGGGTGGTGTTTTTTCCCTTTTTTAATTTTTTTCTTGGGGGTCAGGGGTAGGGGATAATATATTAAACATATTGATTTTTTTCTCACAACACATCAAAGGTATTAAAAGTATTAAATGTATTAAACACACTAATTATATGGCACGGTGATAACTACATATAATTTTTCTTTTTTTCACAGAATGAACAATGTGTGGTTGAGTGAAAAGTGTTTTGGGGATGCCTATGGTATAGGGCTAATAAGGGGTGCGACACTATTTTTAATGAATATTTTTTTTTTCTTTTCTTTTTTTTCTCACTCTTTTTCCCTCCTTCCTCTCTTCCTTTTTCTCCTTTCTTTTCCCCTCCCCTCTCTCTTTTTTATATTCATTCTTCCCTTTTTTTTGGAGAATTGGAGTGGTGTGATGGTAGGGATAGGGTGGTTCACGGGATGGGGTGAGGGGGGAATTACTATAGGATTACTATAAGTAGGGGGTACCTAGGGAGGAGGGTCTTAGGGATGTTAAGCTAAATGGGGTACACATAGGAGGGGGGTGGGGGGGAAGAAGGGAGGGTGAGAGGTGTAGAGTAATCTATAAAAGGGTAGAGGGTAGGAATGAGTAGGATCAGGCTTGGAGGGTAAGGATAGATGGGAGGGACTGATGGAGGATGAGGGGGAGAGGGGGGGAAAGAAAATTGGGTTATGTGGTTGTAATTGCTAAATGTAAATGTAAATACAAATGTAAAAGAGTGGTGTAGCCAATGTGGAGTGCTATACGGTGTTGCTTAGGATAAAGGATATACCTTTGATTTTTAATTGAAAATACGGTGTTTTCTCTCTTTATTTATTTTTTCTCTTGGGCGCGCTGATACTGATCTGCTTGTGCTTAACCCCTTGTGCTTGGGGACATCCCCCCATAACAAACGTCTCTCCTCCGGGTGGAGGGAAAGTTGGAGGCATTTCCTTTTCTTTTTTTTTTTTTTTTAAGGGGTTAGTTAACGGCATCGAGGAGTCGTGCAGGTTGGATTATCCTTCTGAGTAGAATAAGGGAATCAGGGGTTTTTTTTGTTTGTTTTTTTTTTCTTTTTTTTTTCTTTTTCTGGGCTCCTCCTCCCGTAGTTCTCAGACGAGCGGAAGACATGACCAGAATAAAGTTTACCTCATATAATGCTAAGGGACTAAACATCCTGGAGAAACGGATTAGGCTACTTGCTGAACTGGGAAGGTTAAGGACGCAAATTGCTTTTCTGCAGGAGACACACTTCAGAAGGGACAGAATACCAAGGCTGGCAAACCATAAATTCTCTGTGGTATATCATAGTGCATCCCTGACCTCTAAATCAAATGGGGTATCTATTATCGTGTCAAAACAGACTCCATGGAAGGAGACTAAAGTAATTACAGATGACAAGGGTCGTCTTTTAATTGTAAAGGGATCACTAGGACTGCAAAAGGTTACATTAGTGAATATGTACTTCCCGAATGAAGACCAGGTTGGTTGCTTAGAGACCTGTCTTCAAATGGTACATCAGCACAAGGAGGGTATTTTGGTGATAGGGGGTGATTTAAATCTGGCCCTGGACCCTCTCATAGATGCGACCAGGGGAGCTTCCCACTTGTCATTCATAAAGCTACAAAGAGTTAAAAAATTACTAAGTGACCTGCAAGTGGTAGGCACATGGAGGACACTTCATGTACAAGACAGAGATTATACATTCTTCTCGGCAAAACATAAATCATACACTCGGATCGATTATATCTTGGTCTCTCAGACAGGAATAACAACGATGGTGAGTGCTGATATAGGCTCATTCACCCTATCAGATCATGCCCCGACAAATTGTGTATTGGACCTAGCAGAGGTAGATCACCGTGAGTGGCAATGGAAGATCAATGAGACCCTGTTAAAGGACAAAGAATATGAACAAAAATTAAATCAGGAATTGGACTTTTTTCTAATAAATGATACGGAGGAAGTTACCACATTTTGTTTATGGGAAACACATAAATGTGTGATGAGAGGGGTCTTTATATCCTTAGGGGCGCATAGGAAAAAGAAGCTTAATGAACAGATAGATGTATTACTTAAAAAAATTTGGGAAGTGGAGCGGATACATAAAAAATCTCAGACATAATGTTTAGAGGAGAAATTAAGCGGTTTACGGGAGGATTTAAACTCTATGCTCATTGAACAGGCAAAAGCTAAGCTGAAACAGGGAAGACGGACACTCTATGAATTTGGAAATAAGCCGAGCAGGATGTTGGCAAAGGCCCTTAAGGATACTACTACACAGAAGTACATGTCAGGTATCCAAATGCAGAGGGGTGAGATGGTTAGTTCCTCACAGGAAATGGCACAGATTTTTAAGGAGTACTATTAGGGTCTTTACCAACTGGAAGGACAATTATCCCCAGAGAGGAGTAAAAACAAATGGGAGACGGCAAGGGTATATTTACAAACATCAGGAATGCCAAAGCTGACAGAGGAGACAGCACGAGATCTAGATGTACCAATTACAGTAGAAGAATTTAAGAGAGCATTAAATCTTTTAAAATTGAGCACCGCACCCAGACAGGTACACCCTGGCATACTATACATTTTTTGCTGAGAAATTGGCTCCGAGATTCATAGCGGCCTTTAACTCACTACGGGAGGGACAGAAGTTACCCACTGAGACATTGTCGGCACATATTGCAGTAATCCCGAAGGAGGGTAAGGACCCATCTCAGTGTTCCAGCTACCGGCCGATAGCATTGTTAAATGTGGATCTAAAAATCTTCTCTAAGATCCTAGCGAGCAGACTAGACGAACACATCCCCTCATTGATACACCCAGATCAAGTGGGGTTTATTGCTGGAAGGGAGGGGAGGGAAAACACACAGAGAGTAATAAACGCTATCTACATCGCACAGAGTCAACAGAAGCCCCTAATACTGTTTTCAGCTGATGCGGAAAAAGCATTTGATAGAGTGGATTGGGTATTTCTTAGGGCTACTCTGCAACATATTGGCTTGGGGGATGGAATGCTGAGGTGGTTTCTAAATCTATATTGGGTCCCGAGTGCGAGGGTTAAGGCAAACGATAGACTCTCGGACCCATTCTGTATTCGAAATGGAACGCGCCAGGGCTGCCCATTGTCGCCCATTATTTTCATTCTTACTTTGGAGCCTTTTTTAAGGAAGATACGTGCCAACCCCAATATTAGAGGTGTTAAGACAGAAAGAGAGGAGCATAAGTTAGCAGCTTATGCTGACGCTCTGATTTTTTTTATAACCTCCCCAATTATATCCCTCCCATCTCTCCTAATGGAGATACGTCAATATGGGGGGATAGCAAATTATAAGGTGAATTATACCAAATCAGAGGCTATGGGGATGGAAATGAAGGCACTCCTACTGCAACAGATAAAGACACAATTCAACTTTAGATGGACAGAATCCCATATAGGCTACTTGGGGACTAAAATACAGAAGAAGCTTAGTAGGACATTTGAATTAAATTATGCCCTGATGTTAAGACAATTTAAACTAGATTTTCAGAGATGGGATAGGGAGATCTTTACATGGTTTGGAAGAACAAATATCATAAAGATGAACGTGATGCCTAGGCTTCTTTACTTGTTGCAAACCGTGCCAATAAAGATTCCCCCAAGTTTCTTGAGGTTTATCTGGCAGGGAAGCCAGCAAGAGTATGGAGAACCATCTTAGTGCTCCCTAAAGAAAAAGGAGGTATTGGCTTTCCAGACCCAGTGAGATACCAGGAGGCCTCACAGTTAGCCAGAGTAATGGAATGGTGCGCCTCTGAGAGGAAACCATATGTACAATTAGAACAAGTGATGGTTAATATTCCCTTGGAGGGGTTGGCGTGGATAGCGAGATCAGATATACCAACAACAGTGAAAAAACACCCACTGACAGGCGCAACTCTCCGTACTATTAACATGATCTTTAAAAAGACAAATCTATCACCCCCTCGAGCCCTATGACCCCGGTCCTGGGGGCACCAGACTTCAGCCTAGTATAACAGACCGGGGATTTGAGGTAATAAAACGAAGGGGAAAAAACAGGATTATACATTTCTCAAGGGGTAACTGCTTGATGACAAGAGGTGAGATAAAAGGAGAAGTAACACCAGACCTAGACTACTTCAGGGCGATGCAGTTAGGAGCATATATCTGTTCGAAAATTAAAACTTACCCAGAGATACGGGGATTATCGGGTTTTGAACAGAAATGTCTAGATGGTGAGAGCATGAGGCATTCCCTATCATACTTCTATGAGGTATTAACGAGTCTGGAAGTACCCCAGGATCTTAATTTTATTCAAGCCTGTGAGAGATAAATGGGGATAAGACAGAAGGACAAAATTTTAAAATCTATTCATAAAACATCACTTGCAAGCAGGTACCAGGAGGGAGGATACAAAATCCTCACCAGATGGTATAGAACACCATCTGCACTACATAAAATATTCCCACAGGTTCCAATTGTATGATGGCGTTGCATGAAGTCAGAAGGCATGATGTTGCATATATTCTGGGAATGTGAGAAGATAAGGGGATTTTGGAAAATGGTTGAGGAAACGGTTAAGGATATTACAGGTGTGTCTCTTGGAGAAAATCCGGCTGCATTTTTATTAAATGATGTCCCTATGTCGGTGGAAAAATATAAGAACTCCCTGCTTAAACATCTTCTCACGGCAGCAAGGGCCTGTATTCCGGCTCTGTGGAAAAGTATAGTCCCCCCGACTAGAGCACAGTGGTGGGCTAGAACTACAGAAATCCAACAAATGGAGAATTTGACTTTTATGTTGAAAGAACAGGATGAGAAATATTGGAAGATATGGGCTCCCTACTTAGCTTATAGAAGTGGAGAACAAGAGAGGTAAGTCATGCACGATCGAATGAGAGGGGGAGGGAGCACCCCACCCCTTTTTTTTTTCCCCGAGGGCTTTAGAGGGTGGGGGTGGGAGTCAGGATTAGGAAAAGAGAAAAGGAAATTATATGTGCCTATTGAGCAGATGAGATTGAGTTGCATTGAATATGAAATGTATAATGTTGTTATAATTTGAAGATATGGGGATGTGACAAGATGTAAGAAATGACATGAAGAATATGTTAAATGCTTTATGTGGAATGTAATATATAATACATAACAAATAAAGAAATTATATAAAAAAAAAAAAAAAAAAAGAAGAACTGCTTCGGTTTTTGCATGAATCATTGCCTGTGTTACTCTTTGCTTGACTGATACTGTGCAAAGTGAAGCAGATTTCCATGCTTTAGCTATAGTTTGTTTTGCTGCAGTGGTTACAAAGAGCATGAGTTTGAATTGGCGGTGAGTTATGGCTTGTGGTTTGCTATTCAGGAGCGTTACAGTCAGTGCTCATTTTAGTCTTAGGACTAAAATGGTGTTTTAGTTTTAGTCCCATTTTAGTCTTCTGCAATTGTTTTAGTTTTAGTCGTATTTAGTTGACTAAATCTCCAGTACATTTTAGTCGACTAAAATGTTCTACGTTTTAGTCAACTAAAATCTCCAGTACATTTCAGTAATTGCATTTTAGTTTTAGTCATAGTCTTTTGACTAAAATGGCTTTTAGTTTTAGTCGTATTTTAGTCATATCAATTGTTTTAGTTTTAGTCGTATTTTAGTAGACTAAAATAGTATTCATTTAGTCCACTAAAATGCTTTAGTCATTTTTGTCGACTAAAATGTTTTAGTCATTTTAGTCGACTAAATTAACACTGGCTACAGATGGATCAGGTGTTAAGGTAATATTAAACATGTTGGAGAGGATTTTGAACACTTCCAACCAAAAGGAGTGGGCTATAGGGCATTCCCACCAAACGTGTACATGTGTGCCCGGGGCAGTGCAGGAACGGAAGCAATGGGAGGGATATTGGGGAAGAAATTTAGATATTCTGGCCGGGACTAAGTACCATCTGGTGATTACTTTGTAGTTGGTGTCAGGAGCCACTATATTTGGTGAGGCCAATTTGGTTGTTTTATAACAAATAAACCTGCGCTAGCAATTTACTAAAAATAATTGATTAACTGTACCAAAACCAAATCATAAATAATCTATACAAATACTAGTGAATGTGAGAAATGTGTAAGAAATATTGATAATATATACCATACACAATTAGCCGCACACTGGGTGAAATCGTGCATGAAATGCACTAATAAGGAAAAAATATACAAAGTGAAAAAGGACAAATCGCAAATATATGTGATGAACAAGCGCGACTATGAAGTGATATAGTGTCATTAAACTAATACAAAAATTATAAAATAAAAGCACTCTCATAAATAGTGAATGACAATGAAGTAAGCCTCTAAACAATCATAGACGCCAAGTAAAAAAATGAAGCAAAACAGTCAATTGCATCCAAATTTACAAATGATGGAATATCCATAGCTTTAAGAAACTCCTTCACAGAAGGGACAAATGGCAGACTTCCAGCATATTCATCCGCAGGATGATAAATGGCTACCGATATGCTGATGTTAAAGATGGTTGGGACCATAGAACTCGTGTTCCACCAAAAAAGAAGGGAAAAATATATGGCATAAAACCTTAGGATATCATAAGGTCACCTGCGCATATATGCGCTACTCACAAGACCGGCATGCAGAGCAGGCATTCAGATAGTTGGTCGGTTCGCCGCTGATCGGCGTGCGTTCCACCAAAACAGGAAGTGATGTCACTGGTACTGGTTAGCAGGCGTAGGCAGGATGTTACATCGGCGCGTTTCGCCCCTTACCCCAGGGCGTTATCAACCAACTATCTGAATGCCTGCTCTGCATGCCGGTCTTGTGAGTAGCACATATATGCGCAGGTGACCTTATGATATCCTAAGGTTTTATGCCATATATTTTTCCCTTCTTTTTTTGGTGGAACACGAGTTCTATGGTCCCAACCATCTTTAACATCAGCATATCGGTAGCCATTTATCATCCTGCGGATGAATATGCTGGAAGTCTGCCATTTGTCCCTTCTGTGAAGGAGTTTCTTAAAGCTATGGATATTCCATCATTTGTAAATTTGGATGCAATTGACTGTTTTGCTTAATTTTTTTACTTGGCATCTATGATTGTTTAGAGGCTTACTTCATTGTCATTCACTATTTATGAGAGTGCTTTTATTTTATAATTTTTGTATTAGTTTAATGACACTATATCACTTCATAGTCGCGCTTGTTCATCACATATATTTGCGATTTGTCCTTTTTCACTTTGTATATTTTTTCCTTATTAGTGCATTTCATGCACGATTTCACCCAGTGTGCGGCTAATTGTGTATGGTATATATTATCAATATTTCTTACACATTTCTCACATTCACTAGTATTTGTATAGATTATTTATGATTTGGTTTTGGTACAGTTAATCAATTATTTTTAGTAAATTGCTAGCGCAGGTTTATTTGTTATATATCATCAAAGTGTAAGCACTTTTATACTGCAGCTGCAAGAGGATTTTTAAAGATCACTACATTACATGAATTCATTTGCGAGCGCTGTTTTTAATTTTTGCAATTTGGTTGTTTGCCAGATTTGACTCCAATATAGTGTATCTGGTTGGAGGTGAAGGTCAGTCTCCCATTTGTTTGTGTAGGTTGGGGAGGAGGAGGTTGTGTGTGAGAGTAGCTGGGCATATAAGTTGGATATAAGTCCATGTATGTGGGGGTCAGATTTGCAAGTATGATCAAAGATATTGAAACCTGGGGTCGTTGAGTCTGTGGGAACATTGTGGGTCAGGACATTTTTAATTTGTAGGTATCTAAAGGTTTCCACGGCTGGAAGATCATATGTTTCGCACAGTGTGGGAAAGGGTGTGATATGAGCAGATTTGAAGAAATGGTGGACGCGTATCAATCCTGTGATTTGTGATTGTCCGGTGTTGAGCAGGGTTTAGCCATAGGAGATTTGAGGTGGAGAGAGGGTCTCAGTCGACCGATTCTAGTCTGACCCATAGTGGGGTTTCCTTGGTGGTGTGGTATTTGGGTAACTGTGCTAGTTGAGCGGCACAGTAGTATTTTGTGAAATTTGGAACACTAAGTACTCTTTGGATGCGGGGGGCATATAAGGTGGATTTTGGTAGATGGGGTCTGAGTTTGCCCTAAATAAATTGGGATGCCTTGCGTTGTAGAAAGCATAGGAAGTGTGAAGGGATTGCTATGGGGAGTACCCTAAATAAATATAGGATCATAGGGAGGATAGATATTTTGACCACTGTGATTCTGCCCATCCATGCCAGTGGCAGGAATGACCAGTTCGTCAGGAGGTTGGTAAGTTGTGTCAGCATTGGAGGGTAGTTTGCCATGTAGAGGACTGCCAGGTCCACTGTAAGTTTAATAACTAGGTAGAAGATACACATTGTAGACCAGACAAATGGAAGAGAGTCCTGTAGTTGAGTTTGAAGGGCAGGTGATATTGATATGTTTAGGGCTGTAGACTTATGAGAATTTAATATGAGGCCCGATACTTTTCCAAATTTGGAGAGGGTGTTTATGAGATTCGCTGCTGATGTTAGGGGGGGGAAGTGAGGAATACCAGGACATCATCAGCAAACATGCATTGTTTATGATGGTGGCCTCCTAGTTCCAGTCTTCTGATGTTCAGTTTGGAAAGGATGAGCTGAGCCAGGGGTTTGATAGCCAGGGCAAAGAGGAGTGGGGATAGGGGGCATCCCTGATGGCTTCCTCTCTCTATAAGAAAGGGCCGGATCGGAATACTGAGTAGGATACCTAAGCTTTTGGATTCTGATATAAAGAGGCGATCCAGCACAGGAAATGTGTTCTGAATCCCCACCAGTGAAGGATGCAGTCTAGATAAGTCCAGGATAGTGAGTCTAATGCCTTTCATATGTCAAGTGAGAGGAAGCAGGTTGGGATGCGACAGGATTGAGCAGCATGAGCTAGGAGTGTAGCTTGGCATATGTTGTCACCCGCTTGTCTGGAGGGGATAAACCCAGTTTGGTCTTTGTGGATTAAGGTTCCTATAATGGGGTTGAGTCGGGTAGAGAGAATCTTAGCAAGTATCTTGATGTCTAGGTTAAATAGGAATTTCGGTCTGAAGTTGGAGGACCAGGATGTGTCATCTGTATTTGGCTTTGGGATCATGGAGATGGAGGCAATGAGGGATTTGGTGCCGAAGGAGTGACCTGCAAGGAGAGGCTTCAGCCATGAGGGGGGGCTCAACATCTTTTCACTGCAACTAAGTTAACCATTCCAAGGGCATGGAAGACTCCTGTACTCAGTTTTGAGGTGGTTAAGAATCGCATGAATGATATCATGGTGAACGAGAAGTTGACAGCTATCCTCTCAGATACACATATTAAATTGCTTCGGGCCTGGCAACAGTGGGTCACAAATATCCAATCTTCTAGGTTTGATAATGCCCTTTTCTCGATTTTTCTGGGGCTGGCCCCATGGACTCCTTCCTTCTCCCCTTCCTTTTCTTTTCTCTATTTCTTCACTCCCATTTTTTCTCCACCCTATTGGTTCTGTCCCATGCATCCACTTTAAAAGCCTACTAGGTTGCCAGGCTTGGCCGTAGTAACAAATGGTTATGGAGATAATTTTCCTTTATTTTCTTTCTTTCTTTTTTTTTATTGTTGTATTCTATTTACTCTTAATAACATATTTTTCTATGACAAATGCTTTAACTTTAGTCATGCCTAGTCCTATGTTGGGTCACTCTTGATCCTTTGTTTACTGCAACGTACCATGGATCTTCTGTACTCTTCGTATGGTGTCCATTGATCATTCCCTGTCTTGGGACACCGCTATGAGACTAGAGCAATATATTTTTCTTTTGTATCTAGTTTCATTTGGTTTATTTTGTGCTGCAACCTTCAAGGTATTGTTCTTTATCTGTTGGACTGCATGTTAATAAAACCTTGCAATGCTATTGCATTCATTAAAGCTTAATGAATTAGGCTTATGGTACTTATCACAAGTGGATGAAAAACATGCAAACACTAGGTGTTGAAGCAATGTACAGTATAAGAATGAACTATAGAGAATAAGCATGAACGGAAAATAGTAAATATATACAGTGTGATCAAAGCACTGTTGGGGCCGGTGCTGTTTAACCTGTTTACAGTGGGGACGGAAAGTATTCAGACCCCCTTAAATTTTTCATTCTTTGTTATATGCAGCCATTTGCTAAAATCATTTAAGTTCATTTTTTTTTCCTCAATAATGTACACACAGCACCCCATATTGACAGAAAAACACAGAATTGTTGACATTTTTGCACTTAAAAAAGAAAAACTGAAATATCACATGGTCCTAAGTATTCAGACCCTTTGCTCAGTATTTAGTAGAAGCACCTTTTTGATCTAATACAGCCATGAGTCTTTTTGGGAAAGATGCAACAAGTTTTTCACACCTGGATTTGGGGATCCTCTGCCATTCCTCCTTGCAGATGCTCTTCAGTTCTTTCAGGTTGGATGGTAAACATTGGTGGACAGCCATTTTTAGGTCTCTCCAGAGATGTTCGATTGGGTTTAAGTCAGGGCTCTGGCTGGGCCATTCAAGAACAGTCATGGAGTTGTTGTGAAGCCACTCCTTCGTTATTTTAGCTGTGTGCTTAGGGTCATTGTCTTGTTGGAAGGTAAACCTTTGGCCCAGTCTGAGGTCCTGAGCACTCTGGAGGAGGTTTTCGTCCAGGATATCCCTGTACTTGGCCGCATTCATCTTTCCCTTGATTGCAACCAGTCGTCCTGTCCCTGCAGCTGAAAAACACCCCCCACAGCACTATGCTGCCACCACCATGCTTCACTGTTGGGACTGTATTGGACAGGTGATAAGCAGTGCCTGTTTTTTTCCACACATACCGCTTAGAATTAAGGCCAAAAGGTTCTATCTTGGTCTCATCAGACCAAAGAATCTTATTTCTCACCATCTTGGAGTCCTTCAGGTGTTTTTTTAGCAAACTCCATGCGGGCTTTCATGTGTCTTGCACTGAGGAGAGGCTTCTGTTGGGCCACTCTGCCATAAAGCCCCAACTGTTGGAGGGCTGCAGTGATGGTTGACTTTCTACAACTTTCTCCCATCTCCTGACTGCATCTCTGGAGCTCAGCCACAGTGATCTTTGCGTTCTTCTTTACCTCTCTCACCAAGGCTCTTCTCCCCCGATAGCTCAGTTTGGCCGGACGGCCAGCTCTAGGAAGGGTGGGTTCTGGTCATCCCAAACATCTTCCTTTTAAGGATTATGGAGGCCACTGTGCTCTTAGGAACCTTAAGTGCAGCAGAAATTTTTTGTAACCTTGGCCAGATCTATGCCTTGCCACAATTCTGACTCTGAGCTCTTCAGGCAGTTCCTTTGACCTCAGGATCCTCATTTGCTCTGACATGCACTGTGAGCTGTAAGGTCTTATATAGACAGGTGTGTGGCTTTCCTAATCAAGTCCAATCAGTATAATCAAACACAGCTGGACTCAAATGAAGGTGTAGAACCATCTCAAGGATGATCAGAAGAAATGAACAGCACCTGAGTTAAATATATGAGTGTCACAGCAAAGGGTCTGAATACTTAGGACCATGTGATATTTCAGTTTTTCTTTTTTTAATAAATCTGCAAAAATGTCAACAATTCTGTGTTTTTCTGTCAATATGGGGTGCTGTGTGTATATCAATGAGGAATAAAATGAACTTAAATTATTTTAGCAAATGGCTGCAATATAACAAAGAGTGAAAAATTTAGGGGGGTCCCCACTTTATAAGTGACAAATAGTTTGGAATCAGGAGTTCAAGTTCAATATTTGCAGATGATACTAAGAGATGCAAGGAAATAATTGCACAGGATATAGCAACATTACAGGAGTACCTTTACTAAATAGGGGGATGGGTGGCTACTTGGTAGATGAGGTTCAATATAAAAAATATGAAAGTATGCATTTGGGGCCAAAAACATTTATTTGACAAATGCTCATTAGGAGGTGACACACTGGGTGAGTCTATGATGTAAAAAGATTTGGGAGTACTTGTAGACCACACACTTAGGCTGGCCATACATTATACAATTTTCTTGTTCAAATCTCTTTAGATTTGCTTTGAACTATGTAGTGAAAGGGCCTGCCTTATTGCATACAAATTGAACGTGTTTAGGTCTGACCTCATATTATATGGTTTTGGTAAATCTAGGAAAATTGTATAATGTATGGTCAGACTTAGCAACAGCATGTAATAGCAGGGTGCAGCTAGCAAAGCAAAAAGAATACTATTGTGTATTAAAAAAGATATTTGTTTGAGGGATAATACTTTTCCCATCTTACAAAACTGAGTTTGGCCTCATTTTGTGTATGCCGTACAGTTCAGGTCACAAGTCAATCTGAAGAATTGACAGGCTGTTGGCGGAAAATCCGACTATTTGTACGCTGCATCGGACAATTGTCGGATTTTCCGCGGACAAATGTTGGATGGCAGGCTTTAAAATTTTCCACAGACAAGTCTGTTGTCAGATTTTCCGAGCGTGTGCACACAAGTCCATCGGACAAAAGTCCAAAGTACAAACACGCATGCTCGAAAGCAATGACGAGCCAGAAGCAGTCGGTCTTGTAAACTAGCGTTTGTAGTGGAGAATTAACATTTGTGACCGGGAAAATTATGAAATCTTGAAATGCGGGGCACATTCTTTTCCTCTTTAATAGGATAATAAAGAAGTTGCTTTGCTGATGATTCTGATGGTGTTATTGCAAATTCATTTTCAAAGGCTTTTTTTTCTAGTGATATCAAGAATAATATTATTATGCTTGTTATTTTTATTTGGGCAAGTTACCACAACACCATTATCCTGTAGTTTTTAAGATCAATGATACAACTATGTTGGTGTCCCTTGTTTTACATTGTATTTTTTAAAATGTAACTGCTTACTCCCAAACTGTCATTTGAAGTAAAACACATAGCCAAGTATTATTTTCCACAATTTTTTAATTGTGCATTAAAAAAAACAAAAAAAACAAATAAAATTAGACATGCTATCTGCCAATAGAACCTAACCAAAAAGTGCATTGAATGAATCCAAAAATATAGAAAATGTACCAAATCAAATCATTATTCAACCAAAAAAAAAATGTCAAAGCAATAACTTCAAGAACAATAATAAATAACACGTTATCTCCTCCAATTCCGCAACATGGATGGTTGACGAACGGCCATTCAGAAACAAACTGAAAAGAGCAAGATGAAAAGCGCAAAATGAAAAGTGCGAAATGAAAAGCGCAAATCACCACAACTTCTACTAACACAAAGTTATCAGAAGGAGCCCAAAGGTTGGTGCTAAAGAGCTGAAAAACAATGTAGTACGTCACTACATTCGTATTTGTTGGCCGACAATTCCTTGCCGTTTGTATGCAAGCAAAGTTTGGGCCAACGCCCTTCGGACAAAATTTACACGGTTTTGTTGGCCAACAATCCAATCGTGTGTACGAGGCTTTAGATATTTAGAGCCGTAGAGTCTGGGCAGCAGAATTAGCACCTGTAGGTTGTGCCAGGTATTTTACAAAGTACTGAAGTTGAGCAGCCACATAATACAGCCAGGAGTTTGGCAAAGCTAATCCCCCATTGTCCTTTGGTCTCTGCAGGCGCTCCAGGCATATTCTATATGGTGCCACAACATAGAGCAAAAGATTGAATTAATTATCCGGAATATTTTTAGTGGGATGACCACTGGAGAGTTGTGAAGCATATATAGGGCCTGGGCAGTTAGTTAGTTTTGCCTACCAAGGAGAGCAGATTGGAGATTAATAAAAAGCCTGCGAAGATTAATGGCTGTAGATTTTTGAGGTATAAAGCCAGTAGGTCTGTTTCTACAATAGTCTAATCTGATTGCAAGAAACTTTGCCAAAATGTTTACATTGCTTTGAAGAAACAAAATGGGCCTATAGGATCCAGGAACCGTAAGGTCCAAACAAGCTATTTAAACTTCATTAAATCCTGGGTATCGACTTTAAATACTCAGCAAAGTTAAAGTGATTGTTAACAATCACCTTGTAAAACAACCCATTCAGTTAGAAATTAAAGGCAAAACATTTGTGCATAGATATAAAAAAAAGTGATCACATTGCCTCTGTTCTTAGCTGCATAAGAGCTGGGGGAGGAGAAGCACACTGATCTTTCCAGTGAAAGGCTATGCAGGGGGGTGGGGGATGTCAGGACCAGTTTGATAATTGAAGAGCACACTAAGTTCCCAGCATAGCTAGAAAACTGACCATGGTGTGTTCTCCTGCTTAGTGCAGTCAGTTTTTTAATAGAAAAGAAGAGGGAATGACAGGCACACCAGGGATTTCACACAAAATCAGCAATACAAAGAGAACAGAACATTTTTCATACAAGTACATGATACACCAGACACACAGCAGGAATATAAAATGTTGGGTTCACATACTATTTAATTTTCTCTGTCTCTTTTTTTAAATACTTCTTCAGCATGGATTAAACATTTTGTACTATCTAGGTCTATCTCCTTTGAATTTTGTAATTACTTATTTATTTTACATTTTGGATCTTTTTTGGATGTCACATTTAGGTTGTATTTGTGTAGATACTGTACAGCAGGCACAACACTATGTATAAAAAAGAAAGCTGCGCTGTATAATTATAGTGATCAAAAAAATAGTGACATGTAAGTGATATAGCTTACTAATACATAAATAATTATATGCAATCACAAGTGAAATGTGCAAAAAATGATTAAATAGAAAAAAAAAAAAAAACAATTTGAAAAAGTTCTCCAAAAAGATCCAATCCACTCTGATGGGCTGTTAAAAAGAAGTTCCACTGAATATACAGTTCTTAATAATATTCTAGGTGATAATTCCTCAACCCTCTATTCAGTGGTGACATGCGACCACAGCACCAAAGAAGATGTGATAAAGTGCGACAAGAAAGTTCCTCCACCAGTAATAATACTGCCGCTTACCAGCTTGTTAGATCTCTTGTTTAAGGAGATCGGAAGTGCCTGTGGCTTTTATCCCCAGCCCCGGGTCTTTGTGCTTGGATAGCTAGATGTTCCCGGACTCTCTGCTTCGGTTATCCTCTGTACAAATGATGTTCGCTCATTCCCCATAAAAGGACATAAAGGCTTCCATAGTGTAACTCGTTTAAAAACATTTATTAAAAATAAACAGTATTGCACTTACAATTTTGCTGTGAATATATAGCGTTTTCGGATGTAAAAACGAGCCGGCTGGCTCTCAATAGCTGCCCGTTGCTTCCGGGACTAGCGCCTTATTTGGTGATGTCAGCATGCCGCTCCTCCCTATGCCATTTCATCACAGATGACTTCTTCCTCTGATCCTCTGCTTCTTGCTTCGGTGTTCTCGTCTGGCATCTTCCTCCAGTTACGTAACAGGTGACCCCGCCCCTCTGACGTCACTGGGAAAGCCATAGGGAAGTCCCTGTCAAGTCCCCATGCGTCAGAGGGGGGCGGGGTCACCGGGTGGTGGGGTCACCAGGTGGCCCCGCCCTCCATTATATAAGAAGTGTCAGAAGAAGAGAAGCGTCACACAGTGGGAGCCTCCCATGGATGCCAAGCGTCCCAAGAACGAAGCAGGGAAGAAGACACCGCGGAGGAAGATGCCGGATGAGAATACCGTAGCAAGAAGCAGAGGATCGGAGGAAGAACCAGAGGAAAAAGAAGATGGAGGAAGAAACCGAAGGAAGAAGAAGGGAAGAAGACCCGAAGAAGATGGAAAGAAGAAGCCTTTAAATAAAGAAATTGTCAAAAACTGTCTCTTGTCATTTTTAACATTTTTGACACTTTTTTTGTGAAATAGTAGGGGTACTTTTGTACCCCATTACCATTTCACACAGGGGGGCGGGATCCAGATTCCAATAAGCCCCCCGCCTGCAGACCCCCACAACCACCAGCCAAGGGTTGTGGGGATGAGGCCCTTGTCCTCATCAACATGGGGACAAGGTGCTTTGGGGGCTACCTCAAAGCATCCTCCCTATGTTGAGGGCATGTGGCCTGGTACGGTTCAGGAGGGGGGGACCTCTCTCGCCCCCCCTCTTTTCCTGTGGCCTGCCAGGTTGCGTGCTCAGATAAGGGTCTGGTATGGATTTTTGGGGGAACCCCACACCATTTTTTAATTTTGGCGCGGGGTTCCCATTAAAATCCACACTTCAGGTCTGGTATGGATTTTGAGGTGGACCCCACACCTTTTTTTTTTAATTTTGGCGCGGGGTTCACCTTAATACCCATACCAGACCTGAAGGGCTTGGTATGGAATTTAGGGGGACCCCCACGCCATTTTTTTTTTAAATTTTGGTTCGAGGTTCCCCTGTGGGGAAATCCCATGCCGTTTTTATCAATGAACTTTTATGTGTATTGTCGGACCGACAATTCATTAATAGCCACGAGTAGTTTTAAATGACTTTATTTCCTTTGAAATTTCATTTAGCTGTCAGACTGTTCTAAACACGGAAAACATGCGCCCCTTTACAGGCATACTATAGACACCCGCCAGGTACGAAATTTAAAGGAATATTACACTTTTATTGTTTCACTTTAAGCATTATTAAAATCACTGGTCCCGAAAAAAGAGACGTTTTTAAAACTTTTTTTGCATTGATACATGTCCCCTGGGGCAGGACCCAGGTCCCCAAACACTTTTTATGACAATAACTTGCATATAAGCCTTTAAAATGAGCACTTTTGATTATTCACATTCGAGTCCCATAGACTTTAACGGTGTTCAGGTGTTCGAACAAATTTTTTTGCCTGTTCGCATGCTCTGGTGCGAACCAAACAGGGGGGTGTTCGGCTCATCCCTACTTACATGTCACTATTTTTTTGATCACTATAATTATACAGCGCAGCTTTCTTTTTTATGTTATTTTAGTGTGTGTGTCTCACATTATAGTTGCAGCTTTTTTCAATTGATTTATTAGGATAGCGCAGTAAAATTACCTTTTCCACAACACTGTATGTGTCTTTTTATACTTTACACTTTTTTTTGTAAACGAGTAGGGGTACTATATACCCTTTACTTATTCACTTGAAGGAGCAGTATCTGGACTCCCCTTTCTTGGTAAAGGGGGCTTCCAGATTTTAATAAGCCCCTTGCTCTTGTCCTCATCAATGTGGGGACAAGGTTCTTTGCCAGGGTATCTCCACCTGGCAAGGTATCCCCAGGTTGAGGACACTTGGCTTGCTATGGTTCAGGAGGGGAAGAAGGTGAACATTCAACCCCCTCACTCTTTCAGGCCTGCCGGGCTGAATTCTTGGAGGGTCAAGTGTGTATTTTTTGGGGGGTACCTATTTTTTTTCTTGATTTTTGCATGGGGTTCCCCGCTTTAAAATTCATACCAGATCTGAAAGGGCACTTGTGCAGGCAGTCTCTTCTTGTCACTGAACATAAGGTAGCCATCCTTACCGTGGGGTCTTTTTTGTCCACTTCAGTAGCAACCTCATAATCCTCCTATTGTGATCTAATGAAGTCCTAGTTTGCTGCCAGGTCTCCTAGTATAAAGTCTATAGCATTTGAGGCTGACATTTTCTTTCCTGACGTTTGCTTTGATGTTGTTAACACATGAATAAAAATTAGGAAACAACAAATTTTTTCCCAGGTTCTGATACCATGTTTGATGAGGTTCATATAAATGTAAGAACAACTTTATTGTGACAGAAGATTAAAGTGGAAGTAAACCCATCCATAAAACAGTTACCTTTACGGCACGTGCCGGAAATGTAACACTCCCATTGGTTGTGCTCTCAACCAAACTGTAAAACCATCCAATGGCCGGTGTCATAACTGATCACATGTGCAGCATCATGGCAGTTCTAGATTAAACAGAGGCCAAGATGGCGGCTTCTTTGGCTGAAAACGATAGGAGGGTTTACTTCCACTTTAAGTTCTGTAAATAGCAGAAGACATGTTAAACCCTATGGGGTTGATTTACAAAAGGCGAACAGGCTGTTCACTTTGCAAGGGAATTTTCACTTTGCATGGGAATTTTTCCTTGGCCTAGTAATTGCTCACTTTGCATAGAATACCAAATCCTGTGCAAGGAAAGCAAAAAAAAAAACAAAAAAAAAAAAACAATATATTTGTTTGCACATGATTGAATGATGGTAGTCAGCAGAGCTTCACCTCAATCACTAAGCTAAAGGTAAATTCTCTTTCAAAGTGAAAATTGCCTTGCAAAGTGAACAGCCTAGTTGCCATTAGTAACCCACCCCCTATGTCTCATTATACAAAGTACTTTTTGGTGCTTACAGGAATGAGATCTTACAGGAATGTGACCTATAATTGCCTGGCTTTTAAAGTAAAAAGGCATTTTGTTTCTCTTGCAAAATGTGAAAATTCCTAGTTTAGCCTCTTAAACGGCAAGATAAAAAACACTGAATTACCGATATGTAACAGACATAGAAATCATGTGTTTTCATTTCATAATTGTTTCTTATATTAATAGTTCATACGTACAAAATCATACAACATTCACATTTAACACTTCTGTACACACACATGCTTCATTGTATGTTTACATTTAACTGAAATTGTTCTGGTAAATACATATGCCATACCAAACCATTTATCCTATCAGCATGACAATGTGTGTGTTTTTTAAATTCTATTTGAAATGTAATTTATATCCTGAGTTAGTTTAAGCAATGTTGACGATATTCATCCTCAATACAAAATGATGCTTTTTAGCTCCTGTAAACTGTGTATCGTTTTACACTCAAATGTTATTAGCCAAGGCATTTCTGGTGATAATTTTATTTTGTCTAGCCGCATTCATTAAATTAACTCCGAGCTGATATTTTTGTATTGTTATGCTGCTTGCTGCTTTTTGATACTCCAGCAGAATATGATACTGCTTTTGCTTGGTAAAGTTAAAAAATGTTATGTTCAAATGAATGCAGGATAAGTGCAAGATTTTGAATTTTATAATGATATGATTTGTTTCCATAGCTTTAAATGATAACCCACATGGGGGTTTACAAGCTGACTGACAGGAGTAGTCAAATAGAAGGAAATTCAAAGAAAAGAAAACCTTTTTGAAGCCTAAATGACCTTCTACTTAAATAAAGTCAAGCAGTTGAGTTGGAAAGTTTAAGCAAATTTTCTGCTGTGAATGTAAGGATATAGTGTATGTATATATGTGCCTTAAAGGATAATGATACTTTAATACAATTTTACTCTAATACAACATGTTTGCCCCTATGCTATGAATACCACCTTTATCCATTTAGATCAGGGGGTTACCTAGAGTGGGAGACAATGGCTTTTGCTGGGCAATTTTGTCCTCATCTGAGCCACATGCTACTGAGCACACATAACCTTCTAATTAAAGGCTCTAATAGAGAAGCCATCTCCTACCTCAATTGGGGTTTTAGGAGTTTAACTTGAAAATATTTAATATTATTCAAAAACAAATTTTCCAAAAAACTAACCTTGCTCAGTTGCTGGTCATTTCACTGAAAAAATGATGAAACTGAAATGGTAAGCAGGCAGACAAGATCCCTGTCAGGTAGCTACCAGCAAAGGGTTGGTAAGTGAGGAAGTCAATGGCTGTTTGCTGCTTGATTGGAAAATTGGTTATCTGTATACAGAGGCGTAGCTTGAAGCTTGGGGTCCTGATGCAAAAGTTGACCTGGCCCACCCCCCACCACTACTTACAAAACATAAGAGTTTTGAGTTCCCAGAGTTCCTCTTTACTTCAGAGTACAGGGATTACCGCTGGAGAATCAGAGGACAGGGACACCTGGCAGGTCACTTGGCAGAGCTCCTTTCCCATCCCAGCACTGTATACAGCTCCCCCATCCCCCCCCCCCCAAACTACACAGGGCTGAAATCACATTCCTTTACACACAGTCTGTCAGTCTTCACAGGGTGTATCTGGCTTTTATGTTGCCCTTCTGACCTGTGAAATTCTCTGGTCGGAAAGGCAGTGTAGTTGCAGTAGGCAGATACACCCTGTGCAGATCATGGCTAACTGGCTGTGTTGTAAAGGAATGTGATTTCAGCCCTGTGGAAGAGGAACAGTATAGAGTGCTGTAATGGAAAAGGAGCTCAGCAGCCGGGCATAGCATGCAGGGTGGAGGGGGTGGTCAGGGGGCTTGGGGGGGCAACTTAAATCTGGGAGGGCAAAGCCATGTGACACAAAATCTGGAGCCTGTAGCCCTACAGCCCCCCCCCCTTCGAGGAGGTGTTAAGGGATTTGTTTTAGCAATTTCTGAAGGTTTCTCTGTGAGTGTTGGCAGGTGTTGGGGGAAGGTCACCTCCCAGAGGTGTGTGTCTTTTCCCCAGTTGTCAGGGAAGTGGGGTAAGTAGACATCCCCGGGTGAGGGGGGTACAGAGAATCCCAGCTGGTGACAAGGAGACACTGAGCAGTGTCATACCTCACCAGTGACATTGGTCCCATCATGGCTACAGAACGGCACTCTCCTCCTCGCTGAGTTTGGTTACCATTACATGTTGCCAGCACACAGCACAGACACATCCCCATCCTGAGCTGTTCTCACCTTGTGCTCCTCTCCATTCTGGAAATGGCTCACAGATTCTCCCCAGCCAATGGGAACAGATTGGTGTGGACTGTGTAAGGCAAAGTAGAAGCCCAGCACTGGAGCCAGGCTGTGGGGCCCTAGGGCACATCAGAGCTGGATTTTGTGGAGGATATGATAACATGACAGGGAGGCTGCAGGGGCCCCCTGGAGCTAGGGGCGGGGTGGCATTTGTGACCCCTGCAACCCCTTATGCTACGCCCATGTCTGTGTATTTTTTATGTTGTTGCTACATCTTCACTTCCTGCTACTGATATTAATTCAATCTGATGCACACACTGGAACTTGGATAATGCACTCATAGTATCCCTGGGTTTGGTTTCTATTTAAGGACTACTTATTGCACATACTGGTTGCTTCCCTGTTGTAGTGTTCATTTGCTCAAATGGCCTAAGTGTTGATCCTACTTGTGAGGATTTTCAATTGAACTTTGCCTGCCATTGTCTCTTCATGATCTGCAACTCCAACTTTGTTCCTTGGTTTGGCTTTAAAACGCACTTCCTTGTACCTCATGGCAACAGTACCTAGCTCTGGCCATGACTACAATTCAAATTGCTCACTGGGGCCATCTGTGTCTTGCTGGATATCATGCCTGCTGTTTGTCCAAAAACGTGTGTGTTACTCTCTGGCTTACTTTAGTAAATCCTAATGTGATTTCACACTTCTTGTGTACTCTCTGGCTTCTGCCTGATGTCTGACAGTATAGTCAATCTGCCTAGGTTCTATAATCCCTGAGACATCAAGTCTAAACTATGCTTATTATGGTATCTTATTTTGGAGATGTAATTTGGCTAAGGTCCAAATCTACATCATAGCATTAGAGTGGTAGTAAATCTCAGATATGAGAAATTAACTAAGTATGTCCTTCTATAGTGCGTACTTGTCTCAATTAAGAACACTAAGGGGTTGATTTACTAAAACTGGAAAATGAAAATTTGGTGCAGCTCTGCAAAGAAACCAATCAGCTTCCAAGTTTTTTTGTCAAAGCTTAAACAAGCTGAAGTTAGAAGCTGATTGCGCAACTGCACCATATTTTGCACTCTTCAGTTTTAGTAAATCAACCTCTGTGTGTAATTTCTGCCTGCTGCATTCCTCCTCTACTATCAGCATGAATCACTTCTGGCAAGTTTTCCTGACACCAAGAGAAAAAGGTTGACAGGGGAAGGATCCCCAGCTGATTGACTGCCTCAGCTCTGTTCCTGTGTGCTGTGTGAAGGGGTTTGTCTCTGAGCTCTGCAGAGTGTAACTTCAGCTCTCTGCTTCCTTTTTCTTTCAGCTTGGACAAGCTTTATAAATCATAGACTTTGAACGGAAATAGAGAAGAAAAGACTGCAGATAAACAGATACAACTTAAGTAGGAGGATTTGTTTAATCTCTGTGTATCACCTGAGGCCAGTCACTTCACTTGAATATGTAAGGGTTTAATCTTGGAGAATGGAGCCCGGAGGACTTGACCAATCTAATAAGGGCACAACTAGGCAAGATCAGAAAACCCAATTGATCAAGAGCAAGGCAGGTCAGACTCAGAAAGTTTGAAATCAGGCAACTAATCCAGAGGGCCACACAAAAATTGCAGTCAAGTAACAGGCAGAAAGTCGATATAGGCAGCAAAGGTTTAATATTCAGGGTGCACTAAGGTTGGCAACAGAAATGTGGAATACTAAGAGGCAATACACCCATCAGGGACTAAAATCTATATCAGGCAACTGCAGAGCAAGAATGAGGCCCCTTCAACCACTTCCTGCCCATTGTCCCAGAAGCGTGCCTCATGTGCACCCCCTGGGGTACATAGTGGCAGGATCTGTGGACACAGAGGATCACTGTTCATGGTAGCAGGCCACTGTGAGTGGCCCTGGTACCAGGTGATTCCTGTGACTAATCACATCGATCACACTTACGGTAGTAAACAGGACTGTCATTTATGCTATCTTGCTTACTACACTGTGATCTCTGTGATTGATCACAGTGATCACATGATACCAAGGCCAATCACAGTGGCCCTGTACCATGTGATAGCTGTGACCAATCAATGCATCAAAGTATTACTACTATGATTTATAGATTTCATGAATGAAACCTTTGAGTAGTGTTACTGATTGCTTATTACAGAGATCATCACTGTAAAAAGGAATCAAAGTGTAAAAAAAAATCCCTGATTACCCTCCATAGAGTAGTACAGTGTCACTATTGTGAAACTCCACTGCTCTGGTGACAATATGAAAAAAAATGTAAAAAAAAAATGTTAAAAAATGTGAAAATATTGTAAAAATAAAAAGTGAAAAAACTGTCACCTGATCAACTACAGGTACATGGTGATCATGTACAATGGCTGGTTACTCTGATATCACTGTATATCAGTGCTACCAACCATTATCTCTGATCACCACCACAGCAGTACAGTGTCACCAAACCAGTGCTTTCAGTCTGTATCCCTAATCACTGCCGCATCAGTCAGTGGCCCTAATCACTGCTGTCCTCTCACAGTGTCTCTAATCATCTCAGTCTACTCACAGTGTCCCTAATCACCACCATTCACTTATAGTGTCCTTAATCACAGCTACACCGTTCAGTGTCCCTAATCAATGCTGAACACTCACAGTATCTCTAATCACAGGTGCACCAGTCATATTATCCCTAATCACCGCCACACCACTTACAGTGTCCCTGATCACCGCCACACCAGTTACAGTGTCCCTGATAACCACCACATTGGTTATTGTGTCCCTGATCACTGCCACATCAGTCATATTATGCCCGATCACAGCCATGCCAGTCATATTGACCCTGATCACTGCCACACAAGGCATATTGTCCCTAATCCCTGCCACACCAGTCATATTGTCCCTAATTACTGCCACACCAGTTACAGTGTCACTGAACACGTGGTATCCCTGATCACCACCCCACCAGTTACATTGTCCCTGGTCACATCAGTGCAGTGTTGCCTCTGCCTGTGGCATGTACTAACCCTGACCTAATTATAGGACCACATTTCTACCTGCTGCCTGAACCAAGCCTTTGGATGTTTGCTGACCATGTCTCTGACTGTAGCCTGAACTGAGCCATCTGCACATCTTGCTGACTACATTCCTGCAAGACATCAGGACAGTGAACATGGCATTCCTAGGAGCAGCCTTGTACCAGTGGGCTAGGCTTCCTTGACTTATAGCAACTGGGAATGCTATAGATAATGCTACACTACACTATATTCCTTGACCACTCATATAGAGGTAACGTTATAGTACATTGGTCTTGACACAATTGGTTGATTTGTGTGATACACAAGATACAATGTCCGGTACATAATAAATCCAGACAATGAAAAAGTCTCACACGTGGTATCACCATACTTGTGAGGAGTAGCAGAATGTGTTTTGGGTGTAGTGTTCTCATGTTGTTTGTGAGAAATTTCTTATTAAATTGAAAACCTTTTTTTACATTGCCTTTCTGCATCTTCCAAAAACTTGTGGCACTAAAACAAGGTCTTCCAAAGTCTCCAATACCTTGGATATTTTTACTGTCCTAGTGCTCCAAGGCCTCCAGAACTTTGATAGGTAGTCAGGAAATTAGATGTGTAATTTATGCCCCTAGAATGCCAGACAATGATTCCTTGGATTTTGGGCTCCTCTATATGGCTAGACTATAAAAAAGTCTCACACATGTGATATCATCCTACTCATGAGAAGTAGCAGAATGTGTTTTACGGTGTAATTCTGAGTATGCCTATGATGTGTGTTATAAGAAATATCTCATAACTTGACAACTTTATGTGAGAAAAAAATAGAATTTTATTTTATTTCCTGCATTTTCCAAAAACTTGTCACAAAAAAAATACATTTTCAGAAGACTCATTAGCTTTTCAGAAAATAGCTTGGTGTGTTTTATTTCCAAAATGGTGTAATTCTCTGTGCATTTCTACTGTCCTGGTGCTCCAGGGCTTCCAAAATGTGATAGTCAGGAAATTAGATGGGCAGTTTAAGTGTAATTTATGCTCCTCGAAAGTCCAAAGGCGCTCCTTGGATTTTGGGTTCCTTTATGCCTCTAGTCTGTGAAAAATTCTCACACACATGGTTTTCTTATACTCGAGAGGCAAAGCAGAATGTGTTTTGGGGTATAATACTAAGAATGCCTGTGCAGTGTGTGAAAAATAACTAAATACCTTGAACTGTCTAACTGGGTGGTGGTGGTTAATTTGGGTACGGTGTTGCATGACTGAGTAATTGTCATTCAACATGTGACAGCACTGAAATCTGAAAATTGGTCTGGGCAGGAAGGAAGTGAAAGTGTCTTGTATTGAGGTGGTGGTAAACAGGTAATGATCAATCAGGAGAAAGCTGGAGAAGCAGGAACTACATTTCTGGAATATTGTTGCAGAGGTATGTGGGACAACTTGCCAGAGTTATAAAAATGGCTAGGTCAAACATATGCTCTTACAAAGAAATTAAAAAGCTGCTGGGATGAGATAAGTATACACCAAATGGAAGGACAGTAAAACCCAATGATAAGAGTCCATATAGCTTTAATGCTGTTTGGACTATTTTATCATTTCGTCTGGCACTGTTTTTTGCTTTGGTTGACATGCTGGGTACCGTTTGAGGTTAGCACCATTTGTATCCAGCTGCTTAACCAGACTCAATGAGCCCTTCAAATGATTTGTTTCCCTTTGCTTTTAGGGAGTCATGTACAGCCCAATACCCATTGTGACCCCCTTAAAATGTGGACTTAGCCATCTCCGCAACCACATGCTTTGCAGCACACATGGCTATGGGTGTCTGGTTAGCAGACAATATAAAGATGTATTAGTGCTGACTACAGGACATACTTCCTTCTTCTTCTTCCTACCACCTCCTGGTATTGCTTCAACCAGGGGGGCCAACACATCTTCAAAGGCATTGATATACACTATCCTGCTGAGTGCGCCAAGGGTGTAAGTGACCTAGATTTGCTGCCAATTTCAGACAAGCTGGCCAGACGCTCCACCCACATATTCATGAGATAGGGTACACACATGCTTCCCTTTGAATGGAACACCGCCATATTGTGTCACACATATTCCAGGCCTAAAGCCCACTCTCCTCACAGTACTCCTGGCCCGAGGATCACCTTCTGAACAAAGAAGGTCTACACAGGATGCTTTTTCAATGTTTTACTGTAAAACGACATGGTCAAGAACTTGGCATAACTTTACCTTTTCTCTTTTTACAGTACACAACACATCGGTGTCACCAGCTCACACTCTTCAAGTCCACCCATCTTCTCAGATGTTCTTTCATGAGTCCCCCAGCAGTGGGTCCTCACACAGTCTGTCTCTGGGCCTAGGCCCAAAAGGCTACTACTCTTCAGGCAACAAAACTACTTGCTGCAGGTCAGGAATAGCTAGTTCCCATTCACCATCTCATTGAGGGCCCCACCCAGACCAGATCATAAAGGACACAGTACTTCATCAACTAGCATTACCCAAGGAAGTGGTCTCTTCCTTTAAAGGGAAACTAACACCTGCTTACAGGTAAGTAACCCTTAGTGAATATCCCGGCAAAAATATAATTCCTGTTGCAGAGGAAAAACGTACTTGTAAATTTTACTTGTAGCTTACTGCAGACTTCTGGGAAAATCAGTGAGACAATCACACAAGCAGCAAATTACATTTCGGGGGAAGTTCTGTACAACTGTGTACAGAAGGCCTGCAGGTTGCCATATTGCATTACATTTTACAGAAAATGACAGCAGATGCAAATTGAAAAGGAAAGATATTTTTAATAACATTAAATTACATTAAGTCCTTGTAGCATTTGTAAATGCTATATTATTAATATTATTATTATTAATATATTATTTTTTATTTGCTACATTTTATTATATATATATATATATATAATATAATATATTTTATTTGCTACATTTTCTATCTCAAAAGTGGAGTTGCCCTTTAAACTCACTCACTAGATAGAGAGAAAGAGTGCAGCGCTGGACAGATACCACAAGTGGTGTATGTGATATAGCAATGAATCAATAACGTACAAAAATAACTGATAATTAAATAATTACATCAAATAAGATGATAGATAATAACATCTATTGAAAAATAATCAATTGGTGGCGCAGATAAACATATCAACATATCACAAAAACATAATTAAATAAAAAATATTCTGGAAAACAGTTCAT
Organism: Aquarana catesbeiana; assembly: GCF_042186555.1. Taxonomy (NCBI): domain Eukaryota; kingdom Metazoa; phylum Chordata; class Amphibia; order Anura; family Ranidae; genus Aquarana; species Aquarana catesbeiana. The sequence continues at coordinate 204,213,720 of NC_133330.1, forward strand.
AAAGTGAAATAAAGTCCAAAAGTGAGATGTCCAATGCAAGACCCTGGATCTGTATGTTCACCTCTAGTGCTGCCCACCACCTGACAATAAAGTAATGGAGGCTTACCGGAAAGCCTGCGACCACCCTTATTCGGGGGGGGGGTCAAAAACGGGCTTAGTAGAATAATCAGAGCCACAGGAAACACTGCTGGAATCACACCAACTTCCTTCATGGATAGCCGATCAGCAGCAACAAGGAGGCGCCTTAGATGATGCATTCCCAGGAGGCAATCACCACACAGCAATGGATGTACACTGATTCTAATGTCTCTTCCTTCACCCCAAAGCCGTGACCTCTCACTCTCTGGATGCAACTCAGATCTCACATGCAGTGGCAGTGGGAAGTCCTGCATAGGCTGTGCCACAGTAGTTCGACCATATGCAAATCCAGTTTCTGTCTCATGCATATGAAAAGTATTTGTGTCTCAATAAAATGCAAATCATCTATTTGTATATGAATGAGCTGTGTGCATTATGTAGCAGGGGCAGAGTCAATTACAGGACAATGGTACTCTGAGACTCTGAAAATGCAGGTAAGTCCTGCACAATTAGAGACTGTTGGGAGGTATGGCCTAGCTTTAAATTTTAAATTTCCAATCTCAATCTGTGCATATAATATAGACATGAGAATATTATATTTTACATTTTTCTGTTTATTAAAACATAATATAAATTGACAAATGATAAAAAATATACAAAATGCGTGCATGTAACAATGTGCTGCTTATCTGAGCAGCTAAATGCCTTAAGTGAGGTAGATCATATTGACAGTATTAAGTAAACACTATTTTACTAGATGTGCAACTTCCTGATCCTTCCTGCAGATGATAGATACAGAATCTGTCTGTCTTCTGTGAATCCTGTTGCTTTTTGACTCAGAAGCAGTGCTTCGCAGTTGGAGTTGCTGGATCTTGTAATATTAATATTCCTCCTAGATCATTGATTTTTACTTTGATGTGTTTTCCCTAACCCCCTGTGATCACATGAGTCTTTTATCTAAAACCAATTCTTAGTCTTTGTTGTAATTTTCAAGATGGATAGATAGATAGATAGATAGATAGATAGATAGATAGATAGATAGATAGATAGATAGATAGATAGATAGATAGATAGATAGATAGATAGATAGATAGATAGATAGACCAAACATAAATATATGTTAAATATAGTGTAGGGTATAGTGTATATCCTATGTAGAGGATGTGCAATGGTAGAGCATTTAGTATGCAATCATATCTTTAGTGTCATAAGGTTTCCTGCTGCGTAGAGCCTATGCTTTGCATCTGTTGATAGGGACAGTTACATGACTCACTGTAAAGTGGGACGTGTCACATTCTCAGGATTAGGTGACATGAACCTTCTTTTGGATAGTGATTTGCGTCAGATAAATTGATTAACTGCTGAAAAAAATAAAATAATTTTTAACTTTCCCCCTGATACATTCTATCTTATGATCTGAGAGGTTGTTATCTATATTTAATGTATGTATTAAGCTTCAGTATACACAGAATAGACAGGAAAAGAACATTGTTAGCATTCATATGAATCCAATGTATCAGAATCTTAAACATGTATAGCCATCATGCAAAACAAAACTTCACAAAGCATCAAATACAAAATAATTGTTTTTGTTTTGTCATACTTTGTCCAAGTTCACTGTAGAGTTATGCCTTTTTTTTTCTCCAGCTCATAAAAGTTTGACATGGAAAGATTCTGTGTTGAGTTGCAGTGTAAAAAGGATGAAAAACTTGTGTAATGCTGCAAAGACTGAAAAAATCTGAACAAAAAATTAATTTTAGTTTGCCTTTATTGAAAATAATAGATAATATCATTTTAGGTTTAAGTAGATGTCAATTATCAGTGAAATTTTCCATGAAAGAGCAGATGGAAAGTCTTTATAAATTGGCAAAATCTATGTACATAATACATTTCTCTGCATTATTTTCAGCTTCATTGAGAGGGTGAGAAATTGCCCAGAGCAGCAATACTGTTGGAATCAATATTTATTATGCAAAAATAGCTTAAATATTGATTTCTATCCATTTATAAATAAGCTTCTGTCAGTGTTAAACATTTCCATAAGCTAATGTTTGCATTGCTTAGTTAACTGATCACTGATCATCAATTTAACTCGATCATTTGAAAACTACGTTTCTTTTCTCTGTCCTTCCACTCACTTTTGCTTTAAAGATCAAGATCTAAAAAAAAACAAACAAACAAAAAAAAAACAGTTCCCCTCTCTAACCCCCTAAATACACTAACAGAGATGGGCCGAACACCCCCCTGTTTGGTTCGCACCAGAACTCCCATACAGAGCAAAAGTTCTGATCCAAACCCTATTAAAGTCTATGGGATCTGAACTTGAAAATGCAAAAGTCCCCATTGTGAAGGCTTATATGCAAGTAGTTAACCATAAAAATGGTATGGGGATCTGCTGCCAGGCACTGTCCTGGGCAACATACCAATGCAAATTTTGTTTTTTTAAAAGATCGTTTTTACAGGAGCAGTAATTTTAAAGATGCTCAAAGTGCAACAATAAAAATGAAAAATTCATTTAAATATAGTGCCTGGGGGATCTTCTTATTCTGCCTGTGAAGTGGCACATCTGTACCGTAGATAGAACCTACTGCAGCAAAACTGACATTTCTATAGAAAAAAAATGAATGAAATGACATTTACAATTCCGGCAATACAATACCATTGTCGGCAATAAAACAAATGATTAAAAAAAATGGTGTGGGCCCACCCCCAATGCATACCAGGCCCTCCAGGTCTGGTATGGATTTTAAGGGAAACCCATGCCAATTTCTTTTTAAAAAATCGGCATGGGGTCCCCCCCAACATGCATAACAGACCCTTATGCAAGCATGCAGCCCAGCAGGTCAGGAAAGGGAGGGGGCAAGCGAGTGCCCCCCCTCCTGAACCATACGAGGCCACATGCCCTCAACATGGGGGGGTGGGTGCTTTGGGGCAGGTAAGACTCTGCCCCCACCCCAAAGCACCTCATCCCCCAACCATGGACTGTGGTTGTGGGGGTCTGCAGGCAGGGGGCTTATCAGAATCTGGGGGCCCCCTTTAACAAGGGGGTCCCCAGATCCTGGCCCCACCCTTATGTGAATGAGTAAGGGATACATAATACCCCTACCCATTCACCAAAAAAGTGTAAAAATAAATAAAAATAGGAGGCAGTTTTTGACAATACCTTTATTAAAAAAAAGTGTCCCTTGATGTAAATCCATCATTATGCTGCCACCAGCAATGGACCTGAAAGAGAAAAAAAAATGCTCCACTGTCAGCTAAGGCAAACACCGAATGCCTGGCTTGCCATTTGACAGTTCTTATACAGGTAAGGTCAGGGCCATCTGGTGACGTCACCTGGTGGTACCACCCCCTTATGACCTCACCGAACCAGCAAGCACCAGTCGTTGATGTCACAAGGGGGGTGGTGCAACCAGGTGACATCACCAGGTGGCTCTGCTCCTTACCTAAATGGGAACTGTCAAACAGCAAGCCAGGCATTCAGCGGTTTACCTTAGTTGACAGCGGAGCATTTTTTGGGTTTTTCTTTTTAGTCCGGCAGTGTGGCAGCATCCTTATTGACAATAGATCTACATTGGGGTACATTGTTTTTGTTTTTTTTTAATAAAGGAATTGTCAAAAACTGTCTCTGTGTTTTTATTACTTTTTGACACTTTTTTGGTGAATGGGTAGGGGTACTATGTATGATGACTTTAAGGTCATCACAGAGGACAAGGGGGCACTACATCTGGAGGAAAAGAGATTTGATCTCCAAATATGGAAAGGCTTTGTCACAGTAAGAGCTGTCAAAATGTGGGATAGACTCCCTTAAGAGCTGGTTCTGTCCAGCTCAGTAGATTGCTTTAAAAAAAGGCCTGGATTATTTCCTAAATGTACATAATATAGCTGGATACCAACATTTATAGGTGAAGTTGATCCAGGGGATATCAGATTACCTCTCAGGGGATCAGGACATGCTGAAGAACCATTCCAGGAGAGGATGACGCTGGATCTTTGGACAAGTGAGTGTCAGCAGCTGAATTCTTTTCTTGTTAAAACTGAAGAACTGCTTTCACAAAAGTGATGTTAAAAGGGTAAAGAATCTTTCTAAAACAGTTTTTAATTGATCACATCAATCTCCTTGTGTCATGGAAGTCCATAAGGTTCTCCTGCACACTTGCAAGCAGTAAAAAGATGCCTGTCCAAATAGAACATTGCAGCGGGGAGGGTGGGCTAAATCAGCTTGGGGGGTAGGAGGGCAAAAAAAGGTAAGGAAACATTCAGAAAACTGCTTTTGAAAGATTTCTTACCCTTTTTTCAAATCATATTATTATAACATGCATCTATAAGTAAATTTGCACATCTACCTTGAACAGTTGTTTTTTTCCTGTAACTATAAACTCATTTAGGTATGCTTTTATTTGCATGTATTTATGTATTCAGGAATAGGTGCAATACTACATAGCTGAAATAGGTAAATATGTAGATTAATGGCAGAACATGTAACTCATGTTCTATCGCATGGAACAGAGTGGAAGAGCAAATATCAATCTTATTAGACTGGTTGTCATTGAGAATATATCTTTTTTCCTGTTACCACTATTTCCACTGGCAGACTGGAAAGCTGACACATGGGATGACTGATCTTTGCAAGGTTGCATTCTTCATATGTGTATATAACAAATGGATGTCATTGAGCTCACCCACCTCTTATTTAAAAGGAAATAGAACTTTACTATATATATATATATATATATATATATATATATATATATATATATATATCAGAAAAATCTTTAAAACCAGTATTTTTTCAGGTTAATATGTGACTTCTGCTCTATTTGGGCAGTAAAGGTAGGGATCATTTATTAAGCACTGCACTGCAAGACCCAGGACCGGGGCACATTTCCTAGCTTGCCATCTAAGAATAGAAAAGCACACAAATCCTCTTGTTTCAGTTTAGTTTGTGTAATATCTGTTCTACCTGATTGGAACGAAAAATAAGTATTTTTTGATAAAAAGGTAATGTTCTTCAACCTACAAGAGAGTGCAGTGCATACTTGGAAATCTTTCTTTAGATTTCACTTTGTTTCAAATGAAAACTGTGGTTCTGTAAAGAGAATAAAGAGATGTGATGATAAATGCTATCAAAATGCTTGGGACAGGAGAAAAGGCAGTGGTGGGTCCCCAGCCCAACATACCCAGTGATGTCATCACCCGTCGTGCCGCATGTCAGAAGCGCCCCAAGCCTTGCTCTGATACCCACTTTATCTCACGGCCGACTTCCGGGTAACAAGTGGAAGATCTCCATGGCGGGGGCCAGCGCCATGGCTGATGAAGACTTATGACAGCCCTACAGGATGCCTCCATTCTGATATGCCTATTTTACTACTTGCTATGTGAGTTGCCAATTGTTTTTACCTTATTAAAGTGGTATACATTCCTACACTTAGAGGCTCTTCTCTCCTTGTGTTCATAGCTGCTGCTGGAATCCGCTTCAGGTTCTTACCCAGGAAGCTGCCATATGTGGATGGACTTTATCACCACTATAAGACTTTGAGACAGTTAATGTCTATTTTTATGGACACTTGTATAATCCTTTAGTATTGTGTTCTCCTACCCCTAGTCCCATCCAGGTCCCCTATATCTACACCTATCTATGGTCACACCACATTGAAGACCACCAGTTTGCACCACTATTTTTATATTGTCTGGTCTTATCCCTCCTAGGTTTTGACTGGACAATGATAGGAGAAGCAGCAGACTGATGAGCTCACCCTTCTTTTTCTTAGCTCTCTCCTCCTATCAGCCTGTTTCTTGTTATCACATGAACACTGAAGAAGAAGTAAAATACATAAATAGTGTGGCGCTAAATCAATTAACATTGCTTTAAAAGAATACATTTAATGATATATTAATAAATAAATGGTTACATTACCATGTGTATTTTATGCCCAGAGTCCATTATTTTTAAAATAATCTTGAATGTGTTTCCAAACACACACTACAGCACACTTTTTTTTGTATTTTGCTGACTAAAACATGTATGCTTTAACATTCGATATAATGTATTGAAGTGACACTAAATTCTGGTTAAAAAAAAAAAAGCTATTCACGTATTTATTCTTAACTCAAAGAGGTACTTTCTATAGCTCATCCTCCAAATGTTCAAAAGTGCTTTAATTTCCTGTTAGAGGGTGGTGACATTCATTCTCCATGGTGTCACTGTATGTACGAATGTAGCCACCCTCTCTTGCTCACTTCTGATAGAAGAAAACCCAGGGGTTGAGTTACTAAAACTGGAGAGTGCAAAATCTGGTACAGCTCTACATAGTAACCAGTTTCCATTTTTTTTGTCAAAGCTTAACCACCTCCCACCTGGCCACTACACATAAACGGCCGGGTGATTTCTCCTTCTGAGTGGACGTTCCTGAACGTCCCTCCGAATGAGCAGGATTGCGGGGGTGCGCAGGCATGTGGCAGCATGATCTCGCTCGTTCCTAGGGACATTGAGGAACGTCTACTCAGAAGGAGGAAGTGCTCACCAAGACACGCCGCATCTTGAATCGTCAGGAGGGCACTGTGATTTGCCCTCCTGATCACACGATGGCTTTGTGTAATCATAGCCACTGTGATGTAAACAGCCTGGAAGGGTGACATTAGAAACGGGATCGCGAGGCGTGATCCCAATCCCAATGTGCCTGTTTCCCTCAGAAACAGGGCAGCACTGCATGGCAGGAGGGCTGTGCGATTGGCCCTCTTGATTACATGATGGCTGTGTCCAATCACAGCCGTCATGTAATGTAAATAGAGAGCTGTTGTAATGGCTCTCATCTCTTCTTCTCCTCACACAGAGCCTGTCAGTGAGGAGAGGAAGAGAGATCTGTGCTGCAGCCTGGGGATCAGTGAGTTTTTAGCTGTTTGTCTGCTTTTTACCCACTGATCACCCGGCACAGTGAAAACACCTATTCCAGTGAACATCTGTCTGTGATCATCTGGCACATCTGCCCATCATCATCTGTCACATCTGCCTGTCATCATCTGGCACATCTGCCCATCATCATCTGGCACATCTGCCCATCATCATCTGGCACAACTGTTCGTGATCATCCGGCACATCTGCCCGTCAAAATATGGCACATCTGCCCGTCATCATATGGCAGAGAAAAGCGAAGGGACTCCGGTCTGATGATAAGTGCCTTTATTAGTAAAAAAATTGGATCATGGAGGTATACAAAAACACTACAGCAAAAGTGTACAGGGATCAACTGACGCGTTTCGCACTCACAGCGAGTGCTTACTCATAGCTGGCATACATGGGAATAAAAAAACATATAAAAAGCTTAGGCACTTATCATCAGATCGGTGTGCGGCTTCCAGATCCCTTCGCTTTTCTCTGCCTTACCTCACATCAGCCAGCACGTGGGACTCTCCTCTTGAAGGATGTTGTTAGCCTTTCATTTCCACTGATTGGAGCCTACCTTAGCGGTGGAACCTTCTCTGCCTAGCTTGCATCACTGGATATATCGTCATCATATGGCACAACTGTCTGTGATCATCTGGCACAACTGTCTGTCATCTGTGTCATCTGTCCATCATCATATAGTACATTTGTCCGTGATCATTTGGCACAACTGTCCGTGATCATCTGTGTCATCATCTGGTACATCTGTGTCATCATCTGGCACATCTGTAAATTATCACCTGCCATATCTGGCGCACATCTGCCCGTAATAATCTGCCACATCTGTCTGTAATAATCTGCCACATCTGGCGCACAACTGTCCATAATAATCTGCCACAACTGTCCGTGATCATCTGGCACATCTGGCGCACATCTGCCCATGATCATCTGCCACATCCACATCTGCCAATAATCTGCCACATCTGCCACATCCCAGTGATCAACATCTGCCTGTGAACATCTGCCATATCTGTCTGTGAACATCTGTCACATCCCAGTGATCAACATATGCCATATCTGTCTGTGAACATTTGCCACATCCCAGTGGTCAACATCTGCAACACATCTGTCTATGGTCATCTGTGCATATCTGTCCACATGGTTAAAAGGTTATAAAGCAGTGAGGAGGCTCTCCAGATACTCAAGAGTATGTTGGTTGAGAGTAGCGGGGAACTCTCTTTGTCAGATTCAGATAGTGACTATGAGTCAGTAGAAAGCAGTGGCTCTGAAATGGAAACTGAGGAGGACAGAATCCTAACAAAGTGGCTCAGGAGAAATGAGCAGGCACAGGCATACACCAGCAGCAGCTCAATAAATCCTGAGGCACCCACCAGCAGCGCAGCACTCCAGGATAATAGATAGGCATCCACCAGCAGCACAACACTCCAGGATAGGCAGGCATCCACCAGCAGTTCTGCAAGTCCTTGTGTAGTGGCAAGCACAAGCAGGGCAACATTCCTAGAGGATAGGCCAGATGCTAGCAACAGGGCGTCCCATCCACAACGAGGCAGGGACCATACTAGCCACCCAGACCTTCTACTGTATACAACATGGCTGTCCAGTACTTCAGTAGAACCTGTAATTCCCCCTTTTACAGCCCAGCCAGGCCCTCAAATGCAATCAGAAAATGTAACCCCAATTTATTATTTCCATTTATTTTTTACTGATGATCTCCTAAATTACATCATGAAGCAGTGTAATCTGTACGCCAGCCAACATATAGCAAAAAAACAGATTCTTCCTTTGCCTGCTCTATAGTTTGGAAACCCCTCACTGTGGAAGAATTTAAAACTTTCCTTGGCTTTGCATTGCTAAATGCAGACACAAAGCTATACACAAAAATTCTGGCATCGAGGCTAAAAAACCTCATGCCGGACCTGATTAATGTAGATCAAGCAGGTTTTGTGCCAGGAAGGGAGGGTAGGGACAATAGTATTAGAACTATGCTATTAATGAAGAGTAAATCTCCAATGCTTCTTATTTCGATCAATGCTGAAAAAGCATTTGACCGACTAGCTTTGGGATTTATGATGAGTGCATTACGGAGTATAGGACTGGGACCAAGAATCATGAGATGGATTAACAATCTATACTATCATACAGTCATCCAACAGCTAGGGTTTTGGTCATTGGGAGTATGTCGTCTGCCTTTGAGATATTCAATAGTACAAGGCAAGGATGCCCGCTGTCGCCACTCCTGTACGTAATCGCATTAGAACCATTACTAATAAAAATAAGGAACAATGTGGATATAGGAGGGATCTGGATGGGGGAGGAAGAACAAAAGGTGGCAGCATACGCAGATGACATACTCCTATATATGACCAAACCAAGACTGTCCCTACCCAGCCTAATAAAAGAACTGAAAGAATATGGCGAGCTCACAAATTTTAAGATCAATCTTATAAAAACAGTAATATTAAACTTAGGAGTAGATAAAAATTAGGAAAAAGCACTACAACAGGAATTCTTTTTACCTGGGAAAAAGAAGAATTAGCATATTTAGAAATTAAAATAACACCTACTCTATAGAAGTTTTATCAAGCTAATTATATCCCACTACTAAATGAAGTTAAAACAGAGATAAAAAATATTGCGAGAAGACCAATCTCTTGGATAGGGAGGATAAATATATTTAAAATGGTGATTTTACCCAAGATAATATATAAATTCCAAATGCTCCTGATAGCAATTTCATTAAACTTCTTTAAAGTAATAAAAACAATAATACTGAAATTCATATGGCAAAATAAAAAAGCCAGGGTAAATAACTCTCTCCTAACTAGGAAAAAAGAAAAAGGAGGGCTGGCACTCCCGGACATAAAAAGATACTATAAGGCGACTATACTGCAAGACTAGTAGAATGGGCAAACATAAACACTAAAAAAAGATGGGTGAAAATGGAAGATACACTAAACATGACACAACTTCAAAAAATTATTTGGATCCCACCGAAACTGAGAACACATAGTAGTGACACACATGAGTTAACTAAAAATGTATTTAAAATATGGGATACATTATAACAAAAATAAAAATGGGAATATAATTCACCTTTAATTGCACTAACGGGCACAAATTTTTTTATTCCAGGAAATGGGACACAGTTGAGAAACCAATTAGGAAACTTATAATTGAAAAATATTATTTTGCACGTAAAATTAGGACAAAACAGGACTTATCAATGACTAATGGTGGCACCGGATTAATGACTGGGAATATTTGCAAATGAAACACTTAGTAAGCACAATCCCACAACCAATTAGAGATGAGAAAGCGTTAACCCCAATCAAAAAGCTGTGTAATGCAAAAACACCTGTAAAGCATGATAACTGCATAAACCTCTAAGGGGATTTTTAAGGCAATGAAAACTAGAAAATATTAAAATTATGTTTATTATAGAAATATGTCAATGAATAGCATACTTACAAAAGTCAATAGAAAATAATGATAACACATAGCAAATTGTTAAAAAAGTGCATTCATATAGAGACCAAGGATGAAAAATGAAGAAAGTGATACAACACACTACCCGATACAATCACCACAGACGAGAAACCGTGGTGTCGAGCAGTGAAATTCCAACGTGTTTCAACATGCTCAATTCAAAGAAAAAGTCTTCTTCAGGGAAATGTATCACAGTCTGAAGGAAATCAAAGACGGCAATATTATAGGCTGTGTAAAGTTATATATGTATCTCGCATATTGCGGTTCACAATTTACTCACATCCTCCCAGTGCACTTCAAGGGTTAATGAAATCTCCCGTGTGTCAGGGTAAGAGGTCCTAGTCCTCCACAGGTTAACAATATCCAAATTCCTCTATGGGGCGGCTGGATATATAATTACAATCCAAATGTTGGCGTGCCAGCATCAAATAGTAGATGTCTGTGTAAAACAGGGTACAAGAGTGAAGGGATAAGGAAAGGACCTGGTTAAGAAACAAGAGGGGGATAAAGGGAGCTCCCCTTCCTAAAGGTTAGGGTGTAAAGAAAGTAACTTACTTTCATAAGGAGTTGTAGGTCCAGTGCGTCTGGAGCAATCCGCATGCCCTGTTAGCCCTCGGCTGGTAACCGAGGGAATGAGTGACGCTGTGTGCTGTCCCTGGCGTCCTTATATATGGTGTGGGCGGGGATGGGCCATCGTGTCAACCAATGGCGCGGCGCGCCTGAAATCACCGCCGACAGGGAAGTCCAAACGTAGTCACGTTGCACGTCCCCATGGTGACAGACGCCGCCGCGGCACGCATGCACAGGGACGCACAGCAGACCAGATGGGCCGGCCACCATGACACCACGGACCCACAATCAATGGAGTCATCAGGGGTGGTGGACCCAGTATGGCAAAAAGTGCACCTCATGGCAACTTAAGAGGCCCATCCTCCAACCAAGGTAAAGGGAATAAAAGAGACCAGGGGGCCCATCCAAAGACTCAGCAAACACAACTGGACAGTTTTTTAGACAAGCACAACAGTCCACCACCCAATCCGCTATCTCTCACACAACTAACGATGATCCCCACGACACCCTTAATTCGAAAGGAAAACTGAATGTCATCAATCTTTCCTCACACTCTTTAACAATGGCCGAACAAGAGGTACTTTTCCTGTGTCTATCCTTTTGCCCCAATCGGGGCATGGATAGTTTTGAGACCATCAAGGATATTCACCTATTCGCTAGGAAGCTGTTGCTTAAAAGTCTTTATACCAAACAAACAATCACTGAACCGGAATTGGCACCCAACTTGAAAGTAGCTGACTTTAAAGCCCTAAGAGACCTGAATTTATTATTACAAGAAAATAATGCCTTGGAAGACTTCTGGGAGGAAGAACTTGGAAATGAGGACAGTGATGAGGAGGAGGTAGAAGAAGAGGGTGATAATTTTACCAGATACCCAGACAGAAAATTCAAAAAGAAATCACACAAGTTTCCACCCCTTAACCTTAACCCTGCGATAGCTTTATTTGTGAAACAGACCACCAGAGAAATTGAGAAACTAGATAGACTAATGACCAGGAATAATCTCAGCCCGGAACTTCGACATGCACTGAAAACTCTCAAAAATGATATGGACATCACGATCAAGGCATCAGACAAAGGGGGAAACATTGTCCTAATGGACAATGCAAATTATAAAAAGATGTGCCTCAAGTTACTGAACAATACCATATGTTACAAAAAAATCTCCCCGTCAGTAGTGGAAAGATTCAATCAGGAATTCCTATGCCTAGTTGATGAATCCCTCAATAGGGATACATGGGAATTTATACGAACACGGCATCCCCGTTTACCTACATTTTATGCCTTGCCGAAGGTGCACAAAAAATTGGACGACCCACCCGGGAGGCCAATCATCTTTGGCAATGGCTCTATCACGGAAGGCATCAGTCAAATCATAGATCATCACCTCAGACCCCATGTAATGGATCTACCTTCCTATACCAGAGACACAATACACCACTTACAAATTCTAGACAACCTGGTCATCCCTGACTCGGCTCTATTGGTCACCATCGATGTGGAATCTCTTTATAATAGCATCCCACACGATGCAGGAATTGCTGCCATTGGGACTGAAGGCAACGGGCCACCACGGACTGGAAATTCAATGCTTTTGTGCTTCGGATGTTGGAATTCATTTTGAAACATAACACCTTTTTATTTAGGGGCTCCCACAACCTCCAGGTACAGGGGGTTGCTATGGGGACCTGCTGCGCACTCTCATATGCCAACCTGTACCTGGGGGAGTGGGAGAAGGACTTTCTGCTCTATGTACTCTTGCCACATTTGCACATGGCAGAGATACATTGAGGACATATTCATTGTCTGGGATGGTCCAGAGAGTGAACTCAGAGATTGTTTGGGCTGTATGAATCAAAACAGCCTCAATCTCTTTTTCACCACAACATATGATTCTAGAGAGGTCAACTTTCTGGATATCACTATCACAAAAGATCACATCGGAAGACTCTCAAGCAGGCTATATAGGAAAGAGACAGCTGGCAACACACTGCTACATGCAGACAGCTTCCATCCAGAGCCACTGAAGAAGTCCATCCCATTTAGCCATTTTCTGAGGCAGAAAAGGAACTGTAGCACATATGAAGACTTCCAAAGAGAATCCGATGAATTGACCACCAGATTAATGGATAGAGGGTACACGAAATCAGCCTTCAAAAAGGCGTTTAATCGAGTTAAAAACACGGACAGACAGAACTTAATCTTCAAAACAAAAAACCCAAAGAAACAAGACACAACGACTAGAATCATTATGAGATTTTCCAATGAATACAACAAAATAAGGAAGATCATTTCCAAGCACTGGTCAATCCTCATGGAGGATCCGATCGTGGGTAAGCTGGTTACATCTAGACCCCAAATCACTTGCAAAAAAGTAGGGTCCATTGGTAACATGCTCACACAAAGTGAATACAGGGGAAATGCAAGAAGAGACCCCTGTAAAACTTGGGGTACATACCCATGTGGGTCTTGTTCACAATGTGGAGTTATTGGAAGGAGGACCACAACATTATTACCCAATGGAAAGAACTTTCAATTACGTCATTTTGCCAATTGCAAAACACAGGGAGTCGTGTATTTAATGCAATGCCAATGTGGGGCCTTCTAAGTTGGGAAAACCTGACAAGAATTCAGTAAGAGAGTGGAAAAGCACATGCACAGCATGGGCATTGGCAATCTCTACCTAGTGCTGGGAAGATATGTAAGAAGACATCACAATTATAGGATGCCCAAAATCAATTTTACAGTACTGAATAGACTTCATATACCAACCGGGGGGGGTGACTGGAACAAGGTCCTGCTCCAGCAATAAATGCGCTGGATCAGGTGCCTTAGGGCCACCACCCCCCCTGGTTTGAACGAAACAGAGAGCTTTAGGCCTTTCTTGGATGGCTTTAGCTCGGGCAAAACGGACTAAAGGTCACGGTCTGTTCCCCTCGTCTTTCCAAAACACACCCCCCCATTGCTCCAACTTCTCTTCTCATGAGGCATCCCATGCGAACCCTCGGTTTGTTCATTGGAGTCGAGACATGAGATCTATCACCCAAAGGGTTTTCTATATTTATATTTTTATATAGTTAGATATTTGTTATACTTACACATGTATGTGTTTTTTTGCTATCTATTCGCCACCTGGTTTGGCCTATGTTCCTGGGCCAACTAGGGAAGGTGTTATGAGATTTACTATTGTATTTCTTTTTATTGTTGTTTACTTCACTGTATGACTCCATTGCTACAGTATATCTCTTGGTGTCGTTTAGGGCCACCAAGCAGCAGTTTGTTTTGATCTCGCACCCACTTCATCCTGCATGCACTTCTGGGTTGCCCGATATAGGGGTGGAGTGTCCTCTCCCCGGTAGTTATCCCATTGGGAAGGGTATTCACCCTCTTTGTCCTGTCCCTACCCGGCACAGGGGGGCCGCGGTGACTCATTTTTTCACTGCAGCAACTCACCCCAATGCTTGAAACCTGTTTTGAGCGGGGCCCCCTATGTCAGTGGTTACTAGTCCTAGTCATCTCCCCCTTTTTCCACTCTGGATGTCCTAGGTGGATTAAGGAGATGGCCCTCCAGGTATTACAGGTCACTGGAAGAAACCCCTATATTCCAACATCCAACCCCCCCTATGTGGTTCCGCCGTCCGGGATTCACCATCCCGGTGGCGGTTCCAGGGGCACAACTTCCATCCAGGGGTGGGGGGATCTTTCCCTATCTGCATGGTGAACGCCACGCCGGCTGCGCCCAGTGTTTGACTGGCTCGGCGACACTTCACTGCAGGCTTTCCAACTATGGGCACGGCCCCTTTCCATCATGGTGGCCGGCCCATCTGGTCTGCAGTGCGTCCCTGTGGCGCACGCCACCGCGGCACGCATGTGCGATGCCAGCGGTGGCGTCTGTCGCCATGGGGATGCCCGATGTGACCACGTTTGGACTTCCCTGTCAGCGGTGATTTCAGGCGCACCACACCATTGGTTGACGCGACGGCCCATCCCCACCCACACCATATATAAGGATGCCAGGGACAGCACACGGCATCACTCCTTCCCTCAGTTACCAGCTGAGGGCTAACAGGGCATGCAGATTGCTCTGGACGCATTGGACCTACATCTCCTTATGAAAGTAAGTTACTTTCTTTACACCCTAACCTTTAGGAAGGGGGCTCCCTTTATCCCCCCCTTGTTTCTTAACCAGGTCCTTTCCATATCCCTTCACTCTTGTACCCTGTTTTACATAGACATCTACTATTTTATACTGGCACGCCAACATTTGGATTGTAATTATATATCCAGCCGCCCCATAGAGGAATTTGGACATTGTTAACCTGTGGAGGACTAGGACCTCTTACCCTGACACACGGGAGATTTCAGTAACCCTTGAAGTGCACTGGGAGGATGTGAGTAGATTGTGAACCGCAATATGCGAGATACATATATAACTTTACACAGCCTATAATATTGCTGTCTTTGATCTCCTTCAGATTGTGATACGTTTCCCTGAAGAAGACTTTTCCTTTGAATTGAGCATGTTGAAACGCGTTGGAAATTCACTAGTCAACACCACGGTTTCTCGTCTGTGGTGATTGTATCGGGTAGTGTGTTGTATCACTTTCTTCATTTTTCATCCTTGGTCTCTATATGAATGCACAATTTGCTATGTGTTATCATTATTTTCTATTGACTTTTGTAATTATGCTATTCATTGACGTATTTCTATAATAAACATTAGTTTTAATATTTTCTAGTTTTCATTGCCTTAAAAATCCCCTTAGAAGTTTATGCAGTTTTTCCATTTATATCACGGGATGATGGTAATTACACATCCACACCACCAGGGTCAACTTTATATATAATGTATGATATACTGCCAGAACTAGAAGGACACGGGAGGTTACCCTTCATAGAAAAATAGTAACAAGATTTGGGTATAAAATTAGACAAAACACAAATGATAGGAGCGGTGTATAGTTATGTATCTGATATAACTATGATAGAGGCAAACTACAAATGTATGGTGCGTTGGCATTTGACACCAGAAAGAATTAATAAATTCTAGCCAGACAGGTCCTCCCAATGTTGGAGGAACTGTAAACAAATAGGAAAAACAATTCACATATGGTGGGAGTGCCCAGAGATAAAAGATTGCTGAAAAAAAAATATTAGAATATATTAAGGTGATAACTGGAGAGAGGATTCCACAAAACCCCTGGAATTGTCTGTTTCATGGGACAAATAAAACAACAAAAAAATATAAGAAAACTTTGGTTCCGTACCTGCTCAACGCAGCAAAAGGACCTATCCCAAAAAATGGCTGGCTATAGGAAAACCAAGTGTAAAAGAGTGGCTACAAAGGGTAGACCACATTTGTAATATGGAATACCTTTGCAGCCGAGAGCAGGGCCGGGCCGAAGGCTGTAGAGCAATCTGGGGGAAATGGAATGTTTTCAAAATGTCAGAGAAATATGCGCAGGGTATGACTGAATTGGACTGAACTAGAATGAGGGCAAAAGATCGGGTAGGGGTGAGGGAAGAGGGGAGAGGGGTGGTAATAGGATTAGAAATAAGAGAGTATATGGAAGGTTTTAAGTTTTAAGATGTAATTGAAAGATGTGTATTTTGTACGATGAATATTCTCTAATAAAAATTTAAATAAAAAAAAAAACCTTTCCTTGGTCTATCTCTCAACATGGGGCTGGCAAAAAAAAATTAACTCCATGCCTACTTGTCTACCCAACCTACATCACATGCCAGTCTACTCGTCTTTGATGCCTAGAACACGTTATGAGATGATAATGAGGTTTTTACATTTCAACAACAATGCCCAGTGCCTCCCTCAAAATCATCCTGATTATGATAAATTATTCAAAATTCGGCCCCTAATCAATTTTTTTTTTTGCTCCAGCTTCAAGCAGATGTTTACCACTGATATAAATATTTGTGTAGATGAATCACTAGTACACTTAGCCGGAAGACTTGGCATCAAGCAATACCTCTCCAGTAAACGAGCCAGACGTGGAGTAAAATTTTACAAGGCATGTGACACTTCCACAGGTTACACATATGATTTCAAAATTTATGAGGGAAAGGACAGTCAGCTAAACCCCCCTGGATGACCTACCTTTATGGGAACAAGTGGCAAAATTGTCTGGCAGCTGATTGAACCATTGCTTGGGAAGGGTTACCACTATTTGTAGACAAATTCTACATGAGTCTTCCACTTTTATGCCATCTGTACCGAAAGAAGACTGTGGCCTGTGGGACAGTATGGACCAACCACAAGGCCTACAGAGACTGGTCGCCAAGAAATTGAAACAGGGGGAAATAGCCAGTATGTGGAATGAAGAGGTACTAGTACTGAAGTGGAGAGATAAAAAAAAGAGATGTCTACAGCCTTTCCAAAACGCACAATGACACCTTGGTGGAACTTCAGAGTAGAAGAGGCCCAGTCCAGAAGACAAAATGTGTACGTGAATATAACCTAATTATGGGGGGGAGGATATGAACGACCAGCTGATGCAGCTCTACTTGGCCACAAGAGATCACTCTTTTGGTACAAGAAAGTCGCCATTTATTTGATATAACTAGTCCTGTTCAATTTGTTTGTTATTTTTTTCTAAGTGCACCCAAAGTTCCATAATCTAAAATTTCAAGAAGACTTTATCACAGCCCTTTTCTATCACCATGACCAACCCTCGCAACTAATTTGCTCCAATACATTAGCCAAACTTCATAAAAGGCACTTTCCCAAAATCCTCCCTCTTACCCAAACAGGTTGTAAACCCCCCAAAAAATGTTTTGTGTGTTCAAGTAGAGGAACTTGCCATGACACCCAATACTACTGTCCCCAATGTCCCTCCGAGCCAGGCCTCTCTATTGGAGAGTGCTATGGGAGCTATCATACTTTGCTACACTATTAGTAAAGTGAAGATGATATTTTGACAGGTTCCACTATCTGCTATTTCTGTGAATGACCTGGATAGTTTATCGACTATGCCTCTGCCAACCATGTTTCTGCCTTCCACGTGAATTGACCTCGTCCTGTTAAATGACCATGCTTTTTGCCTGCCTCTTGAACTGATCATTTTCCCTGCCACTGTACAGCACAATGATCTCACATATGTGAGGGGCTTCAGAAAAAAAATTCCGAGTGGAGGGTCTGGAGACTCGGAGGCTTCAAAGAGATTTGGGTGGGAAGAAGCCTCTACCCTTGTCCTCAGGACTTACCTGACTGAGACCCTAAGCATTATTAGTGCTGCCTTCTGTCTCCTGAACTGGCCATTCCTCCGCCTTCCACCTGAACTGGCCATGCCTTTGCCTGCCACCTGAAATGGCCATACCTTTGCCTGCCTCCTGAACTGGCCATGCCTTTGCCTGCCACCTGAACTGGCCATGCCTTTGTCTGCCACCTGAACTGGCCATGCCTTAGCCTGCCACCTGAACTGGCCATGCATCTGCCTGTTACCTGAACTGTCTGCTAAACCATTGACAATGTTCATACCTTGTCATATCTCTGTCTGCAGCCTGGACAATTCCTGGACATTTCCTTTGGCTGTCTGGACCAATGCTTTAACTGCTCTGGGATGGTATTCCTGACTGCTAAAACCACAGGTAATCCTTTTTCTTTTACCCTTTGCTCAGCAGAATGTATTTTGGGGTGTAATTCTTGGTGTGTACATGCTATGTGTTAGAAGCCTGAAGGTGCTACTTGCATGTTGGGCCTATGTATGTGGCCAGGCTGTGGAAAAGTCTCACACATGGGGTATCGCCATACTCAGGACGAGTAGCAGAATGTATTTTGGGATGTAATTTTTGCTATATACATGCTATGTGTTAGAAAGATCTTATAAACTGACAACATTCTCTTTCCACGTTTTCCAAAGACTTGTGGAAAAAAATGAAGCGTTGAAAAGACTCATTATGCCTCATAGAATATACTTTGGGGTGTTTGCTTTCCAAAATTAGGTCATTTTGTGGGTTATTCCATTGTCTTGGTGCTCCAGGGCCTTTGAAAATGTATTAGGTACTCAGGAAACAAAATATGTAATTTATGCCTTTAGAACGCCTGATGGTGCCACTTGGATTTTGGGCCTCTGCATGTGGCCAGGCTGTGGAAAAGTCTCACACATAGGGTATCACCATACTCAGGATGAGTAGCAGAATGTATTTTGGGGTGTAATTGTAAGTATGCCTATACCGTGTATGAGAAATAACTTGTAAATATGACAATTTTGTGAAGAAAAAAAAAAAAACAAAAATATATATATATATATATATATATATATATATATATATATATTTCTTCATTTTTCAAAGCATTGTGGGAAAAAATTTGCAACTTCAAAAAATACACTATTGGGCTGATTTACGAAGCATTTGCACCATGAGTTGCGGCGCACGCCGAAGCGCAAATGACATTTTCGTATTTACAAAGCATATGCGCCGGTAACACAGTGCAATTCCCCATTTACTATTCTCTTCCCGGCGCACGGGAAGAGGCGATCGGTACGCCACTATAGACATGGCGCACGGCATCTTTAACTTAAATTTAAACAAGCTGGAAGTGCCAATATTATGGGGTTGATGTGGGGTGATGTGAGGAAGTATGGTACTAACTGCCCAAGTCACAAATATGCCCAAAATAGAATGAGAAAGTAACTTTCTCCGAACAAGCTGGCTGCGCCGGCAAATACATTTAGAGCTGCGGGAGGTCAATTTATGCACTGCACATGCTCAAACGTCATTTGCACTTGTTCAAATGCGTTGGTTCAGTGAGCCGGCAAAATCTTAGTAAATGTTAAGCAACGTAAATGCATTTGCATAGGTTGAACAGGCACACCTCTACACTTTTTTTAATTTTTTTTTTATTTTAATGCTGGTTCACCTCGCGGCTATAATGAAATGTCAGTCTGTCAATACACATAAAAGTTCATTGATAAAAACAGCATTAAGAAAAAAAACAAAATGAAGAAAAAAAAATGCATGGGGTTCCCCCGAAATTCAATACCAGGCCCTTCAGGTCTGGTATGTATATTAAGGGGAACCCCACGACAAAAATAAAAAAATGGCGTGGGGGTGCCCCTCAAAATCCATACCAGGTCCTTCAGGTCTGGTATGGATTTTAAGGGGAACCCCGCTGCAAATTTTTTAAAAAAATGGCGTGGGGTCCCCCTAAAAATCCATACCAGACCCTTATCCGAGCACGCAACCTGGCAGGCCACAGGAAAAGAGGGGGGACGAGAGCGCCCCCCCCCTCCTGAACCGTACCAGGCCACTTGCCCTCAACATTGGGAGGGTGCTTTGGGGTCCCCCCAAAGCACCTTGTCCCCATGTTGATGAGGACAAGGGCCTCATCCCAACAACCCTTGCCTGGTGGTTGTGGGGGTCTGCGGGTGGGGGGCTTATCGGAATCTGGAAGCCCCCTTTAACAAGAGGACACCCAGATCCACCCCCCCCGTGTGAAATGGTAAGGGGTACCCTACCATTTCACAAAAAAAGTGTCAAAAATGACAAGAGACAGTTTATGACAATTCCTTTATTTAAAGCCTTCTTCTTTCCATCTTCTTCGGGTCTTCTTCCTTCTTCCTTCCTTCATCCTTCGGTTTCTTCCTCCATCTTCTTCTTCCTCTCCTTCTTCCTCCGATCCTCTGCTTCTTGCTCCGATGTTCTCGTCCAGCATCTTCCTGCGTGGCGTCTTCTTCCCCGCTTCGTTCTCGGGCCGCTCCGCATCCATGATGGGAGGCTCCCGCTGTGTGACGCTTCTCATCTTCTGACACTTCTTAAATAACGGAGGGCGGGGCCACCCGGTGACCCCACCCCCTCTGAAGCACGGTTCCGTTATATAAGTGTCAGAAGAAGAGGAGCGTCACACAGCGGGAGCCTCCCATCATGGATGCGGAGCAGCCCGAGAACTAAGCCTGAAAGAAGACGCCACAAAAGAAGATGCCGGACGAGAACACCGGAACAATAAGCCGAGGATCGGAGGAAGAAGCAGAGGAAGAAGAAGATGGAGGAAGAAACCGAAGGATGAAGGAAGGAAGAAGACCTGAAAATGGAAAGAAGAGACTTTAAATAAAGGAATTGTCAAAAACTGTCTTGTCATTTTTAACATTTTTGACACTTTTTTTGTGAAATGGTAGGGGTACTTTTGTACCCCATTACCATTTCACATGGGGGGTGGGATCTGGGGGTCCCCTCTTTTCCTGCGGTCTGCCAGGTTGCATGCTCGGATAAGGGTCTGGTATGGATTTTTGGGGGGACCCCACGCCAATTTTTTCAATTTTGGCGCGGGGTTCCCCTTAAAATCCATGCCAGACCTGAAGGGCCTGGTATGAATTTTGAGGGGGACCCCCACGCCATCGTTTTTTTATTTTGGAGCGAGGTTCCCCTTAATATCCATACCAGACCTGAAGCAGAGAAAAACGAATGTCGCCCATGGGACTTTAAATGAGGTGTAAATGGTGATCAGAGGGTAAACAGATATAGAGGTACAAATATTTTATTGAAAGCAACAGCATAATACATAATAGGACATGAGCATGGGTGAACAGGTTCATAAAACAGCAACATTGCATAGTAATCCTAAAACATAGCCATAATATAATAGTAATACATGTAATACAGGTATGCATGGTACATCTCTAACCCGACGCGTTTCGCGAGCTTTCCTCGCTTCATCAGGGGCTGATGTGCATAACTGCTGTCTGTAAAAACAGATAAAAGTAATTAGAGTATCGGTTATGATTGGTTAAAAGCAAGAAGCCAGAACCGATCATCCCATACTTACTAATAAGACCAAGGCTACTGACACAGAACCCAGGCAGGGGTCGGCGTAGGGCATCTCCCCCGGGAGCTGAAGAGGCCGAGGACCCAACCAGAGGACCGAGGCCAGGCATGGGGGGCAGCATGGCAAGTGGGAGAAAGAGAGAGAAGAACCTGAAGGGCCTGGAATGGATTTTTGGGGGAACCCCACACATTTTTTTTTCTTAATTTTGTTTTTTTCTTAATGCTGTTTTGATCAATGAACCTTTATGTGTATTGCCGGACCGACATTTCATTATAGCCGCGCCTTTAGGGCCCTTAGGGCCAGTTCACACCATAGAAATGCAGTCCAGACGCATTCCAGGTGCTTTTCTACTTGCACGTTTTTGATGCGTTCCAGTGCGTTTTTGGTGCGTTTTTGATGCAGTCCAGTGCTTTCCCCCCCCCTCTTTTTTCCTAACCTTAATTAAGGACAAGTGCGTTCCAGTGTGTTTTTGATGCGTTTTACAGCTTTCCAGTTCAGTCCAGTGCAGAAAAAATGCAGCATGTTCTACTTTTTTTCAGGAACTGGAACGCACTGGAAATGCAAGCACTTGTGTGAACTATGCCATTGAAAACCATATGACCGACTTTCCATGCATGTTTGATATGTAACCAAGTGTAGCGCTAAAAAAATGAGAAAGAGAATATTGCTATACCACATATAATAGCAAAATGAATTGTGAAAAGATAGTGTTTTGTATACTTTGTGAACATTCATACATATAGAACACTTATGTTATAAAGCCTTAGGGTCACCAAAAGTGATAACAGGATGTAAAAATGGCAATAAAGTCCAAAACTGAATGTGCAGGTACGATGAACATAAATTTTGCAATGGTGATAAATTCCAAAACATATACTCGTGAGAGATTTCTGTATGTAATCCAACATGTGCTGACAAACACTTGTGCGAAACCGCCACCTAGGATGACTGGAGGCTTACCAGAAAGTTGGGACCCACCTAGCATACGCTATATGGGTCAAACAGGCTTGGATTGCTCACTGGCAATGAAGGTAGGGAACCAAGGGCTGGTGAATGGTGAAGTTGTAACGTTGCTATCCCAAAGAGGTCTTCTTCATATGGAAGCTCGGACACCAACGGACATTACCCACATGCAATGAAGAAGGGGCTCATAGCGTAATTCCGTAAACCATAAAAAATTTATTAAAAGGAAAAACACTTACATTTCAGAATAAAAAGCGCTTGCAAGTAAAATGGCGGCAGTGGAGTCCTCCCGACGCGTTTCGTCATACAAGACTTCGTCTGGGACCCCAAAAGAGTTCCTTAGATGTAATAGTTTGACAATATAATTGGATGAAATATATGAGGAAAAGGTAAATTGCAATGGTGTACTTCAGGGGCGGATCCAGGGGGGGCAACGGGGCAATTGCCCCCTCCGAGAAATTAGTGTGATGAACAGGCCAGTCAGGGCCCAGGGACAAGTGTGCGGGTGGGCCAGTCAGCGGGAGTGGGCAGGTGAGTGAGCTCCTAGCGTGGGGGGTGCCGTGGTGTGACATTTAGGGGGGCGCCAGTATGTGTCACTGGCTGCCTCCTCCTAATTTTATCTTCCTGTGTCCCTAAGCTCCGGCCGCCATGTTCAGTGTCTGGCGCCCTGTGATTGGGCGTATGGGGGTCACGTGAGGCGTAGAGCTGGCCTGTCCGTGATTGCTCCTGAAGTCCCGCCTCCGCACATGACCCCCATACGCCCAATCACAGAGCGCTGCGCCAGACACTGAACATGGCAGCTACAGCGCGGGGGAGAGAAGCATTGTGAGCCGCCGCTGTCTTCTCCTCCTCCGGACTGATGCAGGCCAGCCAGACATGAAGGTGAGTGAGACTCCCTCGTGACAGTCCTGTTACTGGCCCGGGGGGAGAGAGAGAAAGTCAGTTAGTGTAGTATGGGGGTCAATTAGTGTAGTATGGGGGTCAGTTAGTGTAGCACGGGGGTCAGTTAGTGTAGCATGGCGGTCAGTTAGTGTAGTATGGTGGTCAGTTAGTGTAGTATGCGGGTCAGTTAGTGTAGCATGGTGGTCAGTTAGTGTAGTATGGCGGTCAGTTAGTGTAGCATTTGGGGTCAATTAGTGTAGTATAATGGTCAGTTAGTGTAGTATGGTGGTCAGTTAGTGTAGCATGGGGGTCAGTGTAGTATGAGGGTCAGTTAGTGTAGCATGGGGGTCAGTGTACTATGGGGGTCAGTTAGTGTAGTATGGTGGTCAGTTAGTTTAGTATGGTGGTCAGTTAGTGTAGCGTGGTGGTCAGTTAGTGTAGTATGGGGGTCAGTTAGTGTAGCATGGTGGTCAGTTAGTGTAGCATGGTGGTCAGTTAGTGTAGTATGGGGGTCAGTTAGTTTAGTATGGAGGTCAGTTAGTGTATTTTCTACCAGTGCTCCTCCCGAGACTAGGCTCTGGATCCGCCCCTGGTGTACTCACATCTGGGAGGTTGCTGAGCTCCCTAATGGGGGATCAGACAACCTGGCACGTAAGCCTGCAGTGAATATGACTGTGCCTGCGCAGAGTAAGGTCGCTCTCGATGCTTGGTGGGTTGATCCAGACGATCCTATGCTCTGTTGTCTCAGGATTCTGGTGTACTCACAGTAAGAGGTTTATGAGCCCCAGAAAATAGGAAACTGGTGTCAGAAAAGGTGCCCCAATGTGAAGGAGAAGCTGAGTAATAGATTCTTCATTGATGTGATAATTATTGGTCAGAATAGTATAAAACACTGTCAACCTGTTTTGTGGCACTGCACTGGCAACTTCCTGAGGATGGTGCATAAAACACTTTAAAAAGCTGTGATCTGTCTCTTGAGCTGTTTGTGATATTGTGCAACATAATTTACTCAAACATGGTAAAGGTCTTACTTACCTCCACTTTTCTTTGCACCAGTATAGCAATATTTCTAATGAGTTTGTTTATAAGTAGGGATGGGCTATCTGTTTGAGTCGAACATGGGTTCGACTCGAACATTGGCTGTTCGCCCGTTCGCCGAACAGCGAACAATTTGGGGTGTTTACGGCAAATTCGAAAAGCCACGGAACACCCTTTAAAAGTCTATGGGAGAAATCTAAAGTAAGATTAATATGCAAGTTATTATCATAAAAAGTGTTTGGGGACCCAGGTCCTGCCCCAGGGGACATGTATCAATGCAAAAAAAGTTTTAAAAATAGGCGTGTTTTCGGGAGCAGTGATTTTAATAATGCTTAAAGTGAAACAATAAAGTGAAATATTCCTTTAAATTTCGTACCTGGGGGGTGTCCATAGTATGCCTGTAAAGTAGCACATGTTTCCTGTGTTTATAACAGTCCGAGAGCAAAATGACATTTCTAAAGGAAAAAAAAAGTCATTTAAAAGTACTAGCGCTAGTGTCGGCTATTAATGAATTGTCTGTCCCAACACTACACATAAAAGTCATTGAAAGTCATTGAAAAAAAAATGCGTGGGAGTCCCCAAAAATTCCATTACCAGGCCCTTCAGGTCTGGTATGGATATTAAGGAAAACTCTGCGCCAAGATAAAAAAAAATGGTGTGGGGTTCCTCCCAAAAATCCATACCAGACCCTTCAGGTCTGGTATGGATTTTAAGGGGAACTCCACACCAAAATTTTTTTTAAAAATGGAGTGGGGTTCCCCCAAAAATCCACACCAGACCCTTATCCGAGTACGCAACCTGGCAGGCCGCAGAAAAAGAGGGGGATTCCCATTGCATCAGAGGGGGGCGGGGTCACCCGTACACATCACTGAGAAACCCCGGCGTTTCCCCTTGTCAGAGGGGGACGGGGTCACGTGACGGGTGGCCCCGCCCTCAGCTACATAAGAGCTGTCAAGCTGGCGCCGCGTCATTGGCTGGGTGCCTCCAGTGGAGGCAGGATCCTGTGCGTGTCCCTCGCTGGAGTCGCTGGAGATCATTCATCACTGGAGATCGAGAATTGGATTACTTTGCTGGAGTAGGAGCATGGATTTATTGGATGACATCACTGGAATCTCTTTTTTATTTTTTATCTTTAATAAAGGACTTGTCCCAAGCCGTCTCCTGTGGTTTTTTAACTTTTTGACACTTTCTTTTTGTGAAATTATAGGGGTACAATGTACCCCTTACCAATCCACATAGGGGGGCAGGATCTTGGTGTCCCCTTTGTTAAAGGGGGCTTCCAGATTCTGATAAGCCCCCCGCCCGCAGACCCCCACAACCACTGGGCAAGGGTTGTGGGGATGAGGCCCTTGTCCCCATCAACATTGGGATATCCTCCCCATGTTGAGGGCATGTGGCATGGTACGGTTCAGGAGGGGGAGCGCTCTCTCATCCCCCCTCTTTTCCTGAAGCCTGCCTGGTTGCGTGCTCGGATAAGGGTCTGGTGTGGATTTTTGGGGGAACCCCACACCATTTTAAAAAAAATTTTGGCGTGGAGTTATCCTTAATATCCATACCAGACCTGAAGGGCCTGGTAATGGAATTTTGGGGGAGCCCCACGCATTTTTTTTTTCAATGACTTTCAATGACTTTTATGTGCATTGTCGGGACTGACAATTCATTAACCACTTCAGCCCCGGAAGGTTTTACCCCCTTCCTGACCAGAGCACTTTTTACAATTCGGCACTGTGTCGCTTTAACTGCTAATTGCGCGGTCATGCAATGCTGTACCCAAACGACATTTGCGTCCTTTTCTTCCCACAAATAGAGCTTTCTTTTGATGGTATTTGATCACCTCTGCCGTTTTTATTTTTTGCGCTATACACGGAAAAAGACCGAAAATTTTGAAAAAAAATGATATTTTCTACTTTTTGTTCTAAAAAAAATCCAATAAACTCAATTTTAGTCATACATTTAGGCCAAAATGTATTCGGCCACATGTCTTTGGTAAAAAAAATGTCAATAAGTGTATATTTATTGGTTTGCGCAAAAGTTATAGCGCCTACAAACTAGGGTACATTTTCTGGAATTTACACAGCCTTTAATTTATGACTGCCTATGTCGTTTCTTGAGATGCTAAAATGGCAGGGCAGTACAAAACCCCACAAATGACCCCATTTTGGAAAGTAGACACCCCAAGGAAATTGCTGAGAGGCATGTTGAGCCCATTGAATATTCATTTTTTTTGTCCCAAGTGATTGAATAATGACAAAAAAAAAAAAATTACAAAAAGTTGTCACTAAATGATATATTGCTCACACAGGCCATGGGCATATGTAGAATTGCACCCCAAAATACATTTAGCTGCTTCTCCTGAGTATGGGGATACCACATGTGTGGGACTTTTTGGGAGCCTAGCCGCGTACGGGGCCCCGAAAACCAATCACTGCCTTCAGGATTTCTAAGGGCGTACATTTTTGATTTTACTCCTCACTACCTATCACAGTTTTGAAGGCCATAAAATGCCCAGATGGCATAAAACCCCCCCAAATGACCCCATTTTGGAAAGTAGACACCCCAAGCTATTTGCTTTGAGGCATGTTGAGTCCATGGAATGTTTTATATTTTGACACAAGTTGCGGGAAAGTGACAAATTTTTTTTTTTTTTTTGCACAAAGTTGTCACTAAATGATATATTGCTCACACAGGCCATGGGCATATGTGGAATTGCACCCCAAAATACATTTAGCTACTTCTCCTGAGTACGGGGATACCACATGTGTGGGACTTTTTGGGAGCCTAGCCGCGTACGGGGCCCCGAAAACCAATCACCGCCTTCAGGATTTCTAAGGGTGTAAATTTTTGATTTCACTCTTCACTGCCTATCACAGTTTCGGAGGCCATGGAATGCCCAGGTGGCACAAACCCCCCCCAAATGACCCCATTTTGGAAAGTAGACACCCCAAGCTATTTGCTGAGAGGCATGGTGAGTATTTTGCAGCTCTCATTTGTTTTTGAAAATAAAGAAAGACGAGAAAAAACATTTTTTTTTTTCTTTTTTCAATTTTCAAAACTTTGTGACAAAAAGTGAGGTCTGCAAAATACTCACTATACCTCTCATCAAATAGCTTGGGGTGTCTACTTTCCAAAATGGGGTCATTTGGGGTTTTTTTTTGCCACCTGGGCATTCCATGGCCTCCGAAACTGTGATAGGCAGTGAAGAGTGAAATCAAAAATTTACGGCCTTAGAAAGCCTGAAGGCGGTGCTTGGTTTTTGGGGTCCCGTACGCGGCTAGGCTCCCAAAAAGTCTCACACATGTGGTATCCCCGTACTCAGGAGAAGCAACAGAATGCATTTTGGGGTGTAATTTCACATATTCCCATGGCATGTTTGAGCAATATATAATTTAGTGACAACTTTGCGCAAAAAAAAATAAAAAAAATAAAAAATTGTCTCTTTCCCGCAACTTGTGTCATAATATAAAATATTCCATGGACTCGACATGCCTCTCAGCAAATAGCTTGGGGTGTCTACTTTCCAAAATGGGGTCCTGGCATTTTATGCACAACATTTAGAAGCTTATGTCACACATCACCCACTCTTCTAACCACTTAAAGACAAAGCCCTTTCTGACACTTTTTGATTACATAAAAAAATAATTTTTTTTTGCAAGAAAATTACTTTGAACCCCCAAACATTATATATTTTTTTAAAGCAAATGCCCTACAGATTAAAATGGTGGGTGTTTCATTTTTTTTTTCACACAGTATTTGCGCATCGATTTTTCAAACGCATTTTTTGGGGAAAAAACACACTTTTTTAAATTTTAATGCACTAAAACACACTATATTGCCCAAATGTTTGATGAAATAAAAAAGATATCTTAGGCCGAGTACATGGATACCAAACATGACATGCTTTAAAATTGCGCACAAACGTGCAGTGGCGACAAACTAAATACATTTTTAAAAGCCTTTAAAAGCCTTTACAGGTTACCACTTTAGATTTACAGAGGAGGTCTACTGCTAAAATTACTGCCCTCGATCTGACGTTCGCGGTGATACCTCACATGCATGGTGCAATTGCTGTTTACATTTGACGCCAGACCGACGCTTGCGTTCGCCTTAGCGCGAGAGCAGGGGGGGACAGGGGTGCTTTTTTTTTTTTTTTTTTTTTTCTTTATTATTATTATTTTTTTTATCTTATTTTAAAACTGTTCCTTTCATTTTTTTTTTTTTAAATCATTTTTATTGTTATCTCAGGGAATGTAAATATCCCCTATCATAGCAATAGGTAGTGACAGGTACTCTTTTTTGAAAAAATTGGGGTCTATTAGACCCTAGATTTCTCCTCTGCCCTCAAAGCATCTGACCACACCAAGATCGGTGTGATAAAATGCTTTCCCAATTTCCCAATGGCGCTGTTTACATCCGGCGAAATCTAAGTCATAAAATGCTCGTAGCTTCTGGTTTCTTAGGCCATAGAGATGATTGGAGCCACTCTGGTCTCTGATCAGCTCTATGGTCAGCTGGCTGAATCACCGGCTGCATTCTCAGGTTCCCTGTTGAGACAGAAGAGCCAGAGAAAAACACGGAAGACGTTGGGGGGGGGCATTCCCTCCCACTGCTTGTAAAAGCAGTCTAGAGGTTAATTAGCCGCTAGGATTGCTTTTACATGAAAGCCGACCGCTGGCTGAAAAGAATGATACCAAGATGATACCTAAACCTGCAGGCTTCATTCTGGTATAACCACTCAAAGTCGTGAATGGCGTACCTGAAGACAAAAAAATGGTTAACAATAAAGCACAGTAAACGGTAAAGTATAAAAAATTGCATACCTGAAAAGCAAACATGATAAAACATAATAACAATAAAACATTGCAGAATAGAATACAGTAAAAAAGAGCAGAACAATAGAGTGAGAATAGAGAGAGAAAGAACAATAAAACGACAACTATAATGCCGCGTACACACGGTCGGACTTTTCGTCTACAAAAGTCCAACGGACGCTGACGGACTAAAGCTGGCTGGTAATCCGATCGTGTGTGGGCTTCTCCGGACTTTCAGCAGACTTTTTCAGCCTCAAATCCGACGGACTTTAGATTTGAAACATGCTTCAAATCTTTACGTCGTAACTACGACGGACCCCGAAATCCGCTCGTCTGTGTGCTAGTCCGACGGACAAAAACCCACGCTAGGGCAGCTATTGGCTACTGGCTATGAACTTCCTTATTTTAGTCCGGTGTACGTCATCACGTACGAATCCGTCGGACTTTTGTGTGGTCGTGTGTAGGCAAGTCCGTTCATTAGAAAGTCTGCCGCAAGTCCGCCGCAAGTCCGCCGAAAGTCCGCCGGAAGTCTGTCGGACAGGCTGTCGGACTTTTGTAGACGAAAAGTCTGACCGTGTGTACGCGGCATTATTTTTTATTTTATATTTTTGTTTGTGTTTTTTTTTTTTTTTTACACTTTTTTTTGTAACTAACTTTTATAACTGTAACCGGTTCCAGGTTCGGGTCTCTCAAAATGCGATGGCATCTTGGGAGACCCTGTGAAAGTGTACCTAGTCTGTGCAATGCTGTACCCTACGCTAATACTCAACTAGTGAATGGTAGCGTTCAAAACATTCACCAATGCAAAGACCAGGATTGTCAAGACAGGAGAGACAATAATAGCGGGTGTCACGCCTATATCCGCGCTTGCTGCAGACACGACATCTTTTTTGGGTGGGTTCGTTGGGTAGGGGTACTCGGGAGGACATAAAAATGCCTCTCATGCAGCCGACTGCATTTGGTTGGGGATGTGAATGGGGGAAGTACGGGCGCTGCAGAAGTGGTGGGTTCCCAATTAGGATTGGCGAATGCAGCAGGAAGGGCATTATGGGCACGACGGGCCTGTGTTTGTCTTTTTGGTGGCAGCGGGACACTACTTGTGCTTGCCACCTCACCAGCTTGAACTGCACTTATGGGACTCGCCACGTCACCAAGTGTTACTGCAGTGCGGGTTTGACTACGACCGGGGTGTACTAGGCCGCTGGTGCTTGCCAGTTCACCAAAACGCTACAAAAAAAACTGTTAGCGATCGCAGGGATCAGGCCTGACTCTGCGAACGCTGCAGTTATGCGTTTAGTGTTTTGTAAGTGTCAGTGATCGATCGATACTGCACTTGGGTGGGCTGGGCTGGGCCGGGCGGAGGGGAAAAACGCAGGTGCTAGCAGGTATCTGGGCTGATCCCGCTAACACTGCGCTTTTGGGAACCCTAAACTGCTGGGGACGCTAGTATAGATCTGATCAGATCAGATATTGATCCGATCAGATACTATACCACCAAGGGAGGTGTACGGTGCGTGCGTGGGTGTTAGCGGTACTGACGCTAACCTGATGCTGCCTGGGGCTGGTGCTTGCCAGTTCACCAAAACGCTACCAAGAAAACTGTTAGCGATCGCAGGGATCAGGCCTGACTCTGCGAACGCTGCAGTTATTTGTTTAGTGTTTTGTAAGTGACAGTGATCGATCGATACTGCACTTGGGTGGGCTGGGCTGGGCCGGGCGGAGGGGAAAAACGCAGGTGCTAGCAGGTATCTGGGCTGATCCCGCTAACACTGCGTTTTTGGGAACCCTAAACTGCTGGGGACGCTAGTATAGATCTGATCGGATCAGATATTGATCCGTACAGATACTATACCACTAAGGGAGGCGTATGCTGCGTGCGTGGGTGTTAGCGGTACTGGCGCTAATCTGACGCTGCCTGGGGCGACGCATATCACCGCCGGGCGATCAGGGGGCTAAACCTTTATTCGGTAATAAATGGCGGGTGCCCTGACACTATAAAAAATAAACGAACTAACCAGTGTCACCCGTAACACTTATACGGTGATCAGTGGTGAAAGGGTTAACTAGGGGGCAATCAAGGGGTTAAAACATTTATTAGATAGTATATGGGGGTCCCTGACGCTATAAAACGCTGACGGCGAACCTAAATATTTACCTCCCTAACTAGCGTCACCAGCGACACTAATACAGCGATCAGAAAAATGATCGCTTAGTGACACTGGTGACAGGGGGTGATCAAGGGGTTAAAACTTTATTAGGGGGGGTTAGGGGGGTACCCTAGACCTAAAGGGGGCTACCACTCACTGCCCTAACACTGTAACTGTCACAAACTGACACCATGCAGTAATCAGAAAAAAAAAAATAAATAAATAAATAAATACTGCTTGGTGTCAGTTTGTGACAGGGGGGGGGGTTGGGGGGGATCGGGGGGCAATCGGGGGGGGGATTGGGGTGTTTTATGTGCCTGGCATGTTCTACTGTGTGTGTGTGTAGTGTGTTGGTGCACTTACATGTCTTCTCTCCTCGGCGCTGGAACGGAAACTGCCAAGCCGAGGAGAGATGACATCACATCCTCTGCCTGTGTGAAACTACACACAGGCAGGGGAGGATTCCGATTGGCTGGGAGCGATCACGAGGGGGGGCCACGATCGGATGGTCTCCCCCTCGCCTCCCAACGCTCCCAGTCAAATGCCGACCGCCGCTGGCACCTGGGGGGGTTCGATCGGACCCCCCGCCCGCGGGAGGCAGATCACGTACAAGTACGTGATTCTGCCTGCCCGTGCCATTCTGCCGACGTATATCTACGTTAGGCGGTCGGCAAGTGGTTAATAGCTGGCACTAGCGCTAGTACTTTTAAATGACTTTTTTCCTTTAGAAATGTTATTTTGCTCTTGGACTGTTATAAACACGGGAAACATGCGCTACTTTACAAGCATACTATAGACACCCCCCAGGTACGAAATTTAAAGGAATATTTCAATTTTATTGTTTTACTTTAAGCATTATTAAAATCACTGCTCCCGAAAAAATGCCTATTTTTAAAACTTTTTTTTGCATTGATACATGTCCCCTGGGGCAGGACCTGGGTCCCCAAACACTTTTTATGACAATAACTTGCATATTAACCTTTAAAATGAGCACTTTTGATGTATGTGCGTGTCCCATAGACTTTAATGGTGTTCGCGTGTTCAAACAAATTTTTTGCCTGTACGCATGTTCTGGATGCAAACCAAACAGGGGGTGTTCGGCCCATCCCTATTTATAAGTCAATATGTTATGTTGTATATTACATACTTCTGACTGCTACACTCCAAATCAGTGGCAGCTGGTGCTCAAAATTTTTGGAGGGGTGCAAACAAACTGAAAAATTCTGAAAAATACTTAAAAAAAAACATCAATTGCAGCATCATTGTGCCTATCAAATTCAGCCACTTTGCCCATCAAATGCAGTCACTGTGCCATCAAACGCAGTCACTGTGCCCATCATATGCAGCCACTGTGCCCATCAAATACAGCCACTGTGCCCATCATATGCAGCCACTGTGCCCATCAAATTCAGCCACTGTGCCCATCAAATACAGCCACTTTGCCATCAAATGCAGCCCCTGTGCCCATTATATGCAGCAACTGTGCCCAGTAAATACAGCCACTGTGCCCAGGAAATATAGACACTGTGCCCATCATATGCATATTACAGCAAAAAGTAAAAGATATTGCTTTTTTTTCAAAATTGTCGCTGTTTTTTTGTTTATAGCGCAAAAAATACAAACCGCAGAGGTGATAAAATACCACCAAAAGAAAGCTCTATTTGTGGGAAAAGAAGGACGTCAATTTTGTTTGGGTGCAACGTTGCATGACCGCGCAATTGTCAGTTAAAGCGACGCAGTGCCGAATCGCAAAAAGTGCTCTGGACAGGAAGGGGGTAAAATTTTCCGGGGCTGAAGCGGTTAAATATTCCTCGCTCCTGCACTTTGTATGTCAAGTTATATGTCATGCACTCTGATTCCTGCAGGCTATATGCTATACTGTACATTGTATAGTTCTGACAAGTGCACTCTGTACAATATGTTGTATGCTACATTGTTTTGACTGCTGCACTTTAATTGCTTTGTTGTATGCTGCATATTCCCTTCACTGAACTTTGACTGCTAGTTTGTATGTTATGAAGCCTTCAATCCTGTATCCAATGGTTTAATATTTTTTTCTATGGTAGCACAGGCTGATTTACTAAAGGAGTTGAGAATTTTTACTTAAAATTGTGTAAATATTTACCTTACTTAGACAGTAATATGAAAAGCATAACTGGATATTCAAGGTGAACAGAAATTTTCTTATTACATGACTGATGATTAAAGGGGATCTGCATAATCAAATTGACCCCCTCCTACTTTCCACCTCTCCTCTCCTCCGCTGTGCAAATAGTGCTTTTTTACTAATTTTTTATGAAAAATCTTCTGGCCTATCCCCCCCATGCACGTCACTCACCTAGGAGACTGATGTACACTAAGCTTGCTGTGCTATCCTGGGATATGCACATCACATAGTCCTTTCTTGACAAAAGAGGAGGGCGTAGCAGTGACAGAACTACCAGGAGTAGTCGGAGTCGTCAGAGTAGTTGCACTTGAGACTGGGCCTTGGCGTTCCGCCTCTGTGGGGGGGCCCCAGGACCCAGCATCTCTCCCTGCATGTCCGGCTGTTAGTTCACTATGCAGTGGAGGGGTGGGAGGGGGCAATCTGCAGCTCTGTGGTGCCCATGAGCCGTAGGATCTCCCTCCGGGTATCAGTTCACTTTCCTCTATACAGTGCAGAGGGGAGGGGACTCCATAGTTGCCAACTGTCCCAATCTGGGGAAAGCACAAACTCCTCCCCAGCAGCGGATCAGGTGGCTCTCGGGTACACTCGCTCCTACTCCTGCAGAACATGCCTGTGGCGGAGCCTGCTGAGACTTGCATATTAATTGGGCTGGACTCGGGGAGGGGGTTTTGGCCAGCCTCGAAGGTGATGGTGCGCGGTCCACCTTCTGGTGCAGGTGCGAGGCTCAAGCTGCATGGAGAGACCCTGTGAGAGACTGGAGCAGACAGTGGAGGATTCCAGGCTGTAAATGTGCAGCAGGTTGAGATTCTCTTAAATCAACAGATCTAGTAAACAGCAAAGTGTGACCATATGAAGATGCTGAGGTTCACTGGAGGGAACCTCAGTGTCTCCACCACCAGCCAGTGTAACACTTTGTTTTCAGTGATCAAGATTACAGATTTCATTGATTATTAATTTTACTAGGACATTGGGCCGTCAATGAAGATGTTCCTAATATGTATAAAGATGTAAAAAGTTGCTAAGTCACCATATATACTGTGACTGTTTTTTATAGCAATTGTTAATGTGAACGTTGATATTTATTGGGGTTTATTATTATAGTTTATAATAAGCTACAATAATAAATCCAAATAAATATCTGTATGTGCGCATTACCATGGAAGTAATATAGAAGTACAGTCCCAGTATATATGGGCACTTTAGCAATTGTTCACATCTAAATGCATATTA
Source organism: Aquarana catesbeiana (assembly GCF_042186555.1). Taxonomy (NCBI): domain Eukaryota; kingdom Metazoa; phylum Chordata; class Amphibia; order Anura; family Ranidae; genus Aquarana; species Aquarana catesbeiana. The sequence goes on from NC_133330.1 coordinate 204,248,770, forward strand.
TGATAGTATCTCAAATAGCATTCTAATGTCCTAGTCACAATAATAATAGATACATGCAGTATCATCATTAGCCATGGGAGAATTTACTCCAAATCTATCATGGGGTGTCTATATTCTATATGCAAAATAGTGTATGTAATGGAGGGCTTCAATTTTGCGTGCAGTGCATGCAGTGAGCAGGTTTAAGTTCTATTTAAGCATGCCCTTTTGAACCATTTCCACTGCACAATGTAAATATTAGTATTATTTGTAATTTTTTGTGCCCTAGGGATGCACAGGTTTTTTAAATCCTAGCAACACTCCTGTCACCTCATCAGAAATCACATCAGGTTTTAAAAATGTCAACATATACACCATTCCACTTACTGTGTATAATTGTTAACATTATATTTAAATAAAATGCATTCTTAAAATGCAGATCCTTTTGTTGATCTATTTTTAACCATAATTCCATTTACCATAAGAATAAAAGGAGGAGCTCTGGCTGTGACCATAAAGTCAAAATCACAGTGTTGACCAATATGTCTTAAATAGACGGGGTACCTCCACAACTGTAAGGGTCAAAGTATAAAAGCAAAGCAAAGAGTTGTATATGGAGAACTGACTATGGTATATTTTGTGATAAAAGCATTTATTGAAGCAAATGTACAAACTATTGATTTAAAGACAAATTTGCCCACCCTACCAGACACCAGTAAAAAATGGTTTAAAAAAAAAGACAATTGTCATACAAATAAACACAGCAGGATCCCAAACACTTCTGCAAAACAGATATCTATATAAGACTACACACTTCCTTGTGGTTAGCGTCTAGGGGTTCTGGGTTGCTAAAGCACTACTTGTTCCAAATAGGGCTAATGGTAGGCTAATTGCAACACTAATACCTCCTAATCTTCCAACAAAAACCATGTTTCACGACTCCTGGCTAGCAACACATGAATTGGAAGTGCAAATAAACCACACCATCAGCTGCAGTCTGACACAAAAGGCTAATGAATCAGATGGAGGTGATGATACATTTCCAGCAGGCAGGGTGATTTTTCCTGCTCATTACAAGATGCATCAAAAAATCCTAATGGAATTGAAGCAAAGATCATGGAGAGTTCTGTTTCACAGCTTGCATGGAAGATCCTTGAACATGTATGCAGGATAGACAGATTGCTCAAGGACCTGTTTAAGGAACATAACATTTTTATAATACAATCTCTAAATAGAAAATGGGATATCCTTTCTCTAGAATCTTACATTAGCAATAAAATTATCCCTAGGGTACTAAAGGAAAGTTTGAACATAGGAAACGACAAGGATAGAAAGGTAATTGATCTATCAGAATTTAAACTAGAAGAAATACATATTACACTCCTAAGTAGAGGTCTGTCCTTCTCACCAGTAGAACAGATGGACCACTTTGAAGTCTATAAGGACTTGTGTTTATTCCTTAGGAGGGTTTATTACAGACTATTATTCTCAGAAAAAGAGAATTTAGTCTAAAAAGAGGAGGTAGACGAAGCACAGGATAAGCAAACCTTGGAGGTTCTTGTTTCCCTACTTGAAGAGGGAGGAGAATCTGAAGAGGAGACTGAGCTAGTAACTGACCCCTGGAAAAGGAAATCCAATTTAAAAATCAGATCCATATCCATGCCAAAGTTTAGAAAGAACAAGTGGTTAGGAGTCTTTTTAGATCTCGTACAGGATGACCAGAAATATGTAAACTAGCAAAATATGATCTTTGACAACCTCACCCCTGAGGAACTATAGCTATAGCTATATGTGAATTGCAAAATGCTGAGTTGCTTGTCATTAAGAAGAGTGACAAGGGGGTAATGTGGTGTTGCTATCAGAAGATATTTACGAAAAGAAGGCATGACGACCTTGCGGCTCGGGCCTAGCCGGCGGCCATATTGGCACACTCAGGCCAACGGTGCAGCATCCCAGGACCCCCCCCTGAGGCCACTAGCCCCCAGCTGCGTCACCCCCGGGTGACCCACTATCCTTAGGTCCCTCCTTCCAGCTCCCGCCCCCCCCGGGGACACCACCGCAGCCGCGGTCTGACCACCTCATTCTAACCGCTAAATTCGGTGGGACAGACCACGGCTGCAACCTAGTTCCTACAGACAGCCACCCACACCCCTTCCCACTTTTGTCCTACAGAGCCCGTGCCCCTCCACACCTGAAATCACCCATCCCGCGACTACTGGACCTCACCGCAGGGGCTCTGGTTATTCACCAGAGGCTACTCAACCTTAATCGTCGTAGACGCAGCCACCGCACCACCTACCAGTAAGTAGCATCATATCCCCCTCCCTTCGTCCGCTGGACCATCCGTTCAGGTATGCCACAGGGGTACTGTAGCAGTTGATCCAGGGCATCCCCGGTCGCCCCTCGGGGGGTCAGGAAGGAATTTTTTTCCTCTGCTGCATCATTGGCACTCACAGCTAGGGGTTTTTCGCCTTCCTCTGGATCAACAACAGGGGGGTAGGCAGCCACACCTCCTCAACTACCTCCGCACCAACCCCAGCCAGTCACCACACCACTCCAGTAGCAGTGGGTAGCCATCGGACCCCTACATCCCCCTGCAAGTGCATCACCACCACATCATTACCACCATCAGAACACCCTTTCTACAAGCAACGCCGTCTTCCTCATCATGTGCAACTTCAAATACACAGCAGACACCCTCAACAGGCTAAGAAACACTGCCATAACTTTACCAACCGCCACTCAAAAAAGACTAAAAAAAGAACAATTACTAAGGACCAACCAGGAAATGCAGGGAGACACCGATCCAACCGCAACAACTAGCATGCGCCCTGATCAACACCAGATCTGCAGTCAAGCACAGGCTGGAAATCCACGACTTCATCATCTAAAATAACATTGATTGCCTCTTCATTACAGAAAGCTGGCTAACACCTGACTGCAACACCATCCTAACTGAATTGGTGCCCGAGAACTACAGTATCCTAACCGAGCATAGAATCGGTAAAAAAGGAGGAGGCCTAGCAGTGATTTTCAAATCACATCTTGGGTTCACCAAACCAAACTTACCGAACTCAGTGCCTTTCATGGAAACACTCTCACTGCATCTTCAAACAACACCTCAGGACACCATTCACATACTACTATGCTACAGACCACCAGGACCAAAGACCAATCTCCTTACGCCGCTCACTGAATTCTTCTCAATACACACCTTGAAAACCAAAAACCTTCTGGTTCTTGGGGATTTTAACCTGTGGGCAAACTCTGCCCAAGACTCCATCGCAACCGCCTGCATCAACCAAATGGAAGAACTTGGCCTTCAACAACTGATAAATTCTCCCACCCATGGGTCAGGACACACTTTAGATCTCATCTTCAAACAGAATATGGACATCAAAGTACTTGACAACACTCCACTACCATGGACGGACCACCATGCTATTAAATTTATAATCTCTTTCTCTTTCTCTCTCTTTATAACAGCATCCTCCAAAAACAGAAACACACAACAGCAACACACTGGAATAGATCTCAGAAGAAACTTCACTCTGATCTCTTCAAAACTACATTATCAAGCAAAATTCTTTTGCTAAACTCAAACCTCTCAACAGAACAAACACTCAACTTCCTAAACAATGTATTACTACAAACAGCAGACTCCGTGGCGCCAAAACGCAGAACACTCATCCGCAAAAAAAACTCCAGTTGGTTTAATGGTACTCTCACCCTACTCAAGCAAGAACGTAGAAGAGCTGAGAGAGCATGGAGAAGAAATCCCACCAAGGAAAACCATGCTAACTACAAAGCACGCACTGTGAAATACCACAAGGCAATCTTCAAAGCCAAAAAAGAACATTTCTCAGACACCATCTCATCCGCCTTAAACCGTCCGCGGGAACTTTTCAAAATAGTTGCTCAGTCAATGAACCCGACCTGCTTAGAGCCCCCAGCAAACGATACTCAAGAATTCTGCAATGAGTTATCAGACTTCTTCATCGACAAAATCGACTTCACTCGGAAATCAATCCATCAAAAAATAACAACCAACCTCACTCAACCAAAGCAAAAAGAGGATAGCGACACGAACATCACTCAACCGCCGAATTTTCTTTTTGTCCCCAATCACCACGGACATGACTAAAAACATGATCAGAAGCCTTCGAGACAGCACATCACCCAACGACATCATCCCCACTAAACTGTTTAAAGAATGTGCCGACATCTTGGCCCCTACCCTAACACATCTCATAAATCAATCATTCAAAGAAGGGACTGTGCCAACCTCCCTCAAGCAAGGCATCGTCAAACCCCTGCTAAAGAAACCCAATCTCGACCCTAAGGACCCTAACTGCCGCAGACCAATAACCAGCCTCAACGCCATCTCCAAGATTATAGAGAAAGCAGTATTACAGCAGCTACAACACCACCTAGACACACACCAACTCCTGGACCCTCTGCAATCAGGCTTTCGCCCAGGCCATGGCACAGAAACAGCACTTCTCAAAATATGGGACGACGCCCTTGAAGCAGCAGACGACGGAGAACCGAGTCTCCTGGTACTGTTAGACCTACTTAAAATTCTTTCCTGGTCACGTACTGCCCATAATATCCTCCTTTTGGGGCAAAAAACTTTTGGTAGTCTCCAGAGAAGAGAGGTGAGTTACAGAGTTTGTCATAAAATTCTAGAGTAATCGGGGCGTGATCTGACCAAGATATTGTGCCAATGTCCGAGCTCAGAACATTTTGGAGGCATCTTTTCCCAGTAAAGAAAAAATCAATGTGGAAATAAGAAGAGTGTACAGCTGACAAGAACATATAGTTCTTTTCTCAGCCATGAAAACACCTCCATAGGTCGTACAATTTATACTTCTTGAGCAGGGGCACAATAGAGTATATGGGTCTCCTGGCATGGGTAATGGAGTCCATAGAAGGATCCAAGTCAGCGTTGAAGTCTCCACCCAGAATGACTGTGCCTTGTACTACTTCCAAGACTTTGGTAAACAAGGGGGCAAGGAATTTCCATTGTTTAGTGTTAGGAGCGTACAGGTTGACAAGCGTATAGGTTGCTTGGTTCAGTTCGCAGATAAGAATTATATACCTGCCTTGGGGTTCTTGAATAGTGCAGATGTGACAAAACATGACTGAGTCCTTAATAGCAATGAAGACTCCACATGCTTTTTTGCGGCCATTAGCTGTGTACACATGGGAGTAGCATTGGAAGTTCAATCAAGGGCATTTGTGGGCAGCAAAATGAGTTTCCTTGGCAAAAATTATATCCGCTTTAAGAGAACGGGCTTCCCTCAACAGAGCAGTGTGCTTAAAGGGGCTATTGAGGCCCTTTGAGTTTATGGACATAAACTTCAGAGGCATGTTAGAAGTTGCTTATATGCTGGGATAATGAAATGCATTATCCCAGCATTATATTGTAATACTGAAGGTGAGGAACAGAGTACCTGTGCGATGGAAACTTAGTAATCCAGAGAGTAGTTCTGCTTGCGGAAACAGTAGTGGTGTAGTTCATATCCATCTTGATGGGTAGCAAGTTCTTGATGTCAGAAATCCACATAGGTAGTGCAGTCAATAATCCATGTCCATTTGTAGCTGGAGACACATCATAGGCAGTGACTAGGTGGGCAGAGGGTGCTAGAAAAAAAAAAGAATAGGAAAGAAGGGAACAGTAACAACATGTGTAAAAAGCACCTGTTAAACACAGGTACAATGAGCAGCTTAGGTTGCTGTGGTAACTTGGGGGGTAGGCAGACCAGTAGTGCAATGCACTAGGTACTGGTAGAGGAGGACAAACCAACCATTTGGTCTCCATGCCTCACGCTACTAAGGAGCAGTAGTGATAGGGAGAGGCTCATTACTGATTTTGGAGAACAGTTTAGGTCCACTCTGTGTCCAGACATTCCGGGGTGGGTTGAGCAGGAGGTTGTGCATCTGGAGGGAGTAATTGCCATTGTTTGAAGAGTGGAATGCCTTTTTCCACGCTGTATATAGGGAATAGTTTGCAGTTCTGGGTGATGAGTAGCTTTGTGGGGAATCCCCAATGGTATACAACGCTATTGCTGCACAGAATCTTTGTGAGTGGGGTAAGCTTCTTTCTGTTCAATGTGGTTTGCTGTGATATATCTGTGTATAACGAGATACCAGTAAAGTCGTCTGGGACTGCTGGGTTTTGTTTGGCCGCCGCCATGACTTGCTCTTTCACATGATAATAGTGAATGCGTGCCAGGTTATCTCTAGGTGTTGTGTCAGGTAAAAATTTTGGTTTGGGTATGCAGTGGGCCCTGTCAACGCATAGTTCAATATCATTCAGAGACGGTATTAGGGCTTTCAAGTGGTTGTAAACCCTTACAGACCACTTTTTACTACAGGTAAGCCTATAATAAGGCTTACCTGTAGTTACTCAGGATATCTCCTAAACCTGCACAGTTTAGGAGATATCCTCTGTATTTGTATGTGCCGACATCATCGGCACATGCGCACTGCAGCAAACTGAAGCAATGGCACGTACGTGCCATTGCTTCAGTTAGACTGTGCCGTTACTGGTGGCTCCGTTGAGCATGCACGGGAGTGACGTCATCGTGGCTCCGGCCAATCACAGCGTCTGAGCCGCGATAACTGGAAGTAACCCCCGGGAGTGATGTCGCCGGCCAGTGCTGTGTATGGGCACCACAGCAAGGGTTTAAAACTCAGGTGAGTATTACATAATGAGCTAGTATGCTATGCATACTAGCTCATTATGCCTTTGTCTTGCAGGTGTTAGTTTTTTTGTTTTTTTCAAAAGTGGGTTTACAACCACTTTCATGAGGCATTGAACAAATTTGGTGGAATAGATTCAGGGATCCCTCTGAACTTAATATTGTTCCGCCTCGAGAAGTCTTCTAAATCAGCTATTTTATTTTGAAGGCATTGCATCTCTGATTCCTGATCAACATATGCGTCAACAAGATCATTGTGAGCAGTATAGAGATCGCCATTTTAGATGCTAGGTGTTGAATTTGATTAGTTTGAGTTTGAACCGTATTGTTTAAAGATGCAAACATATATGAGAAGTCATGAAACAGGGTGTTTCTGAGGGATAGAAGCATATTTTTCATAGTGTTCTCGGATATGGTTTGGTCTGTGACTGGGAATCCATCAATCAAGGACTCTGAGTGTGTGCCTTGTGTGGAGATCTGTGAGGTGATATGCTGCAGCCCAGGGGAGAACTCCTCTCCCTCCCTGCACTGTCTGGTTTTAGCTGGGCTGGGCATAGTGGGGGTAGAGGGGGGTGAGAGCTCTCCCAGCGCCTCCTAAAAGCAGAGGCATGACTCACCGCATTGTGCCTGCCGAGATGAGAGAGGGTTGCTGTGCTGGAGCTGGTGCCGGCGCCATCTTGTCTATCTTGCGGTACCACCGTGGGATAGAAGTCCATGAGGCGCTGGGGATGTTTGTTAGCCTTCCTCCTCTTAAACATGGCTGCCTGGGGTGACCACCAGATCGATGAGTGGTATCAGGGCTCGAGGAACCCCTCCTGGATGTCGCTGTGCAGTTACTTGAGCATGAGGCAGCTGGAGCTCTCAGCTATGTGGCCATCTTCCCCGCTGGCCGAACACGCCCCCCTCCAAAAAAAAGTTTTATCCACTTACAGACCAGAAGATTTTCCTGCTTAATGACCAGGCCATTTTTTGCTATACGGCACTGTGTCGCTTTAACTGACGATAGCAAACAAAATCGTCCTTTTTTTCCACACAAATAGAGCTTTCTTTTGGTTGTATTTGATCACCTCTGCGGTTTCTATTTTTTTCGCTCTAAACAAAAAAAGAGCGACAATTTAAAAAAAAAAAAACAAACATATTTTTTACTTTTTACTATAGTAAATATCCCAAAAAATGTTTTTAAAAAACAAATTTCTACATCATTTTAGGCCAATATATATTCTTCTACATATTTTTGGTAAAAAAAATCATGATAAGCTTATATTGATTGGTTTGCGCAAAAGTTATAGCGTCTACAAACTATGGAAACGATTTATGGCATTTTTTTGCCATTTTTATTATTTATTTTTACTAGTAATGGCAGTGATCTGTGATTTTTAGCAGTACTGTGACATTGCGGCAGACAGATCGGACACTTTTGAGACATTTTTGGGACCATTGACATTTATACAGTGATCAGTGCTAAAAAAATGCACTGATTACTGTGTAAATGTCACTGGTAGGGAAGGGGTTAACACTAGGGAGCGATCAAGGGGTTAAATGTGTTCCCTCATGAGTGTTTCTTACTGTGGGGGGATGGGACTGACTGGGGGAGGAGACATATTGCTGTTTCTACTTACTAGGAGCAAACGATCTGTCTCTTCTCCCCTGACAGAACAGGGATTTGTGTGTTTACACTCACAAATCACCGTTCTGGCTCTCGTGCCCGTGATCGCGGGTGGCCGGCCACGCACATTGGGTCCCCCACTGTGCAGTGCGTGTACCTCCGGCGGCTCTTTAAGGGCACAACGTACCCATACGCTGTTTTGCGGGAACGTGCCACTTTGCTGACGTACTGTATATCAGCGTGAGCCTATTGGCAAGTGGTTAAAAACTGACGTTTTTTCAGGAGCAGTTATTTTAATAATGCTTAAAGTGAAACAATAAACATGAATATCATGCCTGGGGGGTCCCATTAGTCTGCCTGTAAAGTAGTGCATATTTCCTGTGTTTATAACAGTACTGCAGCAAAATGACATTTCTAAAGGAAAAAATTAAATTTAAACTTGCTTGCAGCTGTAATGAATTGCCATATCTCGGCACTATACATAAAAAATAATTGAAAAAAACAGCGTGGGTTCCCCCCAGTCGGGACTAGTATGGATATTAAGGGGAACTCCACATCAAAATTTTAAAAAAATGGTGTGGGGGGTCCCCCCTCAAAATCCATACCAGGCCCTTCATGTCTGGTATGGATTTTAAGGGGAACCTCGTGCCAAAAATGTTTAAAAAATGGTGTGGGGTCCCCCCAAAATGCATACCACACCCTTATCCAAGCATGCAACCTGGCAGGCTGCCCCCCTCCTGAACCATAAGGCCACATGCCCTAACATGGGGAGGGTAATTTGGGGTCCACCCCAAATACCTTGTCCCCATGTTGATGGGGACAAGGGCCTCATCACCACAACCCTTGGTGGTTGTGGGGGTCTGCGGGCGGGGGACTTATCAGAATCTGGAAGCTCCCTTTAACAAGGGGCCTCCAGATCCTGGCCCCCCCACCCTATGTGAATAGGTATCGGGTACATTGTACCCCTACCCATTCACCAAAAATGTGTCAAAAAAGTAAAAATGACAGACAGTTTTTGACAATTCCTTTATTTTAAAAAAACGTGTCCCGCGATGTAAATCCATTATCAATCACGGCACCGGCGGTTCTGAAAAATATATAAAAAATAAAAACGGAAAACTCTGCCTCCACTGGAGGCTTCCCACAACTTTTCACTTTGACATCTGCTAGATAGGCAAGGGCAGGGCCTTGCCAAAATATGTGATAATAAATGGCTTCATGTGATTGCTATCCTTAAATAAAATACTTTTTTGGCATGATCAGCCATATTTTCAATATCAATGCCAAAATTTCACAATTTCTGCCAGGGTATGAAAACTTTTGAGCACGACTGTATATATCAAATACACTGCCTGCACGCCACTAACCTGCCTAATCTCTCTTCATTCATAATTACACTATATACGCCCGCTGAATAAGCAGCCTAATATAGTGTGGGGTGTGGACTTAGCCCCTTGAGCCATGATTGGCCAAAGGCACCCTGCCTTTGGCCAATTATGGCTCTCTCAGCAGAGCACTCTGTGATTGGCCAAAGCATGCAGGTCAGGTGCAATCTTCCAGTGCATTATGGGCGTTCCGTGGTGCTCAAATTTGCCGCACACCCCCTATAATGTTTGATATTCGTAGAATGGGCGAACACCCGACTACGTTCGGCTCAAACATCAGGCTCATCCCTACTTTTTATATTTCTTCACAGTCCGGCATTACAGCAAACCTTGCAACAAAATAAAAGATCTCAACTCTTGTGAGAAGATGCTTCTGCATTATGCATGGAGTGCCTTCTGACAAGGTTGGTTATAGTCTGTATTCCCAGGAGATTTGACAGAAGGTCCCTGATGCCACCCTTGCCTAGATGCTGTAGGCAAAAGCCTGGATAACTATATATTTTTTTTATATTTCTCCCCAAGTATATTTTTTTATAAACCTGCAGAGCAATATTTTTACATTGGGTTGGGAAGGGGTGCTAATAAATAAGCAGGCCTTTAATTTTGATGTAAGGTCTGCTTAAAAGGGCTCATGTACAATAATTATGTACAATATTAATAAATATTTTGGCTGCACCCAAAGGTATTCAATCAAAAGACAGCCATGAAAACGCCCCAAAAAAGGACCTTGAGGGATTCCTCTTAAAGTTATAGTAATGAAAATATTTTTATTAAAGCGGCATTAAATCCAAAACCAAACATGTATTAGATTGCAGCTTACCAATCATTAGATGTGGTGGCTGCTTCAGTTTTCCTTTCTTTGGCTTTTTTCCCTTTGTTTTCACCTGGTGATCTGGCCAGTAACACACCTCCTGTATTGGTGGGACTACTCTGGAAGAATGAGCACAGGAGGCTCAGCAGATAGCAGCATTGTCAGTCTTGGAGGAAGAGGAGTGTTAAATGTATTAGTAGATTTAAATACAATAACAAATTGAAGCAAAATTCCAGCTCAAACTTTGTATTCAGTTACAGTAAACAGTTTTTGTTTCATTTTGGGATAAATGTTTTACATGAATAAATAAAAGCTGATCATTTTAATCACCCCTACCAGTGGTAATTGGATTGTCTCATCCATGTAAACTGATACATTCTGCTAGAGAGCTTGAGCTTCAGAAAAACAAGAGACTTACTGGCCAAATCGCCAGGTGAAAAAAGAAGCAAGAAAGCCTAAAAAGGAAACTGATACAGCCATCACATCTAAGAATTGGTAAGCTGCAATATAATAAATGTTTGCTTTTGGGTTTAAAACAGTTTTGATAGAATAAAACCTGGATTGGCCAAAGTTTGCTATTTTTTTTTTTGCATTGGTAGCCTTGGTAGGTGCAGTTTTCTTTGTGGTGTATTGGAATGTTGGTATTTTGGAAGCATCTCCCCTGAGACATAAGGTATAGGCACCAGTTTGAATGCCATTCCCAGGATTCATCTTTTTGTAAGATTTTGTTTTGCCAAAGTTTGCTATTGCCTCTCTCTAACCAGGTCTCCCCAACCAGGTCTAGTTAGCTCCTTGCTAGTTATGAGGCTTAACTTCGGTGCTTAAAATGCACTATTTAAATGTGTTGTATTTGTGGGGGGTTTATTGTTTGTTTGTTTTTCCATACTTAAAAAAACAGGCTCTAATAAAACAAAAAACAATCTTCAGAAAATTGCAGGCAATTCTACTCAATATAGCAGCATTAATATTGTTTGTTTGTTTTTTCTAAAAAAGCCTATCACAGAAGTTACATATGATGCAATGTACAGTAATAGTGTGAAATTTAGCCTGAATAGGTTATAACAAAGAGCTTAATACATAACATGTAACAACCTTTATTTAATCTCCTCTGTCATAATAAAATGCAGCCAATCATGTAGTGTTTAAAAAAATGCAGATTATATTCTTTTACTCTGATATTTACACATTAGAGGGGTGGTAGCTGGTCACCTACAGCTGAAGTGACAAAATTCCAGGGATCTGAATGGCTTTCCTGTCTCTGTGACAAATCAAAGCAGAGAAATCTATTTTATCCATCTTCATTCTCACCATTTAAAAATAAATACAGAATTCACTGGCTGATGATAAGTTGGCAGTTCAGGTGCCAATTTTTAGATTCCAGAGTTCCATAGAGATATAAATGGCTGGTCCATGATTCAACACACTGCCATGGTGTGCTGACTTTTTAATATGGGTGGTAGTTAAAACTCTGCAAGGTGATCAGCAAAGATAAAAAAAAAAAGAACATTAAAGTGTATTTTGAGAGAAAATAGAAAAAAGCTGAACAAATATGTTTTATAACTGTTACTGCCTTTTTTAAAATATGAAATTACCAAGAATATTTTAGATTAAACCTAGGAATAAAGTTACCTCCATGCCAACTTGCCGTGGGTAACACAGGAGGGAGAGATTCATTTCTCTGATAGGAGACCAAGTTTAATTGCCAGATCTATGACTCATGCAGCTGGTTGAGAGCTTCACATACATTCTCAACATGGGTCTGTAAGGATGAATATGCTTTCCATCTGTGAAAACCTAATTATGAGCAAACTCAAAAACACAGTCAGATGTTTGCATTGTGTCGAATTCAATGTGCAGCCAGTGAAATGCAAAAAATATTATTTCAGAAAAAAGGGTCTTGGCTTGTTTGGGATGAAGGGGTGTCAGGAAAAGTCATTTAGCTATGTAATTGGCTTCAATATCTTTTTTTTTTTTTTTTTAGGGGGGGTTGTGAGGGGTGGGGGTTACTCTTATTTCTTTCTAATGAATAACAAATCATTATTTTTCTACAAGTCCTCTAGAACTCAGCACCTTCATCACAGAATGGCTGACCCACTCTTTTACTTATTGACTAATGAGATAATTTTATATACTTTATATAAAGAACAAGTCACATCAGAGAAATGGGAGATAAACCTTTGCTTGTAGAAAATCTGAATGAGATAAAGATTGTTAACACTCATGTCTCTTAGTTACCTAACACAGATAGCAAGGTAATAACAAAATTAAGTCTGACACAGAGAATATATTAAAAAAAAAAAAAAAATATATATATATATATATATATATATATATATATATATATATATAAAACTGTGTTTATACATCAACTGTGTTTAATTAGCTGTATTATGTGCTGTTTAAATACTAAGCATCCCACTTTTTCAGTGCTGCCATAAAAGAGTATCACAGCTGACAGTGGAGGAAGGGGACATGAAATTTAATGACAGCTGTATTCTGTTATCATGTTTCTGCATTGCTATTAAATGGAATTTGTAGACAACATGATAACAGCGGGTCTGTGTAGTAGGAACGGCATAGCTATAGCCAGATGCTGATTGGCCATTGACATTAAATAATAGTGTTTGGTCACTATCCAGTCGTGTGGGCTTTGCTTATGAAGATTCAGCCACAAATGGTTCAGAATAACTGACAAGAATTCTTTTAACAAAGTACTTGAAGAAACATACTCCTAGTATGAAAATAAATGTAGCCTTTGTTTTAAGTATGAGACACACTTAGTTATGTGTATTCTAGAATTGTAAGGGTTGCATTATCTGAACCTTGCAACAGCCAAAACCGAAATGAAATAAAATATACAGTAATTAAATAAAAGCTGACCATATCAAACAATGTAGTTAAAACAGTGGGGATTACTGAACTGATAACTGAATAACTGAACAGAGCAAAATCTGGTGCAACTCTGCATAGAAACCAGAAAAAAAGAAAAAGAAAATCAGCTTCCAGGTTTTATTGTCAAATCTTAATTGAACAAGCTGAAGTTAGAAGCCAACTGGCTGCCATGCACAGTTGCACTAGATTCTAAGTGCTCCAGTTTTAGTAAATCAACCCCAGTGTGACAGATACCCTACCACTTTGCAAATCAAAGATCAACAGTGCTTTAAATACACAGTGGAGACACACTATGCCAAATTATATCTATTTTCATGCTATTTACAAATTTTGTATATTTAAGCAGGTAGAGTGAGGAAATAAACCTTTACAGAGATCTTTGAAGCTTTTAAGCCTTTGGTGCTGCTAAGAAGCTTTGAGATCACTTCCACTTGGTAAGTGTTATGTACAGATATCTGGAGACCAAGATGCTGAGAATAGCCCCCAGCCTTAGAACCCTAAGGTAGTGAGAAAAAGAATGTATGGGTGTGGAGGGGCATTAGTGACTTATGATGCGTGGACACACACACTGGAACTTGTAAGCATTGAGATAGGAAGCACACTGACTCAGTTGGCGCAAGAGGAACAGGTCAAAAGTGCAGTACCAAATCAGAAAGCAGAGAAGAGGTCATGGGTAAGCTAGGGTCAGCAATAAATGGGTAGAAATAGTCATAATTGTTAAGTAAGAGTGAGGTTGGTTGAGGATACAAGCTAAAGTTGGCAACAGGTGCACGGCCACAAATAGGTAGGAACTCCAGAAGATGGATCAATAGGAAACTGAGTAGGTATATGTAGACCGCCCCCTTTTTCAGGTTCAGATCACAGGTAATAGGTAAATAGCTAAAAATCATACAGCACAGAGCTTATCGTTAATGTTCATGTTAATGAAGATCTGGGTAGCAGTGACCACACCATGATTTCAATTAACATAAGCTGTATACAACAAGCACATATTTTAAAGATAAAAACACTTAATTTTAAGAGATCAAATTTTCTAGGGCTTAGAGATGCTCTAAGACTCAGACTGGGAGGGAATATTGTCATCGAAGAACACACTGCAGAAATGGCAATGTTTCAGATCCACTTATGTAAACACACTTAAAAATATATTCTCATGAGTAATATGTCTAAAAGGCTAAAAATAAATAGATGGCGCTGCTCTCTTCTTTGTTTTTTACTAAAAATAAAACCTATGTGGCTCATGTCCAAATTTAAAAAAGCTATAAAGAATAATAAAAGGGCATTTAAAAATCTAAAAATGAAGAAACACGATCATTGTTTGAAAGTTGGAAAGATTGCCATTAGTTGCCAAAGAGGGTAGGACATACCCCCCAAACTTCTTTAAATATAATAATACTAAAAAGGTCAGGCCTGAGCATGTAGGCCCTTTACAAGATAATTTAGAGCTGGGGACTGGGTACAAAGAGAAGGTAAATGTATTAAATCCCTTCTTCATCTCTGTGTATGCAAAGAAAAAATGGGGAGCTAATAGTTAATAATGGTGTAGTATTGACATGGCCTCAAAAGAACCGCAGTGGCTGAAAACTGATATGGTCCAGAAGCATGGGGACAACATAAGGGTTAATAAAGCACTGGATCAGATGACTTACACCTGTCCTTAAAGAGGTGAACTCTGTTATTTCAAAGCCATTCCATTGTTTCTAATTTTTAGAGACTCTTTAATGACTGGCTCAGTGCCACTAGATTGACACAAGGCTAAGGCCAAAGGAATCAAAGTCTTTACCAAGTAACTACAGACCAGTTAGTTTAACTTCAATGGTCAAAAATATACTTCAGAGTTTTGTAAAAGACCACATAGAAGAGTTTTTGCTAGAAAACAATATTTTAAGCATGGATTCACGAAAGACTGATGTCAAACAAATCTGGAAATAAGAAAAAAATAATAAAGGGGTGGCTATGGATATAGTGGACTTGGAGTTTGCAAAGCATGTGACAGTTCTTTGCACATGGTTAATGTGTAAGTTAAAGACTTGTAATTTGTAAATTAATAGAAAACTGTCTATAACACCATTTTAAGAGGGTTGTGATTAATGTTTCATATTCTGATTGGTCTAAAGTTATTAGCGGTGTACCTTAAGGTTCAGTGTATCATCTGCATTTGATACCCAAAGCTCTATCAGGAAACACTACTTCCATAAGAAGCTCCTGAAACTCAGCCACAACATCCTCCTTGGTGCAACTTCCCAGATTGTTTTTTGCACATGGAGCACTGCCGTTTGTCTGGCACTTAGAGATCGCGGGTGCTGCTGATCCACATGCCCCTTACCAGGTGTGGGGGTTCTTCCTAAGTGTAAGCCATCGTAAGTCGCACAGCTGCTGCTCAAGCTCCCCCCCCTTTGGGGTGGTGGCTGACCGTGGGGCCTTGGTGTTTAAATCTGATGGTAGAGGTGACTTCTAAAATCGCAAACTCAGAAGATACAGCTATACGCATACCCTTGGCTAGGAGGTATTATCTCTACAGTAGAGTGATTACCTGATATTTGGTGGACAGCGTGCTTATCCCCTATATTATGAAGCTGGACACATGCATGATGCTTTTATTTTATTTTTTGGTTGAATAATAATGATTTGATTGTTATATTTTCTATATTTTTGGATGCATAGAATGCACTTTTTGGTTAAGTTCTATTGGCAGATAGCATGTCTAATTTTATTTGTTTTCTTTTTTTAATGCACAATAAAAAAAATTGTGTTGAATAATACTTGGCTATGTGTTTTACTTCAAATTACAGTTTGGGAGTAGGCAGTTACATTTTAAAAAATAAAATGTAAAATTAACAAGGGACATTAACATAGTTGTATCTTTGATATTAAAAACTACTGGATAATGGTGTTGTGGTAACTTGCCCCCCCAAAAAACAAAAACAAGCATAATAATATTATTCTTGATATCACTAGAAAAAAAAAGCCTTTGAAAATACGTTTGGCAGAACTCCATCAGTATCACCAGCAAAGCAGCTTCATTATTATCACATTAAAGAAAAAGAGAATTGTGCGCTGCATTTCTAGATTTCATAATTTGCCACGTCACAAATGTCAATTCTCCATTACGAACACTAGTTTACAAGACCGACCGCTTACAGCTCATTCTTGCTTCCGAGCATGCGTGCTTGTACTTTGGACTTTTGACTGACGGACTTGTGTACACACGCTTGGAAAATCCGACAACAGACATTTGTCAGTGGAAAATTTATAAACCTGCCATCCAACATTTGTCCATGGAAAGTTGGCCAACAATTGTCTCATGGAGTGTACAAACGGTCAGATTTTCCACCAACAGCCTGTCATCACACAATTCCCATCGGAAAATACCATTTTCCCTCCCCGTGTTACAAGGTCTCTGGTGTGAATGGGGAGCAGGTGTTTTAAATTTGGTGTTATCGCTCTCACTCTCTCATACTGGCCACTGGAAGTTCAACATGGCACCTCATGGCAGAGAACTCTCTGAGTATCTGAATAAAAGAATTGTTGCTCTACATAAAGATGGCCTAGGCTATTAGAAGATTGCCAAGACCCTGAAACTGAGCTGCAACACAGTGACCAAGACCATACAGCAGTTTAACAGGACAGGTTCCACCCAGAACAGGCCTCGCCTCGCCATGGTCGACCAAAGAAGCCGAGTGCACAGGCTCAGCGTCATATCCAGAGGTTGTCTTTGGGAAATAGACGTATGAGTGCTGCCAGCATTGCTGCAGAGGTTGAAGGGGTGGTGTACTCACTTTTGTGAGATACTGTGTGTGTGTGTATATATATATATATATATATATATATGTATATATACAGTATCTCACAAAAGTGAGTACACCCCTCACATTTTTGTAAATATTTTAATATATCTTTTTATGTGACAACACTGAAAAAATGACACTTTGCTACAATTGAAAGTAGTGAGTGTACAGCAATATAACAGTGCACATTTGCTGTCCCCTCAAAATAACTCAACAGACAGCCATTAATGTCTAAACTGCTGGCAACAAAAGTGAGTACACCCCTAAGTGAAAATGTCCAAATTGGGCCCAAAGTGTTACTATTTTGTGTGGCCACCATTATTTTCCAGCACTGCCTTAACCCTCTTGGGCATGGAGTTCACCAGAGCTATACAGGTTGCCACTGGAGTCTTCTTCCATTCCTCCATGACAACATCATGGAGCTGGTGGATGTTAGAGACCTTGCGCTTCTACACCTTTAGATTGAGGATGCCCCATTTATGCTCAATAGGGTTTAGGTCTGGAGACATGCTTGGCCAGTCCATCACTTTACCCTCAGCTTCTTTAGCGAGGCAGTGGTCGTCTTGGAGGTGTGTTTGGGATTGTTATCATGTTGGAATACTGCCCTGCGGCCCAGTCTCCCAAGGGAGGGGATTATGCTCTGCTTCAGTATGTCACAGTACATGTTGGCATTCATCGTTCCCTCAATGAACTGTAGCTCCCCAATGCCGGCAGCACTCATGCAGCCCCAGACCATGACATTCCCACCACCATGCTTGACTGTAGGCAAGACACACTTGTGTTTGTACTCCTGACCTGATTGCCACCACACATGCTTGACACCATCTGAACCAAATAAGTTTATCTTGGTCTCATCAGACCGCAGGACATGGTTCCAGTAATCTATGTCCTTATTCTGCTTGTCTTCAGCAAACTGTTTGCGGGCTTTCTTGTGCATCATCTTTAGAAGAGGCTTGCTTCTGAGACGACAGCCATGCAGACAAGATTGATGCAGTGTGTGGCGTATGGTCTGAGCACTGACAGGCTGACCCCCCCCCCACCCCTTCAACCTATGCAGCAATGCTGGCAGCACTCATACCTCTATTTCCCAAAGACAACCTCTGGATATGACGCTGAGCACGTGCACTCGGCTTCTTTGATCGACCATGGTGAGGCCTGTTCTGAGTGGAAACTGTCCTGTTAAACTGCTATATGGTCTTGGCCACCGTGCTGCAGCTCAGTTTCAGGGTCTTGGCAATCTTCTTATAGCCTAGGCCATCTTTATGTAGAGCAACAATTCTTATTTTAAGATCCTCAGAGAGTTCTTTACCATGAGGGGCCATGTTGAACTTCCAGTGACCAGTATGAGAGAGTGAGAGAGATAACACCAAATTAAACACAACTGCTCCTCATTCACACCTGAGACCTTATAACACTAACGATTCACATGACCCCGGGGAGGGAAAATGGATAATTGGGCCTAATTTGGACATTTTCACTTAGGGGTGTACTCACTTTTGTTGCCAGCGGTTTAGACATTAATGGCTATGTGTGGAGTTATTTTGAGGGGACAGCTAATTTACACTGTTATACAAACTGTACACTCACTACTTTATATTGTATAAAAGTGTCATTTCTTCACTGTTGTCACATGAAAAGATAAACTAAAATATTTACAAAAATGTGAGGGGTCTACAGTCCTGTAGAGGAAGGGGAGGAGGCGCTGGGAGCTTGTCACAACCTCAATCCAACAGTTGTTGGGTCAGTGGGTGAATCCATGTACTCCCCTCTCCTGGCTAGTCCCCTTCACCCACCAACTGTGGATATCCTACCATGTGCAGAGTGTGGATAATGGCCGCCGTGGCTAAGCAGCTCCCTGATCTCTACAGGATGGATGGCCATAGTGGAAGACCTGCCAGGAGTAGAGATCATCTCCCTGTCTGCCGGAGTCTCAAGGTACAGTATGACGGATGGTCCTGCCTAATACTGACAGCATCCCGTGATGTCACTCCCTGACCGAGGTACATCCCTGCTAGCAGCCGCCTGTGATCTCACAACACAGCCCTAATGTTATGATGCCACCAACTGCCCCCTGTCATTATCATCATCATCATCCTCCACATTATTGCTCTGTTCCTGGCATCCCGCCACCCTACCTCTGAGTCCTGTCATCATACATTTTATCATCATCCCCCTGTACCCCCCTGTCATCTTCATCCCCCCTGTCAGCTTCCTACCACCCCACCCCTGTCATCTTCATCCCCTGTCAGCTTCCTACCACAACCCCTGTCATCTTCATCCCCATCATTTATTACCACCCCAGTCCTGTCATCTTCATCCCCCATCAGCTTCCTACCACCCCACCCCTGTCATCATCACCCCCGTCAACTTCCTACCACCCCTCCCCCTGTCATCTTCACCTCCAGTCAGCTTCCTACCACCCCACCCCCTGTCACCCCGTCAGCTTCACACCACCACACCCCTGTCATCTTCAACCCCCTGTTAGCTTCCTACCACCCCACCCCTGTCATCTTCATCCCCCCGTCAGCTTCCTACCACCCCACCCCCTGTCATCTTCACCCCCCGTCAGCTTCCGACCACCCCACCCCTGTC
The DNA here is from genome assembly GCF_042186555.1 of Aquarana catesbeiana. Taxonomy (NCBI): domain Eukaryota; kingdom Metazoa; phylum Chordata; class Amphibia; order Anura; family Ranidae; genus Aquarana; species Aquarana catesbeiana. Next base: position 204,268,530 of record NC_133330.1, read on the forward strand.
ATCTTCATCCCCCATTAGCTTCCTACCACCCCACCCCCTGTCATCTTCATCCCCCCATCAGCTTCCTACCACCCACCCCCTGTCATCTTCATCCCCCCGTCAGCTTCCTACCACCCCAACCCCTGTCATCTTCACTCCCCTGTCAGCTTCCTACCACCCCAGTCCTGTCATCTTCATCCCCCCGTCAGCTTCCTACCACCACACCCCCTGTCATCTTCACCCTCAGTCAACTTTCTACCACCCCACCCCCTGTCATCTTCACCCCCATCAGCTTCATACCACCCCACCACTGTCATCTTCAACCCCCCCGTCAGCTTCCTACCACCCCACCCCCTGTCATCTTCACCCCCCGTCAGCTTCCTACCAACACCGCCCTTGTAATCTTCATCTCCCAATTAGCTTCCTACCACCCACCCCCTGTCATCTTCATCCCCGTCAGCTTCCTATCACCCCACCCCTGTCATCTTCATCCCCCCATCAGCTTCCTACAACCCCACCCCTGTCATCTTCATTCTTCATCCCCCCATCAGCTTCCTACCTTTTTTTGGGGGGGGTGTACGTAGCTGGTCTTGCCTAGGGTGCAAAATAGCCTAGCACTGGCCCTGCCCACAACCCATTGGTATCATGGTGTAGAGCACTTTCTAAGTTGTCTAGAAATAGATGCAGAAAACCCAGAGAAAGAAACCCTGAGAGGTACGTACTGTAACATTTACACAAAACCATCTACACGGATATCGATTGGAAGTACGGATGACATATAGACGATCCCATCCCAGGATATCGATCCAAGGCTTATTTTGCTCCATTTGGAGGTAAGGGCTCTGGGAGCATTACGTGACTATTTAGTCACAAAGATTAACATCAATTTCACAACACAACCGTTTATTTAGAAGATTCACTCATGATTATTGTCACTAATCTATCACTTTGAGGGACTTTTTGATGCATACACATTTTTTCTTGGATTTCAGCTATTGTGTTTACTTTTTCACACCATTTGGGATTATTTTTTTATAATATTAATGTGTTAGAAGTCTGCGTGGATCACTTTCATTATTATTTACCATTTTTTGTGTTTAGTGTACACTTCAGATCTTGCAGCGATTTCACGTACTTCACATTATTCGTTTTCATTGTTTATTCACTTAATTAGTAGCGCGAAGGACCTCGCTTTAAATATCCACCCAGCCAGGCGGTGCCAGTGCTGGGAGGAATCCCCGATGAAGGCGTAGCTCTTCAGGCAGGGACCGCGATGCGGCTTCCCCCCGTCCTGCCTGCACGGGAGACAGGAGCATGCGGCCGCCTCTCCTGGTGATGCTTCGGCGGCGTGGGAGAGATTGTTCATCGGGTGCCAGCCAGTCATCACGAGCGGCCGGCAGCCATCCTCCACAAGATGGGTGTGTCCTCAGATCGGGGGCGGAGCTGGGCATGTTCCCCCCCCGAACAGCGGGGAAAACTGCAGGCAAGAAGACCCGGAGATCGAAGGGCGCTGCTGGAGCTGGAGCGCGGCACGCCCCGGGTGCTGGGACAGGCACTTCTGGATCTGGGGCTGGTGCATCCACGAATGATGTCCCCGCTGTTGCCGGTCGGCTTGATGTGGCATTTGACAGATCTGAAGGTGAGCTGTCCAGCTCAGGTGATGGTGAAATGCCTGATCGTCCGGCGGCGGTGGATTCGGGATGAGCGGCTGCGGGACCCTCTCCTGTACAGCCTGGTAAGTCCAGTACTAACCCCCTCCTTTCTTTGCAGGCAGTGTTGGGTGGTCTTTTGGGCATGGGGGGTAACGGGGGTCAGGGTGTACCCCCCCCATCCCCGGTGTTGACTCATGCATCTGCACCTCACTCAGAGGATCAGGCGTCTGCTGTGTCGGGCTCGGGCGCTGAGTTACAGCACCCCTTGACGGGCTTGCACACACTAGTGCAACAGTTCGAGGTAAGTGCGGTCACTGCTTCCCCAGTTTCTGGTTGGGGACCCAGCCAGATGGGGGCGAGGGCCTTATCCTCCCCTATTACGGGGTCTGTAGCGGACGTTACGGGTATGGCAGGGGGGATGACGGTGGGGGCACAAGATGGGGCGTCAGTTTCCGGCAAGGCTGATACAACGAAGGAGTAGAGTAATGTCCTGGACACCGTTCGCTTGGCGGACGCAGCCAAGTGTGAGGTATTTGTATGCTTTGAGGGCCCTTTTGGGGCGCATCTCAAACTGGAGGTGCAGGATAAAATATGGAGGGGTGAGTATGTGGAAATGTTTTTCCTTGCTGCAACTTGGACCGGGTTAAACCGGACAAGTCAAAAAAGGAGGAGAAAAGTCTCGTGATTACCTTATTCCCCGCTCCTTTGTTAACTGGCTACAGGTGTTCACTATTCTAGCAAGAGTGATTGGCGAGAAACAGCTCAAGAGCTACTTGGCGCTCTTTTGTTACCTGGATGCCATTGGGGAGGCTCAGAGGGTGTATGGGAGTCAGGCATGGCTCCAGTGCGACGAACAATTTCGTCAGCGAAAAGCCGTCTGCCCCTCCCTGCGCTGGGATCACAAGGACATCAGCTTACGGATGAAGCTTATGTCCTCGGCGCGGGCCTCTGCATCGTTTTTTCCCAGCGGGGCCGGAAGTTTTGATGCCCCAGGACAGCCGGCCCCCAAACGAAGGGGGATGTGTTGGCAGTATAACGAAGGGGCGTGCAGGTTTGGAAACGGTTGCCGTTTCAAACATGAGTGCTCCAGCTGTGGGGGCAGCCACACTCTGTCCCAGTGTTTTAAACAGGGAAAAGGCCATTCCGGAGACACTTTGGGAAAAAGGGATGACTCCGGTGAGGGTGGAAAGGATGCATCCTTTTCTAAATAGGTACCCGGACCGGACGGCTGCCCGGCTCCTGGAATTGGGTTTTACGGGGGTTTTCGGATTCTGTGCTTACTCACGTGTGTACCTCCAGTGTCCAAAAATTTGTGTTCAGTCCTGCTGCTCCCGTCGGTGGTTTCTGAGAAACTATCTAAGGAAGTGGCGTTAGGGCGCATAAGTGACCCCTCCCATCTCCCCTGTTGCCGGATTTAGTGGTCTCACCATTGGGGGTGGTCCCCAAGAAGGAGCCCCAGAAATTTTGCTTGATTCATCACCTGTCCTTCCCTAAAGGGAGATTGGTTAATGATGCGATCGACCCAGATGCTTGTTCTGTAACATATACCTCATTTGACACCGCGGTGTTCTGGGTCCGGCATTACGGACAGGGTGCACTCATGGTCAAAACTGATGTGGAGGTGGCCTTTCGGCTGCTGCCGGTCCATCCGCAAAGTTTTTACCTTCTGGGGTGTCAGTGGCAGGATGCCTTTTATGTGGACCAATGTCTGCCTATGAGCTGTTCGATCTCATGCTCCCCGTTTGAGACCTTCAGTTCATTCGTGGAATGGGTGATGCTGGACTTGTCGGGTATCAATTCCATCATCCATTACCTTGACAATCCTTCCTTCCCCTTCGTTGTGCTGCATCTTGCTGGCTACTCTACAGTATATTTCGGACTGCTTTGGTATACCTCTGGCACCTAACAAGACTGTCAGCCCAATGGTCGAACTTAGCTTTCTGGGTATAGTTATAGGTTCCCAGGCAATGGAATGTCAGTTGTCAGATGACAAGTTGCTTGCTCTGCAGGCGGAGATCCACGCGTGGTGGGCAGGCACAAAATTCAACTGCGACAGCTACAGTCCCTGTTAGGAAAGTTGAACATTGTGTGTAAGATCATGCCTATGAGGAGAGTGTTTTGCCGTCACTTATCGGCTGCGACGGCGGGTCTCTCTTCTCCAACCCATTTCATTACGCTGATTGGGGATCACAGGGAGGACCTGCGTGTGTGGCATGTTTTCCTAGATTCCTTTAATGGCCAGTCACTTTGGATGGAAGGGCTGGTGAGTAATTTCCATTTGGAATTTTATACCGATGTGGCTGGGTCGTAGGGATATGGGGCATTTTTGGGGGACAATGGAGTGCAGAGAGCTGGTCGGAGGATTGGCGGGGGGGCGGGGTTTCTCAAAAATCTTGTTCTGCTGGAACCATTTCTGGTGGTTGTCGCAGTGGAGATCTGGGGTGAGTTCTTTTGAGATCAGAAGATCCGTCTGCATTGTGACAATTTGGGGGTTGTTCAGGTCATTAATCAAGTGGCGGCTTCCTCGGCACCAGTGGTACGCCTGTTGCGGAGCCTGGTGTTACGTTCTCTGCAATTAAATGTTTTTTATGTATACAGTGCATATTCCGGGAACGGTTAACACAGTAGCTGATGCTTTGTCTCGGTTTCAGTGGGACAGATTCCAGGAGTTTGCATCGGGAGCAACACGGGTATCCATGTCCTCAGCAGCTGTGGCGAATTGCATTGGAGTCACTGCAGGATTGATCTGGAATTCCGTGAGCAGGAGTACGTGGTCGGCCTATGCTAAGGCTTGGCAGGAGTGGTTCGGACTACTGGAGCGGGTGGGCCAAGTTACGGGTGAAGGGTTAGTTACGGTCTTGTCGTATTTTATAAGCTTGAATTTTGTGAAAGGAGTGTCTGTTTCAGCAATGGACCGCAAGATAGCGGGTTTAGCTTTTTGGTTCAAACTAAAACAGACCGGTTGGGGAGGGGTAAGTATGTTCATGTCTACAAGGTCCCTGGGCCTTCCATTTGCCCAGTGGCTGTGGTTCAAGAGTATTTGGGCATGTTGAAGTCATATTTGTCTTTTGTATGTCTTCCATTTTATGTAGAATTGTCTGTGTTTACATATGCTGCTAAGTTAAGCATGCCTACAATTCAGCTAGAAGGCCATTCTGGCCACAGAAGTGTACAGCCAGTACTCTGTAAATATGTCTTATCAATCATTTGTTTTTCACAATGAAAAGTCATTTGGTAATGAAAAAAGTTGCTCAGTTATTTTTTTCTCCACAATGGAGTTTTTTTGCCTCTTTGGCCAGGACTACCTCCACCTACGCATGTGGAGGTTCCAGGTTAAATGTTATAGCAGGTATGGTTAGTGATCAAAATATTGATCAAAAGAGGGGAGACTGTAATGGAAATTTGTAAGTTCTGTATATAATTGTATTGTATTTTGTATGTATTGCACACTACCCTCACTGTGCACACAGCACTAATAATGTTTTCAGTACATGTTTACATTCTTTCGAGTCCTGATTAGAATTAGCCTGCCTATGTAACGCCCCTTGTTACCATAAACGTACAATTGTAATATTAATGTGATACCTACTTAATCATGTGCATAAAAACCTTCAATTGCGTCATAATAAAGCAGAACAGTAATTTGGAAAGATGCTGAGCGTATCTTTTGTGTCTGTTCCCTACTGCAGTAGTTATTATTAATTTGGAACCACTAATCAATATGAGGATAGGAGTTGCCTATCATCAATTTAACCAAGTCACACCCATCAGTTGGGGGGTCCTTTTTAGTGCACCAGGATGAGTTGTCCTTATCTGTATTTCAGTTTAGCTCAGTGTTTCGCCTATTCTTGGGGGCAGGGGATCATGACCCCCGGGCTTATTTTTCTCATTCCTTCCGTATCGGGGCTGTCACTGAGGCAGCCCGGTGGGGATTGGAGACTTCAGTTATAAAGCGTATTGGGCGATGGGAATCTGATCAATTCAAACTTTATGTACACCCCTATTTGGTGCAAGTCATATAGGTTTGCACTTGCTGTGTTACTTGCTGGTTCTACATGTTGGTTTTATTTTATTTCTATGTTTCGCATTTTTTATTTTCAAATGATGCAGCTGGTCTCATGTGGATCATGGGACACTCATGTATTTTGGAGGGCTAAATGGGCGGATGTTTGGTCCAACGGCCGCCAGTTAGGAGTCTCTAGGGAGGTGGCCATGGTCCATTGGATTGGGGTCCCAGGTATGTTGTGGAGCAGGGTGTTGCAAGAGATACATAAGTGCTCTCGCCTGGATCGTGCCCCGAACGTCTTGGTATTGCACATTGGGGGCAATGATTTGGAAATTAGGTCTATGCGGCATTTGATTAGGGATATAAAATTTGATGTCCTTTGCATCCGCATGGATTTTCCCCATACCCTCGATGTGTGGTCAGACATGGTAGGCCGCACGTCTTGGCGCTGGGATAGGTCGGTGGACAAGGTTAACAAGGCCGCATTAAAGTTAACAAGGAGGTTGGCAGGTTCATTACTCGTAATGGTGGTTTCGTGGTTAGGCACCGGGAATTGAAGGTTAAGACTAGCCAGTACTTAAGGGTGGGACGATGTACATCTTAACGCAGTAGGCATTGATTTTTGGTGCTTGGTTCTGCAGGATGGCATCCAAAGAGCCTTGTGTTTTTTGGGGCATCCACAGGTGTAAGGTTTCACACCTGCGGGCTGTGGCAGTTGGGATCTTTGGAGACCTTCTAAATTAAGAGCAATGTGGCATAGTGGGGAACCATCTATGGTATGGGATCCTCGGTAAGATGCCAGTTAACTGAGGTTTAACTGGGCATTTGGATATGGGTTTCAGCATTGGAAGGTGGAGGGTTGGTATTGTCCCAGAGTCGGCGTGCTGCAACTGGGGACCTTGTGTGGTCACGCTGATACTGCATAAATTTGGGGTCTTTTCAGTGCCTTCAAAGATCTACAACATGATTATTTGATCTGGAAAAGTATTGTTTGCAAATAAAATAAATAAAATGGCCGGTAAGGCCAAGTTTACTCCAAAAGGGTGTTGTCTGGTTATTTAAGATGGTAAACATGGGAGGCGTGGCGCATGGAGAGAAAAGATGTCTGAGAGACTAGCTCCCGCTCCTGTCTGCTTCACAGAGCACACCGGCGCAGACAAAATCCCCCCTGGCTTACCACATGAGCCGGAGAGGGTGCAGTAATACCCCCCGCACCTCTGGGAGCCAGAAATCCGGGGAAATAGGGTGTTATTTCCCCGTGAGGGGACCGGACACCAAGACCACACCGGCCTCCAAGATGGTGGCGACCCACTCAGCGGCGGCTCAGGCAGCACACGCAGCTAACAAGGTACAGGCTGTGCACTCCCCTCACCCCCCTGGTCCTCAGACCCGGAGGCCAATCATCCCAGAAGCCCTTTTCACTCCAGAAGCCCCTCTCCTATATCCCACAGTCAAAGGCAGAACTGGGACATGGAGGCCTACATTAAAGCTCCCCCCACTAAGCAGGACATTGAATCCTATATTAGCAGGCTTGACAGATCCTATAGGAGAGAAATCAGTGACTTGCGCAAAAATATAGGCCCCAGATTTGAAGACATTGAGGCCACTGTGGAGGAATCTGTCACCAGAATCTCTGAGCATGATATCATAATGCAAGAGCACACAATTCAAATCCAGCAATTGTTCTATGGTCTGGACGACCAGGAGAACAGGAGCCGTCTCAATAATATCCGCATACTCGGACTGCCAGAAACGGTGGAAAATAAAGATTTAGCAATGGTGGCCACCACTATGTTCAATCAACTACTGAACAAACCAAACGAGACACCGATCAAAATCGACAGAATTCATAGATCACTAGGGCCCCGCAACCTGAATCCTGCCTACCCCAGAGATGTCATCTGCCGCATACATTTCTTCAATGTGAAAAATGACATCATGCAAGCAGCTCACTACCAGGAGTCCATCATGTTCAACGATTCCCCCATCATGCTGTTAACTGATCTGTCGAGGCAGACCCTACTCATGCAGAAAGCCCTGAAACCAGTTACTGATGCTTTGCAAGCAAAACAAATCAAGTACCGCTGGGGATTCCCTTTCCAACTTTCTGCATCTCTGAATGGCAAATCAGCAGTCTTCCGCACGCTCGGGGACCTAGCTAGCTTAGGAACCTTTGAACTTCCACAAATTCAGATACCAGATTGACCTCTCAGACCGGCAACTCCGGGCCTTCCTCTCTCTACTGGATGGGAATCACACTCTAAGAAGAAACATTCCCGCTCACGGGCTTCCAAGTCCCCTGCAGGATGAACACTCATCCCCCCCACCGACCGGTGGGGATTCTGTCTTTTCCATGCACCTAATTTTTTTGAATCTTTTTTTTCTTGTTTTTTTTTCCCTTTTCTCCTGACCCGGATTTCCAGGAAGGGCGAGGGACCCCCTGTGTTGGTCGATCTCCCTATAGGAGAGGGAGAAGAGAGATTTGAAGGCTTACACAGCTATCCTCAGGGACAAGTTTGATATTTGCATAGCTTATTTGTTTTTCAAAATATATGTTACATATACTGTTACTAGATGAGTTACTGGTTGCCCCTAAAAGTCACTCAAAATAATTTACTTGTACTTTAGACTGCACATAGTGCTAAACTGCTTAATTGCATAATTTCACATTGTTTTAATTTCCACTGTTACCTTACCCGGACGGGGGCGGAGTGCCCCGCATCCGATTAGCCACGTTCCCTCCAATAGGGTTGGCAGAGTCTTTACTGCCTCTGTTTATAATGTTTGTTTTAGATTTACTAGGTAGTGTCCTTCACCCCCTTCCCAATCTGGACACTAGAGGGAGCTATACTCCCGCAGATAGCAATATTACGCTTAGTAGTACACACTACAATATTATCCCACGCTGTTTTCTACAGCACCCTCCCCAAGATCGCTTAGCACTGACAATGCATATAGGTCACTTCTGTCAAACACCATTCCAGTGCATATACCCTTTTCCCCTTCTTCTCCCTCCTCCTTCCCCTCTCCTTTTCCATCCTCATTCCACCTCTGCTCAGCACGACACAAGCTTACCTCCTCACACTATAACTCTCAGGAGCCTAACACAAGAATCCATAACCCCCACAACATGGCATCCACCTTAGAGTTCAAGATATCCTCACTAAATTGTAGAGGATTCAATACGCCAGAAAAACGCAGACAGATCCTGCACCATTTTCATAAAGCCAAAACACAGATCTTGTTACTACAGGAAACCCATTTTCGTTCAGATGCGATCCCATCACTACCAGATAAACGCTTTACAACCTGGTTCCATAGCACTAATCCTGTAGCTAAAACAAAAGGGGTCTCCATAGCCTTTCATAGCTCATTCACCCTAGAAGTACTCGACTCAGACATAGACCCCAAGGTTCGCTTTTTGTTCTTGAAACTAAAATATCAACAAACTATTTTTACAATTGTTAATGTTTATCTCCCGAACCAGGAGCAGCTCCACTTCCTTTGCTGACAGCCCGCCTGAAGACCTTTGGTACTCCCAACTTAATCCTTGCAGGAGACTTCAATGTTCCCATTATCCCGAGACTGGACCCTTCTACTGGTGAGACACACGTTTCCCCCTCCTCATTGACCAAAATAAAGACCATTCTAGCGGAACTCTTACTAGTTAATACCTGGCGACTCTTACATCCCACTGAGAGAGACTACACATATTACTCCCCCGCTCATAAGTCCTATAGTAGGATAGATTACATATTTCTCTCTCAAACACTACTAGACCTTGATCGCTCCAGCAGGTTCGGTCTCAAATTATGGTCAGACCATGCACCAATCCACGTAACACTAGGTAAACTACCACAATGTACACGCCGGGCCACCTGGAGATTAAATGACAACCTATTAAATGACATAGCGTGTACTGCAGCAGTGTCTAAAGCTATCATGGACTTTGTCCAACTTCACGCCACAGATATTACTTCGGCTATGAACAAATGGAAGACCCTGAAATGTGTTCTTAGAGGGATCTTTATCTAACACGGCTCCAGGCTGAAAAAAGCTTGTACAGATGACATAAAACGCCTTTTTGCTCTGATCACCCCCCTTGAATCTACACATAAACACACGCTAGACCCCAGGACATTAGTAAAACTATCAAATGCACGACGAGATCTGTTACAAATCTTCACGGATAGATCATTAACTGCTTGTAACAGAGGGTGTCATATACATTACTCCCAAGCAAATAAATGTGGGAGGCATTTAGCTAGGGTTATACAGACAAAACATTCCCCACATCAATAAACAGTCCAAACAAATAAAACACAAAAACTCGGAGGTAGTCTCTGAATTCAGGAAGTACTACTCCTCCCTATACAATTTTCCGCAACCTGAGAGGCAAAATACACTACCCTCTCTTACTACTATGGACTTACATTGATACATCCAAGACACTGCCCTTCCTAAGATCCCCTCTTCTGACATTGACGCCCTTGAGCAACCCATTACTCCCTCTGACTTTTTAACTGCGATTAAGGGACTCAAAACTGGCAAGAGCCCAGGCCCAGACGGGTATACCCCCCAGTTTTATAAAACATTCACGCATCAATTAGCCCCTATAATGGCCTGAGCATTTGAGGAAGTAGATGAAACACACCCATTGCCACCACAACTCCTACAGGCCCAAATAGTAGTGATACCCAAACCTGGTAAAGACCACTCCCAATGTAGCAACTATAGGCCCATATCTCTCTTAAATGTAGACCTTAAACTATTCTCCAAAATAATAGCTACCCGACTAGCCCCCCTTCTTCCAACCCTAGTTCATAGCTACATAGTTACATAGTAGGTGAGGTTGAAAAAAGACACAAGTCCATCAAGTCCAACCTATGTGTGATTATGTGTCAGTATTACATTGTATATCCCTGTATGTTGCGGTCATTCAGGTGCTTATCTAATAGTTTATTGACACTATCGATGCTCCCCGCTGAGACCACTGCCTGTGGAAGGAAATTCCACATCCTTAACAGTAAAGAACCCGCTACGTAGTTTAAGGTTAAACCTCTTTTCTTCTAATTTTAATGAGTGGCCACGACTCTTGTTAAACTTTCTTCTGAGAATAAGTTTTATTCCTATTGTGGGGTCACCAGTACGGTATTTGTATATTAAAATCATATCCCCTCTCAAGCGTCTCTTCTTCAGAGATAATAAGTTCAGTGCTCGCACCCTTTCCTCATAACTAAGTTCCTCCAGACCCTTTATTAGCTTTGTTGCCCTTCTTTGTACTCGCTCAATTTCCAGTACATCCTTCCTGACGACTGGTGCCCAGAACTGGACAGCATACTCTAGGTGCGGCCGGACCAGAGTCTTGTAGAGCGTGAGAATTATCTTTTTATCTCTGGAGTTGATCCCCTTTTCAATGCATGCCAATATTCTGTTTGCTTTATTAGCAGCAGCTTGGCATTGCATGCCATTGCTGAGCCTATCATCTACTAGGACCCCCAGGTCCTTTTCCATCCTAGATTCCCCCAGAGGTTCTCCCCCCCAGTGTATAGATTGCATTCATATTTTTGCCACCCAAATGCATTATTTTACATTTTTCTACACTGAACCTCATTTGCCATGTAGTTGCCCACCCCATTAATTTGTTCAGATCATTTTGCAAGGTTTCCACACCGCGCGGAGAAGTTATTGCCCTGCTTAGCTTAGTATCGTCTGCAAATACAGAGATTGAACTGTTTATCCCATCCTCCAGGTCGTTTATGAACAAATTAAATAGGATTGGTCCCAGCACAGAACCCTGGGGGACCCCACTACCCACCCCTGACCATTCCGAGTACTCCCCATTTATCACCACCCTCTGAACTCGCCCTTGTAGCCAGTTTTCAATCCATGTACTCACCCTATGGTCCATGCCAACGGACCTTATTTTGTACAGTAAATGCTTATGGGGAACTGTGTCAAATGCTTTTGCAAAATCCACATACACCACGTCTACGGGCCTTCCTTTAGCTGGCAACTCACCTCCTCATAGAAGGTTAGTATATTGGTTTGGCAAGAACAATTCTTCATGAATCCATGCTGATTACTGCTAATGATACTGTTCTGATTACTAAAATCTTGTATATAAGCGCTTATCATCCCCTCCAAGAGTTTACATACTTTTGATGTTAGGCTAACTGGTCTGTAATTCCCAGGGATGTATTTTGGGCCCTTTTTAAATATTGGTGCTACATTGGCTTTTCTCCAATCAGCTGGTACCATTCCAGTCAGTAGACTGTCTGTAAAAATTAGGAACTTTTGTTAGCTCTTTTAAGTTTATTACCCAATGGGATGCATTGGCTAATGCCCTTATTTAATATGCTATAAAAGCAAACCCATCTCTCCTCCGTGTTCTTTGTTCCTAATATTTTATCCAAATTTATGCCTTTTAGCAAGGTTTGTAGTTTAGGGAAGTTGGCTCTTTTGAAATTCAGTGTCTTTGTATTCCCTTTATGTTTCCTATTTGTGTGATTTATACTGAAACGAATTGACCTGTGATCGCTGTTATCCAAATTGCCCCGTATTTCCACATTCGTGATCAGGTCTGTACTGTTGGTAATCAGTAGATCCAGTAATGCTTTATTTCTAATTGGTGCGTCTACCATCTGACCCATAAAATTGTCCTGCAAGACATTAAGGAACTAGCGAGCCTTAAATGAATGCGCGGTTCCCTCCGCCCAGTCTATGTCTGGATAATTAAAATCCCCATTATGATAACACTTCCCATCCTTGCTGCTAATCCAAATTGTGATAGGAGATCTGTCTCCACTTCCTCCCTCAGGTTAGGGGGCCTATAGCATACTCCCAGTATTATTTTCCCCTTAGCTTTATCCCTTTGGAGCTCTACCCATAAGGATTCCACGTCCTCCCTAGCTCCCTCAGTGATGTCATCTCTCACATTCACTTGTACATTATTCTTGATATATAGGTATACCCCTCCCCCTTTTTTACCCTCTCTATCCTTGCGGTAAAGGGTATACCCTTGAATGTTTGCCAGCCAATCATGAGAGCTGTTGAACCAGGTCTCTGAAATTCCCACAAAATCCAAATCCTCCTTGTACAACAGTATTTCTAGTTCACCCATCTTGTCCGCCATGCTCCTGGCATTGGTGAACATGCCACATAGTTTAAACCGGTCGCATGTTGTCCTTGTATTGGGTGTTCCAAGATTGCAACTAGGACATGCTACTATACTTACTTTGGGTTTTTGTGCTTTGGTCAACCTACCACTAATGCCCCCAATACTGCCCTCTGGAATATGTTCCGTGCTGACTATCTCTACCTCTGGACCCTCCCCCCATCACCTAGATAGCGATCAAGTAGGATTCATACCAGGTTGTGAAGCTAGGGATAACACCACGAAAATCCTCCATCTTATCACATACGCTCGACACCACAACATCCCCACATACTTACTAGCATGCGACGCAGAGAAGGCTTTTGATAGGCCTTTCCTACAAGCTTCACTGCTTCAGATAGGTCTGGGCCCGAAACTATTAAACAAAATCAAGTCACTCTACTCCAAACCTTCGGCTAAGGTGACTGTCAACGGGGTATCCCCAGAACCCTTCGAAATTAGAAACGGTACATGGCAAGGGTGCCCGTTATTGCCGTTATTATTTGCACTCACTGTAGAAAATCAAAAATAGCCGCCGGGAAAAACATACACGCGGACTTCGGTCTGCAAAATCCCACCCAAAATGGCCGTCAATGTTAATCATCCAAGTTGCGATTTGCTATAAAAAGGAGATGAAGCAATAGCGGTGCATGCTCCAGATGACGTCAGAGTGACGAAACGCGTAGGACAGAGTCAGCACACACTTTTGCATCACTTCCGGTCACCGGTCTTTGTGTCAGCAACAAATGCTTTTTTACATTTTACTGAATGTGAGTACCCTTTTCATGATTTTAACTAATAAACTTGTTGAAGCAATATCATACTATTGGCACCTTTTTCTCCTATATCTCTTATGGCATTTGGGACAAGAGCAACAACTATTAATACACCAGAAATATCCAGCCCTCAGATTGCTGCACAGTGGCAGATAATGTGAACGCTCCACACCCCAAGGGGGGGGAGCTCCGGTGAGTGCGGCCACAATAAGAGCACAGAAAGAGCACGCATGCTGTGATCACTTTTTAAAAATGGACTATATTGTTTTCCACCAACACAGAAGCACACTATTCTTTGGATACCAAAAGAACTTTATATCGGCAATAACAAATTCTTTATTTGTAGATTATTTATATTTAGATTTGTAATTTAATTCACAAGTTTTTGGACAAGCACTTTAAATCACAATGAAAATACGTAAAGTTTGATAGTAACTTTCAGTGGGGATGTATTGATTTAACATATGAACACAAGAAATTATTTTGTTCACAATAGTTTGATAAAATTGTATGTGTATTCCATTTGAACAAATTGCACCATTACTTACATATTTATTTATTTATTTATTTTAGTTGAAAGTTTTTTAACACGGGTATTGAACGGCACCATATCTACTTTATTTTTTTCTTTAATTTTATGCTCCACCTGGTGGTGGTGATTTTGTAGAGGCAGCAGTTCTTTCTTTCTTTCTTTCTAAATAATTTACTCACTTCCTTTGCGCGGAATCATTTTACATCTTGTAGAACATCTGGCCCAGGCCATTCGAAGTAATGACTCCATACATGGTATCCCCACCCCCTCAGCCCACCGAAAACTATCACTTTATGCAGATGACCTACTTCTATACATCACTCAACCACAGGTCACCATTCCCGCACTACTTCAGGAGCTTGACCGCTTCGGAGCACATAGCAATTTTAAATTAAATATTACTAAAACTGAAGCTTTGAATATCTCCCTTAATCCTACTATGGCATCCTCGCTACGGAAGCAATTCCCATTCCATTGGCAACCATGATCCATTAAATACTTAGGGACAGAGATCCCCAGAGATGTACAGGACATTTACACTCTGAACTATAGTCCCTTGTTGACCAAAATCCGACGATCCGTAGAATCCTGACATTATCTCAAGCTTTCATGGTTGGGGTGGATGAATGTCCTCAAAATGGATATTCTCCCCAAATTACTCTATTTATTCCAGACATTGCCCATCCTCCTCCCCAAAGCTTTCTTCCTCACGCTTCACTCCCTGGTGGTCAAGTTCATTTGGCAACACCACCCCCCCAGACTCAAACACAGAATCCTGTGTGCCCCCAAAATTCAAGGAGGCATCGGCCTCCCGAACTTTCAATTATATCACTAGGCGGCCATATTTTCCAGACTACTAGAATGGTTCCCACGACCCTTAACCAAACCATCCACAATCATCGAACAAGACATGACACAGGTGGACCTTAGAGCTCTTCTATGGGGATACAATGCTACATTCCGAGCAATTGAGGGAATATCTCCTCTGACAATATCAGCGCTATCCACATTATATGGCAAACAAGTCACCTTTGCCCTATCCACAGATCCTAGTCCTCTCTCTTCCCTATTTGATAACCCAGCGCTCCCGACCTACAGAACTCGAGGACAGTGTGGCCCATATATGAAAGAGCAATGGCATACAGCTAGGCAGTTTGTACACTCCTCCACGGGCCAATTCCACTCACAACAGGACACCCAATCCTTCACCTCAATTGACTGGCTCTCTATGCTATCCCTGACACAACACAGTAAAATTCTTCATCTCTCCGGACAGGTCCACAGACCACTCACGACATTTGAAGATATGTGTAGTCTCTCTCGGACCCCTAAACACTCTCTGTCTCTGATCTACAAAGACATACAATCCCACACATATGACTCACTGCCCAATTTTACTCAAAAATGGTCCAAGGACTTGGGTCTGGAGATAACCTCGGAACAATGGTTCACTTCATTCACACTTACACACAAGTCGTCCATATCCGGGTTCTCACAAGAGAAAAACTACAAACTATTATCACGATGGTACAGGGATCCAGTCACGGCGAACAAGATGTACCCAGATAAGTCCGACATGTGCTGGCGCTATATCCACATCTGGTACTCTGGTGGGAGTGCGCTGAGTTTGCCCTTTTTGGGACAAGGTATTTGGTATCTATAATGACTTACATGATGTATCTTTGGCACCCTCCCCCAAGATGGCCCTTTTATTCATATTACCAGGCTCTACCAGCTCCCACAGGAAGAGCCTTCTCAGCTTCTTCTTGTCTGTAGCACGCCATACCATCTCTCAATTTTGGAAAACCAAAATCATCCCCCCCATCACAAGATGGATTGATACCCTTAATGATACCATGCTTATGGAAGAGATGCAAGCAAAAATGGGAAATACTTGGGACAAGCATAAACTACTATGGTACCCATGGATTCACCATTCCTCCTCGGACCTCATCCTCAATAGAGTGTCCGCTTGAGAATTAGGCCCCATTTATATTTAATACAGTGACACAGAAGAGTTATTCATTACTAGTGAAAATGATTTGACATGGTTATATAGCTTAATCTAGGATGTTATATATATTGACTGGTATTCTGTCCCCTCCTCCCTTTTTTTTCTACTAATACTTCATTTGTATTATTTTTGTATCACTAAAAAATCTTAATAAAAACTATATTCAACCTTAAGATGGTAAACATAATAGTAGGGTAGGTGCAAAGGCATTAAGGCCAGCTTGCATCTGTCTTGCCATAGTCATGTGTGGTTATCTTTTTAAATTGCCATGATATGCCACATGGAGCTGCTTAAGTCTAAATATGAAATAAAAAATGTAATATTTTAAAACTTGGTTGGGAAATGCTATGTAAATTCCTGATCAGACCCTCAAGCTTTAAAATGGGTTGAAACTGGGAAATAAAAGTTATCATTGATGCAATTCCATGCCTAATGCTGCGTACACATGACCGGACTTTCTGGCAGACTAGGTCCGACGGTCTTCCCGAAGGACTTCCGGCGGCCTCCTGATGGACTTTCCGAACGAACGGACTTGCCTACACACGACCGGACTTATCCGTCAGACTAGATCCGTCGGTCTTCCTGACGGACTTTCAACGGAGTTACGGCAGACTTACGAATGAATGGACTTGCCCACACACGGACTAAAGTCTGTTCATTTTGAACGTGATGAGGTACGACGGGACTAGAAAAGGAAGTCAATCTCGGAGCTTTTATCGGCGAGATTGACACCTTGCGAGCCCCGTCACAGAGCATACCAGGCCCTCAGGTCTGGTATGGATTTTAAGGGGAACCCCCCTACACCTAAAAAAACGGTGTGGGAGGCCCCCCAAAATCCATACCAGACCCTTATCTAAGCACGCAGCCCGGCAGCTTGTCCCTATGTTGATGAGGACAAGGGCCTCTTCCCGACAACCCTGGGCGTTGGTTTTCGGGGTCTGCGGGCGGGGGGCTTATCAGAATCCGGGAACCCCCTTTAATAAGGGGGCCCCCAGATCCCGGCCCCCCCACCCTATGTGAATTAGTATGGGGTACATCGTACCCCTACCCATTCACCTGGGGAAAAAAGTGTCAATAAAAAACACACTACACAGGTTTTTAAAGTAGTTTATTAGGCAGCTCCGGGGATCTTCTTCTGACTTTGGGGGGTCTCTTCCGACTTCTCCGCCTCTTCTCCTGGTGTCCGGTTCTTCTCCCGCTCTTCGGTTCTTCTTCCGGGCTCCTCTGCTATCCTCTGCTATTTTGCCGTTTTTTTGCTAGCGGTGGCCCGGTCTTCTTCGTCATCTTCTTCCCTCTTCTCTTCTTCCGATGTCGACATGACGCTCTCTCCCGCTGTAATTCTGTGGGTGAGGTGTGCAATGAATTATATAGGCATGGGGCGTGGTGACCGGGTGGTGGCCCCGCCCCTTATGACGGCACAGTCCCAGCATGCCCCGGGACTGTGACGTCATAAGGGGCGGGGTCACCGGGTGACATCACCCGGAGACCACGCCCCATGCCTATATAAGTCATTGCGCCGTGTCAACATCGGAAGAAGAGAAGAGGGAATAAAACGAAGGAGAAGACTGGGCCACCGCTAGCAAATAAGCGGCAAAAGAGCAGAAGATAGCTGAGGAGCCCGGCAGAAGAACCGGAGAGCAGGAGAAGAACCGGACACCGGGAGAAGAGGCTGGAGAGAGCGGAGAAGTTGGAAGAGACCCCCCGAAGTTGGAAGAAGACCCCGGAGCTGCCTAATAAACTACTTTAAAAACCTGTGTAGTGTGTTTTTTATTGACACTTTTTTCCCTAGGTGAATGGTTAGGGGTACGATGTACCCCATACTCATTCACATAGGGCGGGGGCCTGGGATCTGGGGGCCCCCTTGTTAAAGGGGGCTCCCGGATTCTGATAAGCCCCCTGCCCGCAGACCCTGACAACCAACGGCCAGGGTTGTCAGGAAGAGGCCCTTGTCCTCATCAACATAGGGACAAGGTGCTTTGGGGTGGGGGGCTGCAGGGCGCCCCCTTCCCCACAGCACCCACCCCCCCATATTAAGGGCATGCGGACTGGTACGGTTCAGAAGGGGGGGCGCTCGCTCATCCCCACTCCCTTTCTTGACCGGCCGGGCTGCGTGCTCGGATAGGGGTCTGGTATGGATTTTGGGTGGGACCCCTCCACCATTTTTTCGGCGTAGGGGGTTCCCCTTAAAATCCATACCAGACAACATTGTCGCCTCTTTCTCGCGCTTTATACCCTGTCGCCAAGAACCAGCGCGATATTATCGCGCTGGAAACATTCTCGCGAGCAGGTGCTGTAGCTGCCCTTGTGTCATATTTGGTCCGTTGGACCAGCATACAGATGAACGGGCTTCCCGATACGAACTGAGTCCGGCGGAGTTTCGGCGGAAAGATTTGAAGCATGTTTCAAACCTAAAGTGTGGTGGATTTTTGACCAAAAAAGGTCAGTCGGAAGTCCGATGAAGCCCACACATGGTGGGATTGTCCGCTGGATTTGGTCCGTCGGACCAGTCCGGTGGAAAAGTCCGCTCCTGTGTACGCCGCATAAGAAGAATCATCTGCTCAGGTATTAATTCATTTGTTGTGTTTTCTTTTTAAATTGCTATGACATGGCATGTTTTTTAGGCATTTCTTCTTTTATTTTCACCTGATGATTTTGCCAGTAGCACACATCCTGTCTTAGGTTGACAACACATATCCACCATTCTGCATCTGCGGCCACTGTCACCCTATTAAAAGATATCAGAACACCCTCCTCCTCTCCTCCATAACACAGGAGATAGATGTTATATAATCCACAGAATAAACTATGCACAATGCTAACTATTAATAATCAGCACAATGCTAACCAATAGCAGTCAGTACAGTCAGAAAGCACAAGATGTTATCAGCTCACCTATGGAAGAGATACAACAAAAAGCTTTCAATAATATATTTAATTGGCCAAAATAAAGAGTGAAAATAAGAGGAGTTTATTATTAGGTTAGGAAACACTGTATAGTGTAGGGTGGTACACATATAGTGTGCAGACATATACAGTAGTGATATTAAATTAAAACACACCTCCAAGACAACCACTGCCTTGCTAAAGAAGTTGAGGGTAAAGGTGATAGATTGGCCAAGCATGTCTCCAGACCTAAATGCTACTGAGCATCTGTGGGGCATCCTCAAATGGAAGGTGGAGGAGTGCAAGGTCTCTAACACCCACCAGCTCCTTGATGTCGTCATGGAGGAGTGGAAGAGGACTCCAGTGGCAACCTGTGAAGCTCTGGTGAACTCCATGCCCAGGAGGGTTAAGGCAGTGCTGGAAAATAATGGTGGCCACGCAAAATGTTGACACTTTGGGCCCAATTTGGACATTTTCACTTAGGGGTGTACTCACTTTTGTTGCGAGCGGTTTAGACATTAATGGCTGTGTGTTGAGTTATTTTGAGGGGACAGCAAATTTACACTGTTATACAAGCTGTACACTCACTACTTTACATTGTAGCAAAGTGTCATTTTTTCAGTGTTGTCACAAAAAAAGGTATAATAAAATATTTACAAAAATGTGAGGGGTGTACTTATTTTTGAGATACTGTAGCTTGCATGACATTGATGTTAGTATGGTTAACATAAACAGTGGGACACTATGGAGCTCTCATTGAGCTAGTTCCAGAACATATAGCAGCCATTACTGGGGTCAAACTCACATCAGCATGGTGTTAAATACGGGTTTGTATTTTATTGACCACACCAAGAACAGAAACTAGACAGTGCCCACAGTTTCACCCCTGAAAACAAGCTTAGAACTTGGCTGCTGGCAATTCTCAGGTTGTGAATTTTGTGTTTGCCCCGCTGGTGGTAGCTGACTATGAGACAGATGGCTAGAAGAAATATCAAACTAAAAGGTAGATATAGTCAAATTCTAATGTCAGCAGACAGGTACAGGAAATTGTAATTACATCATGCTGATGTGGTTAAATCTGTTGGTTCAGATACTGTACTACATGGGGACCAAAAGCTGTGTAGTACTTTCAATAGCACAGGTGTCTAGTTCTCTGTATATGAAATGAAGCTGGGAAAGCCCCTAGAGGCCTAGATGGGAATTCAATTACATGATAGGGTTGTAACTAATCTTCAAGAAGGGATTACTGGATAAACAGATAATATATGTAATCTATTTTTAATTTTTATTTATTGCATGTATTTATATTGCTTGTCAATTTACGCAATACTTTATAAGTAAAAGTATTCATACCCGTGCAATTTTCCACATTTTGTCATGTTACAACCAAAAACATAAATGTATTTTATTGAGATTTTATGTAATAGACCAACACAAAGTGGAACAAAATTGTGAAGTGGAAGGAAAATGATAAATGGCTTTTAATTATTTTTACAAATAAATATCTGAAAAGTGAAAGGCGTGCAATTGTATTCAGCCCCCTTTACTCTGATACCCCATAACTAAAATCTAATGGAACCAATTGCCTTCAGAAGTCACCTAATTAGGAAATAGAGTCCACCTGTATGTAATTTAATATCAATATAAATACAGCTGTTCTATGAAGCCCTCAGAAGTTTGTTAGAGAACCTTAGTAAACAAACAGCATCATGAAGGCCAAGGAACACACCAGACAGGTCTGGAATAAAGTTGTGGGTATGGATACTGTTTCAAGGCACTATATATTACACATTCTCGTCAGTCCATGAGCACAAGAAACTTACAATCCAAAGTCCCTAATTCCCATTCATACGCAGTTTAACTTTAATTGAACCAACTACCATTGAACCAAGCATCATTTTGCCTGTGTACAAATAATTAGTAAGACCTCATCTGGAATATGCAATTCAGTTTTAGGCACCAGTTCACAAAAAGGATATTGGGGAACTGGAGAAAGTGCAGAGAAGGGCAACCGAACTGATAAGAGGCATGGAGGAGCTCAGCTATGAGGGAAGATTAGAGAAACTGAATTTATTATCGCTTGAGAAGAGGAGATTAAGGGGGGGTATGATAAACATGTATAAAAACATAAGTGACCCATATAGTCAACTTGGGGTTGTTATGCACTTTAACATCATCACAGAGGACAAGGGGGGACTCTTTACGTCTGGAGGAAAAGAGATTTGATCTCCAAATACAGAAAGGCTTCTTCACAGTAAGAGCTGTGAAAATGTGGAATAAACTCCCTCAAGATCTGGTTCTGTCCAGCTCAGTAGATTACTTTAAAAAAGGCCTGGATTATTTCCTAAATGTACATAATATAACTGGATACTAACATTTAGAGGTAAAGTTGATTCAGGGAATATCTGATTGTCTCTTTGAGGACAGGAAGGAATTATTTCCCCTGCTGGAGCAAATTGGATCATGCTTTGCTGGGGGGGGGGGGGGGGGTGGGTTGCCTTCCTCTGGATCAACTGTGGGTATAGGATTGTGTATATAGGATTGTAATTTTTTTTCCTCTTTTATTGGTTAAACTAGATGAACTTGTGTCTCTTTTCTACCAGATGAACTATGTAACTAGAACATTTTAGTTCAAGCACCGAGGTAAAACAATGAGCAGATCCTAAATTGAGAACCCAGTTGACACTAATGCTGCGTACACACGATCAGATTTTCCAACAACAAATGTTGGATGTGAGCTAGTTGGCGGAAAGTCCAACCGTGTGTATGCTCCATCGAACATTTGTTGTCGGACTTTCCGCCAACAAATGTTGGCTAGCAGCTTCTCAAATTTTCCGCCAACAAATTTTTGTTGTCGGACCTTCCAATTGTGTGTACACAAGTCCGTCACACAAAAGTCCATGCATGCTCGAAATTAAGAACGAGCCAGAAGCGCTTGGTTTTGTAAAACTAGCGTTCCTAATGAAGATATCACATGACTAGGGATGGGCTTTATGTTCGGGTCGAACATGAGTTGGACTCGAACATTGGCTGTTCGCCAGTTCGCCAAACAGCGTACAATTTGGGGTGTTTGCGGCAAATTCGAAGGCCGCGGAATACCCTTTTAAAGTCTATGGGAGAAATCAAAAGTGCTAATTTTAAAGGCTAATATGCAAGTTATTGTCCTAAAAAGGGTTTGGGGACCCGGGTCCTGCCCCAGAAGACATGTATCAATGCAAAAAAAGTTTTAAAAACGTCCGTTTTTTCGGGAGCAGTGATTTTAATAAAGCTTAAAGTGAAACAATAAAAGTGAAATATTCCTTTAAATTTCGTACCTGGGGGGTGTCTATAGTATGCTTGTAAAGTGGAACTTTTTTCCCATGTTTAGAATAGTCTGACAGCAAAATGACATTTCTAAAGGGAAAAAAAAGTCATGAAGTAATAACGGTGTCGGCTATAGTTTTAATTGTCTATGGGAGAAATCAAAAGTGCTAATTTTAAGGGTTAATATGCAAGTTATTGTCATAAAAAGTGTTTGGGGACCTGGGTCCTGCCCCAGGGGACATGTATCAATGCAAAAAAAGTTTTAAAAATGGCTGTTTTTTCGGGAGCAAAATTACATTTCTAAAGGGAAAAAAAAGTCATTGTCAGAGAAGGGTCCTCTCCAGTCACATTCATCCTGTCCCTGGGCGCGTGCGCGCTGGATTGGCGCTTCAGGCGCATGTGTGCGCGCGGCTCGATGGAGCGGCGAGCGCGCTTGCTCGATAGCACACGGGTGCTGTGACTCATGCACACCCACAGTGACACTCTGGCGGGGCTATTTAAATCAGCTCCAGCACCCAGGCTGGTTGCTGGTTTGTCTTCAGCTCCTGTTGCTTCCTGCTTCCTGTTTCCTGTTTCCTGTTTATGCTCACCTGATCTCCTGTTGTGACCCGAACTGCTCTTACCACGCTGCCTCTCTCCTGGATTGACCCCCGGCCTGATTAACGGACTTCTTCTGCTTGATACCAGTGTTTGACCCCTGGCCTAATTAACGGACTTCCTCTGCTTGATACCAGTGTTTGACCCCCGGCCTGATTAACGGACTTCCTCTGCTTGATACCAGTGTTTGACCCCCGGCCTAATTAACGGACTTCCTCTGCTTGATACCAGTGTTTGACCCCCAGCCTGATTAATGGACTTCCTCTGCTTGATACCAGTGTTTGACCCCTGGCCTGTTCTACAGACTTGTCTTGCTTATTGCCTGTGTTTGACCCTCTGCTTGCTTACAGTTTGTCTGCTCCACCCAGCAATGGGACTTCCACCGGTTCCTGGACTCCTGCATCCCCAGACCTGGCTCTGCAGTTTCCCACAAGGAACCCATACCTGCTGGTGGCCCGTGCTCCTTAGTGCCACCCATTCCCTGTTTCATCTCCAGGGGATGGGGTGGGCATAGTGGCAAGGGTGAACCGCTCTCGGCATCTCGGCCTCGGTAAGTACTTACCTGACAGTACAAACCAGGCAGATGTCTGAGGCCGACAGAGTGCGTTCCCCTTTATAGATCCTGTGCCAGCAGGTCTCAGCCCTCACTGACACAGTCCAGAAACTACAAGAGGGCTATACCCAAATTGACAGCCGCCTTCAGCAACTATCCAGTCCGCCTCTACCTTCAGCCGCAGCTCCCGCACCTGCTAGTGGGGCCTCCGCCCCTCAGCCCACTGCAAGCTCAATGGTAGTTATGGCGCTCCCTGAGCCCAGGGTCCCTACACCTGAGCGCTTCTCGGGGGATCGTAAAAAATACAGAGCCTTCAAGAATGCCTGCTCGCTCTATCTGGCCCTCCAGCCCAGGACTATTTCTTCTGACACAGTAAAAGTGGGGTTTGTTATCTCCCTTCTAGCTGAGGAGCCACAAGCTTGGGCTCACAGTCTGATGGAACAAAGGAGCCCTGTCTTGAATTCTATTGATACCATCTTTGAGAGCATGGCTAAAAAACTTTATGATGATCCACAACGCACTGCTACCGCTGAAGCAACCCTTCATAACCTCTCCCAGGGAAAGAGGCCTATAGAGGATTACAAAGTGGAATTCCGCAAGTGGGCAGCTGACACGGGTTGGAATGAGCCTGCTTTGAGGTACCAATACTGTAAAGGTCTGTCTGAGGTCCTTAAGGATGAACTGGCTAGGATAGAAACCCCAGCCTCTCTAGAGGAACTAATCTAATCAGCCACCAAGCTGGATAGGCGTTTACGTAAGCGTCGCGCAGAACGTTTTCAAGGGCCACAATCTAGTTGGACCCCCTTCAGGCCAATGCCTATCCATACTCCACCTCCTCCTGCTGTTACCTCCTCGGCTCCTGAAGCCGAGCCCATGCAACTCGGACTGGTGCGTGCCCCCCTGACTCCTGAAGAAAAGCAACGCAGACGCCAATCCAATCTGTGTCTGTACTGTGGAGGTTCCAGTCATTTCCTCCGCAGCTGTCCAGTGAGGCCTAGTAAGTCATACCCGCAAGACACTGTGATTTACCGATCCATGGGTATACCCAAGACTTATGTTTATCTCCTTATTTCTCTACAGCTACCAGAAGAGGAAACTCGTCTGCCAGCAATAATTGATTCCGGAGCTTTGGTTTCTGTTGTGACCCGGACTGCTCTTACCACGCTGCCTCTCTCCTGGATTGACCCCCGGCCTGATTAACGGACTTCCTCTGCTTGATACCAGTGTTTGACCCCCGGCCTGATTAACGGACTTCCTCTGCTTGATACCAGTGTTTGACCTCCGGGCTGATTAATGGACTTCCTCTGCTTGATACCAGTGTTTGACCCCTGGCCTGTTCTATGGACTTGTCTTGCTTATTGCCTGTGTTTGACCCTCTGCTTGCTTACAGTTTGTCTGCTCCACCCAGCAACGGGACTTCCACTGGTTCCTGGACTCCTGCATGCCCAGACCCGGCTCTTCAGTTTCCCACAAGGGACCCATACCTGCTGATGGCCTGTGCTCCTTAGTGCCACCCATTCCCTGTTTCATCTCCAGGAGACGGGGTGCGCATAGTGGCAAGGGCGAACCACTCTCGGCATCTCGGCCTCGGTAAGTACTTACCGGACAGTCATGAAGTAAAAGCGGTGTTGGCTATAGTGAATTGTCTATGGGAGAAATTAAAAGAACTCATTTTAAGGGTTAATATGCAAGTTATTGTCATAAAAAGTGTTTGGGGACCTGGGTCCTGCTCCAGAGGACATGTATCAATGCAAAAAAAAGTTTTAAAAACGGCCGTTTTTTCAGGAGCAGTGATTTTAATAATGCTTAAAGTGAAACAATAAAAGTGTAATATTCCTTTAAATTTCATACCTGGGGGGTGTCTATAGTATGCCTGTAAAGGGGCGCATGTTTCGCGTATTTAGAATAGTCTGACAGCAAAATGACATTTGTAAAGGAAAAAAGTCATTTAAAACTACTCGCGGCTATAATGAATTGTCGGTCCGACAATACACATAAAAGTTCATTGATAAAAACGGCATGGGATTTCCCCACAGGGGAACCCCAAACCAAAATTAAAAAAAAAAAAATGCGTGGGGGTCCCCCAACATTCAATACCAGGCCCTTCAGGTCTGGTGTGGGTTTTAAGGGAAACCACGTGCCAAAATTAAAAAAAAAAATGACATGGGTCCCCCCAAAAATCCATACCAGACCCTTTTCCGAGCATGCAACCTGGCAGTCAGCAGGAAAAGAGGGGGGACGAGGGAGCGCCCCCCCTCCTGGACCATACCAGGCCACATGCCCTCAACATGGGGAGGATATCCCCATGTTGATAGGAACAAGGGCCTCATCCCCACAACCCTTGCCCAGTGGTTGTGAGGGTCTGTGGGCAGGGGGCTTATCGGAATCTGAAAGCCCCCTTTAACACGGGGAATCCCAGATCCTGCCCCCCCCCTGTGTGAATTGGTAATGGGATACAAATGTACCCATACCATTTTACAAAAAAGTGTCAAAAAGGTTAAAAAACACAAGAGATGGTTTTTGACAAGTCCTTTATTAATTTCTTCTTCTTTCATCTTCTTTCTTCTGATCTTCCTTCGGTGTTCTTCATCTTCCTCCTGCTTCTACTCCGCTCCGTTCGCACGATCCGCCTCAGTGGGAGTCTTCCGTCATGTGACGCTTCGTTTCTTCTGACACTTCTTATATAACGGAGGGCGGGGCCATCCGGTGACCCCGCCCTCCTCTGATGCACGGGGACTTTGGGGGGACTTCCCTATGGCTTTCCCCGTAAAGTCCCCGTGCGTCAGAGTGACCCCTCCCTCCGTTATATAAGAAGTGTCAGAGGAACCGAAGTGTCACACAGTGGAAGACTCCCACTGAGGAGGGTCGTGCGGACGAAGCGGAGAAGAAGCCAGGGGAAGATGCGGGACGAGAATAGCAGAGGAAGAAGAAGATTTAGAAGAAGAAGATGGAGGAAGAAGAAGAACACCGAAGAAAGACCAGAAGAAAGAAGATGGAAGAAGAAGCGGAAAGAAGTAGAAATTAATAAAGGACTTGTCAAAAACCGTCTCTTGTGTTTTTTAACCTTTTTGACACTTTTTTGAGAAATGGTAGGGGTACATACCCCATTACCAATTCACACAGGGGGGGGGGTCTGGGGGTCGAACAAAATTCCACGGATTTGTTGTCGGAAAGTCCGATCGTGTATACGGGGCATAAGAGTGGTTTACAGTATAACTGTGTACCTAGAAACTGCCCTCCCAGTCAAAGGAAAAAGGACATTGATGAGAGAGAGACAGGGATGTGCAGCAAGATGGAAGACTCCCACAAGATGTAATTGAAGCCCTCATCCTCTTACCACACCCTCTGGTTATGGCTATCAATTTAGAGTCACTGGGTTTTTTCTTTTTTTTTTTCTTTTTTTAAACTAACTGTAAATGTCGAGAATAAAGGGGGAGGCCAGCACCAAAAAAGAAACACAACATACAAAAGTACCAACATCCCTAACAATAATGGTGTGAGGAAAGTGAGAGAATGGGACTTTAAAGGTACATCATATACAAGGCAAGACAATATAATAGTATAAAAAATATAAATCATTTATTTAGAAAAGATAAGATAAAAATAAGGACTGCAGTTACAATCATGGTCCTGGGTAAGCACACATATCCTAACCCTGACAAATGAGAGAACTGAAATCACATGAAAAATATTCACTGAAATCACATGAAAAGAGTTTACCAGAGCTTCACAGGTTCCACTGGAGTCCTCTTCCACTCCTCCATGACAACATCACAGAGCTGGTGGATGTTAGAGACCTTGCTCTCCTCCACCTTCCATTTGAGGATGCCCCACAGATGCTCAATAGGGCTTAGGTCTAGAGATATGCTTGGCCAATCCATCACCTTTACCCTCAGATTCTTTAGCAAGGCAGTGGTCATCTTAGAGGTGTGTTTGGGGTCAGTATCATGTTGGAATATTGCCCTGCAGCCCAGTCTCCAAAGGTAGGGGATCATGCTCTGCTTCAGTATGTCACAATACAAGTTGGCATTCCTGGTTCCCTCAATGAACTGTAGCTCCCCAGTGCCAGCAGCACTAATGCAGCCCCAGACCATGACACTCCCACCACCATGCTTGATTGTAGGCATGCCGCCACACACACTTGACACCATCTGAACCAAATAAGTTTATATTGGTCTCATCAGACCACAGGACATGGTTCCAGTAATCCATGTCCTTAGTCTGCTTTTCTTCAGCAAACTGTTTGCCGGCTTTCTTGTGCATCATCTTTAGAAGAGGCTTCCTTCTGGAATGACAGTCATGCAGACCAATTTGATGCAGTGTGCGATGTATGGTCTGAGCACTGACAGGCTGTCCCCCCACCCTTTCAACCTCTGCAGCAATACTGGCAGCACTCTTACGTCTATTCCCCAAAGACAACCTCTGGATATGATGCGGAGCATGTGCACTCAACTTCTTTGGTCAACCATGGGAGTCCTGTTCTGAGTGGAACCTGTCCAGTTAAATGACTGGATGGTCTTGGCCACCGTGCTGCAGCTCAGTTTCAGGGTCTTGGCAATTTTCTTATAGCCTAGGCCATCTTTATGTAGAGCAGCAATTCTTTTTTTCAGATCCTCAGAGAGTTCTTTGCTATTAGGTACCATGTTGAACTACCAGTGACTAGTATGAGATAGTGAGAGTGATAACTCCAAATTTAACATACCTGCTCCCCATTCACACCCGAGACCTTGTAAAACTACTGAGTCACATGACACCATGGAGGGAAAATGGCTAATTGGGCCCAATTTGGACATTTTCACTTAGGGGTGTACTCACTTTTGTTGCCAGCGATTTTGACATGAATGGCTGTATGTTGAGTTATTTTGAGAAGACGGCACTCCTCAAGTGAGGCGGCACTGAAATGCAGCACTGATAGTCAGCATTGATGGACACTAATAGGCAGCATTGATGAGCTCTGATAGGTGGCACTAATAGGCAGCACTGATTATCAGTGTAAACTATTTACTGACATTCTTGACAGTTAACAGCTCTCATTTTCTTACACAGACACAGCATGGGATGAAAG
Organism: Aquarana catesbeiana; assembly: GCF_042186555.1. NCBI lineage: Eukaryota > Metazoa > Chordata > Amphibia > Anura > Ranidae > Aquarana > Aquarana catesbeiana. Next base: position 204,297,046 of record NC_133330.1, read on the forward strand.
GGCTGCTGATAACCAGCAAGTCTTTTTACATGTTTATATCAGCTGATCACATGGTAAATGCCTCTGTGATTGCACTGGATGCACGTCCCAGGGGACACATGGGCAATGGCGACCCTAGGGGGGGGCAGAGGGGGCCCTGACCCCCCCCCCCAACATTATGCTGGGCCCCACCATGTGCCCCTCCAAAAAAATGTTTTTTTTTTTGGTTTTTTTTTTACAAAAAGGCAATTTCTTTTTGTTTGTATTCATATCGGATGTGCCGCATCTTACTCGGGCCACCGCTGGAGTAACACGGTCTCTATTGAGAGGGAGAACGTCCCCAGTCAGCTCCTGCGGGTGATTTCTCCCCCCTCCCTCTGCTCGCTGACACTGCATAATGCAAGCGCTCACACAACCACGGCCGCCCGATCTGCTCCTTCCCCTGCATCCTCATTGGCAGGGAGAAGAGTGAGTTGCAGGAAGGACGCCGCCAGGACTCTCAGTTACTGAAAAACAGACTGATTTCTCCTGTCCTTAGGACAGGAGAACGAGCCTGTAAATTCCAAGAAATGCCAGACCAGCGCTGTCAATAGCAGGGGCAGGACAGCAAGAGGGGCCGGGGAACCCAACAGTGACAGAACACCAGGGCCCGGTGGCAAGACAACCTTTGCAACCCTGATAGTTCTCCCACTGCTTTGGACCCTTATATTTTCTTGGTATGCTGGTGACATATATCTCTTGTTCTCTGTCACCCTGGGGGGGGCCCAATACAGTAGGAAGGGAGCTCACTGCAGAACATGTGAAAGGGCCGTTGTGGGATCGTAGTAAAGGGGTAAAGGGCCCCAGGATAGATAAAATATATATATATATATATATATATATATATATATATATATATATATATATATATATATATATAATATAATAATAATATATAAAATAATATATATATATATATATATATATAGATATAGATATATATTCTATACCTATATCTATATATATATAGATATAGATATATATATCTATATCTATATATATATATATATATATATATAGATATAGGTATAGATATGGCTATAGATATAGATATAGATATAGATATAGATATATATATATATATATATATATATATATATATATATATATATATATATATGCATTTTATATTGCCCCCCTATTTTTGTCCCTGTCCCCCCATGTGCCCCCCCTAAATATGAAAGCTGGAAACGCCACTGCACATGGGAGGCAGGGTTTTGGGAGGATGTCCACAGACACCCTCCAAAAATTGGAAGCCCGGGGTTTGGATTGGAAGGGGGGTTGATGTAGCCCATCATGGTTTCATGCACCGGGGCCCTGAAGGATTAAGTTACGCCCCTGGGTTAATGATTCATACTCTGAATGGTCTAGGGTTGTTAGTGGTGTACCCCAAAGTTCAGTGTTGGGGCCCTTACTTTTAATATATTTCTAAATGATATAGGGTCTGGAAATAAAAACACCATTTCAGTCTTTGCAGATGATACCAAGCTATACAGTTCAATAATATCCTTACAGGACATCTCCAACTTACAAGCCCACCTCAATGCACTGTTTAACTGGGCAACTGTGTGGCAAATGAAGTTTAATGTTGATACATGTAAAGTTATGATCTTGGAGGCTAAGAATATGCATGCATAATACATACTAGGGGGAGTATCGCTGGAGGAATCAATGGTGGAGAAGGATCTGGGTGTTTTGGTAGATCATAAGGTTAATAATGGCATGCAATGCCAAGCAGTGGTTTCCAAAGCAAGCAAAATACTTTATTGTATTAAGAGAGGCATATACTCCAGAGAGAGAGAGAGATATCATTTACCCCTGTACAAATCATCAGTAAGACCTAATCCAGAATATGCAGTTCAGTTTTGGGCACCAGTTCACAAAAAGGATATCGGGGAACTGGAGAAAGTGCAAACAAGAGCAACCAAACTGATAAGAGGCATGGAGGAGCTCAGCTATGGGGAGATTTCATTTATTCTCTCTTGAGAAGGAGAGATTAAGGGGGGGTATGAGACCTTGTAACACTAACGAGTCACATGACACCAGGGAGGGAAAATGGCTAATTGGGCCCAATTTGGACATTTTCACTTAGGGGTGTACTCACTTTTGTTGCCAGTGGTTTATACATTAATGACTGTGTGTTAAATTATTTTGAGGGGACAGCAAATTTACACTGTTATACAAGCTGTGCACTCACTACTTTACATTGTAGCAAAGTGTCATTTCTTCAGTGTTATCACATGAAAAGATGTAATAAAATAATTACAAAAATGTGAGAGGTGTACTCACTTTTGTGAGATACTGTATATGTCTGTAGTAAATTGACCCAAGGGAAAACCTAACTGTAGCACAGGTCTAGTTTTAATTTATGACATTCATAGCGTTTGAATACACTGCTTTCCTAAGGGCTCATTCACACCATTTGTGTTGGGCAGTCCCAATGCAAAGACAAAGCAGTTTGCCTTGTTTGTTGTGAAGTCATTTCACACCCCAACACAGCATGTTGTAACAGAAGCCACTGCATCGCATTGTCCATGCAAAGATTAGAATGGAATGAAACCTCACATGTTACTAATCCAAAGTTCTAATAAAAAAATAAAAATAAACAGTGCGGTGCATCGATTCTGGCACATCGGCACCGTTCCACACAGAGCATAACAGCTACTGATGTGAATGAGCCCTAAGGCTGCTGGAATCCTCATTATCCTAATTTCTTCTTGTTTATGAATCCTTTATTGTGAAAAGTCAGACCACTGTGTTTCATGGTCCCCAATATCTTTGCTCATATGTCAAGGGAATGCTGTTCAAGCCATAATCCCTTATTTTAATAAAGCAGCTCACTAATTAAGTTTACTTGTTAACTGGAGTTTCTGTCTGTGCAAAAGAGTGAACAATGTGTGCAACCTGTTATGCATATAATTGAAAGCAAATCAGTTCATAAATCATGTATTACAGCTATAGGTGGAATATATTTCATGTAGGATAAATAATATACTGTACTTTAGGTTATATTATCAATGTATGTAAATGAGAGCATAATCAATATTACAAAAGTCTACCCATATATGTTAACGATACATACCAGTTATAGACTTGCTTTCCTATTATAAAGGCACCCTTAACTGAATTCTTGTGGCAGATGAGATAAATACTGCAAAAATGCAGTGATGGAATAGACTATGAGACATGGCCTCTGCAAACATACGGAAAAAGTCAGCTTTGACAGACAGCATAAATTACTGCATCTCTCCCACATGTTCAGGGTTTTGCCACAGGCAGAAAGTGACATAAAACTCGAACTACTAAATAAAGAAATAAAACACTTCTAAAAAAACTTTATGGATATTTATACTTGGAAAGTAGAACTGTGCAGACATTGATATGTATTTCTCTGTGCTAAAGGTAAGCATCTTCTATAATTGTTCCAGCAGTTCAACTTTTGGAGAGTTATTTTGCATGCAACAGGGCATTTATATACAATGCCACATAATCCCTTATTTTATATTTAGCAGGGTTGGAAGATTAAAACATTTGGTTAGAGCAGTTAATAATAGCCTTTTCTTAATTAAGGAACAACTAAAAGCCTAAAAGCTAAAAGCAAAAACAGTTTTTTCTCATTTTGGGTAGAGTAGGGAAAGTTAAAAGCTCTGTCTTTTTTTTTTTGCCATCCGTGTCTAATTGGGGAGATTTTTCTTCACTTCCTGTCCCCTAGCCAAAACAGTGAAGTGAGAGAAAATCCCTCCAAAGTAATTGATTGCCTTGTTGTCACCAGAGTCACCAGAATTAGTATCCCCATGGGAAGTTTTTCACTTTATTTCTGTTTAGAAGACAACCTAAAAATTGTATTTTTTTTCTCCGAGATAATGGTAAACAGAACAAATAGAATGTGATTTCCTTAACAAGGGCACAGACAACAATAAGAGCTTGACATGTATTCTAATTACTTTCCACTCTATGTAAAAAAAAAGGTTTGCCTTTAGTTATACTTTATACCATACGTAAACCCATTTTTCAATAAAATCTAGTATAAGCTTTTACTTATTACTGCAATTTTAAAAAGTCAATTTTAATACTTTCAAATCTTCCCCTTTCACTAAAATAATACTCACAGATGCTGATATGAAGGTCCTTGTTCATCTTTACTATGAATGCACACTATAATACACACACAGTGGGGTATATGCCAATCACCAGGTGTCCACACTGCTTTACCCATCAAAATGTTTTTTGCAGTTTTCCATGTTGCTGTGTTCACTCCAATCATCCAACAATGTCCCTTGGATATTAAAACTTCATTTTGTTGACATTTCCAAGTGAAAAGTCTTTGACTCCATTGTGTGTATGTTCTGTCCTCACCACACATTTTGGTGGCCTGTGTGCAGCTTGACATGCAGATAAAGCTCTATAAATACGAATCTTGAAGCTTTATTGAAAACACAAGGCAGGGTGAAACTGGAGAAAAATAAGGTACAAAGACATTCAAATCATATTTATTACTGCATTAAAAATAAGCAGAACTGCTGGGGTGTATCACAAGTAAAATATAGGCGTAAGTACAATGCTCACCAATGATGCTGCCATTAAGAGGAGAAACATGTTTTCTCTACATCTGCTATAATGTGGTGGCTGGGTTCCAGCAGATTTTCATCTTTCATATCCTGTATGCTCCTCAAAATTGAACCTGGACATCCCAAAATATTCTTATTTCTTGTAGAGAGGGCTTGTGGGAAATACTGAGGCCCTATAGAGGTTGATACACTAATAAACAAGTCCATGCACTATGAGATAGTGTACTTTGGCAACTATGTGGGCCACAAAACAAAGTAAGCAGGAATAAAACTATCTTAGCAGGATCTTTATGCTGGAAACGTGACACTTCCCACCTAGTGTCAACTGATACCACTATTTGAATTCTCAGATGACAACAACAAGATCAGTACAGAAATCAGTCTGAGAAACAACTTTGCTTCTTCGTTTCCACAGACTTTAACATTTCTAATTCTCCTATAGTCCCTCTAGCTTTGATGACAAGTCCTAGAGGCAACTAATTTCTTTACAGCTGGCAGTCTTTCACATGAACAATGTCATCAGGTTTCAAGTTAGGCTTGTTAGTTTGCCACTTAAGCTGAGACTACAAAGTAGAGAGGATGTACTCTTCTGTTCTAGAAGGTGTTTGGGAGACTTCAGAAGAACTGACTACTGGGTGAGGAGAGTTGCTGAAGTAAGCAAAAAAACAAAAACAAACCAAAAACAGAACTGGAGTTAGAGGTCTGATGTAAATGATGACTGAGACTTCTGGCAGGAAATTGTTAGACTCTCCTGAAGTCCCTACTACTGTGGGCTATGCCAATAATTCTTTCCCAGGCTTCTCCCATGTAAAAACAGTGAGGTGGATTGAAGGTATATGTACAGACCTGATCTCTCAGATATTTCTCAAACCTTTGGTGTCATAATGTAAATAGATATGTAGTTTCTTTGCTATGTCAACAAAGTTAGTGCCTCCATCTGAATATGTATTACAGGGCCTTTAGATAGCAATGAAATATATAAGGTCATTTATGAAGCTAGAAGTATCCAAAGGCATAATATCCTCAGTGTGGGTATCTCTAATGATCATATAGGTGAATATGGCTACCCAGTGCTTGCTGCTTGCATCACCTTCTCCAGTGTGATATGATGTGACAGACCAGGGGCCAAAGACATCAATTAATGAAAGGAGAATCTTTCCTGAGTCTATCAGCTGAAATATTGGCTACCTTTGTGTTTGTAGTATACCACAAATCTTGTGGCAAGCAATACATTTCACGTTACTCACATATCTTTTAGCTCCTAGTGTCCACAAACTAAAGCTCTTTCTGTAAATAGCCATTCCTAATAATTGTTGACTTGATTGTGATAGTGCAGCACAATAATACAAGAAATGTGAAGATGCCGTGTTTTTAGAGGGGTTTTCTCATCTGGTTCTAATTTTACTTCCCCAAGACAGCCATCTACTCGCAATGGGTCATTTTGATAAAGAAATGGGTTATGTTTTCTCATTGTCTCAAAGAATAGATTTCTTGTTCAATTTTTTTATTGATTTTCACAAAGATACAAAACTAAGGGTACCACAGAGGCTAGGCCATCACACCACATCCCAAACTAATGATCATATTTGAAAGAAAATAGTGAGTGATGGTACTTTAAGGTGAGACCCCTCAATGAATTAGATACACACATATGAAGGTTAAAATCATTCCTTTATTAAGACACACATCATAAAATGTGATACAAATAGTACAGTATACCACACTAAATTAGAAACATGAATCCTCCCCATAATGTAGCCGAATCCAGAGCCAAAATAATGTGGTAATACATCAATACCAATACCGAAACAAATATATGGTTATTTGATGCTCAATTGATATAGCCTCATGAACTCAACATGTTTGGCACTCTTGGTTCCTCAGGAGTTGGGTGATAGATAATGTATCGTTAAATAATGATGTTAAAAGATGGAGCCAACACGATGCAAATATCATCACACAGCATTTTAACAAAGTGAAAAGTACTTGGAGTACAGAGGGTCATAGTATATTAACACTGATCAGTAAAACTACAGTGTAGAACAGTGGCGGCTGGTGCTCAACATTTTTTGGGGGGGAGCAAAAATTTTTTGAAAAAAATTGCAGCCACTGTGCCCTCAATAGCTGCCACTGTGCCATCAATTGCAGCCACTGTGCAATCAAACACTGCCACTGTGCCCATCAAACGCTGCCACTGTGCTATCAAACGCTGCCACTGTGCCCATCAAACGCTGCCACTGTGCCCTCAAACGCTGCCACTGTGCCCTCAAACACTGCCACTGTGCCATCAAACGCTGCCACTGTGCCATCAAACACTGCCACTGTGCCCTAAAATGCTGCCACTGTGCCATCAATTGCAGCCACTATGCCAAACGCTGCCACTGTGCCCATTAAATGCTGCCACTGTGTCATCAAATGCTACCACTGTGCCAATTAAACACTGCCACTGTGCCATCAAACGCTGCCAGTGTGCCCATCATATGCTGCCAGTGTGCCTATCAAATGCTGCCAGTGTGCCCATCAAACGCTGCCAGTGTGCCCATCATATGCTGCCAGCAGTGGCGGTCCGTGCATTAAGGGCGCACGGGCATCGCCCCCTCTCTCCTGCCACCCCCTCTATCACCAATAGATAGATTCATGTATAGCATGAATCTATCTATGGTCGCCACTGCCACCCCCTATTCAGGTGCCCGGCCCCTTTTCAGGTGCAGGGTGCCTGAATTACAGCGGTGGAGGGGCTCTAATAGGCTTCAAAATAGGTGACCTGCGAGCGCCATGCTGGGCGCTTGCAGGTCACTAAGCTGTGTGTTAGAAAAGCGAATGCATATTCGATTTCCTAACACTAAACTTCCTCCCTGCCAATCAGGTGCTCGGGTCTGTTACCTGTCACCTGATTGGCTGAAATGGGAGGAGATGCATGGAGGACCCTCTCTCCTCGCCGTCACCCGCTGCCCCACCAAGATAGGGTAAGTGCTTGGCAGACGGTGAGTGGGTGGGGGTCACACTGGGGACGTTCAAGGGCACACTGGCAGCATTAAATGAGCACAGTGACAGCATTTGATGGGCACACTGGCAGAATATGATGGGCACACTGTAAGCATATGATGGGCACACTGGCACTGCAGCACGACAGTAATAGATGTTACAGACAGAAATTGAACAATCTGATAGGGAGATCCCAGGGTGAAAATAGAGACAATAGCCATTAGCCCTTGATGGGTGATATGGGAGAAAACAGCAGAGTAGCAGTTAACAAGCAATTTAAAAAAGAAATTACTAACACATGGAAAGTGATGACCATCATAATCTGGATTATTGTGACTTCCAAGTGACAAGCCAATGGATAAATAAAAGGGGGAAGGTGAGGGAAGGAGAGAGGTAGGGCAATTTTCCCAGGGACCATTTGAGGCCTGACACTTAGGAGAACAAAGGAATAATTAGAGGAGGCTGATCTCTTCCTTTCCCATTTTTTAACACTGTTGGAGACTTTTGGAAAGTTTTCAGGATTCAAGATCAATTGGGAGAAATTCCTATTTTTGTACCCTTAGATCCAGAAACTGTCACCAACATACACCCTAATTCAAGTCTGAAAGTGGTAGATCAATTTAAATATCTTGGTATTATAGTTCAAACTCTCATTTCTAAATACGTAGAAAACAATCTTTGGATTTTTTAGATACAAACTGAAATTATGAATGTTTCTACCCCCAATTGCCATTGGCAGGGTCAATCTAATTAAAATGCATTTTCTACCTAAATTTCTTTACATACTGTATTTGAAAATTCTCTGTATTTCTTTACATACTGTATTTGCAAATTTCTCACTCGTAAATATTTAAAAACAATTTGACTCCTTCTGTTCCTTGTTCATATGGAATAATAAACCTCCTAGAATCTCACTTACAATACTTCAGTTGCAGGTAGGACAAGCAGGATTAGTATTTTACAATTTGCATCTATACTTTTATGCAGCCAAATAAATCATGATACATGATTGGCTCAGTTCCAACTGAGGCAACACCTGTACAGTGGCAGAGGCAGCCACTATAATCTCCTTCAAATTTTTGCATAATTCAGTATATAGACAAACCTCATACTGGGTGCCTCCTTCGAAAAGTCCTCTCTTAAAACTCTCTGATACAGTATGTTATTTCACATGTATATTTTACTGATTAGGTTACTTCTTTTAACAATCCTGTATGGAGTGATTCCCTGCATCATGAGTGCAAGATGCAAGATTTTGTTGTGATATAGGAGGAGTATGGGATTCCTCTGAAATACATACTTTTATTTACCTACAGCTGTGCCATGCAGCCTTTGCCCAATTCCATTTCCTCACAGTCACACTTTACCAAACAGGGGCCATCTCTTTGTTACTGGTGTAAATTTGGTCAGGGGACACAATGGGCACCTTTGCTGCCATTGTGCTATGTGCTGGGTGTCCAATGTGTCCCCTGTGCCTTTAAGGAGGACTGGACTACCTCCAGGCCAACTGCCCCTTATCTATCCATTAGAATGCATGTGCTTCAACTGTGAAAATTCTCATAAATGTAGTAGTGTTAGGACTGCAAGCAATAAACAGGGTGCCGTGAAGAGGCCTTGCAGCTTATGCATGCATTTGCAAATGTGTGCTAACTAAACCCCTTTTTTTAAAGCAGACTGTTGGACAAGTTAATTTGATTGGTAAGCAGACTGGTTGGTGAATTGAGTTGGGAATTTTTTCTGATTTTGTCTTTCACACATTACTAAACAACACCTGAAAAACTCCTGCTCCCCCCGAAACTAATCTCACTTTAAGAACTTCTTAGTGATAAAGTAAGTCCTCCTTTTCGAGTTAGGTCTAAGTGGCATGACATGATACCACAATTATCAGAAAAGGATTGGGAAGAAGCAGTGGAAATCTATATGACTTCAGTCATATTATCCAAAATAGGCTTACACAGCTTAAGTTATACCACCAAATCTATTACACCCCTCAGCACATAAAATTAATCTTAGACAGGCTCCCCACTGTTTTAGACTCTGTGGCCAGTAGTCAGACTTTTACCATGCCCTAGAATGCAATCATTTTGGTCACAAATATGTGGATTTTTTTAAAATCACCTTAGGTTTTCTAAATATTCAATGTCCTAAGTTCTGTCTTTAAGGATTGGTGGAGGATCTCCTGGTGAGTTCTCATGTCAAACAGCTGTTACACATATTATATTTCTATGCAGATAAGATCAATCAACTTGGGTACAACCAGCATGCTGGGTTTTACCTGCAATTATCACTAGCAGCTGCTATAGCCTTTAGCAATAATCACTGTCTTCTCCCCCCCTCCCCGCCGAGAGAAGACAATGGGCTAGCAGGAGGGATTCTTGCATTAACACTGTCTGTGTTGCAATCCCTGGTTGCAGGAAAGAAATTCGCTCCATGTATGGACAGCCTAACTTACCTGTACAACTAGAGGCTCTCCTAAACAATTTGATTGAGTCCTGGACTAATTCACTCCTCACTGTTCGCCACATTGGTACCTTGTAGACCACAGTATTATGCACTATATTTTATAGTTAGTCTGGTTGAAAAAAGACACAAGTCCACCTAGTTCAACCAATAAAGGGGAAAAAATAGGGGGCGTGTCCCAATGTGAACAGAGGAGGACGTGCTGGTGTAGAGCTCTGCAAATCCTGCCACAATCCATCGCCATCCTTGCCACAGACAACCTTGGTGAGCTGCCAAATCTACCCTACCTGTCCCTGGGCATCCCCTCTCTCAGCCCCAGCCTGTATTGAGGAGCTCGGCCGGACAGTGGGATCTCCACCTGGCCCAATCTGCACAGCCACGGCCCACCGTCATCCTAAGCCCACAGAGCCTCCAATATCCACCCATCTGTCCCTGGGCATCCCTTACCTTAGCTCCAGCCTGTATCGAGGAGCCTGGCCAGCTGATTAGGCCTCCACCCAGCCCGCGGCCTGATCCACACAGCCACGACCTGCCGCCATCTTGAGGCCTACAGAGCCTCCAGCATCCTCCGGCCTAGAGTGCCACGATCCGCGGGATGAAAGGCCGCCCGTCCTCACCCACCTGTGACTCCATCTCTGGAGGGGACAGATCGGCTGAGAGCCCATCTGAGGATCCCTGACGGCCTGCTCCACATCCCCGCGGACGCCGCCATCTTGAGGCCTACAGGGCCAGCCTCATCCTCCTCACCCAGGTGCAGCAATCTATAGAAAAGCTGTCATCCGGACAATCCACCACCATCCTGCCACTGCTACACCCCGGCTTACACCACATGCTCTGGCATATCCTTCAGGACATTGAAGGCAACAATTACAACTGCCTATTGGGAGCATATCTGGCTCGGACGAGCTTACCCTGTGACGGTCCTCTGCTATCCGGCCTCGAGGCCCGCCGCCATCTTGAGGCCTGCGGTCTCTTCTCCCTGGCATTCTACGTCCTGCAGGGAATTCAATAGCCATCCCAAAGAACATATCCGCCTCACCCTGAGCGGGCATCGGCTCATCGGCTGTCTCCGCAGTGGCAATCGGCTATCTGGGATCCACCGGAGGGTATCTGAGCTCCGCTCGCCATACGGCCTAACACCGTGCCGAAGCCTGCGGCCTGTCGTTCCAGCTCCTGGGCTCATCAGTGGTCACAGTGAGTAACAACAATCTTCCTACCACCTCCCTGTATAGCGGAAGCCCCTGACAGCGTCCACTTGCTGATTCATCCCCTGTACCCAGTAGATCACACGAAGCCCCGATAGGAGCGGCACCCACTCAGGCGGCAGCCTTGTAGGAAAGACCGCGGCTTCGGCCTACACCCGGAAGCCGGCGGCCATATTGGGACTCCTTCTACACCTCATCATTCTCTTTTTCATCACTCTTCCAGAACGGTGTGTGAACATGGGCATAGCACAATCTCACCCAGTCACCTCTCCCCCCAGCTGATCTGCTAAAACAACCTTCACAAAAGCCACCTCTATTGGATAGGTGGACAGTTGCAACCATAGCCTATTAAGATGGCGGACACCTAAGACCTAGGCTCTGGCCCTCATCCGTACATCAAAACTTCCCGCTATGCTACTTTAGCAACCACAGACCCGGGAGTTATATCCACTGTTCGGGGATTCACTTAGCTACATCCCGACCGGTTTATGGGGAAGATCGGTGATCAGAGGTCACAATTCACAGGACGCAACCAAGCCCAACCAGTCTATGGATCGCTTTCTCCGTAAGCCGCAATCCCCAGCTCCAAATATTCCATCATACGCTGCGGTCCTAACTGATACGATCGCGACTAATACGATCACATTGGCTAGTTCCCCTTTGCCCACCACAGACCAGCCCCATCATTCAGGATCTACCCACCTACCCGTCCCCCCCACCAATATGTCTCAACCTGTGACAGTGGACGTGTTGGACACCAAGCTGCAAGCTTTGCTCCACAGCATCACCCATACCATCACCAAAGAAGTCAGCAAACTTGCTCATGAACTTAGGGGTGAGATAGACCAATTGGGGGAGCGCACAGATACGCTGGAGTCCAAGTTTGATGACATGGTCCACTATATACATGCACTGGAAGAAGAAAACGTCACTTTAAAAAATTCAGTTACACAATTACAGACGCAACAAGAGGATCTCGAAAACAGGAAGAGACATCAGAATCTACGGATTCGAGGGGTCCCCGAAAATGTCCCTGACAAGGAAATTCGTCCCTATCTCTTGGACCTCTTTGTAACGCTTGCTCCCCACATTCCTGACATAGACTGGCGACTCGACAGGGCCCACAGATCACTGGCTCCTAAACCCCCTCCAGGTGCCAATCCCAGGGACATCATTGCTCGCTTTCATTTCTATGAGAGCAAGGAGGCTCTGACCGTAGCTACCCGTAATAGATCCCGAGTGGAGTTTAAAGGTGCGAAGATTCAAATTTTTAACGACTTGTCTCCTATTACCCTGGGAAAACGTCGAGCTCTAAGACCAGTTACATCCCACCTACAACAACATCAAATCCCCTATAGATGGGGTTTCCCCTTCCGCTTGCCAGTCAACAAAGATGGGACTCAACATTCAATGAGAGACTTGCAGGAATGTGAGTCCTTTGTCAGGAACTTAGGACTACCCCCGATCCCGGATGAAGATTTTCAGCCCCAAATCCCACCTTCCCGGATTCTGTCCACACCTGCGAAGATCTGGACCCCAGTTCGTCAAAGATCGCGGAAAACACCTGTCACTCCTCTAGGAGCAACATCATCAAAGGGTCTCACCTGAGGTTCCCATTTGACTCAAATCTGGTTTTCCCTTTGCCATGCTGGGCCACGTTCCTCTTTTACCTTACACGGCCTCGGACTCCCTGTTCAAAGTCCACAGTTCTACCTTGGTTGCCTTACAATTCATATAACCCTCGACTCTATAGCCATCTATATGTTACAGGTGGATTGTTCTGTTAATTGATGTACGGTTGGGGCCGAGCCTACGTATCTGGTTTCATAGGTTGACATGCCCCCCCTTTTTTCCATTTTTTCCATTTTTTCCATCATGGTCACGACCCAAAAAGGTGATTTTTCAGATTTTTTTTTCTTTTTACTACGGATCCTTTTTGATCCTATTCAGGTTCTAGTTTTATTTTTTATTTTTACATTTTTTTCTATTTTTTTTTCCTTTTATTTTCTCTCTGGCTTTCTTTTTCCAAAAACTTTTGTAAGGGATCTTTTTTTTGATCCAATATTGGTATACAGAGGCTCCTTTGCTATTTTTTATACATGTCCATCTGAATGCATATATTGTCTATGTTTCAACTTCCCACTTATCATGGTATACACATCTTCACCCTATTGTGATTGTTCCCACTGCTTTGTGCTCATATTTAAAAAATGGCTGTAAGTGTTTTTTCCTGTAACGTTAAGGGTTTAGGCTCTATACGCAAGCGTTGGCTGGCGCTGAGGGAGTTCAAATCTTCAAAGGCTGATGTGATCATGGTTCAGGAGACGCATTTTAAGACAAACGGTACATTTAAATTTGCTTCTAAACAATTTCCTACCACCTTTATAGCCTCTGACCCTTCTGGGAAGGCTGGGGTAGCTATTTTGTTAAAACGCTCCTCATCTATTCAGGTAAAATCCTCTTACGCTGACCCCCAGGGCAGATTTATCCTCCTGAATTGTGATCACAATAACGTCTCCTTCACCCTGGCCAACGTTTATGCACCCAATACAGGTCAGATTTGGTTCATGGATATTTTCTTTGATCAACTCCAGTCTTATTGTCAACCATATTTAATTATTGGAGGAGACTTTAATATGTGTATGTCACCTACTAAGGATAGACTCGCCCTTTTTTCACATGCTCCATCCCCTCAGGTTCAGCGGCATTCCACGGCATTCCGGAAATTGATAAGATCCCACAATCTGTTTGACACGTGGAGGATAAAACATCCACTAGCCAAACAATTTACCTTTTATTCTCCACCTCATAAATTATATACCAGACTAGATAATTTCTTTGTCTCAGCCCCCCTTTTACCCTATGTGGTGAATTCCGAAATACACCCTATAACATGGTCTGATCATGCACCCATCGCTCTAGATATCCTTCTGTCAAAACCTACACCTAGAACATGCCATTGGCGCCTTAATGAGTCTCTTCTCAAGGTACCTGAAATACATCTCCACTTACAGGGAAAGTTGAAGGAATTCTTTGAACTTAATGAGGGTTCAGTCTCTGGGGCGTCCACCCTATGGGAGGCCCATAAGGCCTTTTTCAGAGGAGAATGCATCTCTGCAGGCTCTCGTTACAAACGTGACCGTGAACTTCAGAAAACGTCCCTCTTAGACAATCTGTCTGAAGCAGAGAAACGCCTACTCAGCCTCCCTACGGTGACCCGCCTCAGAGCAGTGGTCTCTCTGCGCAACCGCATCAAATCCTTGGATCTGACTAAGTTTACTAAATCCAATTTATGGTCCAAGCAAAAGTTTTATGAGTTTGCCAACAAGCCTCATAGAATGTTGGTTAACAAACTAAGACCTAGAGCATACACTTCCACTCCTGACCATTTAATACAGTCTAACAGTGTTCCCACATACTGCCCTCGTAATATGTCAAGGGTCTTTGGTGACTTTTACCAAGGCTTGTACAATTGTTTATCAACAGACCCAAATTTTCAATTCACCCAGGATAAATTTGACTCCTTCGTAAAATCCTTGAGACTCCCCACGATCTCCACTGAAGATCGCATAGGCCTAAATGCCCCCATTTCTGTGGAAGAAATCACTGAGGTAGTGAAACAACTCCCTAATCATAAAGTGCCTGGCCCTGATGGACTCTCCTACCCCTACTTTAAAGGTTTTCTGCCAGTTCTATTACCCCACATGGCTAATCTATTCTCCTCGCTAATGTCAGGTACAATACCCCACTCCCAATTCCTCCACGCCTTCATTACAGTCATTCCAAAGCCCGGGAAAGACCCCTCTTTACCTGATAACTATAGACCCATTGCCCTTCTTAATTCTGACTATAAAATCTTCACTAAAATTTTGGCCAACAGACTCTCTTTGCTCCTTCCGTCGCTTGTACATGGGGACCAGGTCAGGTTTGTCCCCTCTAGACAGGCAGGAGAAAACACTAGGAGAACGATCGATCTTATCGATCTCCTGACGAAAACTAAGAAGCCTGCCTTGATTCTTAGCCTAGATGCTCAGAAAGCGTTTGACCGCTTGAATTGGTCATTCATGTTTGCTATCTTACGTAAATATGGCTTCTCCGGTCCCTTTGTACAAGCGTTAAAAGCACTTTATTCCTCTCCTTCGTCCCAAGTGCAGATGGCTTCCCATATATCTCCATCATTTACTCTAACTAATGGTACTCACCAGGGCTGTCCCCTATCTCCCCTTCTATTTATCCTTAGCTTAGAGCCCCTGGCAGAGGCCATTAGATCCCATCCAGACATAAGTGGAGTCCGGTTGAGACAACGGGAATACAAATTATCACTCTTCGCAGACGATATCCTCTTAACTTTAACCCATCCTCACATATCACTTCCCTCACTTCACACAACTTTAGCCTTATTTGGGGATATTTCCGGTTATAAAATCAATTCAACCAAAACAGAAGCACTCCCTATTAATATCTCAGAAGATGCACTCTCGACCCTACAAGGTAATTTTAACTACCGATGGTGTCCTAAGTCACTAAAATACCTTGGAGTCTTTTTGACCCCTTTGTATTCTACCCTTTTCCAAGCTAATTTTCCATCTATGTTCACTGAAATCAACAACTTATTGAAAACCTGGACGAAATTCCCTCTCTCCCTCTTAGGAAGGATAAATGTCCTTAAAATGTCGATCCTCCCAAAACTTTTATACCTTTCTGAAACCTTGCCAGTGATGATTCCGTTGTCTCAGCTCAAAATCCTACAGAGAAGTTTTCTAAATTTTATATGGGATAATAAATCACATAGAGTGGCCAGCTCAGTACTTCTAACTTCCCAAAATAGAGGAGGCCTAGGAGCACCAGATATAATCAAATATTATTATGCTACATATTTGAGGGCTATAGCCTCTTGGACATCCAGGTTTGCTCCTAACTGCTGATCCGAAATTGAGATGAGCATTACAATCCCAGCTCATCCATGCAGTTTATTATGGCCATCTACAGATAAATCCTTCGCCCAACTACGCAAGATATGCCTAAATCCAATGCTCTTTACCCTCTCAATTTGGAAAAAATGTTCGGGCAAATTTTCACTCACATCCCATTGCTCCCCTTTAATAAACATCACCTTTAATCCAGACATTCCGGATAGCCTATCCTATGAAGCCATGTTGCCCTGGACAAAAGCAGGTATATTCCAGCTACGCCATATAGTTCATCCGATAGCACGCAAAATACTTACCTTTTCAGAACTACAATCTAAACATGGAATTCCGCGGAATCTCTTTTACTCATTTCTTCAAATTCAACATTTTTTCTCCAAAAAACTACCACAACTGACACTTTCTATACCCACACAATTTGAATTGACATGCTCCAGAGGCCCTCATGAACCTGGCCTGATCTCCACTATATACAAAATACTGCAAGAAACTCCCCCCCTTACAGAACACACCCACGCATACATGCGTAAATGGTCCCACATCTTAGATCGGCCTATTGCTCTACAAGAATGGAGGGAGATTTGGGAAGCTACTTCAAAAGTATCCAGATGTGTGACCCACAAAGAAACAGCCTACAAAGTCTGTATGTTTTGGTATAGGACTCCAGATTTCTTGTTGAAGCATAAACTGACAACTTCAGGCTTATGTTGGAGATGTGGTGTGTCCATAGGCACACATTATCATATATTTTGGGATTGCCCCATTCTATTGCCTTTTTGGACACAGATCCACATATCATTAGAGAAGATCTTGAACATCTCTATCCCCTTTTACCCAATACACCTTCTGCTAGGCCTTCCGATCCCAAAAATGACAAACACCATAGGAAGTTGATGGCTTTCATCTTACTAGCAGCTAAACGGGCCATTCCCCAATGCTGGTTGACCAAAGCTCCCCCTACTTTTGCTCAATTTCTAAATAACACAGGAGATATTCGTGGGATGGAACATCTTACGGCTATTATTGAAGAAACCCTTCCTAGTTTCGATAAAACATGGGAACCGTGGGATGCTTCTGAATATAATTTGGAGAAACCCAATCAGATATGATGTTCATGTAGCTAACCAATACCTAGAATAATTTAATGCTGGTCTTTTTTTTTTTCTCCTACACTAGATGTGTATATTTTATATGTCAATCACTAGTTATACTATTCCTACCCTTGTTTATTCATAGAATGTGATGAAGTGGTTTTCTTGAGATGGACTTCTTTCTTATGTTATTCCATTTAATATATGTGTATATTGTTATATCATTGTATAACATGGTAAACTTTCAATAAACAAACAATTTAAAAAAAAAAAAAAGGGGAAAAAATATACAATCCTATATACACAATCCTATACCCACAGTTGATCCAGAGGAAGGCAAAAAATCCCAGCAAAGCATGATCCAATTTGCTCCAGCAGGGGAAAAAAGTCTTCCCTGATCCCCAAAATCAAATTTTCCCTGGATCAACTTAACTATAAATGTTAGTATCCAGTTATATTATGTACATTTAGGAAAGAATCCAGGTCTTTTTTAAAGCAATCTACTGAGATGGACAGAACCAGCTCTTGAGGGATTCTATTTCACATTTTCATCGCTCTAACTGTGATAAAACCTTTACTTATTCAAGCAGAGAGAAAGTTCCCCTAATGGTGGACTTTAAAGGCACATATGAATAAATATAGGAGAAGATGTATAATATATAAAAAAAGTAATTTATTCATTTCAGAAACATCTTAAAAACATCAATAACAATGTAGATATAGCGAACAATGAAAGGAATGCGATTTATGCATTTATACATATGTTGGATATTGGTACCAATGTATTTGTATCTGACGCGTTTCGGAGTTGTTTAGCCTCCTTCTTCAGGGGTGGATGTAAGTTATAGCAAGGGTTTATTGGCAATATGTAGACTAAGCAGTACCCCAGTTGAAGTCCTATTGGACGAAACGCGTCGGGTGGTTATGCCTGTCTTGCCACTTTTATCTTATAGCGCTTTTTATTGTTTTATACCTGACTCTAGTGTTTAGGTCATGGTATTTTGTATAGTTCTCGATTTTTAAATAAATGCTTTTCAATAAGCGGATTCACACTATGGGGAGGTCTTCCTTTTGAACCCCATTTTTTCCGAGGATCTACATCCAGTTTATGGAAGCGGTTTTCTTGTAAGCAGTTCCTGATTTGCACCTTGGAGACCGAGAGTCGCTATAACCAGAGAGGTCGGTTGGTGAGTGCTGCAGATTTCCTCCAATATCTCCAGCTGCTGTGGAACCCTCTTCCATATCTTAAGCCTGTCTGACCCCAGGCCGCTGGCCGAGGGGTCCACCATTGCCGGTAAGGGTATTTTTGCCTATCCCGTCTACATATATGCAGGGCACCTTATCCTGTGGACGCCATCCCCGGATTTAAGGCCTTATACCACTAATTTTGGCAGCTATAGATCTTCCAACTACATCGTTAGATGCTCATCCATTTATTTGACATTGGACTGTAGTCATGCTAGTTATCTATAAGTATATGCTGGACTTTTGGTCGTGACAGCAGTATATGTTGCTATAGTGTTATATATTTTTAATATTCTTTATTTATGTGTGTCACTACACTCTATAAAAGTTTATGCTAATTTAATTCTCCACACACTTACACATTAATTTGAGATTCACAGGGATTAATTACTCCTTATATATTTCTTCACTACTATCCTATAGTGATTCGATCCTGCCATTACTGGTTTCCAGCGTACACAGGACCGTTTTGAATATTTTATTGACACACATTTTTTTACACATTTACTTCCACTAGTATTATACACGATTTATTTGGTGTTTCATTAAATGCACTTTATTGGGCTGTTGTCCTCACGGATATCCATTTTGTCAGGCTTTGCCCAATAACGCACATATTATTCAGCGCCACACTTATTTACTCAATATGTAGACTAGCTTCGCATTCCAAAAAAGCAGTTTAAAAGCAAAGGCGCTGACACTGTCTGCCCATCCAGCGTGTTTCCCGTTTGTGATAAATACGGGTTGATTACCATCCCCAAAATCTTAGTATTTCATGCGTAGCAAGTAGAAATGACTAGGTATAGGTGTATGTGGATAGTTTGATTCCTCATAAATCAGAAGAAACAGCCCACAAGTGTGGGGCATAAAAAAGTTTTTGATCTGAGGTTCCACTGAGGCCAAATGCGGGTCCTGATCCAACTATTGTAGGGGATTCAAGAGAAATTGATGAAGGTGACTGGTGTAAGTTGTGTATCCCAAAACTCTGACTCCCACATGTCCCCTGGGACGTGCATCCAGCGCAATCACAGAGGCCTTTACCATGTGATCAGCTGATGTAAACAGACTTGCTGGTTATCAGCAGCCCTTTCATCCCATTCTGTGTCTGTATAAGAATAGGAGAGCTGTTAACTGTCAAGAATGTCAGTAAATAGTTTACACTGATAATCAGTGCTGTCTATTAGGGATGAGCTTTGAGTTCAAGTCAAACCCATGTTCGACACAAACATTGCCTGTTTGACAGTCCGTTGAATTTTGCATCCTAGGTGTTGTATATATATAGGCAGGCAGGTGTTTTTACAGTATTTACAGCTACCTGAAGAAAATTGCTGGTGTTCTTCTGATCCTATTAGTCCTATTAGCTACAGAATTTACAGTTAGTGTAGTGCGTCCTCTGCACAGTGTGCACTTAAAGCTACTTGAAGAAAATTGGTTGTGTTCTGATCCTATTAGTACCGCAGGCAGCTGCAGTATTTACAAGTTAGTGTAGTGCATCCTCTGCACAGTGTGCACCTAAAGCTACTTGAAGAAAATTGGTGGTGTTCTTCTGATCCTATTAGTAGAACAGGCAGCTGCAGTATTTACAGTTAGTTTAGTGCGTCCTCTGCACAGTGTGCACCTAAAGCTACCTGAAGACAATTGCTGTTGTTCTGATCCTATTAATACCACAGGCAGGCAGCTGCAGTATTTATAGTTAGTGTATTGCGTCCTCTGCACAGTGTGCACCTAAAGCTACCTGAAGACAATTGCTGTTGTTCAGCTCCTATTAATACCGCAGGCAGGCAGCTGCAGTATTTACAGTAAGTGTACTGTGTCCTCTGCACAGTGTGCACCTAAAGCTACCTGACGACAATTGCTTGTTGTTCTGATCCTATTAATACAACAGGCAGGCAGCTACAGTATTTACAGTTAGTGTACTGTGTCCTCTGCACAGTGTGCACCTAAAGCTACCTGAAACAAATTGGAGGTGTTCTTCTGATCCTATTAGTACCGCAGGCAGGCAGCTACAGTATTTACAGTTAGTGTACTGTGTACTCTGCACATTGTGCACCTAAAGCTACCTGAAGACAATTGATGTTGTTCTGCTCCTATTAATACCACAGGCAGACAGCTACAGTATTTACAGTTAGTGTACTGTGTCCTCTGCACAGTGTGCACCTAAAGCTACCTGAAGAAAGTTGGTGGTGTTCTTCTGATCCTATTAGTACCACAGGCAGGCAGCTGAAGTATTTACAGTTAGTGTACTGTGTCCTCTGCACAGTGTGCACCTAAAGCTATTTGAAGAAAATTGGTGGTGTTCTTTTAATCCTTTTAGTACCACAGGCAGGCAGCTGCAGTATTTACAGTTAGTGTACTGTGTCCTCTGCACAGTGTGCACCTAAAGCTACCTGAAGAAAATTGGTGGTGTTCTTCTGATCCTATTAGTACCACAGGCAGGCAGCTGCAGTATTTATAGTTAGTGTACTGTGTCCTCTGCACAGTGTGCACCTAAAGCTACCCTAAGACAATTGCTGTTGTTCTGCTCCTATTAATACCACAGGCAGGCGACTACAGTATTTACAGTTAGTGTAATATATCCTCTGCACAGTGTGCACCTAAAGCTACCTGAAGACAATTGGTGGTGTTCTTCTGATCCTATTAGTACCACAGAAAGGCAGCTACAGTATTTACAGTTAGTGTACTGTGTCCTCTGCACAGTGTGCACCTAAAGCTACCTGAAGACAATTGCAGTTGTTCTGACCCTAATAATACCACAGGCTGGCAGCTACAGTATTTACAGTTAGTGTATTGTGTCCTCTGCACAGTGTGCACCTAAAGCTACTTGAAGACAATTTGTGGTGTTCTTCTGATCCTATTAGTACCACAGAAAGGCAGCTGCAGTATTTACAGTTAGTGTACTGTGTCCTCTGTACAGCGTGCACATAAAGCTACCTGAAGAAAATTGGTGGTGTTCTTCTGATCCTATTAGTACCACAGGCAGGCAGCTGCAGTATTTACAGTTAGTGTACTGTGTCCTCTGCACAGTGTGCATCAAAAGCTACCCTAAGACAATTGCTGTTGTTCTGCTCCTATTAATACCACAGGCATGCAGCTACAGTATTTACAGTTAGTGTGCTGTGTCCTCTACACAGTATGCAGTTAAAGCTACCTGAAGAAAATTGGTGGCATTCTTCTGATACTATTAGTACCACAGGCAGGCAGCTGCAGTAGTTATAGTTAGTGTACTGCGTCCTCTGCATAGTGTGCACCTAAAGCTACCTGAAGACAATTGCTGTTGTTCTGCTCCTATTAATACCACAGGCAGGCAGCTGCACTATTTACAGTCAGTGTACTGTGTCCTCTGCACGGTGTGCACCTAAAGCTACCTGAAGACAATTGCTGTTGTTCTGCTCCTATTAATACCACAGGCTGACAACTACAGTATTTACAGTTAGTGTACAGTGTCCTCTGCACAGTGTGCACCTAAAGCTACCTGGAGAAAATTGGTGGCATTCTTCTGATACTATTAGTACCACAGGCAGGCAGCTGCAGTATTTACAGTTAGTGTACAGTGTCCTCTGCACAGTGTGCACCTAAAGCTACCTGAAGAAAATTGGTGGTGTTCTTCTGATCATATTAGTACCACAGGCAGGCAGCTGCAGTGTTTACAGTTAGTGTACTGTGTCCTCTGCACAGTGTGCACCTAAAGCTACCCTAAGAAAATTGCTGTTGTTCTGCTCCTATTAATACCACAGGAAGGCGGCTACAGTATTTACAGTTAGTGTACTATGTCCTATGCACAGTGTGCACCTAAAGCTACCTGAAGAAACTTGGTGGTGTTCTTCTGATCCTATTAGTACCACAGGCAGGCAGCTTCAGTATTTACAGTTAGTGTACTGTGTCCTATGCACAGTGTGCACCTAAAGCTACCCTAAGAAAATTGCTGTTGTTCTGCTCCTATTAATACCACAGGCAGGCAGCTACAGTATTTACAGTTAGTGTACTATGTCCTATGCACAGTGTGCACCTAAAGCTACCTGAAGAAACTTGGTGGTGTTCTTCTGATCCTATTAGTACCACAGGCAGGCAGCTGCAGTTTTTACAGTTAGTGTACTTTGTCCTATGCACAGTGTGCACCTAAAGCTACCCTAAGAAAATTGCTGTTGTTCTGCTCCTATTAATACCACAGGCAGGTGGCTACAGTATTTACAGTTAGTGTACTATGTCCTCTGCACAGTGTGCACCTAAAGCTACCTGAAGAAAATTGGTGGTGTTCTTCTGATCCTATTAGTACCACAGGCAGGCAGCTGCAGTATTTACAGTTAGTGTACAGTGTCCTCTGCACAGTGTGCACCTAAAGCTACCTGAAGAAAATTGGTGGTGTTCTTCTGATCCTATTAGTACCACAGGCAGGCAGCTGCAGTGTTTACAGTTAGTGTACTGTGTCCTCTGCACAGTATGCACCTAAAGCTACCCTAAGAAAATTGCTGTTGTTCTGCTCCTATTAATACCACAGGCAGGCGGCTACAGTATTTACAGTTAGTGTACTATGTCCTATGCACAGTGTGCACCTAAAGCTACCTGAAGAAACTTGGTGGTGTTCTTCTGATCCTATTAGTACCACAGGCAGGCAGCTTCAGTATTTACAGTTAGTGTACTGCGTCCTCTGCATGGTGTGCACCTAAAGCTACCCTAAGACAGTTGCTGTTGTTCTGCTCCTATTAATACCACAGGCAGGCGGCTGCAGTATTTACAGTTAGTGTACTATGTCCTCTGCACAGTGTGCACCTAAAGCTACCTGAAGAAAATTGGTGGTGTTCTTCTGATCCTATTAGTACCACAGGCAGGCAGCTGCAGTATTTACAGTTAGTGTACTATGTCCTCTGCACAGTGTGCACATAAAGCTACCTGAAGAAAATTGGTGGTGTTCTTCTGATCCTATTAGTAACACAGGCAGGCAGCTGCAGTATTTACAGTTAGTGTACTGCATCCACTGCACAGTGTGCACCTAAAGCTACCCTAAGACAATTGTTGTTGTTCTGCTTCTATTAATACCACAGGCAGGTGGCTACAGTATTTACAGTTAGTGTATTGTGTCCTCTGCACAGTGTACACCTAAAGCTACCTGAAGAAAATTGGTGGTGTTCTTCTGATCCTATTAGTACCACAGGCAGGCAGCTGCAGTATTTACAGTTAGTGTACTGTGTCCTCTGCACAGTGTGCACATTAAGCTAACCGAAGAAAACTGGTGGTCTTCTTCTGATCCTATTAGTACCACAGGCAGGCAGCTGCAGTATTTACAGTTAGTGTACTGCGTCCTCTGCACAGTGTGCACCTAAGGCTTCCTGAAGACAATTGCTGTTGTTCTGATCCTATTAAAACCACAGGCTGGCAGCTACAGTATTTACAGTTAGTGTATTGTGTCCTCTGCACAGTGTGCACCTAAAGCTACCTGAAGAAAAATGGTGGTGTTCTTCTGATCCTATTAGTACCACAGGCAGGCAGCTGCAGTATTTACAGTTAGTGTACTGTGTCCTCTGCACAGTGTGCACATTAAGCTAACCGAAGAAAACTGGTGGTCTTCTTCTGATCCTATTAGTACCACAGGCAGGCAGCTGCAGTATTTACAGTTAGTGTACTGCGTCCTCTGCACAGTGTGCACCTAAAGCTACCTGAAGACAATTAATCTTGTTCTGCTTCTAGTAATACCACAGGCAGACAGCTACAGTATTTACAGTTAGTGTACCGTGTCCTCTGCACAGTGTGCACCTAAAGCTACCTGAAGAAAATTAGTGGTGTTCTTCTGATCCTATTAGTACCACAGGCTGGCAGCTGCAGTATTTACAGTTAGTGTACTGTGTCCTCTGCACAGCGTGTACCTAAAGCTACCCTAAGACATTTGCTGTTGTTCTGCTCCTATTAATACCACAGGCAGGCATCTACAGTATTTACAGTTAGTGTACTGTGTCCTTTGCACAGTGTGCACCTAAAGCTGCCTGAGGACAATTGCTGGTGTTCTCATACTAATAATACTACAGGCAGGCAGTTGAATCTGCTAGCTGCAGTATCAGTATATATATATATATATATATACATCCTAGCTTTGTGCAGCTACATCTCACTGCAGGCCATTAGTATGTCTGGAAGGCCAACAAGGACAGGCAGACAGTCACAAGCCAATAAAAGAGGGCAAGCAGGCTCTGTGTCTAGAGGCAACAGTGCTGGTCGTGGAGACGGTGCATCCTCATCAGCACATGGCCGTGGGACGCGCTTGTCCTTTTTTTTGGCAGCTGGCCGTGTTGAGCCACAACATGCCGAAGGAAGACTTGGTAGAGTGGATGACCAAGCCGTCCTCATCCTCCTCCTCCTCTCTCACCCAGGCTCAGGGTACTTTGTCTGGCAAAGCAGCTGCCAACGCGGCCTCTTCCCTCAGCTCAATGGCATCAGTCACTCCTTCCTTATCCCCACCATGTCCTCCCGAGGAGTCCCCCGAACTGTTTGACCACAGTGTTGGGTACATGCTCCAGGAGAATGCCCAGCGTTTTGAAGGCTCTGATGATGGTACCCAGCTAGAGGAAGGCAGTAACATGAGCCCAGAAAGAGGGGGTGCCCAAGAAGGACAGCAATCTGGCAGTCATGTTCCCCCAGCTGCAGCATACTGCCAGGTTTGCTCCAGTGATGAGGAGGGAGGGAATGATGAGGTCACTGACACCACGTGGGTGCCTGATAGGAGTGTGGAGGAGGAGGAGGCACATCTCCAACGAGGCAGGATGCTCCCCAGGGGCCAGCTTAAGGGCAGCACACAGACTGCATCACACTGCAGAGCTCCGCTAGTGCAGGGCGCTGCTGTCTCTGCACGTTATTCCAAAATTTCTTTGGTGTGGGCCTTTTTAAAGTTGAGTGCATCAGATCCCACTGCTGCTATTTACAACATATTTCTCAAGCGTATCTCACGTGGCTAAAACATCACCCACTTGGGCACCACATGCTTGACCAGACATATGTTGACCTGCCATGCAGTTCGTTGGCAAGCGTACCTAAAAGACCCACACCAAAGAACAAAGCGGATCTCTCCTTTCTTCTCATCAGCTGGGATCTCCAACCCCACTATACCTTCAGTCCTCTCTGAAACCTGCACTGAGAGGAATGAAGGTGTAGAATTAGGTGTGTCACAGCCAAGTACTTGCGGGCAATCTGCTATCGGTACACTGAAGTCAGATTGTACCAGGCAAATTTCCCTGCCCCAGCTGCTGCACCGCCGAAAGAAGTTTGCTCCCAGCCATCCACATGCCCAGTGGTTGAATGCTAGCTTGGCTAAATTGGTAGCACTTCAACTGCTACCTTTTCAGTGTGTAGACTCTGCCCCCTTCCGTGAGTTTGTGGAATGTGCGGTTCCTCAGTGGCAGGTTCCCAAACGCCACTTTTTCTCACGGAAGGCAATTCCGGCTCTCTACCAGCATGTGGAAGGCAATGTCTTGGCCTCGCTGCAAGGTGCATATTACCACTGACTCATGGTCCAGCAGGCATGGACAGGGACGTTACCTATCTTTCACCATGCACAGGGTGACTCTTCTGGCCGCTGGGAAGGATGCAGGACAAGGTGCAGTAGTGTTGGAGGTTGTTCCACCACCACGCCTCCAAAATTCAATTAATGGTGATTCTGCCACACCTCTCTCCTCCACCCCCTCCTCTTCTTCTTCCTCCATGGCCTCTTCTTGTGCTGATTTGTTCTCGGAACCAGCGGTGCTCCGTAGGCATTCAAGGGGCTATGCAAGCTCGCAGGAAAAAAGATGCCATGCGGTGCTTGAGCTGGTGTGCTTGGGGGACAGGAGCCACAATTTGGCAGAGATTCTGTCAGATCTGCAGGGGCAGGTTCAGAGGTGGTTGACGCCATGCCAGCTTAAGGCAGGAATGGTGGTTTGCGACAATGGCACCAACCTCCTCTCCGCCCTCCAACAGGGACAACTGACCCATGTGCCCTGTTTGGCTCATGTCCTTAACTTGGTGGTGCAGTGGATCTTGGGCAGGTACCCGGGTTTACAGGATGTCCTGAGGCAGGCCAGGAAAGTCTGTGTGCATTTCCACAAGTCATATAATGCCAGTGCTTGGCTGGCTGACATGCCCACCAGGTGGAACTCAACTCAACGTTGGCCATGCTGCAGCAGCTGCACACGCAGCAGAGGGCCATCAATGAGTACCTATGTGACTATGGCACCAGGACAGAGTCAGGGGACCTTGTTTTTTTTTTCCCCATGCCAGTGGGCTATGATCAGGGATGCATGTACTGTTCTGTCACCATTTTAGGAGGCCACAAGGATGGTGAGCAGTGACAGTGCTTGCATCATTGACACTGTCCCTCTTGTCCACCTGTTGGAGCACACGCTGCATGGAATAATGGACAGGGCACTTGAGGCAGAACAGAAGGAGGAAGAGGAGGACTTCCTTACCTCTCAAGGCCCCCTTTATCCAGACAGTGTTCCTGCGTGCCCACCGATCACACAGGAAGAGGACGAGGAGGAGGAGGATTGTGTTAGCATGGAGGTGGAGCCTGGCACTCAGCATCAGCAGCAGTCTTCAAGGGATCATTTACAGTCCCAAGAAGCCCATGGATTTATACGTGGCTGTGAGGAGGTGGCTGCGGATCATGTTGTCCTTTGTGACCCAGAGGACTTTCCACCGAATGCTTCAGCAAACCTGCGCTGCATGGCCTCCCTGATCCTGCAAAGCCTGCGGAAGGATCCTCGTATTTGTGGTATCAAGGGGAGTGATGATTACTGGCTGGCAACCCTCCTTGATCCACAATACAAGGGTAAGGCTGGAGACCTTATCTTGCCGTTGCAGGGGGAGCAAAGGATGAAACATCTTCGGGAGGCCATGCAGAAAGGTTTGTGCAACGCGTTTCCAGAGCCTGGGAGGTTACAACTTCCTGGTCCTCCTGGGCAACGTGTTGCTGAGGCTTCGGTCAGTCACAGAAGGAGCGGTGGAGAAGGTGGCTGTCTGACCGATGCGTTGAGACAATTTTTCAGTCCGCAGCCCCATGGTCTGATCGGTTCCAGCAACCATCGCCAGCATCTGATTCACACGGTGCAGGATTACCTAGGGGAAAGATCAGACTTGGACACCTTTTCCATCGAAAATCCTCTGGGTTACTGGGTTACTCTTGAGGATGGATCACTGGCCAGAGCTTGCACAGTATGCAATTGAGCTACTGGCCTGTCCTTCATCCAGCGTTCTTTCAGAACGCACATCCAGTGTTGCTGGAGGCTTTGTAACTTATCACATGGTGGATTCCTGTCCACCGAATCGGTCGATTGGCTGACCTTCATAAAAATGAATCAGTCTTGGATCACCAGCTACCAAGCACCTGATGCTGATGTAACCGATTTTTTTTTTTTTAATGTGAGATCCCCTCAAGACTGCCTATGCTGATGCTGAGTGACTATACTGTTATGCTGAGTCACAATCCTCTTCCTCCTCAATTTTCATGCTGATAGCTTGTAAGAACATTTTTGGTTCTGGGCACCGCCACCAGTGGCCAAGGCCCAATTTTTCAGCCCCTGTTTAACAGGGGAGTATAATTACAATTTTTGATGCAATACTTTGCAGCAGGGCTCATTCCTGCGCTCCAACTAAAGTATCTGTGAGGGGTTGCAGTGTTGTGGCACCGGTGCCTAAGGCCCAATTTTTCTGCCCCTGTTTAACAGGGGCATGTAATTACAATTTTTGGTGCAATACTTTGCAGCAGGGCTCATTCCTGCGCTCCAACTATAGCATCTGTGAGGGGTTGCAGTGTTGTGGCACCAGTGCCTAAGGCCCAATTTTTCTGCCCCTGTTCAACAGCGACATGTAATTACAATTCTTGATCTAATATTTCACAGCAGGGCCCATTCCTGCACCCACTAAGAGTAACTGTGAGGGCTTACAGTGTTGTGGCAACAACACCACCACCACCAAAGGCCCAATTTTTCTGCCCCTGTTCAACAGGTGCATGTAATTACAATTCTTGATATAATATTTCACAGCAGGGCCTGTTCCAGCTCCCACCAAGAGTAACTGTGAGGACTTACCATGTTGTGGCACCAGCACCACCACCACCAAAGGCCCAATTTTTCTACCACTGTTCAACAATGGCATGTAATTACAATTCTTGATCTAATATTTCACAGCAGGGCCGTTTCTGCGCCCACCAAGAGTAACTGTGAGGGCTTACAGTGTTGGGGCAACACCAACACCTAAGGACCCAATTTCTGCAGAGTATATAGAGCAGGCCCCTACTTTCAAACATCCAACTTACAAATGACTCCTACTTGCAAACGGAAGGAGACAACAGGAAGTGAGATGAAATCTACCCCTAGGAAAGGAAATTCTCTCCTGTAAGAGTTAATATGGGAAAAACGCAGAGCACACACAGGAGAGGGGAGGAGTAGAAGGAGCAGATCGACTGTGTTTCCTCTCTCATCCCATGCGAGAGAGGATGGAGGGAGCAGGGAAAACTGCCGGGCTGGCTCTAAACTGTATGAGAGATACGCTCTTCACTGAGAGCCCTGGGACTAGCAATGCCGCTGGGTCCCCCAACAGTGGTGGAATGCCAGGGCCCAGTCGCAAGTGCAACTGCTGCAACCCTGGTAGTTCCATCACTGCATTAACCACTACTTTCTAAATACAGAATTTTAGCCAGTTTTATATCCATTTAGAAAATTATTTTTCCAGGCCTATAGACTTAACCTTACACATTAGCCATTTGTGGGGAACTGTGTCAAATGCTTTTACACTATCCAAGTATACTATGTCCACAGCCACTCTTTTGTCTAAGGTTTTACTTACCTCCTCATAAAAAGAAATTGGATTTGTCTGACAGCTTCTGTCTTTCATTAATCCATGCTGTCAGTTGCTTAAACTATTTTTTTCCAACAAGAACTAATATATGTGGTCTTTTCATAAACTCTCCAGTGTCTTCCCAACTATAGAAGTTAAACTAACAGATCTATAGTTACTTGGTGTGACAGACTCACCCGGGACAGAGGCTTTTGGATGGGACTGAATGTCAGCCTCTTGCCTACAGATTATGGGCCCTGACATTTGGGGTACCCTTGAGGTGTTGTTACTTTGGCTTCGGGTCCTTGTCCCCCAGGACACACAGACTCTGGGGACCCTGTATTTGCCATATTAGCAATAGTGACTGATTCATACTGTTGGGACTCATACTGTGAGGAAATGCAGGTCAATGGCACTCACCTGTCTGGTGTCTGCTATAATGTGTTTAATGTAAATGAGTCTAGTCTGGCTTACCACAGCTTCTAAGGGTATTCCACACATTGTTGTTTGTTCTAATTAACCCTGTGTTGATGTTTATGGTAATGTGTATTGAATAGTCAGTGAGCTAGGAGACATAAAGTCTTAAACCCAAAGGTCATGTCTCTGAGTCACCTAGTTTGGGTAAATGATTTAGTAAACTAGCTCATGTTAATT
This sequence comes from Aquarana catesbeiana, assembly GCF_042186555.1. NCBI lineage: Eukaryota > Metazoa > Chordata > Amphibia > Anura > Ranidae > Aquarana > Aquarana catesbeiana. The sequence goes on from NC_133330.1 coordinate 204,326,994, forward strand.
AGGTTACAGTTGTATTGTTAGAGTAATATAAGCAGGAGGGGGGAACCTCCTCTAACGGTGTATAATGACTTGTAATTTTGGTTCTAATAAATGAGTCCATGTTAGCAGCGAAACAAGTCTCGTCTTGTTTTATGCTTGTGAGCGGTTGGAATATCTGATATCTATATCCAGACTGGGAGGAAGTGGTATACTGACGGAAGCACTCAAGTGGAGTGAGGGACGTTCCGGGACACTTGGTAAATATTTAGATCCCTTTTTAACCACTTAACCCCCGGAAGGATTTGCCTTCTTAATGACCAGGCCATTTTTTGCAATACAGCACTGCGCCACTTTAACTTACAATTGCGTGGTCGTGCGACGCTGTACCCAAACAAAATTTCTGTCTTTTTTTTCCACAAATAGAGTTTTCTTTTGGTGGTATTTGATCTGCTCTGCGTTTTTTATTTTCTGCGCTATAAACAAAAAAGTGCAACAATTTTGAAAAAAAAACAATATTTTTTACTTTTTGCTAAAATAAATATCCCCCAAAACAATATAAAAAACATATTTCTTCCTCAGTTTAGGCTGATATGTATGCTTCTACATATTTTTGGTAAAAAAAATTTGCAATAAGCATATATTGATTGGTTTGCACAAAAGTTATAGCGTCTACAAAATAGGGGCTATATTTATGGCATTTTTATTATAATTTTTTTTTTACTAGTAATGGCGGTGGACAAATCGGACATTTTTGACAATTTTTTGGGACCATTGACATTTATACAGCAATCAGAGCTAAAAATAGCCACTGATTACTGTATAAATGTCATTGGCAGGGAATGTGTTAACACTAGGGGCCGATCAATGGGTTAAATGTGTGTCCTAGGGAGTGATTCTAACTGTGAGGGGATGGGACTTTCTGAAGGAGGAGACTGATCGCTGCTCATACTTAGAATGCACAGCAGATCTGTCTCCTCTCTCCTGACAGAATCGAGATCTGTCTATTTACATCTCTGTTCTGTTTCTCTCAGCAGTAGGGATGAGCTTCGTGTTCGAGTCGAACCCATGTTCGACTCGAACATCGTCTGTTCGCCCATTCGCCGAATTGCGAACGATATGGGTCGTTCGCGTCAAATTCGTGTGGCGCGTCACGTCCCATAATACACTGCGGCATCGCAATGCATTGCTGGCTGATGATTGCCAATCACATCGCTGTCCGTAGAGAGAGCTGTAATTGGCCAAAGTCAGGGTGGCTTTGGCCAATTATGGCTCAGGGGGTTTAGTACATGCCCCACACTATATAAGGCCGTCTGCACGGCGGCCCTGTGTGGTGTGTTTCGACAGCGAGAGTGTGAGAGACAGAGACAGAGAGACAGTGTCATTTGATTTAAGTTAGATAGATTAGGCAGGACAGTAAGTCAGTTAGCTGCACTTACAATGTATTGTGTATATATATGCATCCCAGATTTTTTATATATATATATATATACACTGTATTCAGTTTAGCTACATCCGTTCCTGTTATTATCTTCCTACTGACAGGCAGGCTTGTGTTGTTACAGTATTTACAGCTACCTGAAGAAAATTGCTGGTGTTCTTCTGATCCTATTAGTACCACGCTCAGGCAGCTAGACTATTTACAGTTATTGTAGTGTGTCCTCCTCACAGTGTTCAGCTAAAGCTACAAGTTAGTTTAGTGTGACCTCTGCACAGTGTTCAGCTAAAGCTACAAGTTAGTGTAGTGCGACTTCTGCACAGTGTTCAGCTAAAGCTACAAGTTAGTGTAGTGCATCCTCTGAACAGTGTTCAGCTAAAGCTACAAGTTAGTGTAGTGCACAGTGTTCAGCTAAAGCTACAAGTTAGTGTAGTGCGTCCTCCTCACAGTGTTCAGCTAAAGCTACAAGTTAGTGTAGTGCGTCCTCCTCACAGTGTTCAGCTAAAGCTACAAGTTAGTGTAGTGTGACCTCTGCACAGTGTTCAGCTAAAGCTACAAGTTAGTGTAGTGCGTCCTCTGAACAGTGTTCAGCTAAAGCTACAAGTTAGTGTAGTGCATCCTCTGAACAGTGTTCAGCTAAAGCTACAAGTTAGTGTACTGCGTCCTCTGAACAGTGTTCAGCTAAAGCTACAAGTTAGTGTAGTGCGTCCTCTGAACAGTGTTCAGCTAAAGCTACAAGTTAGTGTAGTGCGTCCTCTGAACAGTGTTCAGCTAAAGCTACAAGTTAGTGTACTGCGTCCTCCTCACAGTGTTCAGCTAAAGCTACAAGTTAGTGTAGTGCGTCCTCCTCACAGTTCTCAGCTAAAGCTACAAGTTAGTGTAGTGCGACCTCTGCACAGTGTTCAGCTAAAGCTACAAGTTAGTGTAGTGCGTCCTCCTCACAGTATTCAGCTAAAGCTACAAGTTAGTGTAGTGCACAGTGTTCAGCTAAAGCTACAAGTTAGTGTAGTGCATCCTCCTCACAGTGTTCAGATAAAGCTACAAGTTAGTGTAGTGCGACCTCTGCACAGTGTTCAGCTAAAGCTACAAGTTAGTGTAGTGCGTCCTCTGCACAGTGTTCAGCTAAATAAGCTACAAGTTAGTGTAGTGCACAGTGTTCAGCTAAAGCTACAAGTTAGTGTAGTGCGTCCTCTGAACAGTGTTCAGCTAAAGCTACAAGTTAGTGTAGTGCGTCCTCTGAACAGTGTTCAGCTAAAGCTACAAGTTAGTGTAGTGCACAGTGTTCAGCTAAAGCTACAAGTTATGTAGTGCGTCCTCCTCACAGTGTTCAGCTAAAGCTACAAGTTAGTGTAGTGCGTCCTCCTCACAGTGTAAAGCTAAAGCTACAAGTTAGTGTAGTGCGACCTCTGCACAGTGTTCAGCTAAAGCTACAAGTTAGTGTAGTGCGACCTCTGCACAGTGTTCAGCTAAAGCTACCTGTAGAAGGTTAGTGGTGTTTTCCTGATCCTATCACTACTGCAGGCAGCTATATTATTTACACATTAGTGTAGTGCGACCTCTGCACAGTGTTCAGCTAAAGCTACCTGTAGAAGGTTGGTGGTGTTTTCCTGATCCTATCACTACCGCAGGCAGCTACATTATTTACACATTAGTGTAGTGCGACCTCTGCACAGTGTTCAGCTAAAGCTACCTGTAGAAGGTTGGTGGTGTTTTCCTGATCCTATCACTACCGCAGGCAGCTACATTATTTACATGTTAGTGTAGTGCGACCTCTGCACAGTGTTCAGCTAAAGCTACCTGTAGAAGATTGGTGGTGTTCTCATACTACAGCAGGCAGTTGATTTTGCTAGCTGCAGTATCTATATATATATATATATATATATATATATATATATATATATATATATATTCCAGCTTAGTGCAGCTACATCTCACTGCAGGCCATTAGTAGACGGTGCATCCTCATCAGCACGTGGCCGTGGGCCACGCTTGGCCTTTTTTTCAGCAGCTGGCCGTGTTGAGCCGCAACATGTGGAAGACTTGGTCGAGTGGATGACCAAGCCGTCCTCATCCATCTCATTTTCTCTCACCCATGCTCAGGGTACTTTGTCTGGCAAAGCAGCTGCCAACGCCTCTTCCTTCAGCTAAATGGCATCAATGACCCCTTCCCTAGCCCCACCATGTCCTCCTGAGGAGTCGCTCAAACTGTTTGACCACAGTATTGGGTACATGCTCCAGGAGGACGCCCAACGTTTAGAAGGCTCTGATGATGATACTGACATAGATGAAGGCAGTAACGTGAGCACGGACAGAGGGGGTGCCCAAGAAGGACAGCAATCTGGCAGTCATGCTCCCCCTGCTGCAGCATACTGCCAGGTTTGCTCCAGTGATGAGGAGGGGATGATGAGGTCACTGACTCAACATGGTGCCTGATAGGAGAGAGGAGGAGGAGGCACATCACCAACGAGGCAGGATGCCCTCCAGGGGCCAGCCTAAGGGCAGCACACTGACTGAATCACACCCCCCTCTGACGCACGGTGACTTGACGGGACTTCCCTGTGACGTCACGGGGAATGCCACAGGGAAGTCCCGTCATGTCCCATGCATCAGAGGGGGCGGGGTCACCGGGTGGCCCCGCCCCCCGTTATTTAAGAACCGTCAGACGAGGAGACGCCGTCACAAAGCGGGAGCCTCCCTCCATGCCAGCATGGATGCGGAGCGGCCCGGAGAAGAAAACAAAGAAGAGAAGAAGAGAAGAAGGAAGAAGAGAAGAGGATGAAGAAGAAGATGAAGAGAAGAGCGGGAGCCTCCCCCCATGCCATGGGTGTGGAGCAGCCCGAGGAGAAGAAGATAGAAGATGCCGCGGAGGAGATGCTGGACGAGAACGCCGGAGGAAGAACCAGAAGAGCCAGAAGAACCAGAAGAAGAAGAAGAAGATGAAGGAAGATAGAAGAAAGAAGAAGCATTTAAATAAAGGAATTGTCAAAAACTGTCTCTTGTCATTTTTAACATTTTTGACAGTTTTTTAGTGAAATGGTAGGGGTAAGTACCCCCTTACCATTTCACACGGGGGGGGCGGGATCTGGGGGTCCCCTTGTTAAAGGGGGCTTCCAGATTCCGATAAGCCCCCCACCCGCAGACCCCCACAACCACCGGCCAGGGTTGTGGGGATGAGGCCCTTGTCCTCATCAACATGGGGACAAGGTGTTTTGGGGGGCTACCCCAAAGCACCCTCCCAATGTTGAGGGCATGTGGCCTGGTACAGTTCAGGGGGGGCCGCACTCTCACCCCCCCTCTTTTCCTGTGGCCTGCCAGGTTGCGTGCTCGGATAAGGGTCTGGTATGGATTTTTGGGGGGACCCACGCCGTTTTTTTTTTTTTTTTTTGGCGCGGGGTTCCCCTTAAAATCCATACCAGACCTGAAGGGTCTGGTATGAAATTTAGGGGGAACCCCACGTCATTTTTTTTTTAAATTTTGGCCGGGGTTCCCCTTAATATCCATACCAGACCTGAAGGGCCTGGTATGGAATTTAGGGGGACTCCCACGCTTCTTTTTTTTTTTTTAAATTTTGGTTCGGGGTTTCCCTGTGGGGAATTCCCATGCCGTTTTTATCAATGAACTTCTATGTGTATTGTCGGCAATGCAATAGCCGCGGGTAGTTTTAAATGGGTTTTTTCCTTCGAAATGTCATTTTGCTGTCAGACTGTTCTAAACACGGGAAACATGCGCCCCTTTACAGGCATACTATAGACACCCCCCAGGTATGAAATTTAAAGGGATATTACACTTTTATTGTTTGACTTTAAGCATTATTAAAATCACTGCTCCTGAAAAAACGGCCGTTTTTAAAACTTTTTTTTGCATTGATCCATAGACTTTTAAAGGGTGTTCCACGGCATTCGAATTTGCCGCGAACACCCCAAATTGTTCGCTGTTCGGCGAACTTGCGAACAGCCAATGTTCGAGTCGAACATGAGTTCGACTCGAACTCGAAGCTCATCCCTAGTTAAGGGCCCAATTTTTCAGCCCCTGTTTAACAGGGGCGTGTAATTACAATTTTTGATGCAATTCTTTGCAGCAGGGCTAGTTTCTGTGCTCCAACTAGAGTATCTGTGAGGGGTTACAGTGTTGTGGCACCAGCACCAGTGCCTAAGGCCCAATTTTTCAGCCCCTGTTCAACAGGGACATGTAATTAGAATTCTTGATCTAATATTTCACAGCAGGGCACGTTTCTGCGCCCACCAAGAGTATCTGTGAGGACTTACAGTGTTGTGGCACTAGCACCACCACCACCACCAAAGGCCCAATTTTTCTGCCCCTGTTCAACAGGGGAATGTAATTACAATTCTTTATCTAATATTTCACAGCAGGGCCCTGTGAGGGCTTACAGTGTTGTGGCCACAACAACACCTAAGGCCCACATTTCTACTGAGTATATAGGGCAGGCCCCTACTTTCAAACATCCAACTTACAAATGACTCCTACTTGCAAACGGAAGGAGACAACAGGAAGTAAGATGAAATCTACCCCATGGAAGGGAAATTCTCTCCTGTAAGAGTTAATATGGGAAAAACTTTTCTCCTTTCCACTGATGCTTTATCACCAATCCTTGTTTCACAAAAAAACCCCAAATTTTCAAAAAACATTTGTCATTGGGACAAAAAGTGAGGTGAAATCTTCTGAAGAGGAGCACAGACAGCAAAACAAATGTCACAGGGGTGATAACCCTTCCCTAGGTTTTCCAAAAAGCTTAAAATAGATTTTTTGGCTGGAGTTAACATGTTAAAAATATACCAGTTCAAAATTACAAACAAATTCTACTTAACAACAAACCTACAGTCCCTGTCTTGTTTGCACCGCCTGTATACTGCTGTTCAGAGTATATAGGGCCTGGGGGCCCCACACCTTTGCTTTTTTAATTTGGGTGTGGGGTTCCCCTTAATATCCATACTAGACCCAAAGGGCCTGGTAATGGACTGGGGGGGGGTACCCATGCCGTTTGTCTCACTGAATTTCATCCATATTGCCAGGACCCGACATTACATTAAAACCGCAAGCAGTTTTAAATGAATTTTTTTCCTTTAAAAATGACATTTTGTGCAGGGACTGTTCTAAGCACGGGAAACACGCGCCACTTTACAGGCATACTATAGACAACCCCCAGGTATGATATTTAAAGGAATATTTCACTTTTGTTTTACTTTAAGCATAATTAAAATCACTGCTCCCAAAAAAAAGTTTTTTTTGCATTGATACATGTCCCCTGGGGCAGGACCCGGGTCCCCAAACCCTTTTTAGGACAATACCATGCAAATGAGGACTCTTGATTTCTAACATTCGAGTCCTATAGATGTCAATGGGGTTCTAACGTTCGTGCAAATTTTCGGTCCGTTCGCAGGTTCTGGTGCGAACCGAACCGGGGTTGTTCGGCTCATCCCTACTCAGCAGCGATTGCGGGTGCCCGGCGGACATCGCAGCCTCCGGGCATGCGCATCGGCTCCATCGTCGCACAGCCTAGTGGTCTTAAAGCGGCCAACGTACACTACTGTGATTTGCCCAGGGGAGGAATCCTGCCGCAGTATAACTTAAATAAAGGCACCACCCATTTCCTTTTTACATATTCTGCTATATTCTTTGTAACATTTAAACAGTGATAGTGTTCCTTCATTTTTATATTTTTTAAAAGAAGCTCTTTTCTTATTATTTATAGCTTTTTTAACTTAGATACTAGGTTTTATTTTTAGCCTTTTAAACTTATGGAAAATATTTTGCAGTGTGTTCACATACAGGCTTTTTGAAGAATTCCCATTTCTGTTCATCTGTGCCAATATTCTCTCCCAGTCTTATGCCCCGTACACACGGTCGGACTTTGTTCGGACATTCCGACAACAAAATCCTAGGATTTTTTCCGACGGATGTTGGCTCAAACTTGTCTTGCATACACACGGTCACACAAAGTTGTCGGAAAATCCGATCGTTCTAAACGCGGTGACAAAAAACACGTACGTCGGGACTATAAACGGGGCAGTGGCCAATAGCTTTCATCTCTTTATTTATTCTGAGCATGCGTGGCACTTTGTCCGTCGGATTTGTGTACACACGATCGGAATTTCCGACAACGGATTTTGTTGTCGGAAAATTTTATATCCTGCTCTCAAACTTTGCGTGTCGGAAAATCCGATGGAAAATGTGTGATGGAGCCCACACACGGTCGGAATTTCCGACAACAAGGTCCTATCACACATTTTCTGTCGGAAAATCCGACCGTGTGTACGGGGCATAAGACTTGGAGAGCAGCCCTCATCCTTGGAAAATTTGCTCTCTTAGGCCTCATGCCCACGGACATTTTTACAACCGCTTTTTTTAAACGTTTTTTGCAGCCTAAAAACGCCTCTCCATGTTAGCCTACAGCCTCATGCCCACCATGGCATTTTTGAGCTGTAAATGGCGTAGCCATTTTGAATCTGCAAAAAAACCCAGGCTCAGTGCGTTCTGAGGCTCCAGCGCTAGAGCTGTAAAAATGTCAGACGCTGGTAAAAGGTGTTAAAGGCGATTTAACAAGGCTTAACGCTGTGTTAAGCCTTGTCCAGCATTTCTGTCTCTATTCAAAATCAATGGTTCCTTATGGGAGCCCATTGATTTGAATATAGGTCGCACCAGAAGTCGGATCAAGAGGATCCGACTTGCGGTGTGACTTATGTGCTGAGAATCTTGAGGGGGGAACGCGAAAATTAAAAAAAAAATTGCATGAGGTTCCCCCTAAGATGATACCAGGCCCTTCAATCTGGTATGGATCTTAAGGGGAACCCCACACCAAAAAAAAATGGCATGGGGGTCCCCCAAGATCCATACCAGACCCTTATCCGAGCACGCAGCCTGGCAGGTCAGGAAAGGGGGGGTGAGCGAGCGCCCCCCTCTCCTGGACCATACCAAGCCACATGCCCTCAACATGGGGGGTTGGTGCTTTGGGGCAGGGGGGCCCTGTGCCCCCCACCCCAAAGCACCTTGTCCCCATGTTGATGAGGACAAGGGCCTCTTCCCAACAACCCTGGCCGTTGGTTGTCTGGGTCTGCGGGTGGGGAGCTTATCGGAATCTGGGAGCCCCCTTTAATAAGGGGGCCCCCAGATCCTGCCCCCCACCCTATGTGAATGAGTATGGGGTACATCGTACCCCTACCCATTCACCTGGGGAAAAAAGTGTAAAAAAAAACCACTATATAGGTTTTTAAAGTAATTTATTAGGCAGCTCCGGGGGTCTCTTCCAACTTCGGGGGGGGTCTCTGCCAACTTCTCCGCTCTCTCTGGCCTCTTCTCCACTCTCTAAGGCCTCTTCTCCCGCTGTCCGGTGTCTTCTGCTGGGCTCCTCCGCTATCTTCTGCTTATATACCGCTCTTTTGCTAGTGGTTGCCTGATCTTTTCCATTGTCTTCTTCCCTCTTCTCTTCTTCCGATGTTGACTTAATGTTCTCTCTGGTTGTATTTCCATATGTGAGGTGCGCAACGACTTATATAGGCATGGGGCGGGGTCACCGGGTGATGTCATTATTATTATACAGGATTTATATAGCGCCAACAGTTTGCTCAGCACTTAACAAAATGAAGGCAGACATTTCAGTTACATTACAATTTGGTACAAGAGGAATCAGAGGGTTGTGTTCGTTAGAGCTTACAGTCAGGAATATTAATAGCCCAGTCATGTGAAGAATGAAGCCAAGATTCAGCAATACCAATTAAATCATAGTTCTCTTTGTGCACCAAAGCTTCCACTCACCTATTTTGCTTAGCAGACTTCTGGCATTGGTGAACAAACACTTTAATTCATTGTAACATTTTGCACATGTAGTTTGCATATTTTTTTATTTTAGTAAAAATAGTACCATTTCCAGTGGTTGTTTGTAACATACGAACCTTCTTATCACCTGCCATAGCCCTCCCTCATCTTTCTCCATTCCACCCACCAATACAGATTGACAGGGGATGAGTGGAACACTCTCCTGTTCGGTTCGCAGCAGAACATGCTGAACAGGCAAAAAATTCGGCAGAACACACGAACACCATTAAAGTCTATGGGACACGAACATGAATAATCAAAAGTGCTAATTTTAAAGGCTTATATGCAAGTTATTGTCATAACTCAGGGGACATGTATCAATGCAATTTTTTTTTTTTAAATGGCTGTTTTTTTCGGGAGCAGTGATTTTTTTTATGCTTAACCGGTTCCGGACCAGCTTCCGCAGTTTTACTGCGGCAGGTTGGTTCGGCTTCGCGAAATCACGTTACTATACGTGATGCGCGCAGCCGGATTCAAACAGGAGTTGATCAATCCACAGGCCTAGGCCAATGATATCTGGCCTGGACCTAGTGATCGCTCCTGACAAATGATATCCTTCCCCTGTCTGTGTAACTGTAAACACTGACAGGGGAAGTGATGTCATCTCTCCTCATGTCGGCCTTTTCATTCCAGAACGTGAGGAAAGAGCATCAAACAGTGAGTTGCACAACACTACACTGACACCAGGTCAGGTAGGCACACAATTCACCCCTGATCACACCCCCGATCACCCCCCCAGTTAACCCCTTCACCACCTGTCACTGTGTCACCCAATGCAGCAATCAGATTTTTTTTTTTTGATCGCTGTACTAGTTGTACTAGTTAAATTAGTGACAAAAATCAGTGTTAGGGTATTTAGTCTTAGGCCCAGATAGGTCTAGGGACCCCCCCTAACCCCCCCAATAAAGGTTTAACCCCTTGATTACCCCCTGTCACCTGTGATCACAGTATAAGTGTCATGGGTGACCCAGTTTAGCTAGTTTATTTTTTATAGCATCAGGGCACCCGCCGTATTTTACACAATAAAGGTATAACCCCCTGATCACCCGGCGGGTGAGCAAAGTTAGGTTTTAGTGTCAGATAGGGTCTGCGTTACCCCAGGCAGTGTCAGATTAGTGACAGTACCGCTAACAGCCACGCACGCACCAAACGCCTCCCTTAGTAGTATAGTGTCTGAACGGATCAATATCTGATCAGATCTATACTAGCGTCCCCAGCAGTTTAGGGTTCCCAAAAACGCAGTGTTAGCAGGATCAGCCCAGATACCTGCTAGCACCTGCGTTTAGCCTCTCCGCCCAGCCCAACCCACTCAAGTGCAGTATCAATCGATCACTGTCACTTACCAAACACAACACACATAACTGCAGCGTTCGCAGAGTCAGGCCTAATCCCTGTGAACGCTAATGCCCTGTACACATGATCAGACATTGATCGGACATTCCGACAACAAAATCCATGGATTTTTTCCGACGGATGTTGGCTCAAACTTGTTTTGCATACACACGGTTGTCGGAAAATCCGATCGTTCTGAACGCGGTGATGTAAAACACGTACGTCGGGACTATAAACGGGGCAGTAGCATATAGCTTTTGTCTCTTAATTTATTCTGAGCATGCGTGGCACTTTGTGCGTCGGAATTGTCCACACACGGTCGGAATTTACGTGAACGGATTTTGTTGTGGGAAAATTTTATAGCCTGCTCTCAAACTTTGTGTGTCGGAAATTCCGATGGAAAAAGTCAGATGGAGCCCACATACGGTCGGAATTTCCGACAACAAGCTCTGATTGCACATATTCCGTCAGAAAGTCCAACCATGTGTACAGGGCATAACAGCTTTTTTGGTAGCGTTTGAATCAGTCACTAACAGTCAGGATCTTTTTTACCTGTGAGTCTCACTAGTGTACCAGTAAATTTAGAGCCCAAAATAGCAAATCAAAGGTACACTAGTGAAGAGGCCTACACGTTTCTGAGCATGACAGATAGTGGAGAGGAAGTCACTCATCTGTCAGATTCAGGCTCAGAATACGAACCTGTAGACAGCAGCGGCACCCTGACAGATAGCTTTGACGACAGAGTTGCAGTCCCTGCCAAGGTCAGGCATACCAGACCCCGATCTTCTTCTGCTGTCATTGAGGTGCAAGAACCGCAGGTCCCTCATATGGAGCAGAGAGCCAGTACTAGCGCAACTATTCCTTCTGGTGAACTGGCAAGCACCAGCGGCCTAGTACATCCTGGTCATACATCCAGCACTGCAGTAACACTTGGTGACGTGGCGAGTCCCATAAGTGCAGTTCAAGCTGGCGAGGTGCTAAGCACGAGTAGTGTCCCACTGCCACCAAGAAGAAGACAAACACAGGCCCATCGAGCCCATGCCCTTCCTGCTGCATTCCAATCCTAATTGGGACCTCACCACTTCTGCAGCACCTGTACTTCCCCCATTCACTGGCCAACCTGGAATTCAGGTGGAAACAGTTGATTTTACGTCACTTGATTTTTATTCACTGTTTTTCACCGAGGATCTCTATAGATCTACTGTGGACCAAATCAATTTGTATGCTGGTCAATTCATCACCGCTAATCCCCAGCTGACCCTTGCCAGAGATTGGAGACCAATTACGGTTTCTGAATTTAAGACCTTTCTGGGCCTATCCCTCCTCATGGGCATAACCAAAAAGAGTGAGTTGCGGTCATATTGGTCCACTGACCCAATTCACCATATGCCTGTGTTCTCTGCCTCCATGACCAGGACATGATATGAGCAGATCTTGAGGTTCATGCACTTCAGTGACAATAAACGCTGTCATCCTCGGGGTGACCCTGGATTTGATTGGCTCTACAAAATTCAGCCCCTCGTAAACCACTTCAGCCAATGTTTTGCAGCCTTGTTTACTCCCGCTCAAGTTGTCTGCATTGATGAGTCCCTGATTACGTTTTCTGGCCACTTGTATATCAAACAGTATCTTCCCAGCAAGCGTGCCATATACAGGGTCAAAATGTATAAGCTCTGTGACAGGGCCACAGGCTATACATATGGTTTTATGGTTTACGAGGGAATATATAGTCACGTAGAGCCGGAGAACTGCCCTGACTACATAGGAAGCGCTGTTAAGATAGCATGGGACTTGGTGTGACCCTTATTCGGAAAGGGGTACCACTTGTACGTGGACAATTATTACACAAGCATGCCACTTTTTAGTCACCTTTTTGATTATGGAATTGGCGCGTGTGGCACTGTGCGATCTAATCGCCGGGGTTTCCCCCAAAGGCTTGTAGAATCCCGATTTAGACTGGGGGAGAGAGCCTGCTTGAGGTGTAATAATTTGTTAGCAGTGAAGTGGAGGGATTCATGGAATGTTTTCATTCTGTCCTCGCTTCACGCAGACACGGCAGTCAAAATTCCTACGGCAACTGGTGTTGTGGAGAAACCCCTCTGTGTCCATGAATACAACCTTAACATGGGAGGTGTGGACCTCAGCGACCAGTTGTTGGCGCCGTACCTAATTGCCCATAAGGTCAGACACTGGTACAAAAAAAGTGTCTGTATACTTATTTCAATTGGCTTTGCTGAACGCTCATGTGCTATACAGAGCTTCAGGATGGAATGGATCCTTCCTTAAATTCCAGGAAGAGATCGCAAGAGCCCTTCTGTTTCCAGACGGTGCTCTTGCCCAACTTCACAATCCAAATGCAGTGAGCCGGCTGCATGAGAGGCATTTTCCTTTTGTCCTCCCTGGTTCCCCTACCCAAAGAAACCCCCCAAAAAGATGTTGTGTCTGCAGCAAATGCGGATTTAGGCATGACACCCGCTTTTATTGTCCCTCCTGGCCTGACCAACCTGGTCTCTACATTGGTGAATGTTTCAAACGCTACCACACACTAGTGGAGTTTTAGCATAGGGTACAGCACCACACAGTCCTAGGTACACTAACACAGGGTCTTGGGGTCTCGAAAGATGTAATGGCCATCACATTTTGAGAGACCCTAATCTGCAACGTTCAATTTACAGTTTTTTTACAATTTTTATAAAAGTGAAAAAAGTGAAAAAAAAACACACACAAAACCACAAACAAATATAAAATAAAAAATCCAAAAATAGTTGCGGTTGTATTTTTCTCCTCTCTCTCTCTATTGTTCTCTCTCTTATGTTCGCTCTCTACTGTTCGCTCACTATTGTTCTATATCTATGGTTCTCTCTATTATTACTATGTTTTATTGTATTTGCTTTGCTGGTATTGTATGTTATGCTGTAATGTTTGTTTTATTGTTAGCCATCATTTGCTTAGCAGGTACGCCATTCAGCTGCAGAACAGGTTTATTTATCTTGACAGCAACAGCGTTTGCCCCCACGATACATAAAGCCATGACTCCAGTGATGTCGGAGGGGATTTCACCACCACAGTTAAAAAAAAAAGAGCATATATGCCGAAGCATGGGGGCAGCAGGGGTGGAGGAGCGATTTGCTCCTAACATTAGGGGCGGATTGCCCCCATGCTTCAGCATATATTTTTTAGGCCATTCAGCTGCAGCACTGATTTATTTATCTTGACAGCAACAGCGTTTGCTCCCACGATGCGTAAATCAGCAACTCCAGCGCTGTAGGAGGTGATTTCATCACTACAGTTAAAAACAAAATGGTGCATGTATGCCCATCATTAGAAGTGGGTGGATGAAGAGCGGTATTCTAATGGTGGGCATACCCACTGATTAATCTCTTTTTTTTCGTTCAGCCCACAGGCTGCATGAAAAAAAGAACATTACAATGTATGCCCAACAAGGACCAGCAACGTACTGGTATGTTGCTGGACTTTGAGTTGTTATACCAGAATGATCATCTTGGTATCATTCTTTTCAGCCAGCGGTCGACTTTCATATAAAAGCAATCCTAGTGGCTAATTAGCCTCTAGACTGCTTTTATAAGCAGTGGGAGGGAACTCCCCCCCTCCCACCGTCTTCCATGGTTTCTTGGGCTCTCCTGTCCCAACAGGGAACCCGAGAATGCAGCCAGTGGTTCAGCCAGCTGACCATAGAGCTGAACAGAGACAAGAATGGCTCCAATCATCTCTATGGCCTAAGAAACCAGAAGCTACGAGCATTTCATGACTTAAGTTTATAAACCTTAGGTTTATAAACAGCACCATTGGGAAATTGGCAAAGCATTTTATCACCCCGATCTTGGTGTGTTCAGATGCTTTGAGGGCGAGGAGAGATCTAGGGTCTAATAGACCCCAATTTTTTCAAAAAAGAGTACCTGTCACTACCTATTGCTATCATAGGGGATATTTACATTCCCTGAGATAACAATAAAAATGATTAAAAATAATGAAAGGAACAGTTTAAAAATATTAAAATAAAGCAAAATAAATAATTAAAAAAACCACCCCTATCCCCCCCTGTGCTCACGCGCAAAGGCGAATGCAAGCGTCGGTCTGGTGTCATATGTAAACAGCAATAGCACCATGCATATAAGGTATCACCGCAAAGGTCAGATCGAGGGCAGTAATTTTAGCAATAGACCTCCTCTGTAGATCTAAAATGGTAACCTGTAAAGGCTTTTAAAGGCGTTTATGCACAATTTTAAAGCATTTCGTGTTTGGTATCCATGTACTCGGCATAAGATCATCTTTTTTATTTCATCAAATATTTGGACAATATAGTGTTTTAGCGCATTCAAATTAAAAACAGTGTGTTTTTTTAAAAAAAAATCCGTTTGAAAAATCGGTGCACAAATACTGTGTGAAAAGAAATATTGCAACACCCACCATTTTAATCTGTAGGGCCTTTGCTTTAAAAAAAAAATATAAAATGTTTGGGGGTTCAAAGTAATTTTCTTGCAAAAAAAAAAATTTTTTTTCATGTAAACAAAAACTGTCAGAAAGGGCTTTGTCTTCAAGTGGTTAGAAGAGTGGGTGATGTGTGACATAAGCTTCTAAATGTTGTGCATAAAATGCCAGGACAGTTCATAACCCCCCCAAATGACCCCTTTTTGGAAAGTAGACACCACAAGCTATTTGCTGATAGGTATGTTGAGTCCATGGAATGTTTTATATTTTGTCACAAGTTTCGGGAAAATTACACTTTTTTTTTGTTGTTGCACAAAGTTGTCACTAAATTATATATTGTTCAAACATGCCATGGTTATATGTGGAATTACACCCCAAAATGCATTCTGCTGTTTCACTTAAGTACGGGGATACCTCATGTGTGAGACTTTTTGGGAGCCTAGCCGCATACAGGACCCTGAAAACCAATCACTGCCTTCAGGATTTTGAAGGGTGTAAATTTTTGATTTTACTCCTCACTACCTATCACAGTTTTGAAGGCAATAAAATGCCAAGATAGCACAAAACACCCCAAATGACCCCATTTTGGAAAGTAGACACCTCAAGCTATTTGATGAGAGGCATGTTGAGTCCAAGGAATATTTTATATTTTGCCACAAGTTGCGGGAAAATTAAATTTTTTTTTTGCACAAAGTTGTCACTAAATGATCTATTGCTCAAACATGCCACGGGCATATGTCAAATTACACCCCAAAATACATTCTGCTGCTTCTCCTGAGTATGGGGATACCACATGTGAGAGACTTTTTTGGAGCCTAGCCATGTACAGAACCAAGAAAACCAATCACCGCCTTCAGGCTTTCCATGGCCGTAAAATGGTGATTTCAGTTCCTCACTACCTAGCACAGTTTTGGAGGCCCTGAAATGTTAATAAAAAAACCTCCCCAAATGACCCAATTTTGGAAAGAAGACACTTCAAGCTTTTTACTGAAAGGCATGTTGCGTCCATGGAATATTTGATATTTTGCCACAAATTTCGGGAAAATTAAATTTTTTTTTTTTTACACAAAGTTGTCACTAAATGATATATTGTTCGAACATGGCATGGTCATCTGTGGAATTACACCCCAAAATACATTCTGCTGCTTCTCCTGTGTACAGGGATACCTCATGTGTGAGACTTTTTGGGAGCCTAGCCACGTACAAGACCCCAAAATCCAAGCACCGCCTTTAGGCTTTCTAAATGCGTAAAATTGTGATTTTACTCCTCACTACCTATAACAGTTACAGAGGCCCTGAAATTTCCAGATAACACAACCCCCCCCCCCCCCAAATGACCCCATTTTGAAAAATAGACACCCAAGGTATTTGCTAAGAGGCATGGTGAGTATTTTGCAGATCTCATTTATTTTTGAAAAGAAGAAAGAAAAGAAAAATGTATTTTTTTTTCTTTTTTCAATTTTCAAAACTTTGTGACAAAAAGTGAGATCTGCGAAATACTCAACATGCCTTCTATCACGTCGCGCGGAATGAAAAAGAAAAAATCCGCAACCGATCTGCCTCCATGGGAGGCTCCTGCCGTTTGACGCGCCTTGGCTTTTGACAGCTCTTATATAACTGAGGGCGGGGCCACCCGGTAATGTAACTGGGTAACTCCGCCCCCCTCTGATGCCACAGGACTTCCCTATGGCTTCCCCGTGGCATCAGAGGGGAGCGGGGTAACCCTTTATTTAACCGGGTTGCCTCACCCCCCTCTGATGCCATGGGAAAGCCATGGGGAAGTTGAGCTGCCACAAGCGAAGATGCATCAGACGGCGAGAGCCTCCCATGGAGGCGGGTCAGTTGCGGATTTTTTTTTCTCCTTTGGTCCGGGCGGCGTGATAGAAGAAGATGAATGGACATCGTGGGACATTTTTATTTTTTTACTTTTGAATAAAGGACTCGTCACACTTTTTTTGTGAAATGGTAGGGGTACATTTGTACCCCGTTACCATTTCACACAGGGGGGAGGCCAGGATCTGGGGGTTCCCTTGCTAATTCCGATAAGCCCCCTGCCCGCAGACCCCTACAACCACTGGGCAAGGGTTGTGGGGATGAGGCCCTTGTCCCCATCAACATGGGGCCAGGTGCTTTGGGGGGCTACCCCAAAGCACCCTTCCCATGTTGAGGGCATGTGGCCCGGTACGGTTCGGTTCAGGAGGGGGGGTGCTCTCTCGCCCCCCCCTCTTTTCCTGAGGCCTGCCATGTTGCATGCTCAGATAAGGGTCTGGTATGGATTTTGGGGGGATTTTTTATTAATGTTGGCGCAGGGTTCCCCTTAATTTCCATATTAGACCCGAAGGGCCTGGTATGGATCTGTGGTGTATTGCTTTTCAATGAGTGGTATAGCAGCAGCTGACAGGCGTTCATGAGGTGCTACTGCTGCCTCCTTATTTTTTACATTGCTAAATGGCAGTTTTACATTGTTGGACTATGCTGGTACTGCCAGCAAGTTTGACAGGCTGTGCTGCATGTCAAACTCTGCAGTCCCCAAGCTATCCATTGAGCTCAGTGCCTCTGACAAGAAGTGAGGAGAGGCACTGTGAGCTCATCCTCTCAGTCTGCTGCAAACAGAGTGTGCCAGCTTGTATTTAAACTGCTCGCTCCATGTGTAGCTTCTGACAGGCTGCACAAGGAGCCCTGTATCTCCAGGACCACAGGTGATAGGAGCCCCAAATTGACCAGTAGTGGATTACACCTTCAGCTACCTACCCCCTAAATTTGGGCTCTATGTGACCCCTGGTCGCTGAGCCACGACCCTCAAAGTCAATCTCTTTTTTTTTAATGATTTTTTTTTTTAAATGGGTTTATTTTAAGGTAAGGGGCCTGGAGCTGCAGCTCCAATAGCCCCTATGTAAATTGAGCCCTGGCTCTCAGGATGTTTTTCACATGCTCTACCACTTTTGTGAACTATTGCCTGTCCTGCCCATGCGGCCTTCTGTACGTGGAACTTACTATTCGGACAGTCAGAGCTAAGTTTGGTGAGTTATTGACTCCATTCCCAACACCTCCTTTGCTGAGAGATTCAAAAAACTTTGTTGTGAGACTTCCTTGATTTTTATGTTAAATAGTCCAGCCCTAAATGGGCTCAACAAGGAGCTGGAGGTTCACACCATCACTTAAAGCGTTTGTTAACCCAAAAACAAAAAATGGATCCTGCTCCTTTAGAACATGTTATATGACACAGTGCTTGTCCTGTGTCATTTGGCCCCCTGTAACAGCTAAAAAACCTGGCTGATCCTGCAAGTTTCTCCCAAACCCACTGTAAACTGACCACGGTGTATCATGGCTGCTGAGACCAAACACAGTGGTCAGTTTATGTGCCTCTGGCATCAGCAGCCTGCTATCCTCTCTGCTCCTGTGTCCTCCTCCCCCTTCCCTCTCTGTCTGTGTTTTAGCCGCCTCTCCAGCTGCTCTCATAACACTAACCTGTACACACCATCAGCACAGCCTCCTATTCCAGTGTCCCCCTCTGTGAATGATTTATAAATATAAATGCTGTAAATACCTAATTTAAGAGCCGAGTTTGTGATCACATGACCAGCCAGCACTCTCCTTCTCCCCTCCAGACTGACATCAGCAGAGGATCTCAGCCCCGCCCACTGCATCTCTCAGAGGAGGAAAGGAGAAAGCTGGCCAGTCATGTGATCAAAATCTCGGCAGTGAAATTAGGTATTTGCAGCATTTATTTTTATAAATCACACAGAGAGGGATTCTACAATAGGAGGCAGTGCTGTTGCTGTATACAGGTTAGAGTGGCTTAACAACCACTTTAATCAAGTTTACCAAATTATACACAGAGGTTTATACCAAAGGTCCATAATATGGCTTCATTTGCACATTTGATAAAGTTTGGATGGCTAGTTGAGGCAAAAATGTTAACATTTAATTTCAAATAATTTAAATTAAAAACATTTTTAGGAATAAAAAAAAGATTATTAGTTGTTAATAAAATGATCATTTAGGATTCCAGATCCATATCCAGCTTACATAATTTACACAATTATGAATTTAATTCACTTTACTTGTTTTTTGACACTTGATATTATTTTATTATATCTTTTTATTATATTGGGTATTTTTTTCATTACATTGATATGCCCTGTACACACGGTCGGATTTTCCAAAGGAAAATGTGTGATAGGACCTTGTTGTCAGAAATTCCGACCGTGTGTGGGCTCCATCACACATCTTCCATCAGAATTTCCGACACACAAAGTTTGAGAGCTTGCTATAAAATTTTCCGACAACAAAATCCGTTGTCGGAAATTCCGATCGTGTGTACATAAATCCGACGCACAAAGTGACACACATGCTCAGAATAAATTAAGAGACAAAAGCTATTGGCTACTGCCCCGTTTATAGTCCCAATGTACGTGTTTTACGTCACCGCGTTCAAAACGATCGGATTTTCCGACAACTTTGTGTGACCGTGTGTATGCAAGACAAGTTTGAGCCAACATCCATGGGAAAAAATCCATTTTGTTGTCGGAATGTCCGATCAATGTCCGACCGTGTGTACAGGGCAATATAGTGGTATAGTGGTAATATACTGTATGCAATACCAGCAAGTACATTAGCTTTTTCTGCATGTATTTATTTTCATCCCTAATATTCTGCTAAGTCTAGAGTGTTTTAGTAATGTTCTTTTTTTCCTTCATTCCCTTTTTGCGGGCCCTTGCAGGTCCATAATATCCACTGCCCCTCCTAAGCTGCTGGCTATTATTAATGGCTCCCGTCAATTCACCTGCACCCATGGGCTTAAAAGCTAGTTCTGTTTATTATAGGACAACTTGACAAAGGTGGTGGGGCCCCTGAAACACCTAGTACACTCCCACTCTCTGACTTTGGTGTTTGCTGTGAACGTGGAGGACGGCTGTAGGTGCTGCCGCTTATTGTATCTGGGGGATCCAGCTAAATAATGTTTGTCTGCTTATTCTCCCCCATCAGTGGCATTACATCTTATTCAGTATGACATCTCCCTCTGTGTTCAAGATGACATCCTTGTCTTTGATGTGCACGTGGATAATATTTTAATAAATAAATGGTCACTACGTTTTATTAATCCTAAGCCCTGGCAATTTTGTTTCTCTAATATGTTACCACTAATCTCTTCCTGATCTGATGTGCCTAGGAGCTACGGATTCTTATCTATCTTCACTGCATGTGCCTAAGAGCTGTTTATCCACCCTACAGTCATATCCATCATCTTTACTAGTAGACTAGTGAGCCTAGTATCATATGCAATTAAGACCTGTACTCTGTTCTTGTTTAACAGTAGATTGGGGGTCATTTACTATAGCGCTATGGCGCTAATTCGTGCAAATTGCCGTGAATTAGCGCTAATTCGTGGCAATTTAGCGCAAATTAGCGCTAATAGCGCTAATTCGTGCTAAAGCGGTATTCACTATAGCGCTGGTGAGAAAATACTCCCAAAATCGAATTTACTATAGCTCCCTGAAACTAAATAGCGCCCAAACCCTTACTCTGCTAAAACCTAGAGAATTGCACATGGAAATAATGTTTAGAGCATGATATAATTGCCTAAATGGTACTGAAATATGCGGTATATTATTTAAAGATTATCTGCTTTTAAACTGTGTGAAAAAGTGATTTCTACACTGAAATATCTTTAAAAGTCTGAAAAGTGAAAAATTCCCCGTTTTGGACAACTAGGTGCCAACACAACTGAGCATGCTCAGACCTGAAAATAACTCTCATTTTAACTCAAGTGTCGATTTTACCCGGAGCTATAGTAAATACCAAAATGAGAGCTAATTAGAGAGCATTTTTTGGGAGTTAAAATCTGCTCTAATTTGGGGGGGCAGGAGGCGGAGCCTAGCGGAGCAGACATGCATTGTTAGAGCTCCACACCGCTGAGGAGAGAAGAGAAGGACAAAGCGGAGCCTGCAGACTCAAAAGGTATCCATTTGAACCTTTTTGCCCCTGGGAACAAACTGTGAAAGTTTGGGCAGGAAATATGGTACTGGGAGGAAACCGTGGCAGAAATAAAAATCACCTCACAAAGAGCTCACAGGCACTCACTGCAGCTGAAGCAGCTCCAGTCACCTCACAAGATACAGCATCAGGGCGCTCTCACAGACAGAAAATGTCACAGCAAGACTCTCCATTTGAGTCAGATACAGAACAAATCCTCTCACAAACTTCTCCACAAGCCTCCTCAGTATCCCCAGTAATATTATTACAATTTGAAAAGATGCTTCATAAGGCTTTAAAACAAACCTCAGACCAAATAACAAAAAGCCTAACCAAAGAAATAAGAGAGCTGGGAAACCGCACCGCAGCCTTAGAAATAAAAATGGATGAAATTGAAATTACAACCCAAGAAAATATAACAGAATTGGAACAATTAAAAAAAGAGAATTTAATACTTCAAACTAAGCTCGAAGATTACGAAAATAGAGCCAGACGTTCAAACTTGCGCATAAGGGGAATACCTGAAACTGTGACAGACCTGCAATCTACTATTACTGCTCTATTACAAGAACTAAAGCCAGATATCCCTATTGAACGTTTAGAACTGGACAGAGTACACAGAGCCCTCACAGCCAAAAAGAAAGATGGACCCCCACGTGATATAATCACAAAATGTCATTATTACAGAACGAAAGAACAAATACTAATTGCTGCAAGAGAAAAAAAGGAACTTAATTTTCATGGACACAATTATCAAATTTTTGCTGACCTATCCCAACTTACTATTACTAAAAGACGATCCATGAAACCCCAACTAATGGAACTGCAACGCCACAACATTATGTATCAATGGGGCTTCCCCTTTTCAGTCAGATTTAACTACCAAGGTACAATTTACAGAAGCAGATCATCAGATGAACTACAACAAACCCTTTTAAAATTAAATCTGACAGAACCCACAAGCAGCAACACTTCCACACGCAAAAGAATGGCATCATCTTCACCTTCAGGCAGCACCCAGAAAATTTCAGAACAAAATGGGAATCATCATTCTCACAAAAGAGGCCGTTATGCCACATCATCCATGGACCAAGAAGATTCATTGGACTGACATCCTAATTCCTGATATCTCTTCATTTATTATACTAAGAGATGGTTCTCTATAAAAAACCTGTATTTATAACTGAATGTAACTGCATTCTGATAGTCACACACTGTGTGGGATCATGTTACATTCCAGTTATATTTCTTATTACTTCTGATTCATATAGCCTTAGAATATATAAGTGAAATAAGGAAATTCTTGTTCAGTTATATATTATCAGGTAATAATAATAGATTTATTACTTTTTAGGACAAATATGTTCAATAATCCAGAAGTAATGGAAGCTTTTTCTTTCTTTTCTTAAAACAAATATATTATTACCTAACTAGTTCCTAGAATTATGTTTTTGTTTATTCTAATCTGAAGCAATACAACCTCAATTTTATGAGTTAACATATCTAAACAGTTACATATGAATAAAATATGTAATTGTTTACTCTAAAAGGGTTAAAATCCCAAAATAATTCAAACTATCTTCATCAATACCAAAGTTATTAACAGTACCTTTCTAACTGAATTATTTAGCCTAGGGCAAGACTAACCATATACAACCACCCTGGAATAAATAATTTCAACAAAAACTATATTCTGCACTCCAATTAATGAAACATCATTTTGATGTCTTTTGACATAGCACTTCTCTCTTGTAAGCGAAAGATCCGTGTACCCCCATTAGCCCTCCTCATTCTCCCAACCATATTATGTGGGAGTGTGACGAAGGCACTTATTCCCCTGAGAGAGATATTTATTCTGTTTCACGGGTAAATTGTGATTACTTGCAAAAAATAATTTATACAATGTATCATCTAATCTCATATGTTTTTTGTTTACTCTTTACTCCAGAATTCACTGGTTTCTTTTCTATCTATTCATCTCTTCAGTCCACACAGGTTGATCTGCGCAGTCAGCTCTGCATAACAAAAAGTAAGTCAAAACTATTTGATCTATTGCCATGGCACCACTGAATATACTTTCCCTGAATATTCAGGGAATAAATGTCCCTCAAAAAAGGACCAAAGCCTTCCGTACTTTCCATAACAAGAAGGCTCACATAGTATGCCTCCAAGAAACACACTTCACCAAAGATTCTACTCCAAAATATATTTCTCCTTTTTATCAACAAATTTACACGGCTTCTGCCTGTACCAAGCAAAGGGGAACTCTAATTGCATTTCACCGATCCACACCATTCACCTTATCATCAGAAATTAAAGACCCAGAAGGTAGATACCTGATACTCATGGGTTATATAATGGATACAGCAATCACGGTGATTTCCTACTACGCTCCTAACAAACAACCTACACCATTCCTCTCACATATATTACAAGTGATTAATACACACAAAATAGGAACAGTGATAATGTGTGGGGATTCGAACCAGGTCCTCCTCCCATTTCTAGATAAATCACCTTTTACACCATCCAAAATAACCTCTAGATTACCTTTTTCTCAACTTCTTTCCAAATACAGTCTGGTAGATTCATGGAGAGAAAGTAACCCAATGAAAAAGAAATTCACTTATTTCTCGCACCCTCATCAAACCTTCACCAGAATAGATCATATTTTTCTAACAATAGGAATGATACCAGAAATTATTGCATTAGATATAATTCCGATTCCGTGGTCTGACCATAATGCAGTATACACTACTATAGCCTCAGCCATACCAAAAGCGCATGACCCAACGTGGTACTTACCGGACATAATGCATAAAACACCCACTACATCAGATGGCCATTGAACAAGCTTTAAAGGAATACATATCAATTAATAATACAACAGACATCTCCCCAATAACACTGTGGGAAGCTCATAAGCCTGTCTTGCGTGGTACAATACAAAGACAAATGGCACTATTTAAACGGGAACGCAAAAATCTAGCAAAAAAACTAGAACTCAATTTTAATGCAGCCTACATATCATTTCAAGATAATCCATCTCAGAGTACAAAATCTCATCTGGAAAAATCTAGATTGGAATACGATCTATTTCTCACTGAGTCAGTTGATAAATCCCTCAAACGCTCCAAACACAATTTCTACATGAATACAAACAAACCAGGTACATATTTGGCTCGGGCATTAAATTCAGCTAACAAATCTTTCAAACCAATACGTTTGAAATTATCAAAAAATGTTTACACTTGTAATCCAGTTAAAATAGTCCATAAATTTCACTCACATCTCGCAACTTTATACAAGACAAACAATGAATTTAATCCTACAGAGGCTGAATCCTTCTTCTCAAAAATAACCTTACCTGAGTTATCTCAGAATCAAAAAACCAGTTTGGATGAGCCTATAACTATAGATGAAGTTGCTAACGCCATAAAAGACCTAAAACTTAACAAAAGACCAGGCCCAGACGGCTACTCGGCTTTATACTATAAAACATTCTCAGAAATACTCTCTCCCATTCTCACTAAAACTTTTAACAAACTTCTAGATGGATATTCTTTTCGGCAAGAAACACTAATGGCAATTGTTTGTATGATCCCAAAACCCCTTTCTGATGATACTTCCTGTGTGAATTATCGGCCTATCTCTCTGTTAAACCTCGATTTTAAATTATTAGCAAAAATAATAGCAAAACGCCTCAATAGCATTATAGGAAAATTAATACATAGAGATCAAGTAGGCTTCATGCCAAATAGACAGGCAGGCAATAATATACGCAGGGCAGTGTTATTGGCACATATTGCTAAAAAACAGAAAATCCCTTTATGTTTTCTATCTCTCGATATTAAGAGGGCATTTGACACAGTATCCTGGCAATATATGCAATATTCATTACAAAAATGGGGTTTTGGATCCCACTTTTTAACATGGATCAAAGCATTATATAATAAACCCAAAGCCTATATAAAATATGCTGGATACAAATCTGAAGCCTTTAATATCGAAAGAGGTACCCGACAGGGTTGCCCATTATCTCCCTTATTATTTGCCCTTATACTCGAACCCATGGCCCAATACATCAGAACAAACCAAACTATAACTGGCATTGAAGTAGGAGGTATTACACACAAATTATGTATATTTGCAGACGATATATTACTTTTTCTATCATCACCACAGGTCTCTGGTCCTAACTTAATACCAGCTCTTGATGGATTTGCAGCCCTATCGGGCCTTATGATTAATCCTAAGAAATGCCTAGTGCTTAATATTTCACTCACAAACATGGAATTGATCCCGGCTAGGGCTGCACTCCCATTCACATGGGCAGAAAAATCAATCCCATATCTTGGAATTCATTTAACAGCATCTCATTCTGACTTATTCTCAACCAATTATCCTCCTGTATTAAGACAGATCACAAATCTAATAAAACAATGGTCGCAACTTCCTTTATCCTGGATGGGGAAGATTAATGCAATCAAAATGACTATTCTACCCAAATTGCTTTATCTATTCAGAGTCCTCCCTATTCCAATTCCTTCCTATTTTTTGAGAATAGTACAAAAAAGAGCAACTTCGTTTATATGGGGCTCTTCTAAACCACGTATACCTATACACACACTACATCTTCCCAAAAATAAAGGAGGCCTGGGATACTCTAATTTTACTAACTACTACAGAGCAGCACATTTGGCCAGTCTGTCCAAATACCATGCAAAACAGGAAATCCCATTATGGGTATTTATAGAGGCTTCAGAAAATGACCCTCTATTAATATCAAATTTATTATGGCTTGATCCTAAAGACCGCTTTAAAATTCATAATCCCATAACTAAACACTTCTTATCTCTCTGGGATAAACTAAAAACCAAATATCAGTTACAATCTCCACACAATCCTCTCCTTTCTTTTATCAGAAATCCGGCCTTTTATCCGGCATGGATCTACCCAAATTCTTTTAAAGCTTGGACAACATCAGGCATTCAGACACTAAATGACTTTATAGCATCTAAATCATTCCTTTCATTCCCATCGCTTAGAGAAAAATATGATCTACCAAACTCTGAGATATTTAGATATCTCCAAATCAAAAATTTCTATACACCATTCCTAAAGGGGGATACACCATTATCCCAATTATCCATTTTTGAATCAATCTGTACAAAAGATCCATTTGCTAAAGGTACAATTTCATCACTTTATAATCAATTATATGGAGTAGCAAATCTTAATAGACCCTCTTACGTTCAGAGGTGGGAGGAGGACCTGGGACGAACTTTAGAAGACACGGACTGGTGTAACATATGGCTCACATCTAAGTCATCTTCACCCAACATCTTAGCACTGGAGACAAATTATAAAGTCCTAACTCGCTGGTACCTTGTACCCGCTAGAGTGGCAAAATATTCACCTAATACTTCAGCTCTTTGTTTTCGAGGATGCCCAGAAATAGGCACATATTTACACATATGGTGGACGTGCCCAGTAATCCAAACCTTCTGGAAGGAAGTCTTCGTGATTGCATCTAAAATATTTAAAAAAATAATACAACCAGATCCATATTTAACTTTACTTAATCTAAAACCGGAATGGTTAACACTCTCTCAATTCAAACTAATGATCCAACTAATAACGGCTGCAAAACAAACAGTGGCCAAGGCATGGAAATCTCCTACATTGGTACTAGCAGAAACAATTCACAGAATGAATAATACAATGTCCCATGCTAAGATGGTAGCCATCGATCAAAATCAAATTCCAAAATTTGAAAAACTTTGGCATCCTTGGATAAAACAACAGTTCCTGTCAAACTTCAATGACTCTGTCCTGTTGCCATGGTAACAGATTAAATGACTTACAGAGACACCCATTCTAAGGCTTCAAAGAGAACTAAAAAGAATAATAAACTGACGAGCGGGACAACCTTGTGGACCATACCTCTACCTTTCAACCCTTTTTCTTCTTTCTCTTTCCTTTTCTCCACCTTACGATTAAAGCTCATTATCAGAATTTATTTGACCTATATACACTCTACTTGTAAACAATATGTACAGTAGGTATAAATCATTTAAATACCTACAAAAGTAACTAAGGAAATTATATATATCTTTAATTTAGGTTTACGTGAACCCAATGTTTAATATTTGAAATTTCATGATATTTATCTATATAAACCCTACTGTAAAACAATGAGCTTACTTTATAGATCCTAGTAAACTTACTTTATGTAGCTTTATAACATTGTATACTCAATAAACTTCTTTTGACAAGGAAAATCTGCTCTAATTTAGTCCAAATGAAGTTTCAGTCATTGATTCTAATGGAACAATTCTAACTTTCACAAAAAAACCTTTTAATGTTGAGATGAAATGTATCTTTCTGTGAAATAAATTTTCCTTTGCAACATTGTTGCTTCTACTTAAAATATTTTGATTGTAAGAATGCTACAATGTGGAATGTTTTGATGTTTTGTTAAAATATATTTTTTTTTGTCACTTTCACTTGTTACTCTTTATCTCACAACAATCTTTACCCCAAACTCACACAGGTGTCTTTATAATCCACAAACAATACCATTGCTGATGAAAATTTAAAATGAATCACAATTTTTTGTGCTTTTTATTATTTCCAAATATTCATAATTTGAGCCCAAAAATGTGATAGGTGTACCAACATCAGAAAGCAAAATGTAATTCCCAAAAATTTGAGGGTAATATTCTACTCTCACCCACAAAAAAACACCAAATATCACAGAATAAATCAAGAAGAATAACTCTTGAGTAATGTAATTCCATCACTTGTATGTCCATAGAAATGCAGTATTTATATGTGTATTTATGTGTAGTTATGTGTAGGAGGGTCTCACATGTGGCAGCTCTGTGGCTTAGGGGTTAGAACTTCTGCTTAGTATCTCTGAGGGTCTGGGTTCAAATTCCAACCATGTTACTTCATGTAGAGAAGTTGTCTCATCTCCCAGGTCCTATAATTATGTCTAAATGTAGTAGTTATGTGTAGGAGGGTTCCACCACCATTGTAAGTCTTTTCCAGATACACTATATAGCCAAAAGCATTGGGACGCCTGCCTTTACACACATGAACTTTAATGGCAGCCCAGTCTTAGTCCGTAGGGTTAAAATTTGATTTGGCCCACCCTTTTCAGCTAGAACAGCTTCTGGGAAGGCTGTCCACAAGGTTTATTGTGTCTATGGGAATGTTTGATCATTCTTCCAGAAGTTCATTTGTGAGGCCAGGCACTGATGTTGGATGAGAAGGCCTGGCTCACAGTCTCTACTTTAATTCAGCCAAAGGGTGTTCTATCGGGTTGAGGCCAGGACTCTGTGCAGGCCAGTCAAGTTTCTCCACCCCAAACTTGCTCAGCCATGTCTTTATGGACCTTGCTTTGTGTACTGGTGTGCAGTCATGTTAGAACAGGAAGGGGCTTTCCCCAAACTGTTCCCACAAAGTTAGGAGCATGAAATTGTCCAAAATGTCTTGGTATGCTGACGCCTTAAGAGTTCCCTTATCTGAAACTAAGAGGCTAAGCCCAACCTCTGAAAAACAACCCCGCACCATAATCCCCCTCCACCAAATCATTTGGACCAGTGCACACAGCAAGGTCCATAAAGACATGGATGAGTGATTTTGGGGTGGAGGAACTTGACTGGCCTGCACAGAGTCCTGACCCCAACACAACAGAACACCTTGGGGATGAATTAGAGAGGAGACTGTAGGTCAGGCCTTCTCGTCCAACATCAGTGCCTGACCTCACAAATGCACTTGGAAGAATGGTCAAACATTCCCATAGACACACTCCTAAACTTTGTGGACAAGAAGAGTTGAAGCTGTTATAGCTGCAAAGGGTGGGCCAAATGAGTTTTGAACCCAATACTAATACTGGGATGCCATTACAGTTCATGTGTGTTTAAAGGCAGGCATCTCAATACCTAGGCCAATATACTGTATATTGCTTGTGACACTGAGCATGGCTATGGACTTAGGGCAGAGATGCAGAGAACATGTGTGGGGCTGCCTGGTGGCTAAGTGGGTAGCAGTTCTGTCTAGCAGCACCTGGGATGTTGGTTCAATTCCCCAACATGCTAATGCTTGTGTTGAAGTTTATATGTTCTCCCTGTGTGGGTTTCTCACCGCAATCCAAAGACATGCTGGCATTTTATTTGTCTCCTGTCAAAATAGGTTCTAATGTAAGAAAGTTAATTTTGGACTTTATATTGGAAGCTCATTGCAGCCAGGGACTGATGTTAATGTTTATTAGCACTAATCATGCCCAGGGACTTGGACATTTCAAATTTTAGGGTTTACACTGCACAGGTATATATGCTTAGAAAGCTGTTGCTTTGTTTATGTGGATGTAAATGGACTTTGATCTTTGGCCTGTAGTTGGAGATTTGATGCACATAGCCAAGGCTAACACAGTTGCAAATACTATTATGTGTTCCTGCTCATCAGGTGCAATCACTTTAGACATACATGAAGAGACAGATTGAAAGATACTGGTGGGCGTGTACTTCTATTGGGTGTGTCAGTGTGCTAACAATACAACCTCTCTTATATAAAGGCCTGCAGTAGGGGGGTTCGTTTGGCCTGAGAAGGTCAGGTTTTTTGTTGTGGGGGAGAAGGAATGATATTGGGAGATTTGATGAAATTCTTGTGCATTTTTTCAATCAAAAGTGGGTTTATGTGGCCATGCTGTCAATGTTGTGCGTGTATTGTTCCTGTCTGGTCATGCAAACATAGTTTGGAAGCATCTGCTGACCTACTCTTTTTGATCTTGTTTAATCCTGTACACCGAAATGCAGCTTCCAGCAGAACATGGTCACCAATGTATGTATGTGTGGATTGTGGGCTGGTGGTGGGTGTTTTGAATAAGTCTTTTGTAATATTATGTTGGAATGCTTTGTAAGAATGACTGTTAAGTATGTTTCTATAATCTTGCAGATAATAATGTGGTGTGTTGCCCGTTATACACTGAAATTAAAGCTGTGTCCACTCTAAGGTTTTGTCTAATTTTAGATTGTAAGCTTCTATGAGCAGGGCCCTTAAATTTCCGTTGCTAAATGTAGCACCATATATCCTGTCAATTTTTTTGAAGCTAGTAAATGTAAATATTTTTTTTCTGCTGGTAAAATAAAAGTACATTGAGCTTTTGTTGTGGTGTGGTTTTTTTTTTTTTTTCCTTCTACTTTTCTTTCTCTTTAGTTTTTGTGGGTGGTGGTTTTGGGAAAGTGCAATATCTCTTATATTTTATTTCAATATGTATTTGTGCACCAAAAAACTAATCTCTTTGCCCTGGTTCACATGCTACTTTGAAATTGCGCTACTTCACTTGAAGTAGCACGATTTCAAAGTTGCAAGGTCAGCGTGATTTCAGGTGGCTTCATACACAAATGTCTATTGAAGTCGCACCTGAAATCGGCAAGAGTAGTGCAGGAACTACTTTAGCAAATTGATGCGGTGCCACAAAAAAAGTTGCATCGGTTGGAACAGTGCCATTGCCAATAGTCATGTGATTTGCTCTCAAATCGCATGACCAATCGCTCCAATGTAAACCTAGGCTTCTGCACAACTGCAAGTTATATATAAAGATTCCACCTTTATCATTAACAGCTGTGGAGAATTGCAGGTAATGAATTCAGCTGGTGGATAGGCAGTGTTTGAATGTGTCAGCTCTGGTTCACATTGGTGTGATTTGACATGTCAAATCTGTGGCAATTGCACTGTTCTAATTAGTGCGATTTGTATTGATATTGGTGCAGAAACCTGCACTCATGTTTCTGATGTTGCCCCCACAGTCAGGACTGACATGCAGGAATTAAATTGTGGGAGTTCAGCTGAACGCTTTCCTCCTGCTGTCAGTGTGAACCAGGGCTTAAACTGGGCCTTTTGCCTTTGTAATTCACCTGCTGCTAACCCAGGGACACCATTTCTTATCAAACTCCCTTAAGTTTAGCTTCAAATATATGTAGAAATACAGATTTGCATATCTGAAAATAAAAAATACTAATCATGGTTGAGATCAAATATTCGCAGCTGCAATCAAAAGCGTGGTTTCACCTTCTGACCTGGAAATTAGTCATTGTATGCACCCGGAAGTTCCTGTGCTGGTCATGATCTCCATCTAGGTGGACATGGCGAGGTCTCTTTAGCAGAGAGGAGGTGCTGCTCATTGGCTGGGTAAGTGTAGGCTATGTACTTGTACTTAATCAATGCGGGGGTGGATGTCATGGTTAGATTTGGTGTGGGTGGGGTTCATTGATTTGTTTGGCATCACCACACATTTGCTTCCGTCCCATGTGCACACATCACTTCCTGCATTTGTTCTGCTGATGTAAATCAGTAAGGACTATGCAAGTATAAATGAGAGCTCCTTTTATTAAAATATATATGACTTGTTTCACAGCTGGGCGAATTTTCCAGCAAATTTGGACCTCTGAGTTGCATGACAAGTTGTACCCCATGATTCTCAATGATAACCATTCATATCTGTGCTACTTTAGGTCGCACCAACTTCAAAGTAGTCCCTGTACTACTTTGGTGTGACTTGAGGTATATCAGGTACAATATTACACCAGCATTCCCAGAAGTTGGGGCCAAGTTGCAGCGGCAAAGTGGCAGCAAAATAGTGTGACTTTCAGGTCGCAGCAGTGCGAATGAGATTCAAGGATAACACCTTTGAATTTGGCCCTATTGTCACTTGTGCATCCTGAAGGTGTAGCAAATTCGTCCCTGCGCTACCTTGGTTTGACTTTGATGCAATTTGAGGTCCATACACCACAAGATTACACAGACATTGCTTCAAGTCATGACAAAGCTGTGCAATTTTAAGGTCGCACAAGTGCAAATGGGGCCTTATTCAAAGGTGTTATCAATTAATTGCATTAGGTTACTTTCACACTTGGGTGACTTTTCATGGAGCTTTGGACCTCAGAGTCACATGAAAAGTTGTCCCCCTTGATTTCCATGCATATTTATTAGAGCTGCACGATTAATCGTCATCGTGATTTTTTTCCCCTTTACAATCTTGAAAAAAGCGTTTCACGATTCTTGCTATGCAAAGAACTCTCTCTGCTCTTCTGAAGCCACAGCCGAAAAACCAGGAAGTCTGCCAAGAATTAGAACATTCTTTATCAGTGAACTTAACTAGAAACCTTGTAACAATTTGTCAATTAAATAGAATTCTGTGTAAGTGAGGAAAGTTTAACCACTTAAACACTAAACATTTTTCTGACATTTGTTGGTTTCAGGTTAAAATCTTTTTTTTTTTTTTGCTAGAAAATTACTTAAAACCCCCCAACATTATATATATATTTTTTAGTAGAGACCCTAGAGAATAAAATGGGGGTTGTTACAATATTTTATGTCACACTGTATTTGCGCTTTTCAAATGCAATTTTTTTTGGAAAAAATTACTTTAATGAATTAAAAAAAAAAAAAAAAGAAAAGTTAGCCCAATTTCTTGTGGGATAATGTGAAAAATGTTATGTCGCGAGAATCATGATCTTTTTATTCTAAGCAAAAAAATTGTGATTCTCATTTTGGCCAGAACCGTGCAGCTCTAATATCTATGCAATTTCACCCATGTTCACATAGGTCTGAATTGACATGTCAAATTGTAGGCCAAATCGGCGCCTATTGATGGCAATGGAACTGTCCGAATTGTGCGACGCCACAACGATTCCCAAAAGTAGTTCCTGCACTACTTTGGGCGACTTCAGGGGGTGATTTATTACCTCCCGACTTTTGAGATGGGTAGAAGGGACACCTATTAGCAAAAGTAGGTAGGCATAGGACACCTTCTTAAAGGAGAACAGTTGGGACCTATGTGATTTCACTAGACATCTGTGCAGGAAAGTGTATTGATGTCTCTGAAATCGCTGACAAAGTCAGGCTGAGTCACACTTGTGCAACTTTGGACATCAGAGTCGTATGACAAGTCATACCCCATGATTTTCAATGTGTACCATTCATATCTGTGCGACTTCAAGTAACACTGACTTCAACGTAGTCCCTGTAATACTTTGGTCTGACTTTGATGCGAGTTGAGGGCCATAGACCTCAAGTTTACACAGGCATTCCCTGGTATTGCGGCAAAATTGCTGATGCAAAATTGTGGGAAAGTTGCGTGTCTTTCCCTGCGACTCCTGCGTCCATAGACCTCAAGATCACACAGGCATTGCTTAAAGTCGCATTAAAATCTCGCAACTTTCAGGTCGCACAAGTGTCGCACAGTGCCTAAGTCACTGTGCTGAGTACTATTTTATACCTAGAATATAAAGTAGTCCCACCATCAAACACTAGTAAACATATGTTCTCAATATAATTGTGCTCAAATGGCTGAAAATCACACAGATGGTATCACCTACTGAAAGCTTGCATTGTACTCAGCAGCATATGCTGAAAAGAGGCAAATGCCTATTAGCCAATGCCACATCGGCATGAGCATGGTTGTTACTATAATATTAATGCCTGAAATGCAAAACATTATTGTATAGAATCAAACATTAGTAAATGTATTTTCTCTGTAGGTAAGTGCTCAGCTCTGTAGCATAGTGGTATACCCTGCTGCCCCCAAAAGTTCAAGCCATGAATTCAAATCCCACTGACAGTATCACCTCCTGGAAGTGTGAATTGTACTCAGAAGCATAATTAGCCAAAGCACATCAACTTGCTTTATTCCATGTTTTAACTCTTCAAATGCATGCAATGGTATGTACTTATTCAATAATATTATGGTATGGAATTCCAAAATTCAAGGAAAAAAATGTCTTATGGTCCCCCCAGTACATACCAGGCTCTTCGGTATGGACTTTAAGGGGAACCCCACACCAAAATGTAAAATAAATTTGATGTGGGGCCCCCCAAAATCCATACCAGACCCTTATCCGAGCATGCAGCCTGGAGGTCAGGATAGGGAGGGACGAGTGAGCACCCTCCCCTTCTGAACCTTACCAGGCCACATGCCCCAAAGCACCTTTTCCCCATGTTGATGGGGACAAGGGCCTCTTCCCGACAACCCTGGTCGGTGGTTGTCGGTCTGCAGGCAAGGGGTTTATCAGAATCTGGAAGCCCCCTTTAAAAAGGGGGCTCCCAGATCCTGCCCCCTATGTGAATAGGTATGGGGTACATTTTACCCCTACCCATTCATCAAAAAAAGCAGTGAAATGTAAAAAAATCAATAGCCGGTTTTTGACAAGTCCTTTATTGTAAAATAGCTCCGAGCTGTCTTCTTCCCTGAGCCATCTTCTCCAGATGCTGTCTCTCCCTCCTCCATCTTCTCCCCGAGCTGTATTCTCCCAGAGCCGTCTCTCCTGCCACCGCCATCTTCTCCATCTGCTGTGTTCTTCCGCACCGCTGGTTACCAGCTAATAAAAAAAAGCTGCTCTTCTTCCATGGTGGTCTTCCTTCGCTGTGTTGTCACCCGCTGTGTGGCGTCTCTTACATAGCCATGGAGTGGACTCTCCGGGTGACATTATCGGATGGCCACAGAAGACTGCCACAAGAAGAGCGGCTTTTTTTTTATTAGTGGGTAACCGGCTGCGCTGAAGAACACATCAGCGGGAGAAGATGGTGGCAGCAGGAGAGACAGCTCGGGGAGAAGAAACATCAAACACTAGTGAATGTATTTTCTATGTATGACTGTGCTACACCCAATAGGCTAGCAGTCAGCACTTCTACCTTGAAGAACTCATGGGTTCAAATCCCACAGAGAAATACTAAAAGATTGAATTGGTGAAAAAAAAAACAAATGACTATTAGCCAATTAGCCAAAGCAGCATATGCTGTAAATAGGTGAATGCCAATTAGCCAATGCACTTTAAATTTGGCTGATTCTATTATATTAACTCTTCAAATGCATGCAATGATATGTAAGTATTCAATACTATTATGGTGTGAAATTCCAAACACCACACACTAACTAATGGGCAGATTAAATTTTTTTGTTTGTTCATTTTAATTCTCTTGTGCACCGAAAAAATAAACACAGCTGGGGGATGGTAGGTTGGCTGGTATTTGAACTTGTACCATGAGTGCTGTGGAGACATCTGAGCAGACTACTAAGCCATTGTGCTAAGTATGAGACCTGCATAATAGCGTAGTATGATTAAAGAATGAATATAAATAATTACCACTTTAAAGTCACCTAAATTAAAAAATAAAAGACAACATACAACAAATAGGTAACCTAAATGTTTAATACATGTAACTTTACAGAATAGCAGACATTACTATGTGATAATCATTCATAAGTGCATTAGTTAGTAAAAGAAGGAAAAAACTAGGAATACTAATTGCAACATACATCAATAGATGCACACAAGGTAGAGCACATCTCACATAAAAATGTTTCTTTCACATACATGGATCATGGTTACAGTGCAGTACTATATAACAACTTGGTAGGAATTGGCATTTGCATATACGCGGAAGCGCTAATTAGCGCCAGCTTAGAATTTACCAACATGTGTTTCTCACTAATAGCGCTAATTTTTCATTCGCACATTCGCCTGTTGAAATTTTATTTGGCTAAAATGGGAGCTATTATTTGCCATAGTGCCCAGTACTTCCTGGCACTATAGAAAATGACCCCCATAGACTTTAACGGTGTTCGCGTGCTCGAACAAACTTTTTTCCTGTTCACATGTTATGGTGCGAACCGAACGGGGGGGGGGTCGGCTCATTTACCTAGCAGTAAAAAGGGTCGCTGGTTCGTATTCCCAACCACACCACAAGACTACCTGCCGGGAGTTTGCATGTTCTCCCTGTGCCTGCGTGGGTTTCCTCCGGGTACTCCGGTTTCCTCCCACACTCCAAAGACATGCTGGTAGGTTAATTGGCTTCTGTCTAAATTGGCCCTAGTATATGAATGTGAGTTAGGGACCTTAGATTGTAAGCTCCTTGAGGGTAGGGGCCCATGTGAGTGTATAATGTATATGTAAAGCACTGTGTAAATTGACGGCACTATAGAAGTACCTTAAATAAAAATAAATAAGTCTTCACTAATATTATGGTGTGAATCTCCAAAACACCATACACTAGCTAACAAGCAGTTTACATTTGATAAACTTTATTGTATGGTATATAAACCATCAAACACTAGTAAAAGTATTTTGTATATCTAATTGTGCTCAGCCCAATAGGCTAGCAGTTAGCACCTCTATCCTTCAAAAATTCAGGTATTGAAAGACTCATGGGTTCAAATCCCACAGAAGAATCCTAAAAGATTACTATTGGTGGAGAATTACTGTTAGCCAGTTAGCCAATTAGCCAAAGCAGCATACAGTGAATGTCAAGTAGCCAATACACTTTAATGTGGTTGATATTATTGTATTAACTCTTCAAATGCTTGCAATGGTATGTAAGTATTCACTAATATTATGGTGTGAATCTCCAAACACCACACACTAGCTAACAAGCAGTTTACATTTGATAAACTTTATTGTATTGTATATAACACATCAAACACTAGTAAAAGTATTTTGTACACATAATTGTGCTCAGCCCAATAGGCTAGCAGTTAGCACCTCTACCTTCAAACATTTAGCTATTGAAAGATGGGTTCAAATCCCACAGAAAAATCCTAAAAGATTGCATTGGTGGGAAAAGGAGAATGCCAGTTAGCCAGAGCAACACAAATATATGTATATATATATATATATATATATACTGAAAATGGGCTGTAGCCAATGCACTTTAATGTGAAAGTTTTTATTGTATTAACTCTTTAAATGCATGCAATGGTATGTAAGTATTCAATTATAATATGATGCGACATTCCAAACACCACACACTAGCTAAAGGGCAGTTTACATTTATTTGTTTGTTTATTTTAATTCATTTGTGCACTGAAAAATTAAACACAGCTGGTGGATGGTAGGTTGGCTGTTGTTTGAACTCATACCATGAGTGGTGTGGAGATATCCAAGCAGACCACTAAGCCATTGTGCTAAGTACAAGACCTGCATAATAGTGTAGTATTATTAAAGAATGAACATAAATAATTACTGCTTTATAGTCAACTAAATTAATAAATAATAAATCAAAAACATGAAAAAAACAACATACAACAAATAGGTAACCTAAATAATTAATACATGTAACTTTACAGAATAGCAGACATTACTATGTAATAATCATTCAGAACTGCATTTCTTAGCAAAGGAAGGAAAAAAAAAACTAGGAATACTAATTGCAATATAAATCAATAGATGCACGGGAACTAGAGCACATCTCTGATAAAAATGTTTCTTTCACATACATGGATCATGGCTACAGTACAGTGCTATATAACAACTTGATAAGAATTGGTATTTGTATATACGCGGAAACGCTAATTAGCGGCAATTTAGGATTTACAAACGTTTGTTCCCCGCTTATATCGCTAATTTTCATACGCAAATTAGCCGGTTTTGTTTCCATTTGGCTAAAATGGGCTCTATTATTTGCCATAGTGCCCAGTACTTCCTGGAGTTATAGTAAATGACCCCCATTGTTTCTGTTTTTTTAGTTGCCATTTCATTGTTTAATTTTGGACTGCCATTTGTTTGTTGTTTTAAAGTGAAGCACAGAAAGAAAAATAATGGGACTTTATCTATGCCTCAGATAGTAAATCCAAACAAGAAAAAGTAATCATTACATTTTATTACTACATAATAAAGGTCATAAACGTATCAAAAAACACTCCCTGATAAATACAGATGGGGTGTCAAGGCGGTCGCTATATCAAGGTTGGTGCGTTTCACGGTAAAGCCTCCGCTTCCTCAGGACTTTACAGACCTCTGGATATTCCAATATCATTACAATGCCATAAAAGACACTGAAAATATAAAACAGCAAATAACTAAAATTACAATATTTCTACCCCCAAAAATAAAAAAAAGTATCCATACCCCTTGAAAAGTTCCACATTTTGTCATGTTACAATGTTACAACCAAAAACGTAAATGTGTTTTATTGGGATTTTATGTGATAGACCAACACAAAGTGGCACATAATTGTGAAGTGGAAGGAAAATGATAAAAATGGTTTTCCAAATTTTTTACAAATAAATACCTGAAAAGTGTGGCTTGCATTTGTATTCAGCCCCCTTTACTTTAAGGTTGGGTTCACATTATTGTGAATTTGAAAGCGGTTTCTCTGCATCCAGTTCGCAATAGCAGGAGATTTTGACCAGCTCTCTATGGAGCCGGTTCACTTATCTCCGCTACGGGGGCGGTCAGGAGTTCTACCCCCGCCTGCACCGCCTGCACTGGAACCGCTGCTCTCGGAGTGTTACTGCTGCCCAATCAAGTGTAATGGACAGGCAGGTCTCCCTCCTAAAGAGGGGGTGTCTGGAGGCCCTGGACTAGGGAAGCAGGTGTCTTAAGGCCCTGGACTATGAGAGGGGGATCGTGGAGGCCCTCTGGACTAGGATAGAGGGTGCCTGAAGGACCTCACAGTTTCAGGGAGAAAGAGCCTGGATCTAAAGCCTGGGCTGGGGAAGAGCCTGCCTGGGCCCTGGAGGGTGAGTTCACAACATAAACGGGGACATTTATCAATTGTCTCAAGTATTGCCAAACAGGAGCAGAGAGACAGGTTGTATGATAGATTTATTAAAGGAGAATACAGCCAAAGCCTTTTTGGTTGTACTTCTTCTGTTGATCACAGCAGTTTATATTGTTTTGCACTCCTGTGACCCATTTTCAGCTGACATTGGGCTTAAGCCTGGTGATGTCACAGAGACGGTCCAGGCTGGGGAAAAGATCGCAACCAGATGGTTGGGATTCACTCATATACCTGGACCGGCATCTAGCTCAGCCTTTCAGCAAGACACTGAGAGCCTGAGCTGGCCACTCCTGCCCCCTCCACAGCCCAGTGTTTCAGTGAGCATGGGGGGGGCAAAGCAGAGAGTCAGAGACTGACAGAGACTGACAGCCACCAGTCAAAATTTGACATGCAGACAGGAAGAAATGCATGTATTCAAATGCAGAGTGTCTGCAGTCAGGTCTGTGCACTCACTTCTATGGGTGAAGCTCTCTGGTGGATGCAGATGCAGCAAAAAGTGGCACAGCATACAGGACCTGTCTCAGCACCTGTCTGAATGAGCCCTTGGGGGAATTTATCAAAACTAGAGCTGACAGAATTTGGAACAGCTTGCATGGCAACTAATCAGCTCATAGCTTTCATTTCTATTTCAATATTTTTATTGAATATTTCAAAGATAAACATAGTACAAAGCAAAAAAAGAAAAAAAAAAAAAAGGGGGCAATATAATATAATATACACAGTCAACTGAAGTACATTTGGAAAAGTGGTTCATTGTGGTCATTGTTAATCAATCATCAATTTTTTGGAAGCAATTAAAGTCAACTTAGTGAAGTAACCTCTGGTGTTGTCAAGATCATTTGGACCATATAGACCAATGTTTGTCGAATGTAGTACAGTGCAAAGAATTTATTGCTATAAGGCATTCAAACATGTAGTTCCTGTGCACAGCTTTGGTAACGTCTGATAAATTTATGGCTGTTGTGGATTTCCAATTACGTAGAATCAGTAATCGCGTCTCCATCAATATGTGAGTTATGACTGGTCTGAAGTCTGCGTGGAATTTTTCTATGTTTAAGTGGAGAATTGCCAAAGCTGGATCTGGGAATGTAAGCATTTCTGTTAAGGATGATATCATTTGGAATACTTGGTTCCATAGACTTTTAACTGTGGGGCAATGCCAAAGAATGTGTAAAAGGTTCCCAATTTGTCCACAAGCCCTCCAGCAATGTGGTGATGATCCAGGGAAGTAGTTTGTGATTCTATATGGGGTGTAATGCCATCTGTTTGCTATTTTAATTGCTAGTTCCCAGTGTTTGACACAGTGAGAAGCTCAATGTGTTTCTTTTGATGTGTATTGCAATTGTTCTACTGTGAAGGTAGTATTTAAGTCTTCTTCCCATTTTTTCATTGCTATAGTTTTAGTAAATGTATGTTTGTCTCTTATGACGTTGTAGAAGCAGGATATTCCTTTCATGTCTTGTTTGGCTGTAGAGTAGAAGTACCATATTTTGCATGGAAAGGAAATTATCAGGTGAGAATGCGATTTTAGGAAGTGTGTGATTTGTAAGCATGTAAATAGCCTGTCATTAAGAAGTTTTTATTGTGTTATAATATGTTCTACAGATTTGTGTTGTGGTCCAGTGTAAAGGTCTGATATATGTGTGATACCTTTGTGCATTAGGTCTTTAACGTTCATCATTGGGATCATGGAATCTAGTAGAGTCAAAGGCAGGTCATATTTTGTGTCATGTGTGTCTCTGTGATTATGTTCCAGTAGGAATCTCCAGGCTCTTAAGGATGCCTGCATTGGGGGAGACATTTGTTTTGTGTCCCATGGTGTCCACCTGTCACTCAAAGTTAATAATGTCAGATTGTTAGTCGGTGCTAATGTTGTTTCGATGTCCACCCATAATGGTGTGTCAGTTTTTTGGAACCAATGTTTAATTTGGTCTAAATGTACTGCCCAGTAGTAATCAAATATGTCCACTAGTCCCACCCCACCTGCTTTCCTATGGAAGGTGAGATTATTTCTAGATCATCTGGATTTTTTTCCATTCCATATATACCTCCAACCGAGGGTTGCTATACTGTTAATGTAGTGGTGAGGAATGTGGATCGGTAAAGTGCGGAACAGATATAATATTTGCGGTAATATCAACATTTTATAAGCTGCGACTCTACCCAGCCATGATATTTAGTTTTTTGACATATCCCTGAGTTGTGTTTCCAGTCTGGTTATCAGTGGGACCACATTAGCTTTGGCAAGCGCTGAGGTTTTATTTGTAATAGTAATTCCTAGATACGTGATGCTGCCCTTGCTCCATGTATAGGGTAGCTGTGATTGTAAAATAGCACGTGTGGAGGGTGATACACCTACGTCCAATATCAATGATTTATTGAAATTAACTTTATAATAGGATATGCCCCCAAAA
This sequence comes from Aquarana catesbeiana, assembly GCF_042186555.1. Classification (NCBI taxonomy): domain Eukaryota; kingdom Metazoa; phylum Chordata; class Amphibia; order Anura; family Ranidae; genus Aquarana; species Aquarana catesbeiana. Next base: position 204,367,977 of record NC_133330.1, read on the forward strand.
TCAATGAGGATTTTGTGGGCTTGTTTTAGGGATGTTAGCAGATTGGTCAGGAGTAGGATTACATCGTCTGCAAAAAGATTGATGGTATGTGTGCTAGTACCAAACTGGAAACCCATAACCCAGGGGTGTGTTCTTATAGCTTCTGCCAAGGGTTCAATCATCAGGTTAAATATGGTCGGAGAAAGCGGGCACCCCTGCTTGGTACCATTAGTAATATTGAAGGGTGTGGATAGAAAGCCTGCAGAGTATACCTGCGCTGATGGACACAAATACAGGGCCATAATGGCCTTTAATATGGAGCCTCTGAAGCCATATTTGTTTAGAGTCATTTCCATGTAGGTCCAGTGGACTCTGTTGAATGCCTTCTCTGCATCAATAGATAGCAGCAGAGAAGGCGTTCAAGTTCTCTCAGCATGATGTATCACATTAACAATTCTCCTAGTTGCATCAGAGGTTTGTCTCCCCCTCACAAAACTCATCTGGTCGCGCTGTATAATTGTGGGAGTAATATTTGTCAGTCTTTTGGCTAAAAGTTTAGCGTAAATGTTGGTATCTGAGTTGAGAAGGGAAATGGGTCTAAAGTTGGCCGGATTGTTGGGTTCTTTACTAGGGATGAGCTTCGAGTTCGAGTCGAACTCATGTTCAACTCGAACATTGGCTGTTCGCAAGTTCGCCGAACAGCGAACAATTTGGGGTTTTCGCGGCAAATTTGAATGCCGTGGAACACCCTTTAAAAGTCTATGGGAGAAATCAAAAGTGCTAATTTTAAAGGCTTATATGCAAGTTATTGTCATAAAAAGTGTTTGGGGACCCGGGTCCTGCCCCAGGGGACAAGGATCAATGCAAAAAAAAGTTTTAAAAACGGCCGTTTTTTCAGGAGCAGTGATTTTAATAATGCTTAAAGTCAAACAATAAAAGTGTAATATCCCTTTAAATTTCGTAGCTGGGGGGTGTCTATAGTATGCCTGTAAAGGGGCGCATGTTTCCCGTGTTTAGAACAGTCTGACAGCAAAATTACATTTCGAAGGAAAAAACCCATTTAAACATACTCGCGGCTATTGCATTGCCGACAATACACATAGAAGTTCATTGATAAAAACAGCATGGGAATTCCCCACAGGGGAACCCCGAACCAAAATTAAAAAAAAAAAATGACGTGGGAGTCCCCCTAAATTCCATACCAGGCCCTTCAGGTCTGCTATGGATATTAAGGGGAACCCCGGCCAAAATTAAAAAAAAAAATGATGTGGGGTTCCCCCTAAATTCCATACCAGACCCTTATCCGAGCATGCAACCTGCAGGCGGTGGGGTTATCGGAATCTGGAAGCCCCCTTTAACAAGGGGACCCCCAGATCCCCCCGTGTAAAATGGTAAGGGGGTACTTACTCCTACCATTTCACTAAAAAACTGTCAAAAATGTTAAAAATGACAAGAGACAGTTTTTGACAATTCCTTTATTTAAATGCTTCTTCTTTCTTCTATCTTCCTTCATCTTCTTCTGGTTCTTCTGGTTCTTCCTCCGGCGTCCAGCATCTCCTCCGCGGCGTCTTCTATCTTCTTCTCCTTGGGCCGCTCCGCACCCATGGCATGGGGGGAGGCTCCCGCTCTTCTCTTCGTTTTCTTCTCTTCTTCCTTCTTCTCTTCTTCTCTTCTTCATTTTCTTCTCCAGCCCGCTCCGCAGCCATGCTGGCATGGAGGGAGGCTCCCGCTGTGTGACGGCGTCTCCTCGTCTGACGGGTCTTAAAAACGGGGGGTGGGGCCACCCGGTGACCCTGCCCCCCTCTGACACACGGGACGTGATGGGACTTTTCCCCGTTATTTAAGAACCGTCAGACAAGGAGACGCCGTCACACAGTGGGAGCCTCCCTCCATGCCAGCATGGATGCGGAGCGGCCCGGAGAAGAAAATTAAGAAGAGAAGAAGAGAAGAAGGAAGAAGAGAAGAAAACAAAGAGAAGAGCGGGAGCCTCCCCCCATGCCATGGGTGCGGAGCGGCCCGAGGAGAAAAAGATAGAAGACGCCGCGGAGGAGATGCTGGACGAGAACGCCGGAGGAAGAACCAGAAGAGCCAGAAGAACCAGAAGAAGAAGATGAAGGAAGATAGAAGAAAGAAGAAGCATTTAAATAAAGGAATTGTCAAAAACTGTCTCTTGTCATTTTTAATATTTTTGACAGTTTTTTAGTGAAATGGTAGGGGTAAGTACCCCCTTACCATTTCACACAGGGGGGGCTGGGATCTGGGGGTCCCCTTCAGGTCTGGTACGGATTTTAAGGGGAACCCCGCGCCAAAAAAAAAAAAAAATGGCGTGGGGTCCCCCCAAAAATCCATACCAGACCCTTATCCGAGCATGCAACCTGGCAGGCCGCAGGAAAAGAAGGGGGACGAGAGAGCCCCCCCTCCTAAACCGTACCAGGCCACATGCCCTCAACATTGGGAGGGTGCTTTGGGGTAGCCCCCCAAAACACCTTGTCCCCATGTTGATGAGGACAAGGGCCTCATCCCCACAACCCTGGCCGGTGGTTGTGGGGGTCTGCGGGCGGGGGGCTTATTGGAATCTGGAAGCCCCCTGTCACAGACCTAGCCAGGACAGAGGCTGTTGGAGAGGACTGTATGCAAGCCTGTTGCCTTTTGATTATGGGCCCTGGATTTTCAATGGATTCATTCTGTTGGGACACATCCTGTGAGGAGATGATGGTGTCATCAACTGTGTTTATGTTAATTGAATGAGCTAATGACATTGTCCTCTATACAATGTAGGAGACGGGACGACTGCCATTGTGTTGATATAACTGTGTGAAGCTCGGTGACCACAAGTCTGGGCGAAAGGTCATGTCTCAGTCACCTAGGCTGTATAAAGGATTAGATAATTAGCTCATGTTAATTAGGTTACGTTTGTATTGTTAGAGTAATCTTCTCCTGTGTATCTAAGACTGTATTCTGGTTCTGAATAAAGTCAGTTCTTGGTAGCAACAAGCAAGTGTCGCCTTGTGTTGTGCTCAGAGAGGTTGGGATATCTGTATACAGACTGGGAGGAAGTGGTATATGACGGAAGCACTCAAGCGGAGTGTGGGACGTTCCGTGACATTGGTGGCAAGCAGCGGGAAAGCTTCCTGCAGTCTGGGACATCCAAACTTCCATCTGGATCCAAGGTCCAGATAGCAGGAGAGGAGAGGTACAGATACCAGCAGCCATGGATGGGGAATTCAGAAGGAGGTTGCGAGAGATGCAGATACAGCACAGAGGACCAGTATCAGAGCAGGTCCTGCTGGGATGGTGTGATTCTATTCGCTGCAAACTCTGGAAGGAAGTGCTAGCCCATGAGCAGCGACACCAGGGAAAAGTTCTCCCCTCCTTTGAGGAAAGGTATTGGTCGCAGTACGGACTGCGGGTGTGGTTTTTGGGAGAAAAACCACACAAGAAGCAGACAGCTGAATTAAGCAGGCTGGTCTGGGCAGAGATAAAGCTGGATGAGAGCTACAGAGCCCTCCGGTGGCATGTATCCCAAGCATGTCCCTGGATAGCGGATGACAGCCCAACGGAAGGCTTAAGCTACGGCGGCTTGGGACTGTTGTTTGTGAAGCTGACAGGGGACCCTAACTTTGGGAGTGATTTGGAGCGGCGGGTGGACGAAATCATGGATTTCAGAGAAGGGCTACTGAACATTTCGGAAGTGCACTGGGCACAGGAAGATTTGGAGTTTCTGGCCGTTCAGGAATGGGAGCTAGAGATCGCCTACAGACGGCTGCTAGACATTGCTCAGTGCCAGGGCTGGGCTCCCTTTGCCTGGGACTATCAGGAAATACCAGCTGACAACCCTGAAATCCTGGCTGAAGAGTCGGCAATGTGGCAGAGCAATATTGTGCTTTGCCAACCTGCCCCCACAGCTATGGAGGCGGAGGTCTTATGGCGGATGCAGCAAGTGCTGACTGACCTTGATGATCCTGTTTCTGCATGAGATGATCTTGGATGGAGGAATGTGCCTGTCCAGCAGCATGCCAGAGAATCTGCAGTGGAAAATCTGGAGATTGCCATCCCCAAAGCTGAAGTGCTGACAACAGGGCAGAGCTCTGCTAACCTCTGCCCAGCACTGATAACATCTTCTGGGTTCCATGGACAGGAGATTGTGAACCTCCATCCCCAGACATCAGTTACAGAGACATGGGATTTGATAGACTTTTCTGCTGAGGAAGAACAACCTGATGAGCCTCCAGCAGAAGAGCTGCTATCAGGGCCAAAGTTCACTGTGTTCTGCCCAGCACCAACAGTGGCTTCAGCCTTCCTGAGAGAAGAGGTAGTCGGCCTTTCTCCCACAACACTGACAGGGACATGTGATTTTCTGCCAGCAGCATCTATGGAGTTAAAACAAACTTCTCCAGCTGAAGATCTGGTAACTGAACAGATGGTCCAAGACCTCTGTCCCACACTTTTACCAATTCCAGAGACTGGGGATTTAATAGACGTTTCTGTAGAGGAGGAACCACCTGGCAAACCCCCAGCAGAAGTGCTGGCAACAGGGCAGAGTGCTACCAACCTCTGCCCAGCACCGGCAACAACTACAGAGTTCCAGGGAGGCGGGGCAGTTGGCCTCCCTCTCCAACAGTTAGCCGGAACAGATGGTGTGGGGTTTCCAGCAGAAGGGCTGGCAACAGGGCCGAGGACTGCTGGACTCTGCCCTCAACTAACAGAGGATGGATTTCCTGTGAAGGTGGATGGGACTTCAGTCTCCACCTGTATACCCCAGGGATGCTGGGCAGTGGGCCCCGATCCCCAACAGCATGACAGAGTGAGCCCAGACACCCTGTCTTCTCTCCAGCGGCAGAAAGGATTCCAGGGAGAAGAGCCAGTCCAGGCCTCTCCCCAGCGGCAGATATGTTCTCTGAGAGAGGCAGAGGTTGGCTGGGTGAGTAATACTCTGTTTGGAACAATTTGTTTGGGGTACGGTGTGGGTACAGGCAGAAGAGGACTGGAACTATGGACTAACTTCGGAGTCAACCTGTCTGGGGTCTCCTCCTGTGTTAGTCTCCTGCCGAAAGGGGAGAAATGTCACAGACCTAGCCGGGACAGAGGCTGTTGGAGAGGACTGTATGCAAGCCTGTTGTCTTTTGATTATGGGCCCTGGATTTTCAATGGATTCATTCTGTTGGGACACATCCTGTGAGGAGATGATGGTGTCATCAACCTGTGTTTATGTTAATTGAATGAGCTAATGACATTGTCCTCTATACAATGTAGGAGACGGGACGACTGCCATTGTGTTGATATAACTGTGTGAAGCTCGGTGACCACAAGTCTGGGCGAAAGGTCATGTCTCAGTCACCTAGGCTGTATAAAGGATTAGATAATTAGCTCATGTTAATTAGGTTACGTTTGTATTGTTAGAGTAATCTTCTCCTGTGTATCTAAGACTGTATTCTGGTTCTGAATAAAGTCAGTTCTTGGTAGCAACAAGCAAGTGTCGCCTTGTGTTGTGCTCAGAGAGGTTGGGATATCTGTATACAGACTGGGAGGAAGTGGTATATGACGGAAGCACTCAAGCGGAGTGTGGGACGTTCCCGCGACACCCCCTTTAACAAGGGGACCCCCAGATCCCGGCCCCCCCTGTGTGAAATGGTAAGGGGTACCCCTACCATTTCACTAAAAAACTGTCAAAAATGTTAAAAATGACAAGAGACAGTTTTTGACAATTCCTTTATTTAAATGCTTCTTCTTTCCTCTATCTTCCTTCATCTTCTTCTTCTTCTGGTTCTTCTGGCTCTTCTGGTTCTTCCTCCGGCGTTCTCATCCAGCATCTCCTCCGCGGTGTCTTCTATCTTCTTCTCCTCGGGCCGCTCCGCACCCATGGCATGGGGGGAGGCTCCCACTCTTTTCTTCATCTTCTTCTCTTCTTCATCTTCTTCTTCTTCTTTTCTTCTCTTCTTCTCTTCTTCATTTTCTTCTCCGGGCCGCTCCGCAGCCATGCTGGCATGGAGGGAGGCTCTCGCTGTGTGACGGCGTCTCCTCGTCTGACGGGTCTTAAAAACGGGGGGCGGGGCCACCCGGTGACCCTGCCCCCCTCTGACACACGGGACATGACGGGACTTTTCCCCGTTATTTAAGAACCGTCAGACAAGGAGACGCCGTCACACAGCGGGAGCCTCCCTCCATGCCAGCATGGATGCGGAGCGGCCCGGAGAAGAAAATGAAGAAGAGAAGAAGAGAAGAAGGAAGAAGAGAAGAAAACGAAGAGAAGAGCGAGAGCCTCCCCCCATGCCATGGGTGCGGAGCGGCCCGAGGAGAAGAAGATAGAAGACGCCGCGGAGGAGATGCTGGACGAGAACGCCGGAGGAAGAACCAGAAGAGCCAGAAGAACCAGAAGAAGAAGATGAAGGAAGATAGAAGAAAGAAGAAGCATTTAAATAAAGGAATTGTCAAAAACTGTCTCTTGTCATTTTTAATATTTTTGACAGTTTTTTAGTGAAATGGTAGGGGTAAGTACCCCCTTACCATTTCACACAGGGGGGGCTGGGATCTGGGGGTCCCCTTCAGGTCTGGTACGGATTTTAAGGGGAACCCCGCGCCAAAAAAAAAAAAAATGGCGTGGGGTCCCCCCAAAAATCCATACCAGACCCTTATCCGAGCATGCAACCTGGCAGGCCGCAAGAAAAAGAAGAGGGATGAGAGAGCCCCCCCTCCTAAACCGTACCAGGCCACATGCCCTCAACATTGGGAGGGTGCTTTGGGGTAGCCCCCCAAAACACCTTGTCCCCATGTTGATGAGGACAAGGGCCTCATCCCCACAACCCTGGCCGGTGGTTGTGGGGGTCTGCGGGAGGGGGGCTTATTGGAATCAGGAAGCCCCCTTTAACAAGGGGACCCCCAGATCCCACCCCCCCTGTGTGAAATGGTAAGGGGTACCCCTACCATTTCACTAAAAAACTGTCAAAAATGTTAAAAATGACAAGAGACAGTTTTTGACAATTCCTTTATTTAAATACTTCTTCTTTCCTCTATCTTCCTTCATCTTCTTCTTCTTCTGGTTCTTCTGGCTCTTCTGGTTCTTCCTCCGGCGTTCTCATCCAGCATCTCCTCCGCGGTGTCTTCTATCTTCTTCTCCTCGGGCCGCTCCGCACCCATGGCATGGGGGGAGGCTCCCACTCTTCTCTTCATCTTCTTCTCTTCTTCATCTTCTTCTTCTTCTTTTCTTCTCTTCTTCTCTTCTTCATTTTCTTCTCCAGGCCGCTCCGCATCCATGCTGGCATGGAGGGAGGCTCCCGCTGTGTGACGGCATCTCCTCATCTGACGGTTCTTAAATAATGGGGGGTGGGGCCACCCGGCGACCCCGCCCCCTCTGACGCACGGTGACTTGACGGGACTTCCCTGTGATGTCACGGGGAATGCCACAGGGAAGTCCCGTAATGTCCCGTGCGTCAGAGGGGGGCGGGTTCACCGAGTGGCCCTGCCCCCCGTTATTTAAGAACCGTCACAGGAGGAGACGCCGTCACACAGCGGGAGCATCCCTCCATGCCAGCATGGATGCGGAGCGGCCCGGAGAAGAAAATGAAGAAGAGAAGAAGAGAAGAAAAGAAGATAAAGAAGAACATGAAGAAGAGAAGAAGATGAAGAGAAGAGCGGGAGCCTACCCCATGCCATGGGTGCGGAGCAGCCCCAGGAGAAGAAGATAGAAGACGCAGCAGAGGAGATGCTGGACGAGAATGCCGGAGGAAGAACCAGAAGAGCCAGAAGAACCAGAAGAAGAAGAAGATGAAGGAAGATAGAGGAAAGAAGAAGCATTTAAATAAAGGAATTGTCAAAAACTGTCTCTTGTCATTTTTAACATTTTTGACAGTTTTTTAGTGAAATGGTAGGGGTAAGTACCCCCTTACCATTTCACATGGGGGGGCGGGATCTGGGGGTCCCTTTGTTAAAGGGGGCTTCCAGATTCCGATAAGCCCCCCGCCTGCAGACCCCCACAACCACCGGCCAGGGTTGTGGGGATGAGGCCCTTCTCCTCATCAACATGGGGACAAGGTGTTTTGGGGGCTACCCCAAAGCACCCTCCCAATGTTGAGGGCATGTGGCCTGGTACGGTTAAGGGGGGGGCGCTCTCTCGTCCCCCCCTCTTTTCCTGCGGCCTGCCAGGTTGCGTGCTCGGATAAGGGTCTGGTATGGAATTTAGGGGGACCCCCACGTCATTTTTTTTTTAAATTTTGGCAGGGGTTCCCCTTAATATCCATACCAGATCTGAAGGGCCTGGTATGGAATTTAGGGGGACCCCCACGTCATTTTTTCTTTTTAATTTTGGTTCGGGGTTCCCCTGTGGGGAATTCCCATGCCGTTTTTATCAATGAACTTCTATGTGTATTGTCGGACCGGCAATGCAATAGCCGCGAGTAGTTTTAAATGGCTTTTTTCCTTCGAAATGTCATTTTGCTGTCAGACTGTTCTAAACACGGGAAACATGCGCCCCTTTACAGGCATGCTATAGACACCCCCCAGCTACGAAATTTAAAGGGATATTACACTTTTATTGTTTGACTTTAAGCATTATTAAAATCACTGCTCCTGAAAAAACGGACGTTTTTAAAACGTTTTTTGCATTGATCCATGTCCCCTGGGGCAGGACCCAGGTTCCCAAACACTTTTTATGACAATAACTTGCATATAAGCCTTTAAAATTAGCACTTTTGATTTCTCCCATAGACTTTTAAAGGGTGTTCCACGGCTTTCGAATTTGCCGCGAACACCCCAAATTGTTCGCTGTTCGGCGAACTTGCGAACAGCCAATGTTCGAGTCGAACATGAGTTCGACTCGAACTCGAATCTCATCCCTACTCAGCAGCAATATCCCAGCGCTTTTTTGGACCCGCCAATTAGCACAACTCGAGGCATTGCAGGCCTCACATGCCTCACAGCCTCCGCCCCGCAGGCCTCATCCCTGATTCGATTAGGAGCACGCAGACTCACTAGTGGACGGCGATGGCACCAGCGCTCCACACCCCAAGCCTCCTTGACCTCCAAAGAGACCTCCAAAAGGTCACCCTAGACATCAAGCACACCATGATGACTGCGATCTCAGATCTGAAGGCAGACATTCACTCGATGAACCATTGAATCAATGATGTAGAGGAAAACGCCCGGATACAAGCCACAGCAATTAGGCAAGTACAAAAGACATATGACCTCCACTTGCCACATATGTTTGAACTCCATAGGCAAGTGGAGGATTTAGACAACAGGGACCGCAGACATAATGTAAGGGTGGTGGGGGGTCCTGGAGGGGATCGATCAGGCCACACTACCACACACAGTGTGCGCCATCTTTAACAATCTGCTTGATTGCCCGGCAGATTCCCCTATGGGGGTGGAACGCCTGCACCGTGCACTAAGGCCCCCTCCCCGAGACTCTGAACCACCCAGGGACATCATTTGTTGCATTGTCAGTTTTCCCCTCAAAGAGGAAATTCTCAGGAAGACAAGAGACAGAGGCCGCATACTGTTTAACGGGGCGGAGGTGAAACTGTTCCAGGACTTGTCACAAATTACACTGCAGAATAGACGCACTTTATGCCCCCTACTGGAAGTCCTTCGCACTCGCAACATCCAGTATAGATGGAAATTTCCATTTTGTCTCCCAGCATCTGCCAGAGACTGCACAGCACTTTTCCGAACCCCGGATGACTTGCCTAATTTTTGCAAGCAACTAGACATACCTCTGGTGGACCTCCCTGAGTGGTACTCCTTCTATTTCCCCACGGAACCTTGGAAGCCAGTCTCCAACAACTCCTCCCCCAAAGCCCAAAGACAACATTCTAGATGTCATAGGCTGGATCCCACATCACCTGGAGAACGCTTCTCGTGTCTAGACCTACCTGCACACAGCCCGAGGCCAGCTGATATCCTCGCCGAAAACTCCTGGTGGTGTAACACAATCCTGGAGCGTCCCATTTTGTATGTACACAGATGACGCTGACTTTGGTTTCCCTTCCAGTTTTCATTTTTCGTTTTTATTTCAGTTTTTATTGAAGTAATGGACTCTTTCGGACCCCGCATCCCACAGGACATCTCCCTGGATACTCCACATTTATGAATATGAGTCTTCAACTCTGGAACCCCTGAGAGTTTCCACGTCCTGCTTGACACCTGAGGACAGAGATCTTTCCCCTGGACTCATGAACTTGTAGCTTACCCATCTTTTACCCAGGTACTGCTATCACTCACTTGCCCATATGCTGGCAGAGATGCATTTCTCAATTATACTTGCTCATCCTCCCAGCATAGCAATACCAACTTTCTTGCTTCCCCTACAACGCTTGGGTAGATATTTGTGCCTACCAGGTAAGCTATGAGAGCTCAGATTACTCAGACTCTACACGCGTGATAGCTAGACACATACACACTTAGACCATTATAAGAGGCCACTCTACCCCAATCTCAAGCCCTGGGTGGCCTTCTGCACACATAAATTAGCTAGACTACTCATATAATAGTATAGCAAGTTATCATTATAAAATGGATCAAGGTATAAGTGTTCCAATAGCTATAATGTTCTTACTAACGTCACACCATATACTTAAAACAGACTCTTACTTAAGTTTACTCTTATTGTTACCTGTTACCCTCTTGGTTAAGTATTGCCTTATCTTACTGAAAGGCATTTTTGTGTATTCAATGTTACCAGTTCTTCAACAGGTCATTTTTGGCTCACCGAGACGATCACTACACACTACCATGAGAGTCCGAACATGACCCCTCACATTGTGCACTTATAACTCTCGAAGCATACGTTCTTACACACCTCTTAATACCCCATGTCACAGATGCATATCTCTCTTTGTCCTCTTCAGTGCTACAGCACTCGCACCTTTCAAGTTTAACAACCCCACACAGCTGTCCATACGGACTAGAGCTATCAATCCGGAACCTCCACTAGGTGGATAGGCACGCCTACGACCACCTCCAGTAACAGCTTACATTGATATCCCAGTTCACTAACTGGGGTACTCTTTTCCCACATACAACACTATCCCTACTCAACCCCGCGCTTATCTCCTTTTCCCCCTCTACCTCTCATACCCTTTTTACCTTTACCCCCCTCTCGCAGGTAGGTGCCGCTCCTCTCTCCCCCTCCCCACATACACATCTAGTTAATTCCTAAGCCATATAAGAGGCGTCAGAGTGGAATTAACTGCATACACACGAAGCTATCCATAAATCTTGCAACTACGCACCATGCAGAAGGAAGCAATTACTAACCGACAACTCTCGCTCAAATGTCTGTCACACAACGTGGGAGGCCTAAATCTCCCAAAAAAGAGATCTCAAGTTCTTTCAGCGTTAACAAAAACACAAAGCCCATTTCCTATTGTTACAGGAAACACACTTCCGAACACAAGCTATTCTCAAATTAACAAACCATATATATAAGCAAGCCCTGCACTCCACGAACCCGACCTCTAAAACAAAAGGAGTCTCCATACTTATTTCCAAAAATGCTGATTTTCAAATGTCTGACTCATTGACCGATCATGAAGGTAGATATATCTTTATTAAAGGTATGTACATGTCTAAACCAATTACAATAGCAAATATATATTGCCCGAATGAACACCACGTAACCTTTTTCCGGAAAATTTGTGATCTATTATCCACCTTTCAAGAGGGCATAGTGATACTAAGTGGAGACTTTAATGTCCCACTAAACCCGACCCTCGACTCCTCTACAGGTACTTCCACGCTCCCGTACCGTGCACTACGTCAGATCAAACTCCAACTACAAGACCTGACCCTCCATGACACCTGGCGCACCATGTACCCGACGGACAGAGATTATACATTCTTTCCCCCCCCACACCAGAAGTACTCAAGAATTGACTACATATTTTTATCCCAGATAGACCTATCATTTCTCTCACAGTCCACAATAGAGCCAATGTTCTTATCCGACCATCACCCTATCACGATAACTCTTACATTCCCAGACTCACAAAAAATTACTAAAACATGGAGGTTGAATCCATTTCTGCTAAAAGATCCTGAAAAACTAAAACAAATAAATTCCCAAATTCAACTGTATTTCCAGGAGAACTCAACTCCGGGTATCACACCTATCACACTTTGGGAAGCTCACAAGTGCGTTATACGGGGGAAACTATCCACAGACTTGAAGCAACCCATAAACACTCTACCTCCCAATCTACGTTACAGGACCTCCTACATGCTAGATCCTCCTTATTGGATGAACTAGGGAAACGCACTAGGCATACATTCTGATCTGTCTGATACATTCTCAGACAGAAAGTGTTCTATGAACACGGTAACAAAAGTGGGAGATTACTTGCTCGCACTATACAGGCAGCCAAAACATCATCTATAATTCATTATCTCCGCAATGATAAAAGCACACTTCTTTCTAAAAACGAGGACATAGCCAAACACTTCGAAAATTTCTACTCTAAACTTTATAATCTTCCACAAAAACACTCCAAAGCTACCTAATGCACCCGATCGGCCATCCTAAATACGTGATTTCTTAACCCAATACTGCCCCAAGCCGATCACTTCACAACAAGCTGAAGCCTTAGAACACCCACTGACCACTGAGGAGCTTAATCTTGCCATTAAGCAAATGAAAGTTGGTAAAAGTCCAGGTCCAGATGGACTACCTTTAATCTACTATAAAACCTTCTTGGAGACACTGTTGCCCAAAATGCTGTCAGCATTTAACTCCCTATCGAATCCACTCACCCCAACAGGCAACATGTTAGAAGCCCACATAGCAGTCATTCCGAAAGCAGACAAGGATCCCTCTCAGGCATCCAACTATAGACCCATCTCACTGCTCAATGTGGATATCAAATTATATGCAAAGGTAATTGCAAACAGATTATTACCCCTCATCCCTGGCCTTATCTTGCCCGACCAAGTGGGCTTTATCCCGGGCAGGGAGACCAGGGAAAATACCATACATACCCTGAATATTCATCATTCATCATCTCCTCTTCAGACACGAAGGGATTCCTGCTATCTCTTGCTGCTGAGAAGGAGTTTGACAGGGTGGCCTGGGACTACATGTGGGAGGTACTAAAGGGCCTTGGCCTACTACCCCGCATGTTTGCACACATCACTGCCCTATACACTAACCCATTAGCAAGGGTTAGGGCAAATGGCCTCCTGTCGAACGCCTTCCCAATCAGCAATGGAACTCACCAAGGGTGCCCACTGTCCCCCCTGATCTTTGTCCTGACCCTTGAACCCCTTTTAAATAGATTACGAGTAACTCAGATATTCAGGGAATTTCTATCAATCACAGGGAAATCAAGGTAGCCGCATTCATGGATTATATTCTGTTATCACTACAATCACCTCGAACATCTCTACCTAACCTTTTGAAATACATCAAACACTTTGGCATGTTATCGAACCTCAAAATCAATTACCCTAAATCCCATGCCTTGAACATCTCCCTCTCCCCACAAGACATTACCCACTGCCAATCCTCTTTCCCTTTTCAGTGGAAAGGAGATGCTATCACCTATCTCGGCATTCAAATCACCAGATGTCTAACAAATCTCTATGATCATAATTTCCTATGTTCCCTGGCAAAAATCCAGACAGATCTAAAAAACTGTGCCACTCTCAATGTCTCATGGTTTGGGCGATCGCCATTGATAAAGATGATAATCCTTCCTCGCTTTCTTTATCTTATGCAGACTATCCCAATCCATCTACCCCCCCTCTTTCTTCATGTCATATAAAAAAGCCTGTACAACTTTCATCTGGAAAAATAATTCCCCATGCATTAAATACACATGGCTGACATGCACCAAGAAAAAGGGGGGGATAGCTTTACCAGACCTCCACAAATATTATCTGGCATGCCACCTAACTAGAGTGGTAGACTGGAAAACCCACAAAATAGGAAAGATCTGGATCACGCTGGAAAACTCCTTCATGCATACACCACTGCACATCCTTCCTTGGCTTTCAGCAAAACATTGGCCCCATTCCGCTAAGACACATCCACTTATCTACCCCTCCTTGCTAGCTTTTACCACAGCAATAAATTCATACCACATATCCTCAAAACCAGGACCACTGACCTCTCTTAGAGAAAACCCAGACTTCCCCCCGGGAGAGCCGAACATATTCTTATTACAAGAATGGCCATATGATGATGTCCAAACATGTCACTTCTTCAATGAAGGTCGACTACATTCGTATGAAAACCTGATGTCCATATCCTGCACAAAGGGATTTCCCTTTTGGTCTTACAGACAGTTGAGACACTTTTTCACCTCTAAAAATTCAACCGACCTGTGAACAAGACCACTTACACCATTTGAAATGCTTTATCCCAGACTACACCACAACAACACCTAATATCCCTGATTTATTTTCTCCTCCAAGACAACCCCCAACTCCCACAGACAGAAACTTCACAACTTTCTTTGGGTAAGGACCTACAAATAACTTTTACTGATGATGATTGAGAGTCCATTCTCACATATGCCCACAAGGGATCACTGAATGTAGCAATACAAGAAAATGGCTAAAAAATAGCCACAAAATGGTAGAGAACGCCGGCACACCTACACAAATTTTTGCCCTCCATACCAAACACATGCTGGAGGTGCAACAGGGATGAAGGAAGCATGGTTCATATATGGTGGAAGTGCCTATTGCTCCAACCATTCTGGTAAGAAGTACACTCTATAATAACACGAGTCACTACCTACACTTTAGATTATAGCCCGGCCCAGTATCTCCTCCATCATACAACCCTGGCTAAACGAACCTATCATAAATCACTGGCCATGCACATGGTCAATGTGGCCAGATTGTGCATCCCTGTACACTGGCGTTCAACCAACTCCCCTACTATTAGGGAATGGATGACTAGGATTGCAAGGATAGAGGAGATGGAAGAATTGATTTATACCTCACAAGACCGCATTCAGAAATTCACCGCTGTATGGGCATGCTGGATACAATTCAAAACTACAGACTACTATAAGTCTTTTTTCCCGTTCTGAAATCCCCCCTCCCCCCAGCTAGCAGCAAATCTATCTGATTGCACTCTGAGCGCCACTAGGAGGCCTGAGATGAGGAGCGGCCCCCCCTGACCCCCGCTCCCCCTTCCACTCTCCTCTTCTCCCCCCCATTATTCCCCTCTACATGCCACTCTCTCCCCCCTTTACCCTCCTAATACCCTCACATCCCCTAGCTCCCCCTACCCACCTACCCATACCCCACATACTATTGGTACTATCCTACCGAAACAACCGATAGAATATGCTTGACTCTCTCACCAGAGACACCTGAACCCTACCCTATCTTATTCACAAGTACAATACTCCTCCCTGCACCATGATTAGATAAGCTGACATCGACTTACAGGGATGATAACCAATCATTTCAGTACTTGTTGCAATTAAGCTGTCTCACTACAGATTAAGCATAGATTGTTTCTTTCCTTGTATAATGATTACTCCCCTTTTTTTATCCATTTGAGCTTACCATACCCTACATGTTAATTTTTCATGACCCAGATTGTAACAATACTATCTGTAATTGCTATTGTATAACAATGTCATGATTGCTCTTTTATGACCTTTTCAATATTTTATACTTGTTATTTTATTCTCTCTCAATAAAGATTTTTGTGGAAAAAAAATGCCTCTCATGAAGGCCTTATGGGAGTTCCATAGAATATATGAATCATTTACCGAACCTATATTGTCTGAGAAAAAATTGTTTAAATGCTGGGAGATTGATTTGAAAGAATGTGGTTCCAAACCTGAAGTAGTCTGGTGTTATAGCGCCAGATGGGGGGTGAGGAGAAGACTCCCTTTTCCACAATAGACATAGATATGGAAGCGTGGTCTGAACACTTTATGTCATGTATACATGTGGTCTCCACATTTTGTAGAAGCCATTTGTCCATCAAAAACATATCTATACGGGAGTATGAGCAGTGCCTATTGGAGAAAAAGGTGTAATATTTTTCATTGGCATGGAGGCATCTCCATGCGTCAAAAAGTTCCTCCTTGTGAAGAAGTGTTTGAAGGGATAGAGTACCCTTGGATTAGCCTGATGAAGTGTCCAGCACTGGATCAGATGTAACGTTGCAATCTCCACAGATCAGGAGATTGCCATATTTCATTGAGTTTGCTCTATGGAGAACCTTCTTAGTGAACCAGATTTGGTATGAGTTTGGTGCATACAGCGTGACTAAGATATATGGTTTGGAATTTATATCTCCAGTGGCAATTATGTATCTACCACTCTCATCAAGAACAATATCTTTGGGATGGAAGGGAGTGAGTTTTTAATGGCTAACAGGACACCTCCTGTCTTATGGTTTGGCGTGCAGGCCATGTATATGAACGGATAGTCCTTGTGCGTACATTGTGGTTTGTTATTGGTTTGGAAATACGTTTCTTATACGCAGAGAATGTCCGCTTTTTGTTTACTAGCTTCCTTCCAGAGAGAGAATCTTTTTGCTGGGTGATTTAGACCTCGGGCATTAATCGATAAACATTTAATCGTCATTGTAGGGGACGCAGTATGTTTGGTGAGGCATTGTTGTGTAGGTACTTACTGCATCCATGTATTTGGTAGGGTACAGCTGCTGTGTCACTGGAGAAAGGCAGTTGTGGTCCATCCATGTCAGATAAGTTCAGGTTACTTTGAACGGAACTGTGTATCTCAAATTAACGTTAAAAGGAACAAAAAGAACAAGAAAAGTCAACAAGGGTAGCATAATAAATGGATCCAGAAATTGATCCTAGTGCAGACGTAACTGCTATGGGTTGTATAGGGGTATTGAAGAGTATCTAACTGTGAAACTCTTTCCTGGGGATAAATTTGTATGCTTGTGGATTATCGCTATGAGCTTCCACCAGTGTTCTTCTTGGAAGAGCGTTTGTGGGTTACAATTTGCCAAACATTTAGTATGAGAGGCGGCCCTTCAGGGAGTGAGTGGAGGGTGGTCTGTTCAGGAAGTATATTCCACCTCCGCAGGGCAGAAAGCCCTTCCTCTAATGTGGTTACTGTAATGGTGACCCCGTTATGGGTAACGGAGAGCGTTGAAGGATATTTCAATTTATGGAGTATTTTATGGTTCCTCAGTGCCTTGGTGATTGTTATCAGGTTGCGGCGGCATTGTAGGGTGTGTCTGGATAGGTCAGGGAGTAATCTGATGTTTGCATATTGCTGTGGGACATTTTCTGGTTTACGGGAGGCTTGCAATATTTGATCTTTTATGTGATAGTAATGCACTCTCAGCAGTACATCCCTGGGGGTGTCAGCAGGGAGAAAGGACAGTTTGGGGACCCTGTGAGGATTGGGTCTGGGCGAATTGCAGGAGCTGATTGGGGGAACAGCTTCAGGTATACCCTTCAATTTGAGGTTGTTCCTCCTGGACCTGTCCTCGAGGTCTGCCAGCTTGTCCTTTATCCACTCTATATCTTCCCCCTGTGCTGTGTGGGCCACCACCATTACATTATATGATGAGGTATATTCCTCCATTTTGTGTTCCACCTGGTGCACTCTATGGCCTAAGGCTTGCACCTCCCTCCTGCATTCATTTATCCCCCTGATCATGTCAGCTTGCAGGGATGATCACAGGAACAGCAACATGTCCTTCATCATAGTTTCCAACACTGGTCTGTCTGCTGTGGGGAAATCTGTGATGGGATCCCCTCCCTGAACACTCTGTGTCGTGGTGGTGCAACGGGGCCCGCTTACCTCCATGACAGGATCCGGTGGCGGCCTGGGTGGAGAGTGCCTCTGCTGCTTTGATTTTGCCGGACTCCTCGTTGAGGGGCTGGATGGGCCCGAGGATGACTCACTGGGTGGGTTAGGTGAGCGGATGGAGGCAGACAAGGTCCCGTTGTTGCCTCTACATGCTCCGGGTCCGTGCTCCAGCCTGTTCTACTGAGTGCCACCACCATTTTGCTGAGGCTCGCGCGCGGCGTAGTAACTCATCTTTTTTGCGGCTGCTGCGGGTTCTTGCGGTGTCTAGGCATCCTTTTTTGGATCACCTGGGTTTCGCCGGCAATGTGGCGGTGCGTGGGGTCTTGGATGGTGCCGGTGTGCTCTGATGGCTGCGAATTATCTCCGGTAGGCGAGCGGAGCTCCCAGATTAAGCATCCATCTTGGAGTCCGGTTGCCTCGCCCATGCCATAGCTTTCATTTTTAAAGCTGAACAAGCTGAAGATAGAAGCTGATGGGTTGCCATGCATAGTGGTTTCTGCTTCTGACTGCACCAGTTTTGATAAATTTCCCTCGCTGTATTTTACATTTCTTACTCTTGATTACTGCATTCTAAATACAGCACATTCTTTGTTAAAGTGGTTGTAAAGGCACAACATTCTATGCATGAAGGTAAAAAACCTTATGTCTGTAGTAGCCCCCCCAGCCCCACCTAATTCTTACCTGAGCCCCCTCTCGATTCAGTGATGTCCACAAGAGCCTTGGCTGTCTGGGGACTCTCACTCCTGATTGGTTTTTGGCAGCAGCGGGAGCCATTAGCTCACACTGCTGTCAATCACAGCCAGTGAGCCAATCAGAAGAGGGAAGAAGTGGAGTCGAGTCATGGCTACGTGTGTGAATGGACACACAGAGCTGCAGGAGCGTGCCTGCTCGGGTGCCCCATAGCAAGATGCTTGCCGTGGGGCACCCAGAAAGAGGGAGGGGTCAGGAGTGCCTGTGAGGGGGGACCCATGAGGAGGAGGATCCAAACTGTGCTGTGCAAAACCACTTCACAAAGCAGGTAAGTATAACATGTTTATTATTTAGGAAAAAAAAACAAGGGCTTTAATATCACTTTAAGGTTAGCTGTGTGTAGCAAGGATATGCAATAGAATGTTTTTATTTTATTAAAATTAGTGTACTGAGGTTTGTACTGTCTGCTACATACTTGCTTGTGGCACAGTCATAAAAGCATATGGCCCTTTAAGCTCCTCCCACTTTTGATGCAATCTGACCACACGCACAGTGTTGGCATAACACCTCTATATTGCCCCATACCATTTCTAGGGGGGTTGCAAAACAAAGTCCAGGCCCGGGTGCCATAAATTCAGGCTGAAATCAGACCTGAAATGGTGAACAAACAGGGTTGCACTGGACCCCTGCTGTGAGCCGCATGCAAAGATAATATGAAGCCAGTCTTGTACCCCTAACTAAAATCTAGTGGAACCAATTGCCTTCAGAAGTCACCTAGTTAGTAAATAGAGTCCACCTGTGTGTAATTTAATCTCAGTATAAATGCAGCTTTTCTGTGAAGCCCTCAGAGGTTTGTTAGAGAACCTTAGTGAACAAACAGCATTATGAAGGCCAAGGAACACACCAGACAAGTCAGGGATAAAGTTGTGGAGAAGTTTAAAGCATAGTTAGGCTACAAAAAATATCCCAAGCTTTGAACATCTCACAGAGCACTGTTCAATTCATCATCCGAAAATGGAAAGAGAATGGCGCAACCGCAAACCTATCAAGACATAGCCATCCACCTAAACTGACAGGCATGTCAACCGGAGAAGCAGCCAAGAGGCCCATGGTAACTCTGGAGGAGCTGCAGAGATCCACAGCTCAGGTGGGAGAATCTGTCCATCGGACAACTATTAGTCGTGCTCTCCACAAATCTGGCCTT
Source organism: Aquarana catesbeiana (assembly GCF_042186555.1). Lineage (NCBI taxonomy): Eukaryota > Metazoa > Chordata > Amphibia > Anura > Ranidae > Aquarana > Aquarana catesbeiana. The sequence continues at coordinate 204,387,607 of NC_133330.1, forward strand.
TATGGAAGAGTGGCAAGAGAAGAAGAAAGCCATTGTTGAAAGAAAGCCATAAGAAGTCCTGTTTGCAGTTTGCGAGAAGCCATGTGGGGGACACAGAAAGCATGTGGAAGAAGGTGCTCTGGTCAAAAGAGACCAACATTGAAGGTTTTGGCCTAAAAGCAAAATGATGTATGGTGAAAAACTAACACTGCACATCACCCTAAACACACCATCCCCACCGTGAAACATGGTGGTGGCAGCATCATGTTGTGTGGATGTTTTTCTTCAGCAGGGACAGGGAAGCTGGCTAGAGTTGATGGGAAGATGGATGGTGCCAAATATAGGGCAATCTTAGAAGAAAACCTGTTAGGCCCCTTTTACACTTTAATGTCCATTTTCACAGACTTTGCTTGCTCAGCAGGGGTTCGCTCCATTGATCCCTGCTGAGCCGGGGGATGACAGGTCCATCTCTGCATGCTGTGCAGAGACAGAACTGTCAGATCTCAGCTCTCCTTTATGGGGGATTGGATGAAAACAGATCTGCCTGTCCATTTTCATCTGATCCGCCAGATGGATGGAAAATAGGGTTTCCATCCGTCTGGATTTAGCTTAGCGGATTGGATGTCAGCTGAAATGTAACCGCTGACATCTGTCGCTCCAAAGGGGTACATGGAGTGTCCATTAAGGTCCGCCTGAAAGAATGACAGGCGGACCTGAACGATCCGTATGTGTGAAAGGGGCCTTAGAGTCTGCATAAGACTTGAGACTGGGGCAGAGGTTTGCCTTCCAGCAGGACAACGACCCTAAACATACAGCCAGAGCTACAATGGAATGGTTTAGATCAAAGCATATTGATGTGTTAGAATGGCACAGTCAAAGACCAGACCTAAATCCAATTGAGAATCTGTGGCAAGACTTGAAAATTGCTGTTCACAGACTCTTTCCATCCAATCTGACAGAGCTTGAGCTATTTTGCAAAGAAGAATGGGCAAAAATGTTACTCTAGATGTGCTGGTAGAGACACCCCCAAAAAGACTTGCAGCTTTAATTGCAGTGAAAGAGGGTTCTACAAAGTATTGACTCAGGGGGGCTGAATACAAATGCATGCCACACTTTTCACAAATTTATTTGTAAAAAAAAATTTGAACCATTTATCATTTTCCTTCCACTTCACAATTATGTGCCACTTTGTGTTGGTCTATCACATAAAATCCCAATAAAATACATTTACGTTTTTGGTTGTAACATGACATAATGTGGAAAATTTCAAAAGGTATGAATACTTTTTCAAGGAACTGTATATATAAATATATACTGTATGTTAATAATAAAGTAAGTAAACAACAAAAAATTATATATCAGCTCAGAGATACCATGAAAATGTTATCCGCATAAACAGGTGGGGTATAAAGTCCCAATCACGCTGATAGTCCCAATAAAGTCCCAATCACGGTAGATGGAGCAAATAAAACGAAATCCAGATTCCCAGCATGAATGTCTAAAAAAAAAACAAAGTCAAATAGGGATTTTTAAAATAAAAATAAAAATCATTGCTAGTTCAAAAAGTATAGTAATCAAAGTATATAGCAACATAATAAGCCTCCTATGATGATAGAAAAAAAAATAATAGTTACCTCAAACAATTGCACACAAGAGTTAATAAAAGCCAGGTATAGCTGTTCAAAAAGTGAGGAATACCTAAGAGGTAGTAATAGATGATAATCAGGAGCTTATTGTGTTAAAAAGCCAAAAAGGAAGAAAAACTATAATCACAATACCAAAAGTATAAATCATTATTCCAAACCTTACCCTGGAATAAAGTGCAAAAAGTGGCCTGCATCCATGTGTATGGAAAAAGGCTAGTATAGGAGGTAAAGTCCTTATAAAGAAAAACTTAACAGCAGTGGCGGTTGGTGGGGTTTTCTTTTTGGAGGGGGGGTGCCAAGCAACCACCCCCCCTCGACACTTACCCTATCTAGGTTGCAGGCGGATGGCGGCCAGGTTGTGGGCTCCTACGGGCAGTGGGCAGTGGCTTCTTTGTTCTCCTCCTCTTCTGCATCACGCCGTGCTGCTCTTCTCTCCCTCCTCCTAGGATTCCAATAGGATCACCTGTCCTTTTAGCCAACTGGGTGATGGGTCTCAAGACCCGCGTCCTGATTGGTGGGGAGGAGGATCAGTGTGGCGATAGCGAATATTCATTTGCTATTGTCACACAACTGTGTGAGATTCCACCATTTATTGAAGCCTACTAGAGCCTCTGGCTTTAATCATGCGCTTCAAAAAAATCACAACCCCGCCATTGGAATCCATGCATCTGGTGCCCTGCATGTAGATCAGGGGGCCAGATGCATGGATGGGGGGCGGCGCCTGTGCACCCATAATGGATGGGCCCCCCGCTGCTTAAAAGGCTCCTCCCTGAAGGCCATACACCTCCCCTGGGATGAAATGTCTGCCTGGTCAATCAGTGATGCCCAGAAAATGTAGGCAGGCTCCTCCTCATTCACAACGGCTTGCTTCAAGCCCATGCAGAATAGAGCCAAAAGGGCTTCTCCCAGTCATGCATTCCAGATTGTTTTAAAGTGAAGTCTATTCAATTAGTGTTTGAATGATCACCTGAACATGTACCCACAAGCACAAGCACTTGAACATATACCCGTTCAGCCACAGCTAAATTTCATGGATAATAGCAGGATTACTGTTATTTTGCATGTCATTTTCCTGCTCTCAATGGCAGTTAGCAATGCTGGTGCAGGCCAGATAACCAGTGATGCCACTGACCCTACTCCCTTACAGCAAAAGGGTGGAATAGTTTTAAAAAATGGTGTATTCATTTATAAATTATTTATGCTAGGCCCTTAGGGTCTGATATGAATTTTAATGGGGAACCTATGACCCTATGAAAAAAGTAAAAAAAAGCATGAGGTCCCCCTACAAAATCAACACTAGACACTTAGCATGCAGCCTGGCAAGCCGGGGTGGGGTGGGGGGGGGCAAGTGTATAGTTTTCCCCCTGAACAATACCAATCCACATGCCCTCAACATGGAGGGGTACCTTGGCAAAACACATTTTTCCCATGTTTACAAGGTCAAGGGTCTCTTCCACAACCCAGGCCTGGTGTTTGTTGGAGTCTGGGAGTGGAAGGCTTATCAGAATCAGGAAGTGCATTAAACAATAAGGGCACACCCAAATACTGCCCTATGTGAATTAAATCCTCTATGTCAGGGGTAGGCAACCTTTCAGAAGTTGAGATCTACCTAAACAACATGTAGGAAATCAAAGATTTATACTCACCTAGGTGGATGTAGCCTCTATCCAATGCTGTATCTGTCCCCTGCTGGCACTGCAGCGAGAACTGAGTGATCAAACACTGCTGACAGATCAGTTCTCTGCTCTGTCAGTCACCAGGTCTCTGCTCTGCCCCTCCAGCGCTCACTGGCTCAGGCTTTCAGCAGATCCCTGAAAGGCTGAGCCAAGTGCCATTCCAGGCATCTTTCCAGAGCTCAGACTGGCTAAGTGAAGACAGCCGACATCACAGGAGTGCAGAACTTACTACACTTCTGTGACCTACAGGAGAAGTACAACCAAAACAGCTTTGGCTGTACTTCTCCTTTAACTTAGGCAGCTCCCACTCGTTCCCTCCATCCAGTACTGCGTTGCCTCCCACTCTACGCTCTGCAGTGAAGATGAGAGCAGTTTGAGGCTGAGGGGAAGGACCAGCAAAGCAGAAACTTTGTCAAGATCTACTCTTCAGCTGCCCACGGTCGATGTGTAGATTGCGATTGATGGGTTGCCAATCCCTGTTCTATGTGAATGAGTAAGGGATACTCATTCACATAGTAGGGTATCCCTACTCATTTACAAAAAATGTTCTTTGATTTCATCCATCCACTCATTCACAAAAAAAAGGTCAGTGATGTCACATGCCTGACCTGGTATTCAGACAAGTATCGGTGGGTTTTTTCTACCAGTTGTTTCTGAGGCATCTTGATTGACATGGATCTACATTTCTGGATGATGTGATTAAAGAACTTGTCAAAAACTGTGTGTGTTTTATTTACACTTTATTTTTTTTTTTGCGTGAAAGAGTTGGGGTAATATTTACCCCTTACTTATTTATATGGAGGAGCAATATCTGGGTGCCATCCCGTTGTTAATGTGGCTTCCAGATTCCTATAACCCCCCTCTTGCAGATACACAACAACCACAATCACTGGACCAGGTTTGTGAGGGAGAGGACCTTGTCCTCCTCAACATGGAAACAAGGTGTTTGTGAATTAGTATTACCCCTTATCAGTTCACATAGGGGGTGGGTACATAGGTACCTCTTTATTGATAATAGAGGCTTTGAGATTCCAAAAAAGCCCCTGCCAGCTAATCCCCCACAACCACGGCCAAGGTTTTGGGGAACAGACCCTTGGGGACAAGGTGCTCTGCCAGTGGTTGCCTACCCTGCCAAAGTAACCCCACATGTTGAGAGCATGTGGCCTGGTCTGGTTCAGTAGTACGGGGGATGCATGCTTGATCCACCATCCCTGACAGGCTACATAATCAGAAGGTCTGATGTTGAATTTTGGGGAACCTCATGCATTTTTCATTTTTGAGTAGGTTCCCCATAATGGTTTTGCTGTATTAGGTCGTATACAGATTAGCCACTTTACAGGCAAGGTCAGGGTCTTCCTAGGTATGCTCAGGGGTGGCTCCAGGCCAAATTTTCTGGAGGTGGTTTGCAGGTGCTGGAAGAAAAAGAGAGGGTGCTGACACATGCAAAATTTGCATGTGTGGACAGGGCCAAAAGGTGGGTGTGTCTAAAATGGGTGTGGCCAAATGTCAGTGATTCTTCCTAATCTATAGCTTGTAATGTGCAACCTTTCCCTCTTTGTATAGGCTAAAAAGAGCCTGGAGGTAAACTGAAGAGATTGTGAAGTAAAATAAGTTCCATTGAGGCCAACAATTATAGCCTCCAGCATATGTCAGGGCCAGCAATAAACTCAGGTCAGTGGGGTAGTTAAGTATAAAAATTTAACAACCACAAGGAAGCCAGAGAACCATCTAAAAACTCAGTCACACATTGAAAACAGGCCATGCAGTCAGGCACCTTGTCCCATTCCCCAAAAAAATACAAAATGTGCTAAAGGTAATTATTGCCACAATAATTCAAAGAAAGCAATAGAAGCATAAAAAGTATGAATAAATATATAAATTAAATATGTGATAAAAATGATAAAAGTGTAATCTGTGCATACATATAAAGTGCAATGTGCAACACAAGTGACCCCTATTAGAATTTCACATCAACAAAGTTCATTAGAATTGTCTGCAAGCAGAGTGAATCCTCTGCAAGCTATTAGCAGCTACTTCTGTGCACCATCACCCACCGGGTGAGAACTCACCAGAAGTTAAGGTAAGGTAGTGCAGTATCATGTGATTTGGCACAGTGCATTTTTGAAAAGTAGTGCATGCACTATTTTTTGTGCAGTCAAATGAATGGGCTGCAAAATCGCACCACACATAATTGCACAGAAACTAGGAGCAGGCTCCTTTGAAAACTGATTCACATGCATTTTGCTTTTCAGAGGTGAGAGATGTTACTTCTTCCCCACCATGTTTAAACCTACAATGGTTGTACTACCAAACTGCAATTGCATGCATTGCACGGAAGTCTATGGTAGCTGTGCCCATTCATTTCAATGGGCAGAAGCGTATATACACCGCTCCTCCACCGCCCCAAAGATGCTGCTTGCAGGACTTTTTTTTAATGTCCTGCCAGTGCACCGCTCCAGTGTGAAAGCACTCAGGCTTTCACACTGGGACTGCAGGGGAGGCGTTTTTCAGGTGCTTTACAGGCACTATTTTTAACCCGAAAGCGCCTGAAAAACACCCCAGTGTGAAAGGGGTCTTAGGGCTTCTTTATACATGAGATTGGGGTTGGTAAAACCCTGTGGTTGAGTCACACTTTTACCTTCCCCAATCCCTTCCCCCTTTAGCTGCAGAGGCAGCAGCCAAAGGTGCACACATGACATGATATTGTGCATCTATATGGGCTTAATAGCATCTTTATGCTATTGTGCCTATATAGCTGTTATTGTACCCACATAGCTTTTACTGTGCCCTAATATGCCCACTGACCTTAATTTCCTGCAGCTCTTCAGGCTGTTGTAGATCCTGCTACCAAGAATGCATAGAACCACACCCTATGAGATATTGTGAACAATATTGTTAAGCCGAATTTGTGTCAGCAAGTCATCAACTATTTCTTGTTATCTAGTCAAGCAGCCTAACTCTTAATAAGAAAGTACTGAGTGTAAAGTTTGGATAACCCTTAGACATGTATTTTTACTGGTATATATACTACTGCTGTATTCAATAAAGTCAGAGACCCTATGAACACACACTCAAGCCTGTTTCCCATGTCTCATTTGGTCTCCCGTGGATCAGAGGGTCCCGGTGGTCTGCCTCCATAAACCAGGGTGATCTTCAAGGTGTACAATTTCTTTCACAGACTAACACTGGGATGCCATTAAAGTTCATGTGCGTGTGAAGGTAGTCATCCCGATACTTTTGGTAATATAGTGTATATATACTGTATATGCACATGATAAAAAAAAACTTGACAACTTAACAGGTGTTTGCAAAAAGTATAATGCAAGGTCTTCGGAAGAATTTTGTAAGAATAATAAATAAATACAGATTTACAGTAGCAACCTATGTATTTTATGGACATACATGCTACTTAAAATACACAGCTACTGAAAGCTGATAACCTTCAATATATGCAGTTTCAGACTGGAATTGGAATTATTATATACCTACATTATACATCCCTAGTACTGTATGTCTAGGTGAAATTGACAGGAGGTTTCATTAAAATGGCAAACTGTCAGGAAGACATAGGAATATGTATATTTATATTATCATATACTGCTCGTATTGCAATACATGTTTGGCTGGCCAGTTTCATCAATGATTCTGGCCAGAACCATTTTTGGTTATCTAGTTGTGTTTATGTACAGTATATTATTACTAGTATATTAGTAGACTAGAGCCATGTGTGCATTTAAATCTGTTGTTTTTAGTAGAGTTTAGTGATTAGTGTAAAGGTGGGGTGTAGCATGGTGGGGAGGCAATAATTCACACAGACAGGTGCAACAGAAACTTGTATTGTCATAATGCAGCAATGGTTTACAACAAACCCGGGTAGCAGGCTGCCCGATCGGGTGCACTCACAATTGCATTGCATGACTCTAGCTATGGTCGCCCCTGACACCACCTATTCAGGTGTCCGGCCCCTTTTCTGGCGCTGAGCACCTGAATTACAGTGGCGGAGGTGTTTTTTGGAAGCACCTTATTAGAGCCGTAGGCTCTAATAGGTGCCCAAAAAGGTGAACAGTGGGCGCAATGCTGTGCGTTCACTGTTCACTCAGCTGTGTGTTAGCAAAGCGAAGGAATTCACTTTGCTAATACTGAACCGCCTCTCAGCCAAAACGTCATGCGCTGTGATTGGATGCCTGATAAAGAGGACGGAAGAAGACATCGAGGAGCGTGCAGGACACCGCCGCTGACCCGCTGCGAGACAGGTAAGTGCCGGGCAATGCACACTGGCAGCATTTGATAGGGCACAGTAGCGGCAATTTATGGGCACACTGGCTGCATTTGATGGGGCACAGTAGAGGCAATTGATGGGCACGCTGGCAGCAATTGATGGGTACAATAGCTACGTTTGATGGCACAGTAGCTGCATTTGATGGCACAGTGACTGCGTTTGATGGACACAGTGGCTGCGCTTGATGGGCACAGTGGCTGCGCTTGATGGGCACAGTGGCTGCGTTTGATGGCACAGTGGCGGCGATTGATGGGCACAGTAGCTGCATTTGATGGCACAGTGGCTGCAATTGATGGGTTTTCTTTTTCAGCTTGTTTGCCCCCCCAAAAAAATTTGAGCACCAGCCGCCACTGTGCAGTACCTTTCCCTGCACTACCCAAAAGCATGCCAAACCCAGGGGCCAGGTTCTTAAATTTTAAGATGGCCACCAAAGTCACATGATCAGCCAGCATCCCATTGAATCACTGCCCCAGTGACTCAGGAAACCCTAGAGGAACCCTGTTCCCTATGAATTCCTCTCCCTCTGCATTGCCGCTGTGGTTGAGCGCCATCTGCAGTGGAGACAGCAGATTTCACCTGCCTACAAGTGAACCAAGCAAAGTTTGTAACTGGATGTTCACTGTACACCTGAAAAAATCCACAAAATATCCACAAAAACCTGAACATAGCAGTGTTAAGCACTGGACCTACATCCCCAGATGACATGATCGATGTTAGATTTACATTTAAAACATTTTTTTTTGGGGGGGGGGGATTCTTCTGGTAAAGGACTTCTCACATGGTGTCTGTGTTTTTATTTGTTATTTACATTTTTTTTTGTGAGTAACAAAGGGTAGCATGCATCCCTCTTGGGTCCCTTTGTTATAAAGGGGCTTCAAGATACTGATAATTCCCCCCCTCCACCACAGACCCCCTTATACCTTTTTGCGGACAGAATGTGAGAATGAAACCTTTATCCCCATCAACATGGGGACAAGGTACCCTACAAGAGTTGGAGGCTTCACCTCCCTCTTGAAAGGCACCCTCCGAATGTTAAGAGCCTGTGGCCTGGTATGGTTCAGAAGGAAGGGGACAACATTCACTGCCCCTCCTTTCCTGGTCAGCCAAGCCAGATGCCTGAAGGGCATGCTCCTAATGAGATAACGGATGATGTCCTGGGGTATTTCCTCCCAGATCTGGACCAGGACATCACTGAGCTCTTGAACAGACTGAGGTGCAACCTGGCGGCGTTGGATGGACTGGAACATAATGTCCCAGAGGTATTCTTATGGATTTAGGTCAGGAGAGTGTGGGGGCCATATAATGGTATCAATTCCTTCCTCCTCTCGCCACATGAGGACAGGCATTGTCATGCACCAGGAGGAACCCAGGACCCACTGCACCAGCGTAGGGTCTGACAATGGGTCCCAGGATTTCATTCTGATACCTAATGGCAGTCAGTGTGACATTGTCTAGCCTGTAGAGATCTGTGCGTCCCTCCATGGATATATCTCCCCAGATGATCACTGACCCACCACCAAACCAGTCATGCTGAACAATGTTATAGGCAGCATAACATTCTCCAGACCCTTTCAAGTCTGTCACTTGTGCTCAGGGTGAACCTGCTTTCATCTGTGAAAAGCACAGGGTGCCAGTTGCAGACCCATAGCTCCCAACTGTCCCTGATTTCGAGCAGTGTTCCTCTGTCCCTCATTCCTCCTCATTTGTCCCTCATTTTGGTCTTATCTATATAGATGTATAAAAAATGCATTTTTTAAGTATCAAAAAGTGTTTTCCAGTGCTAAACCTTTCATCTGATTTCTAAATTGCTGCATTTGTAAATTCCAAAAGCCAATATAAAGGAATAGCAGTGGTAAAAAAAGCACTTGTGGGTTTAAAGAATCTTGTTTTTTTTTTGTACAATTCTCCTTTAACGGGCATGGGAAGGGGTGTGTCCTATGCCTGCATACTTTTGCTGATAGGTGTCCTTCATTCCCATCTCAAAAAGTTGGGAGGTATACAGACCTGCCAATCGAGCTCCATGGGGCCGGGCAGTGAGCTCAGGGACCACTAGAGGATGTTGGGCCCTCAGGCCACCCTCATGATGTCTTTTTCTGATTCAGAGACATTCACACCAGTGGCCTGCTGGAGGTCATTTTGTAAGGCGCTGGCAATGCTCATCCTGTTCCTCCTTGCACAAAGGAGCATATACCAGTCCTGCTGATGGGTTAACCTGCTCAGATCCGGGCCATTGCCAAATGACGGCAACAGCGCGGATCTGAAAAACCAGGACGACGTCCATTGACGTCGTCCCCTTTCCTCATTCCCAGCGCGCTCTCGTGAGCGCGCCTCGGGGAAAATCTGTGTTGGCTGTGTCCCTTGGACACAGCCAATCACAGATCGCTGTAAACGGCCAATCACAGCGGCCGTTTACAGCACGATCGCCGCCTCCAATGAGAGATGATCTAAAAGGTAAACAATTGAGATCATCTCTCATTGCCGGCTCTCTCTCTCCTCACACAGAGACAGCGTGTGAGGAGAGAGAGATTCTGTGAGTAGTAAAACAGCAAAGTGTGCCCAAAAAGTGCCCAACAGTGCCCACAGTGACACCAATATAGTGCCATCTGTGCCCACCTGTGCACATCAGTGCCCACTTGTGCCATCAGTGCATCATCAGTGCCCATCTGTGCCCATCTGTGCCCGTCTGTGCCCATCAGTGCCCATCAGTGCCCGTCTGTGCCCATCAGTGCCCGTCTGTGCCCATCAGTGCCCGTCTGTGCAGTGCGCATCTGTGCAATCAGTGCGCATCTGTGCAATCAGTGCGCATCTGTGCCAACTCATCAGTGCCCATCTGTGCCATCTCCTCAGTGCCCATCTGTGCCATCTCCTCAGTGCCCATCTGTGCCACCTCATCAGTGCCCATCTGTACCAATCAGTGCCCATCTGTCGCTTCAGTGCACATCTGTGCTGCCTTATCAGTGCCCATCTGTGCTGCCTTATCAGTGCCCATCTGTGCCGCTTCATCAGTGCCCATCTGTGCCGCTTCATCAGTGCCCATCTGTGCCACCTCACCTGTGCCACATCAGTGCATATCTGTGCCCACCTGTGCCGCCTCATTAGTGTAAATCTGTGCACATCTGTGCTGCTTCCTCAGTGCTCATGTGCTGCCTCAGTGCCCATTTGTGCCGCCTCATCAGTGCCCATCAGTGCCCATCTGTACCGCCTCATCAGTGCCTATCTGTGCGATCAGTGCCCACCTGTGCCGCCTCATCAGTGCACATCTGTGCCATCAATTAGTGCCACCTCATCAGTGCAGGCTTAGCACACAGCTGTGCAATCTCATAAACCACCAGCAGCCATGTCCAAAAAAAGCTTTTCCGCCGAGGAGGCATACCAAATTCTTTCTACGGCCGACGAGAGCAACGCGGAGCTCTCTTTTTCAGATTCCCTCTCCAATTCGGATTCTGACGTAAATTACGAGCCAGTCTTCAGTAGTGAAACACTTACAGACTCGGAGGAAGAAACTCGGCCCGCCAAACGAAGGCGTTCTAGTGAGGAGGCAGTGGCATCCACCAGCACCGCAGTGGCATCCGCCAGCACCGCAGTTGCATCCGCCAGCACCGCAGTGGCATCCGCCAGCATCGCAGTGGCATCCACTAGCACTGCAGTGCCATCCACTAGCACCGCAGTGCCTCGGCAAGAAAGGCCAAGTACCAGTGGGGTGTCACCCCAGCCCCAAAGGGTTAGGTCCCATGCCAGCCTTCCCTTTGCACTTCAGAACCCCTTGTGGCTTCCTCCCAATTCAGGAGAAGCTAGCATTCCCCCTTTCACGGCCCAGCCAGGAGTCCAGGTGGATACAGGGAATTTCACCCCAATTAATTTTTTTAATTTAATTTTTACGGAGGACATGTTGGCGTCAATTGTGGCCCAGTCCAACCTGTATGCACAGCAATTTATTTTGCAAAATCCCACATCATATTATGCCCGTCCCTTTGAGTGGAGAGACCTGACAGTGGAGGAGTTCAAGGTTTTTTTGGGCCTCACATTGAATATGGGGCTCACTCAAAAAAACGAATTCCGTTCCTATTGGTCAACCCACCCCTCCACCACATGCCGCTCTTCTCCGCGGTAATGCCCAGAACCAGGTATCTGATGATAATGAGGTTCCTACATTTCAGCGACAATACCCAGTGCCCTCCCCGAACTGATCCAAATTTTGACAGGCTTTACAAAATTCGCCCAATATTAAATTATTTTTCCGAAGTATTCCCCCAGCTGTTCACCCCGGACCAACAAATATGTGTAGATGAGTCCCTTGTGAAATTTAGCGGCAGGCTTAAAATTAAGCAATATATCCCCAGCAAAAGGGCCCGCTATGGGGTGAAGGTGTACAAACTATGTGACCGAGCCACAGGGTACACATATTCCTTCAGGGTGTACGAAGGGAAGGACACCCAGCTGCAGCCTCCTAATTGCCCGGACTACTTGGGAACCAGCGGGAAAGTTGTTTGGGACCTCATATACCCCCTACTCGACAAAGGATACCACATGTATGTAGATAACTTCTACACTTCTCTGCCCCTGTTCCACAACCTTCATCGGAAGAAGACGCCAGCATGTGGCACCCTGAAAAAAAATCGGAAGGGCTTTCCTCAAAGTCTTGTTAATAAGAAGTTGAGAAAAGGAGAAACGGCATGTCTGCGTAACAAAGAGATTCTGGCAGTGAAGTGGAGGGACAGAAGGGATGTGTATATGTTGTCTTCCATCCACAACAACACCTATGTGGAAATCCCCAGAAGGAATGGCCCCATCCAGAAACCCACATGCATCCATCAATACAATTTGTTTATGGGGGGAGTCGACTTTAACGATCAAATGTTGGAACCATATCTTGCCTCAAGAAGGACATACCACTGGTACAAAAAAGTAGCGATTTATTTTTTTCAATTGGCCATATACAACTCCTATATCATTTACTGCAAATCCACCCAAAACCCCCAACGCTTCCTTGGCTACCTGGAGGAAATTTACACTGCCCTTATATTCCCGAACGGCCCACCAGTAAACATCCGATCAGATGTTGTTAGTCGACTCTCCGAGCGCCACTTTCCAGATAAACTCCCTCCCAGACCAACAGGCCAAAGACGCCAAAAAAGATGTAAGGTGTGTACCAGAGCAGGAGTCAGAAGAGACACATCTTATTATTGTGCAGAATGTCCTTCCGAACCAGGCCTCTGTATAGGTGAATGCTTCCGCCGTTACCATACTTCACTAAATTATTAGTGAAGTATGGTAACCGTAATCCTCAGTTCCTGCCTTCACACCCCTTATGCCACTGCCTGCTCTGTAACTGACCCTGGCTTGTTATTTGACCACGCTTCTGCCTGCCGATTTTGTACATACCGCTGCCTCATCTGGAACTGACCCTGGACTGTTTTTTCGACCATGCTTCTGCCTAACGATTCTGTACATACCTCTGCCTGATATGGAACTGACCCTGGACTGTTATTCGACCATGCTTCTGCCTAACGATTCTGTACATACCTTTGCCTGATCTGGAACTGACCTTGGACTGTTTGACCATGCCTCTTGCCTGCCTCTTGGACTGATCTTGTACCCTGCAACTGGACTAGTGGGATTCAACACAGGGGTCTCACATATGTGAGGGGCTCCAGAATAGTTTTTCTGGATGAAGAAAACAATTTTCTTTGTTTTCTCATTCCTAGATTAGGGTCTGGAGACTCGGAGGCTTCAAAGAGATTTGGGTGGGAGAAGCCTCTACCCCTGTCCCCATTCTGTCCTGAACGAGGCCCTACTTCTGCCTGCTGCCTGTAGGAGTTACTGCTGTCATGCCTCTGTTTGTCGCACTGACCACAGCACATGGACCTTGTTTCTGCCTACTACCAAGACCAATATTTTGGCACTGCTGACAATCTCTGCCTGCACTGACCCTGCACTGCACTGACCTATGGACAGTATCCCTGCCTGCTGCCTGTACTGACTATGGACAGTATTTCTGCCTGCTGCCTGAAAAATTGTGTTCGCTGTTGCTGACCAAGTCCCTGCCTGCTGCCTGGACCAGTGCTATCCTCCTGGGGACAACTATACTACTAAAACCACAGGTAATCTTTTGTTTCTCTTTGCTCAGCATAATGTATTTTGGGGTGTAATTCTTGGTATATGCATGCTATGTGTCCCTGGAACACCTGATGGTGTTCCTTGCATGTTGGATCTCTGTATGTGGCCAGGCTGTGTAAAGGTCTCACACATGTGGTATTGCCATACTCAGAAGGAGTGCCACAGTGTATTTTGGGGTGTCATTTTTGCTATGTAAATGCTATGTGTTGGAAATATCCTATAAACGGACAACTTTGTGTAAAAAAAAATGGGTTTTCATTTTTTTTCCACATATTCCAAAAACTTCTGGAAAAAAATGAACCATTCAAAAGACTCATTATGCCTCATAGATTATATGTTGGGGTGTTAGCTTTCCAAAATGGGGTCATTTTGTGGGCGTTTCCATTGTCCTGGTGCTCCAGGGCCTTCAAAAGTGTAATAGGTGGGTGAGAAATGAGATGTGTAATTTATGCTCCTAGAACACCTGAAGGTGCTACTTCAATGTTAGGCCTCTGTATGTGGTCAGGCTGTGTAAAAGTCTCACACATGTGGTATCGTTTTACTCAGGAGGAGTAGCAGAATGTATTTCGGGGTGTTATTTTTGCTATGTAAATGCTATGTGTTGGAAATATCTTATAAACGGACAACTTTGTGTAAAAAAAAATGCGTTTTCATTTTTTTCCACATTTTCCAAAAACTTCTGGAAAAAAATGAACCATTCAAAAGACTCATTATGCCTCATAGATTATACGTTGGGGTGTTAGCTTTCCAAAATGGGGTCATTTTGTGAGCGTTTACATTGTCCTGGTGCTCCAGGACCTTCAAAAGTGTAATAGGTGGGTGAGAATCGAGATGTGTAATTTATGCTCCTAGAACACCTGAAGGTGCTACTTCAATGTTAGGCCTCTGTATGTGGTCAGGCTGTGTAAAAGTCTCACACATGTGGTATCGTTTTACTCAGGAGGAGTAGCAGAATGTATTTCGGGGTGTTATTTTTGCTATGTAAATGCTATGTGTTGGAAATATCTTATAAACGGACAACTTTGTGTAAAAAAAAATGCGTTTTCATTTTTTTCCACATTTTCCAAAAACTTCTGGAAAAAAATGAACCGTTCAAAAGACTCATTATGCCTCATAGATTATACGTTGGGGTGTTAGCTTTCCAAAATGGGGTCATTTTGTGGGCGTTTACATTGTCCTGGTGCTCCAGGACCTTCAAAAGTGTAATAGGTGGGTGAGAATCGAGATGTGTAATTTATGCTCCTAGAACACCTGAAGGTGCTACTTCAATGTTAGGCCTCTGTATGTGGTCAGGCTGTGTAAAAGTCTCACACATGTGGTATCGTTTTACTCAGGAGGAGTAGCAGAATGTATTTCGGGGTGTTATTTTTGCTATGTAAATGCTATGTGTTGGAAATATCTTATAAACGGACAACTTTGTGTAAAAAAAAATGCGTTTTCATATTTTTCCACATTTTCCAAAAACTTCTGGAAAAAAATGAACCGTTCAAAAGACTCATTATGCCTCATAGATTATACGTTGGGGTGTTAGCTTTCCAAAATGGGGTCATTTTGTGGGCGTTTCCATTGTCCTGGTGCTCTAGGGCCTTCAAAATGTAATAGGTAGTCAACAAGTTAGATGGGTAATTTATGCTCCTTGAACACCTGATGATGCTCCCTGCATGTTGGGCCTCTGTATGTGGCCAGTTAGTGAAAAAGTCCCACACATGTGGTATTTTAATACTCAGGAGGAGTAGCTGAATGTATTTTGTGGTGTCATTTGTGGTATGCACATTCCATGTGAGAGAAATAAGCTATTACAATCACAATTTTCTGAAAAAAATATAAAAAATAAAAAAAAACCTTAATTTGCAAAGAATTGTGGGAAAAAATGACAACTTCAAATAACTCACCATGCCTCTTACTAAATACCCTGGAATGTCTACTTTCCAAAAAGGGGTCATTTGG
The DNA here is from genome assembly GCF_042186555.1 of Aquarana catesbeiana. Classification (NCBI taxonomy): domain Eukaryota; kingdom Metazoa; phylum Chordata; class Amphibia; order Anura; family Ranidae; genus Aquarana; species Aquarana catesbeiana. The sequence continues at coordinate 204,403,251 of NC_133330.1, forward strand.
GGGGCATTTGTACTTTCCTGGCTTGTTATGGTCTCAAGAAAGGAGATGGGCCTCAGTACATCAGGTGTGATCAGATGTGATCATTTTTTTATGATTTGTACCATAGCTTGTAGACTCTATAAATTTCACACAGACCACATAATATCCACTAATTTGGGTTATTTTTACCAAAGATATGTAGCAGTATAAATTGTGGCCAACATTTATGAATAAAAATTGCTAATTTGCAAAATTGTATCACAGAAACGAAGAAAAAAGCATTTTTTTTCAAAATTTTCGGTCTTTTTTCATTTATAGCGCAAAAATTAAAAAACCCAGAGGTGATCAAATACCACCAAATGAAAGCTCTATTTGTATGAAAAAAAGGACAAAAAAATTGTTTGGGTACAGTGTTGCATGACTGAGTAATTGTCATTCAAAGTGTGAGAGCACTGAAAGCTGAAAATTGGTCTGGGCAGGAGGGGGGTTTAAGTGCCCAGTAAGCAAGTAGTTAAGGACCTTCTGTGGCCCTGTCCAGCTCTCCTAGAGTAACTGCCTGTCTCCTGGAATCTCTTCCATGGTCTTTGTATTTATGTGCCATCCTGGAGGAGTTGGACTGTCTGTGCAACCTTTATAGGGTCCAGGTATTGCCTCATGCTACAAGTAGTGACATTGACCCTAGCCAAATGCAAAACTAATGAAGAACAGTCAGAAAAGATGAGTAGAGAAGAAAAAAGGCTGTGGCCTCCACCTTTTAGCCCAGGTTCACAGTGAGCTGCAGGAATGAAGCCGTGCAAGTTCAACTGAACTCTCATGATTTCACTCCCGCATGTCAGTCCCGATTTCAGCTGTGATTTCACAGACATCTGTGTGGGTTTCTGCACAGATGTCAATGGAAGTTGCACCCCAAAATTGCAAATAGTACAGAAGCTACTTTTTGAAACCGGTGCTGTGCGGCAAGTGCGATGTTGCACCGATTAGGATAGTGCTATTGCCGGCAATTGCCGCCAATTTGACATGTTAAATTGCACCAATGTGAACCAGGGCTTGAAACCTATCCTGTTTTGGAGGCTGTCTCATTGTTGCCCATCTAGTGCACCTGTTGTTAATTTCATTAACACCAAAGCAGATGAAACTGATTACCAACCCTCTCTGCTACTTAACTGACCAGATAAATATTCCAGGAGTTTAACTGACTTGATGCTATATTCTGATTAAAAAGCGTTCCTTTTATTTTTTGAGCAGTGTATATACTGTATGTTTATTTTTTTCCTAGTAGCAGTATTTTTCAGCCCGTTACATAACTGTAGATATTGTAGATAACAGATATTGTATTTATAAAGGGTCTCCGTGATCTATAAGCCTGAGAGACAAAATAAATGTGCTTCGAATAAAATCTAAATTTTTTCAATATCATAATATTTAGGGCAGCTTCCCCGTTGCCCTCTCTGTTGGAGTGCGGTCTATACATATAGTTGCACAATGGATTTAGTACCACGGTAAAGTGAACATTCGGTGCCATGGACAGTAACCACAGCAGGCAGCATATAAAGGTCCTTTATTTCAATTTTGTCTTGTAATTTTAGTGTTGCTAAGAGACCTTTTAGTATGAGACATAGTTCTAAAATGAATTTTTGTACCTAAAATGTCACAAGAAATGTATGCCTTTTCTCTCACTCTGTTATAATTTCCAGAGATATAGCGAAACATTAGTGGGACCTAAACAGTGGCGATTGGTGTTTTTTTTTTTTTTGGGGGGGGGGGTGACAGACAACCCCACCCTGGGCTGCCGGTGGAGCGGCACTAGCACAACTGCCAGCTACCGCCGAGGCGCAACACTAACATCCCCCTTCCACCACCCTCTGTCCTTACCAAGGATGCGGGCGGTGACAGCAGTGGTCAGAGCTGCTGTGGCCATCTTCCAGCGTGGCGGGCTCCAGTGTCCTCTACTGGAGTCCTCTCCGCGGTGCGTCTCCTCTCTGCTCTTCTCTGCACTAGGTGTCCAATAGGATCGCCTGACGTTTTGGCCAATTGGGAAATGGGTTTCATACCGGCTTCCCGATTAGCCGGGAGGAGGATCTGTGTTGCAACAGCAAATATTCATTCACTGTTGCAACACACCTGGGTGGGCTCTGGACGCATCCTCTGTGACCTGAGCCCATGCTATTTTGAAGCCTATTAGAGCCTATGGCCGCTGTAATTCATGTGCCTGGTGACCCGAAAGGGGTGGAGAGGAGAGAGGGGGCGGCGTCTGGGTGATCCTAATGGATGGGCTGCCACTGGACCTAAACAAAGAATGAGCATATGTTAGGACTGAGCTGTAATATCCATAGCACAGGTTTGTTTTAATAATAATTATTTGCCAAATGCTACTGCTGCTTTGGTAAATCCTTCTACTTTATGAGAAAGTGTGGAGGCTACAATTTCTGACCATTGTTCTTATGAAAATGCTAGTTGCCTGACTGTCAGGCTTATCCTCTTACTTAACCCAGGAAAAGTAAGCTCTGACTTTTCTATTGTGTATTCTGGCTCTGCGTCAGTCTGGCTTTTGAAGTATTTTCAGGTGTTCAAGAGCAGCTCCAGTGTTTCTTTCAGGATAGGTTTAGTTAATGCAGTAGTAACCACCTTCCCATGCATATAATTAAAAAAATAAGTAGTTTAGGTCCATTTTATAGTGTTTATCACCCCCCCCCGCCCCCCCGCTAAGCCTTTTTTTTTTCTCCTTTTTTTTTCAAACCGTACCCTTTGCAAGTATGAATACTCTAATACTCTCTACACAGAACATCCATTATGTGTGGCTATGAAGTTTTTATATGACCTTCCCAGCAATTGGAATAACAATAGGCATAGCAATTGGCTGCTATCTGGCCTGGTATATGAAGGGTCCCCATTAGGAGAGCTGTTAGGAAAACTAAAATTACCTTTCCAGCATAGTGAGGTTGAAATCACGCCTCATAGTTGGTCACTAGTCCCCATCCAAGTAGTAAGAAGCATTTGGTAACTTGTCTTAGCAATGTAGATGTAGATTTATTGCCCTTTAATCTCCTGCTTAATGCTGTTAGCCTAATACACTCAAAGATCCCAGAGTTTCTCTTTGCTAAAACCACAGTTTTTCTTTGTGAGTTGTGTTGCATGTCAACATGTGTTGCGTTAAAATATCCCATAAAAATAATGATTGCCTTGCATCTAACACAAATATTGACACCACATCCCTTAGGTCATACAATATGAAGAAAATATAAGGAACTGGGACTTTTAAAGGTGCAATAGGTGACACAGAAATTATGTAAAAAATTCACATTTCATTTAGAAAAAATTGATAAAAACACGTCTATAAAAAAGAGTTTACATTCAATGTAACAATATAGTCTTTGATAGTGCAACCGAAGGATTTGTTTCTCAACATGTTTCACCACATGCCGTGGCTTCTTCAGGAGAATAATATTTATCGGGTACTAAAAAGAGTAATATAAGAATTACACAATAAACAATAACAATATGTAGTACAGTCAAAAAATCAATCAGAATACAAATCAAAAATAATACCACATATCTGATCTGCCAATGCAACATTTCAGCCAAAAGGGATATATTTACCTGTGTATAGATCTTTCAAAAATTTGAATAATAAATCGAATACAAACTCTAGTGTTTGAACCAGTTTTGAACCAATTAAATCAAGAAGCAATCCCAGCCAAAAGATCATCTGATGACCATAGAGAGTAAATAAGATCATGTTTTCAACTGATGGAAGAGAACCTAGAATGAGGATGGAGGAAGGGATAAAGGAATTTTTATTGTTGTAATTTTTGATTTTTAAATCTCTTAATTCTTTGTTTTTTAATTTTTTGTCTTTTATTTTTTATTTTTTTGAAAAAAAACAATTGGCAATAATGTATACCTGTGATAAAAAGATTAAATATCAAACCACCAGTCCAAGCTACTTTACTGCATTGGTTAGTGTCATCCCCAAAGCGGAGCCCAAGGGGGGAAAAGAACCTAAAAAAACAAATGAATTGAAATAAAAAAAATCTGGACCAGAAAAGGCCCCTCAATAGTTAGCCAAGGATTTCCTCAAAATAGCATTAAATACCTGGATGAAGTGGTGTGTGAAGAAAATAACGTCCTCCTCCTCTCAGGCTGGCTCTCTATTGAACCACCACCAGAGTGCTTAAATACCCTCCCCCTCTTCAAATTTGGCACCAAAAAACGGCGCCAAAAGCTAGGGGAGGGGTGGACGCTGTAGGGGCATCTACCCATAGGCAGTAAAACCGTAAGTAACACTTCTAGTTGAGTCAGGAAGGGAAATACATCAATCAGGTCAGCACAGTTAATGGTGCAAGGCATACGGGAAGTGACACTAGGTGGCGCACCGGAAGTGATGAAACATCACCTCTAAGGGCTGTAAGCAATGAAGTAAATATCCATAGAGGCCAAAAGGGCATAGGAAAAAATATAAATCCATTAGAAGAAAAAAATAAAGTGTAACCGGATCATATGGAAAGATAACTACAACCATTTATATGGACAAAGCCCAAATAAAGGTTAAGGGAAAACGCAATTGGCGCCAACCAGTGGAAACAAAATTACCACTAAGATTGGCACCCTGGGCATCCGTATGGTCACCTAATCCTGGTGGGGGCTTCCTTAGTGTAAAACATAATTATAAATCTAGGACTCATGGGAGAAAAAAAAAAGGTATAAAGTTTCTCCCTTTCTTCTTTTTCTCTTTATATATTCAAAAATTGTTAATAGATAACATATGTATAATTGATATATGATCAAGAATCCAAATGACTAGAAATAGAGTAAAGGCTGTTCAGATAAGGGTGTACATAGGAGCCTTGCAAAGGATCCTAACACTTAACAAATGCCAGTGGAAACCAAAAGTAACCACTTCAGCCCCGGAAGAATTTACCCCCTTCCTGACCAGAGCACTTTTTGCGATTCGGCACTGCATCGCTTTAACTGACAATTGCGCGGTTGTGCGACGTGGCCCCCAAACAAAATTGACGTCCCACAAATAGAGTTTTATTTTGGTGGTATTTGATCACCTCTATGGTTTTTATTTTTTGCGCTATAAACAAAAAAAAGCGAAATTTTTAAAAAAAATGCATTATTTTTTACTTTTTGCTATAATAAATATCCACCAAAAATAATTAAAAAAACATATATGTATACATCTACATATTTTTGGTAACAAAAATCGCAATAAGCGATTATTGATTGGTTTGCGCAAAAGTTATAGCGTTTACAAAATAGGGGATAGTTTTATGGCATTTTTATTAATAATTTTTTTTTACTAGTAATGGCAGCGATCAGCTATTTTTATTGTGACTGCGACATTATGGCGGACACAGCGGAAATTTTTGACACATTTTTGTCATTTATACAGCAATCAGTGCCGTAAAAATGCACTGATTCCTGTGTAAATGATACTGGCAGTGAAGGGGTTAACCACTAGGGGGCAGGGAGGGGTTAAGTCAGTACTAGGCAGACTCGAGTCACCTGTTTGAGGACTTGCGACTTGCTTGACAAAATTAAATAAATGACTCGACTTGACTTTGACTTGTCACTAATGACTTGCGACTTGACTTTGACTTGGGCTATTTGACTTGCAATGACTTGGCACCACCAGTGCTTGCAGTGTTCGCGGCCGCCGCAGACTTTTTTTTTATTTGATGATGACTGCAGTCTCTCCTCCTAGGCTGTACAGGTCTCTGTATTCCGTCCGGCCGGGCCGCGGTGGCGCCGCCCCCCTCCTGACTCCTGCTGTGGAGTGATCTCTGAGGGAGGGGCTGGGCTTCTGTGCAGAGCCAGCAGCGTGAGTCGCAGGCCTCACAGTGGGGGAGGAAGGAACTGGAAGGCAGCTCAAGTTGCCCAAGGAGCCTGACTGACTGAATCTGAGTGGAGTCCAGCAGCCAGAGAGTAAGTCATGGCAGTGTGGACTCTTGTATTATTATTCTTCTGACTGAGGGGGCACTGGAGCAGGGACAGTCACACAACTCAGGGAGGAACTGGTCTGGGAATGGGGGTCAGTGCAGTGGTCGTCGCAGCACAGAAGAAAAAGCACAGAGCCGAGGAGGAGGAAACAGATTTGCAGAAGCTGCAGGTTTGTTTGATGCAGTGCCAAGCAAATGCTTCCCTGAAAACTTCCCTGCAAACTTTGCAGGGAAGCATTAGCTTTGCTTGGCACTGCATCAAACAGACCTGCAGCTTCTGCAAATCTGCACTAGTGATGTAGCAGCTAGCAGGGCCCTGGCCTGTACTGATGATTGCAGGATGCAGATATGATTACAGATGCAATCATCAATATCATTGCACATGCTAAAACACCTAGGTAGGTACCCAAACCAGCAGCACCTTCTTTCCTTGTTTTCTCCTCCTCCTCGGCTCTGTACTTTTTCTCCTGCGCTGCGATGGCCACTGCACTGACCCCCAGTCCCGGACCAGTTCCTCCCTGAGTCCTTCACTAATTTTTGAAAATGCCTGGTACATGAACTTTCACTTAATGTGGACTGTTTAATGAGTTTGCATTGATTTCAGCATGTGCAAAGTGCTCCATGCTATAATCAAAACATAACTCGTATACACTAATAAGCTGTTATATTATGAAATTGATGAGGCTGCACTGTTCGCCCCTGGTGAGGCTGCACTGTTGGGCACAGATGAGACGGCACTCATAAGCTGCACTGATAGGGCGGGTCTTAATCAGGAAGGGGTGGGTTGTATTTAAATTAGGGGTTGCACGAGTTTAGTCAGGCCTAGGGCAGCACAAAACCTAAATACACCACTGGGCACCACCCCCCCCGAAAATATTACCCACACACTCGGCCCACCACCGCCTCTGAGCCAATCAGCATTTGCCAAATGCCATTGGAGCTGTACAGTAACAGTGCATTTTCTTTAGCATTGGTCACTGTATTGGTGTCACTGGTGCCCAAAAAGTGTCACTATGAGTCACTAATGTAATGTAATATATTCTAATCTGGAATGATAAACATGTCACTGTTTTAAACAAGGTTAGGTTAGGACCATATATAATACGTTAAAAATAGTTCTGTAAGTAAACAACACCTTATTTTCTGGCAGTGCCCCTCCCAGCAGCAAACTCTGGATCCGATCCGCCCCTGACAGACCAACGCACAAGGCAGCAATGATGGAGGGAGCGATTCCAAAAATAATTAAATTTGGATTTAAGGATTATGTTTTAGATGTTGGTGAAAAGAAGAGAACGGCGGTATGCAAGGTCTGCAACTCAAAAATAAGAGACATGTCCACCACAACATCCAACTTCATCCGTCACTACAAAACCCACAAAGAAAGGTAGGTACACTTTAGGTGGGAGCAGAGTGTATTGTTGTTCAAATCAATAAATCACATAGCTAACTTTTTTTTCTATCTCTCATCTGTTTACTTTATAGATATGAAGAGTACATCCATACCAAAGGGACTTTTGATGCTAGCCAGCCTCAAATCTCATAATTCATCGCATAGGGGACTGTGCAGCTATACCACTGCAACCACCAGAAGGCAATTACAAACTCAATCCTGTCAGACCTCATTATAAACTGCAACATGCCACTGTCCATTATTGAAAATCAAAGCTTTCGTCGCTTTTTGTCAATAGTAGACAACAAGTACTCTCCAGTAAGTAGAAGAACAATTACTGGCAAGCTTGACAATCTGGTGGCAGATAGGAAAATGAAGCTGAAAAATGAACTTGCAGTGGTAGATCATCTGTCAGTGACTGTAGATATATGGTCAGACCGCAGGATGAGAGGCTTTCTTGGAGTCACAGTGCACTGGATCAACATTGAGGATGACCGTCTTCAGTTGAAATCACAGTTGCTTGCATGCAACAGCTTCAAAGGTTCCCATACAGGGGAAAGAATTTGTGAGGCATTTGAGCATATATGTGAAGAGTACAAGATTAAAAAAAAGGTAGACCACATCATCTGTAACAACGCCGCAAACATGAAAAAAGCATTCACTACATGTTTTCCAGGACAGCTAGATGAAGACGATGACCTTGATGATTCAGACATTTGGAATGACCTGTCAGTGGAAGAACAGGAGATGTTTGACAATTATTTGAGTGCAAAAACCCAGACTAGACTTCAATGTTTTGCATACACGCTTCAATTGGTAATAGGTGATGGATTTAAAGAGACTAAATTAGTCAATGCAGCTCTTGCCAAAGCTTCCAGGTTGAGCTCCTTGTTACACACAAGCACCTCTTTCAAGGAAAAATTTGAGGAGGAGTTTGGACAGCATGGAATCCCTGCCTCTGTTACCACACACTGGAATTCCACACTGAGGCAATTGAAATCAGTGGTCAGCTGTGACCAGCTGAAACTGACAAGAAAGCTTGAAGATGGGGGACACAAAGAGACTGTATTCACAGCTAGAGAGTGGATGTCCTTCAACCTTTTGGAGAAGCCACAGACCTCTCACAGGGTGAAAAACTTGTGACAATAAGTGCTGTTGTACCCTGTATCCTTTCTCTGAATCACCACTTGGAAAATCATAAAGGGAGCGTGCGCTACCTTGGTGGCTTGATCCGTAGCCTGTAAGTATCACTCCAAAGATGATTCGAAGGGATCTTTGTCAATGTGAGGATGGCAGATGAACAGAATGATGTAGCAACCTTACCCTTCTCTGACTCTCTATACCTAAAAGCTGCTCTGCTGGATCCTTCATTTGGCACCATGTGGTTGACCCATGATGTTTTGGCTCCCGAAAATGTCAAGGAGGCTGTGTCTGTGATGATAAAAATTATGTTATGTTTTTGGTAATAACCCATTTGCAGTAATAACACCTGAGTGCATTGAGTCACTGTTTTATGCTTGTGTTTTTCAGACTTGATTCTCAAAGAGGACTGCAAGCCCACCCCAGCAACCACCGATGGAGACGAGCAAATGCCAGTGGCAGAGCCAGAGAGTCAGTCTGGGCTGTTCTCAGCATACCGCAAAAAACAGAAGAGAGATTCCAGTTCCAGTCACCAAATTCAGCTGAACCAGTATTTAGACATTTGTGATGGACAGAGCTGCCTTCAGTTTTGGGCCATGAACAGGCACATGCTCCCCTCTTTGTTCAGGGTAGCGGTTATGCCCCGTACACACGGTCGGACTTTGTTCGGACATTCCGACAACAAAATCCTAGGATTTTTTCCAACGGATGTTGGCTCAAACTTGTCTTGCATACACACGGTCACACAAAGTTGTCGATCGTTCTGAATGCGGTGACGTAAAACACGTACGTCGGGACTATAAACGGGGCAGTGGCCAATAGCTTTCATCTCTTTATTTATTCTGAGCATGCGTAGCACTTTGTCCGTCGGATTTGTGTACACACGATCGGAATTTCCGACAACGGATTTTGTTGTCGGAAAATTTTATATCCTGCTCTCAAACTTTGTGTGTCGGAAAATCCGATGGAAAATGTGTGATGGAGCCTACACACAGTTGGAATTTCCAACAACAAGGTCCTATGACACATTTTCCGTCGGAAAATCCGACCGTGTGTACGGGGCATAAGAGATCCAAGATGAAACAGTTATACGCAAAGGCCCCAGGGCCCCTTTCCGATAAGAAACCCTCCACAACTCCAACCCCACGTTGGTGGGGGATGGAGTTGTAGAGGGCCTCAACATCAATCGCGACCAATCGAGACCCCGGTGGTACACAAATACCATCCAGGGATATCAAGAGGTCAGCAGTTGCCTGTATATAGGAGCTCAACGAGCCGACATGTGGTCACAAATAATCATCCACAAGTTTGCTAGCAGGCTCAGTTAGACACCCATTGCCCAAGACTATTGGGCGGCCAGGGGGAGATTTAAGATTCTTGTGGACTTTGGGCAAAGAGTATAGGGTAGGAGTCCTGGGGGTTTCAACAATCAAGAAATCAAATGTCTTCCTGTCAATAAGGTCATTGTGAAATGCCCAACTGACAAGAATTTTAAACTTTGTCTCTGCATATTTGACTTGAAATAAGGGAACGGGCCGATACCAATTGCGATTCCGCAAGCGATCCAAAACCATTTTCTTGTAAAAATCCCTATTCATAACTACTATGTTCCCCTGTCATGTACCAGATAAGACCAGAACTGCGTGGACTGCAACAGAGTGAACCAGACATAAATAGGTGAAAGTACGTTTATTAAGGTAAATGCATATTGTGTTGCGTTTGTCACAATATGATTTTTTTTAATTAATCAGACTTACGATACATGGGACATAACATTACACAATAGTGGTTGGTCATAGAGATATTGTCAGTTTTTGGCTTGAGTAGATTTCTCAAACAAATGCTGTTTTATACAATGGGGGTAAATATCATTGTTGTATTTACTTGACAGTCCAATTAACAGGCTATTGTCTCTATTGCTACAGTACACAAGAAAGAGATTTAGTTGTTTGAGGTTTTCAAACTGAAAGAATGACTGTTAGATTACTGTCAGGTGTTGGCTTGATTAGACAATGGGTACGTAGATGCAGTTATCAACAGTCCATTTTTTCTACAGCTACAGTAAACAGGCATGTTTTCTGTTGTTTGGTAACTATGGCAAACAGTCTGACACATAAAAGGGGGTGAGTAGGGACACACACACACACACCATCATGCTTTGAAGATCAGAAGCCGCCACTCATGATACAAGAACACTGCCTGGTGTCCAAGAAGCATCGTTGCCAATGGAGATCACGAACATACAGTAACAGAAGATAAGTAACTTTTAAGTGTATTTGTACTGATATAGACTATAGGCTGTTCATTTGATAGGCATTTTGCTTGTTATAGAGATCTGTCAGTCTTGTATTCCTAATATTGTAATAGTTTTGTATGTACAGCATCTTTGTATAGTAAAAGCACAATTTACACACTGCAGAAATCTCAGCTTCCTTGCTTATACCACAGAGTAGCCTTGCTAGATAGAGGCAAGCAAAACACATATACATGTAAACACACCACCAATACAGAGTGAACAAACCAAACAACCAAACAGTGATAATACACAACCAGCATATGTAGCAAAGGGAGTACCAGAAAAGTAGTCAAGCCAGGCTAGGGTCATAAACAGGAGATCAGTAGCTGGGAAGGGAAACAAACAGGACAAGAGAGGATGGATGGATCACAGGAGGGATGGGTCAGGTACAAGGCACCCCAGCAACCACCGTTGGAGACGAGCAAATGCCAGTGCCAGAGACAGAGAGTCAGTCTGGGCTGTTCTCAGCATACCGCAAAAAACAGAAGAGAGATTCAAGTTCCAGTCCCCAAATTCAGCTGAACCAGTATTTAGACATTTGTGATGGACAGAGCTGCCTTCAGTTTTGGGCCATGAACAGGCACATGCTCCCCTCTTTGTTCAGGGTAGCGGTAAGAGTTATGTCAGTCCCTGCATCAAGCGCACCTGTTGAACGTGTGTTCAGCCATGGTGGGGTGATAATGCGACCCCATCACTCACAACTGAGCAAGAAAGTACATTCCAATTTAATTTTTTGCAAATGCAATGCATTTTAAGTGGCTATTCTCATCACCCTTCAAGTGTCTAGATGTTGGCATTGTGTCAAGTTCAAACTTTGAGCTTAGTTATTTTCCCCCTCAGCAAGGACTACATTTTTTCAGGCTTGTTGGCCATTTAATTGCTGAGTGTTCTGCTCCTTGTCTGCTGTTTGGGCATTCAAAGTGTTTTTTTAATATGTCAAGAAAAACGCACTAAGCACTTTTTTGTTAATGTTGAAAATAAAACAAAATCTTTCCTGAAAACTGACTTTTAACTCATTTAAAGGTGGAAATGGGGTAGATCAGTAAATAAACTACAAGTTAGTTTTTTGCAAGCTCTGCACTGTGTTCACCTAAAGCTACCTGTTGAAGGTTGGTGGTGTTTTCCTGACCCTATCACTACCGTAGGCAGCTAAATAAGCTACAAGTTATTTTTTTTGGAGCTCTGCACAGTGTTCACCTAAAGCTACCTGTAGAAGGTTGGTGGTGTTTTCCTGATCCTATCACTACCGCAGGCAGCTAAATAAGCTACAAGTTAGTTTTTTGCGAGCTCTGCACAGTGTTCACCTAAAGCTACCTGTAGAAGGTTGGTGGTGATTTCCTGATCCTATCACTACTGCAGGCAGCTAAATAAGCTACAAGTTAGTGTAGTGCGTCCTCCTCACAGTGTACAGCTAAAGCTACAGGTTAGGGTAGTGCATCCTCCTAACAGTGTTCAGCTAAAGCTACAAGTTAGTGTAGTATGTCCTCCTCACAGTGTTCAGCTAAAACTACAAGTTAGTGTAGTGCGACCTCTGCACAGTGTTCAGCTAAAGCTAAAAGTTAGTGTAGTGCGTCCTCCTCACAGTGTTCAAATAAAACTACAAGTTAGTTTAGTGCGACCTCTGCACAGTGTTCAGCTAAAGCTACAAGTTAGTGTAGTGCATCTTCTGAACAGTGTACAGCTAAAGCTACAAGTTAGTGTAGTGCGTCCTCCTCACAGTGTTCAGCTAAAACTACAAGTTAGTGTAGTGCGACCTCTGCACAGTGTTCAGCTAAAGCTAAAAGTTAGTGTAGTGCGTCCTCTGAACAGTGTTCAGCTAAAACTACAAGTTAGTGTAGTGCGACCTCTGCACAGTGTTCAGCTAAAGCTAAAAGTTAGTGTAGTGCGTCCTCTGAACAGTGTTCAGCTAAAACTACAAGTTAGTGTAGTGCGACCTCTGCACAGTGTTCAGCTAAAGCTACAAGTTAGTGTAGTGCATCCTCTGAACAGTGTACAGCTAAAGCTACAAGTTAGTGTAGTGCGTCCTCCTCACAGTGTTCAGCTAAAACTACAAGTTAGTGTAGTGCGAGCTCTGCACAGTGTTCAGCTAAAGCTACCTGTAGAAGGTTGGTGGTGTTTTCCTGATCCTATCACTACCGCAGGCAGCTAAATAAGCTACAAGTTAGTTTTTTGTGTGCTCTGCACAGTGTTCACCTAAAGCTACCTGTAGAAGGTTGGTGGTGTTTTCCTGATCCTATCACTACCGCAGGCAGCTAAATAAGCTACAAGTTATTTTTTTGCGAGCTCTGCACAGTGTTTACCTAAAGCTACCTGTAGAAGGTTGGTGGTGTTTTCCTGATCCTATCACTACCGCAGGCAGCTAAATAAGTTACAAGTTATTTTTTTGCGAGCTCTGCACAGTGTTTACCTAAAGCTACCTGTAGAAGGTTGGTGTTGTTTTCCTGATCCTATCACTACCGCAGGCAGCTAAATAAGCTACAAGTTATTTTTTTGCGAGCTCTGCACAGTGTTCACCTAAAGCTACCTGTAGAAGGTTGGTGGTATTTTCCTGATCCTATCACTACCGCAGGAAGTTAAATAAGCTACAAGTTAGTTTTTTTCGAGCTCTGCACAGTGTTCAGCTAAAGCTACCTGTAGAAGGTTGGTGGTGTTTTCCTGATCCTATCACTAACGCAGGCAGCTAAATAAGCTACAAGTTAGTTTTTTTCGAGCTCTGCACAGTGTTCAGCTAAAGCTACCTGTAGAAGGTTGGTGGTGTTTTCCTGATCCTATCACTACCGCAGGCAGCTAAATAAGCTACAAGTTAGTTTTTTGCGAGCTCTGCACAGTGTTCAGCTAAAGCTACCTGTAGAAGGTTGGTGGTGTTTTCCTGATCCTATCACTACCGCAGGCAGCTAAATAAGCTACAAGTTAGTGTAGTGCATCCTCCTCACAGTGTTCAGCTAAAGTTACAGGTTAGGGTAGTTCATCCTGATAACAGTGTTCAGCCAAAGCTACAAGTTAGTGTAGTGTGTCCTCCTCACAGTGTTCAGCTAAAACTACAAGTTAGTTTAGTGCGAGCTCTGCACAGTGTTCAGCTAAAGCTACCTGTAGAAGGTTGGTGGTGTTTTCCTGATCCTATCACTACCGCAGGCAGCTAAATAAGCTACAAGTTAGTTTTTTGCGAGCTCTGCACAGTGTTCATCTAAAACTACCTGTAGAAGGTTGGTGGTGTTTTCCTGATTCTATCACTCCCGCAGGCAGCTAAATAAGCTACAAGTTAGTTTTTTGCGAGCTCTGCACAGTGTTCACCTAAAGCTACCTGTAGAAGGTTGGTGGTGTTTTCCTGATCCTATCACTACCACAGGCAGCTAAATAAGCTACAAGTTAGTGTAGTGCAAGCTCTGCACAGTGTTCAGCTAAAACTACAAGTTAGTGTAGTGCTTCCTTCTCACAGTGTTCAGCTAAAGCTACAAGTTAGTGTAGTGCGTCCTCCTCACAGTGTTCAGCTAAAGCTACAGGTTAGGGTAGTGCATCCTCCTAACAGTGTTCAGCTAAAGCTACAAGTTAGTGTGGTGTGTCCTCCTCACAGTGTTCAGCTAAAACTACAAGTTAGTGTAGTGCGACCTCTGCACAGTGTTCAGCTAAGGCTAAAAGTTAGTGTACTGCGTCCTCCTCACAGTGTTCAGCTAAAACTACAAGTTAGTGTAGTGCGACCTCTGCACAGTGTTCAGCTAAAGCTACAAGTTAGTGTAGTGCATCCTCTGAACAGTGTACAGCTAAAGCTACAAGTTAGTGTAGTGCGTCCTCCTCACAGTGTTCAGCTAAAACTACAAGTTAGTGTAGTGCGACCTCTGCACAGTGTTCAGCTAAAGCTACCTGTAGAAGGTTGGTGGTGTTTTCCTGATCCTATCACTACCGCAGGCAGCTAAATAAGCTACAAGTTAGTTTTTTGTGAGCTCTGCACAGTGTTCACCTAAAGCTACCTGTAGAAGGTTGGTGGTGTTTTCCTGATCCTATCACTACCGCAGGCAGCTAAATAAGCTACAAGTTATTTTTTTGCGACCTCTGCACAGTGTTCAGCTAAAGCTACCTGTAGAAGGTTGGTGGTGTTTTCCTGATCCTATCACTACCGCAGGCAGCTAAATAAGCTACAAGTTAGTTTTTTGTGAGCTCTGCACAGTGTTCACCTAAAGCTACCTGTAGAAGGTTGGTGGTGTTTTCCTGATCCTATCACTACCGCAGGCAGCTAAATAAGCTACAAGTTATTTTTTTGCGAGCTCTGCACAGTGTTTACCTAAAGCTACCTGTAGAAGGTTGGTGGTGTTTTCCTGATCCTATCACTACCGCAGGCAGCTAAATAAGCTACAAGTTATTTTTTTGCGAGCTCTGCACAGTGTTTACCTAAAGCTACCTGTAGAAGGTTGGTGTTGTTTTCCTGATCCTATCACTACCGCAGGCAGCTAAATAAGCTACAAGTTAGTTTTTTGTGAGCTCTGCACAGTGTTCACCTAAAGCTACCTGTAGAAGGTTGGTGGTATTTTCCTGATCCTATCACCACCGCAGGAAGCTAAATAAGCTACAAGTTAGTGTAGTGCAAGCTCTGCACAGTGTTCAGCTAAAACTACCTGTAGAAGGTTGGTGGTGTTTTCCTGATCCTATCACTACCGCAGGCAGCTAAATAAGCTACAAGTTATTTTTTTGCGAGCTCTGCACAGTGTTCAGCTAAAGCTACCTGTAGAAGGTTGGTGGTGTTTTCCTGATCCTATCACTACCGCAGGCAGCTAAATAAGCTACAAGTTAGTTTTTTGCGATCTCTGCACAGTGTTCAGCTAAAGCTACCTGTAGAAGGTTGGTGGTGTTTTCCTGATCCTATCACTACCGCAGGCAGCTAAATAAGCTACAAGTTAGTTTTTTGCGAGGTCCGCACAGTGTTCAGCTAAAGCTACCTGTAAAAGGTTGGTGGTGTTTTCCTGATCCTATCACTACCGCAGGCAGCTAAATAAGCTACAAGTTAGTTTTTTGTGAGCTCTGCACAGTGTTCACCTAAAGCTACCTGTAGAAGGTTGGTGGTATTTTCCTGATCCTATCACTACCGCAGGAAGCTAAATAAGCTACAGGTTAGTGTAGTGCAAGCTCTGCACAGTGTTCAGCTAAAACTACCTGTAGAAGGTTGGTGGTGTTTTCCTGATCCTATCACTACCCCAGGCAGCTAAATAAGCTACAAGTTATTTTTTTGCGAGCTCTGCACAGTGTTCAGCTAAAGCTACCTGTAGAAGGTTGGTGGTGTTTTCCTGATCCTATCACTACCGCAGGCAGCTAAATAAGCTACAAGTTATTTTTTTGCGAGCTCTGCACACTGTTCACCTAAAGCTACCTGTAGAAGGTTGGTGGTGTTTTCCTGATCCTATCACTACCGCAGGCAGCTAAATAAGCTACAAGTTATTTTTTTGCGAGCTCTGCACAGTGTTCACCTAAAGCTACCTGTAGAAGGTTGGTGGTGTTTTCCTGATCCTATCACTACCACAGGCAGCTAAATAAGCTACAAGTTAGTGTAGTGCAAGCTTTGCACAGTGTTCAGCTAAAACTACAAGTTAGTGCAGTGCGTCCTTCTCACAGTGTTCAGCTAAAGCTACAAGTTAGTGTAGTGCGTCCTCCTCACAGTGTTCAGCTAAAGCTACAGGTTAGGGTAGTGCATCCTCCTAACAGTGTTCAGCTAAAGCTACAAGTTAGTGTAGTGTGTCCTCCTCACAGTGTTCAGCTAAAACTACAAGTTAGTGTAGTGCGACCTCTGCACAGTGTTCAGCTAAGGCTAAAAGTTAGTGTACTGCGTCCTCCTCACAGTGTTCAGCTAAAACTACAAGTTAGTGTAGTGCGACCTCTGCATAGTGTTCAGCTACAGCTACAAGTTAGTGTAGTGCATCCTCTGAACAGTGTACAGCTAAAGCTACAAGTTAGTGTAGTGCGTCCTCCTCACAGTGTTCAGCTAAAACTACAAGTTAGTGTAGTGCGAGCTCTGCACAGTGTTCAGCTAAAGCTACCGGTAGAAGGTTGGTGGTGTTTTCCTGATCCTATCACTACCGCAGGCAGCTAAATAAGCTACAAGTTAGTTTTTTGTGTGCTCTGCACAGTGTTCACCTAAAGCTACCTGTAGAAGGTTGGTGGTGTTTTCCTGATCCTATCACTACCGCAGGCAGCTAAATAAGCTACAAGTTATTTTTTTGCGAGCTCTGCACAGTGTTTACCTAAAGCTACCTGTAGAAGGTTGGTGGTGTTTTCCTGATCCTATCACTACCGCAGGCAGCTAAATAAGTTACAAGTTATTTTTTTGCGAGCTCTGCACAGTGTTCACCTAAAGCTACCTGTAGAAGGTTGGTGGTATTTTCCTGATCCTATCACTACCGCAGGAAACTAAATAAGCTACAAGTTAGTGTAGTGCAAGCTCTGCACAGTGTTCAGCTAAAACTACCTGTAGAAGGTTGGTGGTGTTTTCCTGATCCTATCACTACCGCAGGCAGCTAAATAAGCTACAAGTTATTTTTTTGCGAGCTCTGCACAGTGTTCAGCTAAAGCTACCTGTAGAAGGTTGGTGGTGTTTTCCTGATCCTATCACTAACGCAGGCAGCTAAATAAGCTACAAGTTAGTTTTTTGCGAGCTCTGCACAGTGTTCAGCTAAAGCTACCTGTAGAAGGTTGGTGGTGTTTTCCTGATCCTATCACTACCGCAGGCAGCTAAATAAGCTACAAGTTAGTTTTTTGCGAGGTCCGCACAGTGTTCAGCTAAAGCTACCTGTAAAAGGTTGGTGGTGTTTTCCTGATCCTATCACTACCGCAGGCAGCTAAATAAGCTACAAGTTAGTTTTTTGTGAGCTCTGCACAGTGTTCACCTAAAGCTACCTGTAGAAGGTTGGTGGTATTTTCCTGATCCTATCACTACCGCAGGAAGCTAAATAAGCTACAGGTTAGTGTAGTGCAAGCTCTGCACAGTGTTCAGCTAAAACTACCTGTAGAATAGGGATGAGCCGAACACCCCCCTGTTCGGTTCGCACCAGAACATGCGAACAGGAAAAAAGTTCGTTCGAACATGCGAACACCGTTAAAGTCTATGGGACACGAACATGAATAATCAAAAGTGCTAATTTTAAAGGCTTATATGCAAGTTATTGTCATAAAAAGTGTTTGGGGACCTGGGTCCTGCCCCAGGGGACATGGATCAATGCAAAAAAAAGTTTTAAAAACGGCCGTTTTTTCAGGAGCAGTGATTTTAATAATGCTTAAAGTCAAACAATAAAAGTGTAATATCCCTTTAAATTTCGTACCTGGGGGGTGTCTATAGTATGCCTGTAAAGGGGCGCATGTTTCCTGTGTTTAGAACAGTCTGACAGCAAAATGACATTTTGAAGGAAAAAACTCATTTAAAACTACCCGCGGCTATTGCATTGCCGACAATACACATAGAAGTTCATTGATAAAAACGGCATGGGAATTCCCCAAAGGGGAACCCCGAACCAAAATTTAAAAAAAAAATGACGTGGGAGTCCTCCTAAATTCCATACCAGGCCCTTCAGGTCTGGTATGGATATTAAGGGGAACCCCGGCCAAAATTTAAAAAAAAAAATGACGTGGGGTTCCCCCTAAATTCCATACCAGACCCTTCAGGTCTGGTATGGATTTTAAGGGGAACCCCGCGCCAAAAAAAAAAAAAAAAAACGGCGTGGGGTCCCCCCAAAAATCCATACCAGACCCTTATCCGAGCACGCAACCTGGCAGGCCGCAGGAAAAGAGGGGGGACGAGAGTGCGGCCCCCCCTCCCTCCTGAACCGTACCAGGCCACATGCCCTCAACATTGGGAGGGTGCTTTGGGGTAGCCCCCCAAAACACCTTGTCCCCATCTTGATGAGGACAAGGGCCTCATCCCCACAACCCTGGCCGGTGGTTGTGGGGGTCTGCGGGCGGGGGGCTTATCGGAATCTGGAAGCCCCCTTTAACAAGGTGACCCCCAGATCCCGGCCCCCCCCCTGTGTGAAATGGTAAGGGGGTACATAAGTACCCCTACCATTTCACGAAAAAAGTGTCAAAAATGTTAAAAATGACAAGAGACAGTTTTTGACAATTCCTTTATTTAAATGCTTCTTCTTTCTTCTATCTTCCTTCATCTTCTGGTTCTTCTGGTTCTTCTGGCTCTTCTGGTTCTTCTGGTTCTTCTGGTTCTTCCTCCGGCGTTCTCGTCCAGCATCTCCTCCGCGGCGTCTTCTGTCTTCTTCTCCTCGGGCCGCTCCGCACCCATGGCATGGGGGGGAGGCTCCCGCTCTTCTCTTCTTCTTTTCTTCTCTTCTTCTCTTCTTCATTTTCTTCTCCGGGCCGCTCCGCAATCCATGCTGGCATGGAGGGAGGCTCCCGCTGTGTGACGGTGCTCCTCGTCTGACAGTTCTTAAATAACGGGGGGGCGGGGCCACCCGGTGACCCCGCCCTTCTCTGACGCACGGTGACTTGACGGGACTTCCCTGTGGCATTCCCCGTGACGTCACAGGGAAGTCCCGTCAAGTCACCGTGCGTCAGAGGGGGGCGGGGTCACCGGGTGGCCCCGCCCCCCCCGTTATTTAAGAACTGTCAGACGAGGAGCGCCGTCACACAGCGGGAGCCTCCCTCCATGCCAGCATGGATTGCGGAGCGGCCCGGAGAAGAAAATGAAGAAGAGAAGAAGAGAAGAAAAGAAGAAGAGAAGAAGAGAAGAAGAGAAGAGCGGGAGCCTCCCCCCCATGCCATGGGTGCGGAGCGGCCCGAGGAGAAGAAGATAGAAGACGCCGCGGAGGAGATGCTGGATGAGAACGCCGGAGGAAGAACCAGAAGAGCCAGAAGAGCCAGAAGAGCCAGAAGAGCCAGAAGAACCATAAGAACCAGAAGATGAAGGAAGATAGAAGAAGCATTTAAATAAAGGAATTGTCAAAAACTGTCTCTTGTAATTTTTAACATTTTTGACACTTTTTTCGTGAAATGGTAGGGGTACTTATGTACCCCCTTACCATTTCACACAGGGGGGGGGCCGGGATCTGGGGGTCACCTTGTTAAAGGGGGCTTCCAGATTCCGATAAGCCCCCCGCCCGCAGACCCCCACAACCACCGGCCAGGGTTGTGGGGATGAGGCCCTTGTCCTCATCAAGATGGGGACAAGGTGTTTTGGGGGGCTACCCCAAAGCACCCTCCCAATGTTGAGGGCATGTGACCTGGTACGGTTCAGGAGGGAGGGGGGGCCGCACTCTCGTCCCCCCCTCTTTTCCTGCGGCCTGCCAGGTTGCGTGCTCGGATAAGGGTCTGGTATGGATTTTTGGGGGGACCCCACGCCGTTTTTTTTTTTTTTTTTTGGCGCGGGGTTCCCCTTAAAATCCATACCAGACCTGAAGGGTCTGGTATGGAATTTAGGGGGAACCCCACGTCATTTTTTTAAAAAAATTTTGGCCGGGGTTCCCCTTAATATCCATACCAGACCTGAAGGGCCTGGTATGGAATTTAGGGGGACCCCCACGTCATTTTTTTTTTTTAATTTTGGTTCGGGGTTCCCCTTTGGGGAATTCCCATGCCGTTTTTATCAATGAACTTCTATGTGTATTGTCGGCAATGCAATAGCCGCGGGTAGTTTTAAATGAGTTTTTTCCTTCAAAATGTCATTTTGCTGTCAGACTGTTCTAAACACAGGAAACATGCGCCCCTTTACAGGCACACTATAGACACCCCCCAGGTACGAAATTTAAAGGGATATTACACTTTTATTGATTGACTTTAAGCATTATTAAAATCACTGCTCCTGAAAAAACGGCCGTTTTTAAAACTTTTTTTTGCATTGATCCATGTCCCCTGGGGCAGGACCCAGGTCCCCAAACACTTTTTATGACAATAACTTGCATATTAGCCTTTAAAATTAGCACTTTTGATTTCTCCCATAGACTTTTAAAGGGTGTTCCGCGGCATTCGAATTTGCGCGAACACCCCAAATTGTTCGCTGTTCGGTGAACTTGCGAACAGCCAATGTTCGAGTCGAACATGAGTTCGACTCGAACTCGAAGCTCTTCCCTACTGTAGAAGGTTGGTGGTGTTTTCCTGATCCTATCACTACCACAGGCAGCTAAATAAGCTACAAGTTATTTTTTTGCGAGCTCTGCACAGTGTTCAGCTAAAGCTACCTGTAGAAGGTTGGTGGTGTTTTCCTGATCCTATCACTACCGCAGGCAGCTAAATAAGCTACAAGTTCGTTTTTTGCGAGCTCTGCACAGTGTTCAGCTAAAGCTACCTGTAGAAGGTTGGTGGTGTTTTCCTGATCCTATCACTACCGCAGGCAGCTAAATAAGCTACAAGTTAGTTTTTTGCGAGGTCCGCACAGTGTTCAGCTAAAGCTACCTGTAGAAGGTTGGTGGTGTTTTCCTGATCCTATCACTACCACAGGCAGCTAAATAAGCTACAAGTTAGTTTTTTGCGAGGTCCGCACAGTGTTCAGCTAAAGCTACCTGTAGAAGGTTGGTGGTGTTTTCCTGATCCTATCACTACCACAGGCAGCTAAATAAGCTACAAGTTAGTTTTTTGTGAGGTCCGCACAGTGTTCACCTAAAGCTACCTGTAGAAGGTTGTACAAAGAAAGGCTGCGCTGCTGTTGATTAAGTGAGTGTAATCATGGACCATTTATATGACCATAACATGTGCATCCATATGTGATAAAAAAACAATTCACGATATTAAAAAAGGAATAATAATTGCTGAGACAATCATTAAACTTAATTACCACAAATTTGGAACATATGTGATTATTCTATATCTATGAGCAGTCAGATATCCAGTATGTTATGCAACGTCCATACATAAACGTTCCTTTGCTGTAAATGTCTTTCACCAGTAAAAAAGAAAAATTATAAAATGAAACACCACTCTTCTGATGATGTGAAGCATGCAATGTTGTCACTCTGCAGATTGTGATGATAGGGAAATTCCTCCACCAAAAAAACGATCTGCCCCTTACCAGATCTTTTGATCGCTTGTTAAGGAGATCGTAAGTGCAGGTGGCTATATCCCCCAGCCACTGGGTCTCTGTCAGAAGTATGGCTCCAAGGGTCACCTTTCAAGGGGTCCACTAGATGACATACTGGCACTCAGATCCCAAGGATAGATATAAAAGAAAGAGCTCCATAGCGTAATCCTGATATTATTTATCAAAAAATCACAAGAAATATACTTACAGTATCGTAGCTTTAAAATCGCGTGTGCATACGAACTATGCCGGCCGGCTCACAGCTGCTGCCCGTCGCTTCCGGGATCAGCGATGTGGTGGTGACGTCAGCACGTCGCTCCTCCCTACGCCGTTTCGACAAACCTGTCGTCTTCCTGGGGTACGGGCGGCGTGCTGACACACCACCTATATACATCCAATCAATTGTACAGGAACGCCCTCATCTGAGATCAAGGCATCCGAAGCCAAATTCGCCATCTTAAAAAGGGCTAAAAAACTCCCCTTCCATTCCAGTAAACTATTTGTATGCCGGAATAATCCACTGTAGTGTTTGTTCACATATAATGCCTCATGCTTAAACTTCCGTCCAGGGACCGAAAGTCATTACACTGAGAGAAAAAAATTAATAAAAATATGAATGGGAGAAGTTATAAGAAATTCCTTTATGACTAGAAATGAACAACTTTGATTTGAAATAAAAAATGAGGAATAGAACCTTTATTTTTCTTTATTTTCTTTGAAAAAGACTTTCATATGGATAGCCTAATGCCAGAAGTTTAATAACATTAATCAAAGTATATCCAGAGCCCTCAAACACCTTAGCCTCGCAGAGGTACCGGACTAGGCTGAAAAGAAAAAGAAAACAAGGGGAGAGAACCCTGTGAGTGTGGGGATCTCACCATGCCTGTTCACAGAACATAATGGATCGATAATTGTCTCCACACCGATTGTTCCATGGATTATACTCAAATAATAGAACTCTTGTGAAGGCAAATTTCTAAAAAATTAAATTAAAAAAATAATTAAAAAGAATATCAATGACTATTCTCCCAGGATGGGGAAAAAAGGAGGGACACCAATCCCCCACATTTCAACCATACTGGTAAAAAATGGACAATCAAACATCCAAAAAGAGGGAAGAAAAACACATATATATAAATAAATATTAACTGTGTTTTATTATATATCTATAAAAATACACTAGCTTTTTGGACGCACAGGTTGTCAAAAATTGACAAAAAATTGGCAGTCTTGCATCCAGAGACAAAAAACATAAAAACGTCAAAAATGACTATAAAACAATATGTCTCTTAAATATGTCTCACACGCGATTTTAAAGCTACGATACTGTAAGTGTATTTCTTGTGATTTTTTGATAAATAATTTTAGGATTACGCTATGGAGCTCTTTCTTTTATATCTATCCTTGGGATCTGAGTGCCAGTATGTCATCTAGTGGACCCCTTGAAAGGTGACCCTTGGAGCCATACTTCTGACAGAGACCCAGTGGCTGGGGGATATAGCCACCTGCACTTACGATCTCCTTAACAAGAGATCAAAAGATCTGGTAAGGGGCAGATCGTTTTTTTGGTGGAGGAATTTCCCTATCATCACAATCCGCAGGGTGACAACATTGCATGCTTCACATCATCAGAAGAGTGGTGTTTCATTTTATAATTTTTCTTTTTTACTGGTGAAAGACATTTACAGCAAAGGAATGTTTATGTATGGACGTTGCATAACATACTGGATATCTGACTGCTCATAGATATAGAATAATCACATATGTTCCAAATTTGTGGTAATTAAGTTTAATGTTTGTCTCAGCAATTATTATTCCTTTTTTAACATCGTGAATTGTTTTTTTATCACATATGGGTGCACATGTTATGGTCATATAAATGGTCCATGATTACACTCACTTAATCAACAGCAGCGCAGCCTTTCTTTGTACAGTATTTTGAAGTGGAGGTTGTCTCACATTTATGGTTGCAGCAGCATTAATTATTTCTTGTCTTCACAGACACATGTTTTTTGTTTACTGAATACTTTATGGGATAGCGCAGTATATACTTTTTTGGTTTTGAACCTGTAGAAGGTTGGTGGTGTTCTCATACTACAGGCAGGCAGTTGATTTTGCTAGCTGCAGTATCAATATATATATATATATATATATATATATATATATATATCCCAGCTTAGTGCAGCTACAGGCCATTAGTATGTCTGGAAGGCCAACAAGGAGAGGCAGACAGTCTCAAGCCAATAAAAGAGGGCAAGCAAGCTCTGTGTCTAGAGGCAACAGTGCTGGTTGTGGAGACGGTGCATCCTCATCAGCACGTGGCTGTGAGACACGCTTGCCCTTTTTTTCGGCAGCTGGCCATGTTGAGCCACCACATGTGGAAGACTTGGTCGAGTGGATGACCAAGCCGTCATCATCCTCCTCATCCTCTCTCACCCATGCTCAGGGTACTTTATCTGGCAAAGCAGCTGCCAACGCGGCCTCTTCCCTCAGCTCAGTGGCATCAGTGACTCCTTCCCTAGCCCCACCATGTCCTCCTGAGGAGTCCCTCGAACTGTTTGACCACAGTGTTGGGTACATGCTCCAGGAAGATGCCCAGCATTTAGAAGGCTCTGATGATGATACTGAGATAGATGAAGGCAGTAATGTGAGCACGGACAGAGGGGGTGCCCAAGAAGGACTGCAATCTGGCAGTCATGCTCCCCTTGCTGCAGCATACTGCCAGGTTTGCTCCAGTGATGAGGAGGGAGGGGATGATGAGGTCACTGACTCAACATGGGTGCCTGATAGGAGAGAGGAGGAGGAGGCACATCACCAACGAGGCAGAATGCCCTCCAGGGGCCAGCCTAAGGGCAGCACACTGACTGCATCACACCCCAAAGCTCCGAATGTGCAGGGTGTTGCTGTCTCTGTGTGTTATTCCAAAAGTTCTTTGGTGTGGGCCTTTATTGAGACGAGTGCATCAGATCGCACCGCTGCTATTTGCAACATATGTCTCCCGCTTGGGCACCACATGCTTGACCAGACATATGTTGATCTGCCATGCAGTTTGTTGGCAAGCGTATCTAAAAGACCCACACCAAAGAACAAAGAGGACCCCACTATACCTTCAGTGCTCTCTGAGACCTGCACTGAGAGGAATGAAGGTGTAGAATAAGGTGTGTCACAGCCAAATACTTGTGGGCAATCTGCTTTTGGTACACCAATGTCAGATTGTACCAGGCAAATTTCCCTGCCCCAGCTGCTGCACCGCCGAAAGAAGTTTGCTCCCAGCCATCCACATGCCCAGCGGTTGAATGCTAGCTTGGCATTGCTAGCACTTCAACTGCTGCCTTTTCAGTTGGTAGACTCTGCCCCCTTCCGTGAGTTTGTGGAATGTGCGGCTCCTCAGTGGCAGGTACCCAAACGCCACTTTTTCTCACGGAAGGCGATTCCGGCTCTCTACCGGCATGTGGAAGGCAATGTCCATGCCTCGATGGACAGGGCGGTCAGCGGTAAGGTGCATGTTACCGCTGACTCATGGTCCAGCAGGCATGGACAGGGATGTTACCCAAGTTTCACCGCATATTGGGTGACTCTGCTGGCAGCTGGGAAGGATGCAGGACAAGGTGCAGTAGTGTTGGAGGTTGTTCCACCACCATGCCTCCAAAATGCCACTACTAATGATTCTGACACACCTCTTTCCTCCACCCCCTCCTCTTCTTCTTCCTCCATGGCCTCTTCCTGTGCTTTGTCCTTGGAACCAGCGGTGCTCTGTAGCTATTTAAGGGGCTACGCAAGTATGCAGGACAAAAGATGCTATGCGGTGCTTGAGCTGGTGTGCTTGGGGGACAGGAGCCACACTGGGGCAGAGGTTCTGTCAGCTCTGCAGGGGCAGGTTCAGAGGTGGTTGACGCCACACCAACTTAAGGCAGGAATGGTGGTTTGCGACAATGGCACCAACCTCCTCTCTGCCCTTGGACAGGGACAAATGCCCCATGTGCCCTGTTTGGCTCATGGCCTTAACTTGGTGGTGCAGCGGTTCTTGGGCTGGGACCCGGGCTTACAGGATGTCCTGAGGCAGGCCAGGAAAGTTTTGTGCATTTCCGCCGGTCATATAATGCCAGTGCTCGGCTGGCAGACCTCCAAAAGGAGTTTAACCTGCCCAAGAACCGCCTAATCTGTGATATGCCCACTAGGTGGAACTCAACGTTGGCCATGCTGCAGCAGCTGCACACGCAGCAGAGGGCCATCAATGAGTACCTGTGTGACTATGGCACCAGGACAGGGTCAGGGGAGCTTGTTTTTTTTTCCCCACACCAGTGGGCCATGATCAGGGATGCATGCACTGTCCTGCCACCATTTGAGGAGGCCACGAGGATGGTGAGCAGTGACAGTGCATGCATCAGTGACACTGTCCCCCTTGTCCACCTGTTGGAGCACACACTGCGTGGAATAATGGACAGGGCACTTGAGGCAGAACAGGGGCAGTAAGAGGAGGACTTCCTTAGCTCTCAAGGCCCCCTTTATCCAGACAGTGTTCCTGCGTGCCCGCCGATCACACAGGAAGAGGACGAGGAGGAGGAGGATTGTGTCAGTATGGAGGTGGAGCCTGGCACTCAGCATTAGCAGCAGTCTTTAAGGGATCAGTCCCAAGAAACACATGGACTTGTACGTGGCTGGGAGGAGGTGGCTGCGAAACCATGTCGTCCTTAGTGACCCAGAGGACTCCAGACCGAATGCCTCAGCAAACCTACGCTGCACGGCCTCCCTGATCCTGCAAAGCCTGCGTAAGGATCATCGCATTCATGGTATCCAGGAGAAGGATCAATACTGGATGGCAACCCTCCTTGATCCACGTTACAAGGGTAAGGTTGCGGACCTTATCTTGCCGTCGCAGAGGGAGCAGAGGATGAAACATCTTCGGGAGGCCTTGCAGAAAGGTCTGTGCAACACGTTCCCAGAGACTGGGAGGTTACAAACTCCTTTTTCTGGACAACGTGTTGCTGAGGCTTCGGTCAGTCAAAGAAGGAGCGGTGGAGAAGGTGGTCGTCTGACCGATGCGTTCAGACAATTTTTTAGTCCGCAGCCCCAAGGTATGATCGGTTCCAGCAACCATCCCCAGCGCCTGTTTTACATGGTGCAGGAATACCTAGGGGCAAGATCTGACTTGGACACCTTTCCCACCGAAAATCCTCTGGGTTACTGGGTCTTGAGGATGGATCACTGGCCAGAGCTTGCACAGTATGCAATTGAGCTACTGGCCTGTCCTGCATCCAGCGTTCTTTCGGAACGCACATTCAGCGCTGCTGGAGGCTTTGTAACTGATCACAGGGTGCGTCTGTCCATCGACTCGGCCGATCGACTGACCTTCATTAAAATGAATCAGTCTTGGATCACCACCAGCTACCAAGCACCTGATGCTGATGTAACCGAATAATTTTTTTTGAAATCTCAGATCCCTTCAAAGACTGCCTATGCTGATGCTGAGTGACTATCCTGAGTAATTATCCTCTTCCTCCTCAATGATCACGCTGATAGCTTGTAAGAACATTTTTGGTTCTGGGCGCCGCCACCAGTGCCTATGGCCCAATTTTTCAGCCCCTGTTTAACAGGGGCGTGTAATTACAATTTTTGATGCAATACTTTGCAGCAGGGCTTGTTCCTGCATTCCAACTAGAGTATCTGTGAGGGGTCGCAGTGTTGTGGCGCCAGCACCAGTGCCTAAGGCCCAATTTTTCAGCCCCTGTTCAACAGGGGCATGTAATTACAATTCTTGATCTAATATTTCACAGCAGGGCCCTGTGAGGGCTTACAGTGTTGTGGCCACAACAACACCTAAGGCCCAAATTTCCGCTGAGTATATAGGGCAGGCCCCTACTTTCAAACATCCAACTTACAAACGACTCCTACTTACAAACGGAAGGAGACAACAGGAAGTGAGATGAAATCTACCCCTAGGAACGGAAATTCTCTCCTGTAAGAGATAATATGGGAAAAACATTTCTCCTTTCCACTGATGCTTTATCACCAATCCTTGTTTCACAAAAAAACCCAAATTTTCAAAAAACATTTGTCATTGGCACAAAAAGTGAGGTGAAATCTTCTGAAGAGGAGCACAGACAGCAAAACAAATGTCACAGGGGTGATAACCCTTCCCTATGTTTTCCAAAAAGCTTAAAATAGATTTCTTGTCGCATCATGGCAGCATACACCTATGGGTTGTGGCTCCACCCCTGCAACCTGATAGGACCGCGTAGCTATTAAACTTTGAGAGAGCACCTGCCCCAGCATTCTCCTTTTTTCCTCACCTGTCAAGGACTGAACATGCATCCCTTACCACTCTCGCCCCAACCAGGTTCTAGCCTCTCCTGGGTGGAAGTCCTTTCCTCTACAGCCTCTAAATGAGCTTAACGGAAGGA
The DNA here is from genome assembly GCF_042186555.1 of Aquarana catesbeiana. Classification (NCBI taxonomy): domain Eukaryota; kingdom Metazoa; phylum Chordata; class Amphibia; order Anura; family Ranidae; genus Aquarana; species Aquarana catesbeiana. The sequence goes on from NC_133330.1 coordinate 204,431,392, forward strand.
ACCCCACTCTGATGGTCTCAGGGGTATGTCATTTATGCATTACAAACCTTAAATAGGTTTCTTGCCTGCAGCAGTCTCCAGCTCCTCTCATGTGCACTTGGTGGGTAACTTCCCTCTTTTTTCTCCCTGTCCCCATAGCATCTAAGCTTTGTGTCTCCTCTTCGCTCTCTGTGCTTAGCGCCGAGCGTCTCAGCTCTTCACGCATGTGCAGACAGCGGCATCTCATCCAGAACATCCCCTTTCCAGCTTCCAAGATGGCGTCGAACACCTCGGAGCGCTTCTGCGCATGTAGGAGCGTGACGTCATCACCGCCGCGATGGCGGTAAGTTTAAAAAACACTGTAATGTCAGTTTTCTTGTCTCTTCTCTCCTGAGTCTGCTAGGGGGAAATCTGACCGGATTTTTTTTGCTGCACTATCCAGCTGCACTGCCCTGTCTCTTTCTTACTCTCTCCACGTCCAGGTAAGCTCTCTGGCTTCTTTTTCCTTGCTCACTGCCTGCTATAACTCATGCATACTAAAACTACCTATATGCTATAGGTTTGGTTCATCACCTTTCATAGAGACCACTGCCTCGGTAGACGATCGCCAGCCTATTAGGTAAGAGGAGATGATGGGTAAGTATGAAGAAAAAGAAAAAAGAGAGCCTTCACTAATGCTGTTTAAATTGAACAGCCCCACCAGGTCTTCCAGATCGTCATATTCAAGACGAGGGGAGCCTTCAAGGAGGAGCCGCTCAAGCCATAGGCAGAGTCGCTCAGAGCGCAGCAGAAGTCGCTCAAGTCGCAGAAGCTGCTCAAGTCGCAGGAGGAGCAGATCAAGTCGCAGGAGAAGCCGATAAAAATCAAGACATAGTCGTTCCCATCACAAGAAATCCCCTGCACGCAGGAAATCTCCTGTCACCCAGTCTTCCCGTCCACCCAGGAACTCCTGCTGGATTTGTGGTGCTACAGCACTTCCAGGCAAACTAGCCTGTAGCACTTGCTTCATCAAGACAACTAAGGACAGAGAAACAGATACAAGGGAATCGAACAAACCATCCCTTCAAATCGCAGGGCCAGAAGCCAGCAGACCCATACAAAATACCTCATCCGCTGCTCCATCATCATTAAAGACGTCAGACCCTCTCTCTGACACTGATGATCTAGAGACATCCACCGGCTTTGATTTTTCACTAATCGATCCATTTGTGAAGTCAGTAAAAGAGGCGATCGACTGGGTGAAGGAAAAAGAAACTCCTCAAAAATTGAGGAAATACTTTCCAAACCTTAAAAAAGACTCGGAGACCTTCCCGTTCATTGACGAACTTGAGGATCTAATTAAGGATGAGTGGCAAAAGCCAGAGAAAAAAAACGGCCTCAGTAACAGATTAGCAAAGCTCTATCCACTTAAAGAGCCTAATGTCAACCCACTAATATCTCCTCCAGTGGTCGACTCCTCTCTGATGCGCCTCGCTAGACACATAACACTCCCAATAGAGGACGCAGTCACATTCAAAGATGTCCTGGATAGAAAGATCGACCTGGATCTTAAAAGAACCTACCTCTCGGCAGGTGGCGCTTGCAGGCCAGCAATAGCACTTGCTGCTGTCGGCAAGGCTATCTCAAGCTGGTCCACGATGGCCGAGAAACTGGTGTCAGAAGGAGTGGAACAAGAGAAGGTTATCTCAGCCCTCCAAGAGCTTAGACTTGCAGGCGACTTTGTCGCAGAAGCCTCTGTGGATATAATTAAAACCACTTCAAGAGCAATGTTAAGCTCAGTGCAATGTTAAGCTCAGTAATGGCCAGAAGAGCGCTTTGGTTAAAACCCTGGTCGGCAGATCCCTCCTCAAAGTCCAACTGGTGTAAAATACCTTTTGATGGCACAAATCTTTTTGGAGAAACACTGGACTCGGCCATTTCTAAAGTCACCGGAGGGAAATCGGGACTTATTCCTTCAGATAGAAGGCCCAGACAGCAGAGACCACCTGCTTCTAGAAGAAATCTCCCGGATAAATACAGGGAGGCAAGATCCTACAGGCCTGGGAAAGAGTATAGGAGGAACTGGAAGAACCCCCAGTTATCATTCCTCAAGCTCCAAAAGTCTAAGACCCTACCACAGGGGATCAAAAGTCTTTTTGAAGGTGCGTCCGCCCAACCAGCTATAGAAGGGGCCAGACTCATGAGATACAAGCAGGTCTGGGCGGATACAATAAAGGACCCATGGACGGTAGACACTGTCCAGTTCAGGCACAAATGGAAATTCAAGACACGGTCTCCAAGAGACCAATTCTGTGTAACCATATTACCGGCATCTCGGGAAAAAAGGACGCTACTAACAAGATACGTCCAAGATCTGCTACAAAAGGAAGCCATAGTGGAAGTTCCACTATCCCAAAGGTCAACGGGATTCTACTCCCCGTTGTTTCTGGTGAAGAAAAAAACAGGGGACCTCCAACCAGTTCTAGACTTAAAGAATCTCAATCGCTCAATCCTAGTCGAGACATTCAAAATGGAGAGCCTCCAGTCAATTCTTCGGGCCATGAATATCGGGGATTGGATGCTTTCCGTCGATTTACAAGACGCTTATCTGCACGTCCCCATTCACATTTCATTTCAAAAGTTTCTCCGCTTTGCGGAAGGTCTTCACCATTTCCAATTCCGAAGTCTCCCGTTCGGGATCTCCACCGAACCAAAAACATTCACCAAAGTCTTACTGCCAGTAATAACCTTAATGAGAGCACAAGGATTGAGAGTCCATCATTACCTGGACAACATCCTCTTGCTAGCAGACAATCAGGATTCCCTTCTTCTGCATCGATCCATTATGATCACCACCCTACAAAAATTCAGCTGGATTATAAACTGGGGGAAAAGCAACTTACAGCCCACCCAGAGAATGATATTCCTGGGGGCAGAACTAGACACCGTCTCAACACGATAGAACTCCCGCGGGGAAAAATCCCCGGTCTAATTCAGAAGGCAAAAAAGTTATTAGCTTCTACCACACTACCAGCCCGGGAGTACCTCAGCATACTGGGGTCATTCTCAGCAACCATCCCGGTGGTACAATGGGCCCAATGGAACACCAGACCCCTGCAAGCATCACTGTTAAGACAGTGGAACGGGGTGTCATTGTCTCAGCCAATCCTAATCCAGAAAGAAGTAAAACAATCACTCTGGTGGTGGACCAGTTTGAACAATCTGAAGAGATACAGGTATATAGTTCCTCTTCCCCAAGAAATAATTTGGACGCCAGCCTGAAGGGCTGGGGGGCACATTACCGCCATCACGCAGTCCAGGGCCTTTGGACATTCAAGACACAGAACGTGGTTTCAAATATATTGGAGATGAAAGCAGCATTCCAAGCTCTGTTAGCCTTCAGCCCCCTCCTCAGGGGAAAGAAGTCCTGTTAAAATTGGACAATAGGGTGGCAGTTGCCTATATCAACAGGCAGGGGGGCACCAGGAGTCGCTCCATGATGCAGGAAGTCTGCCCAGTCTTCGAGTGGGCACAGCTGAACCTGTCGGGATTAACAGCAACGTATGTCCCAGGAGTTCAAAATCAACTAGCCGACTCTCTAAGTCGGACCTTTGTATCAAACAACGAGTGGGCTATAAGTCACCAAGCCTTTACCCTCATAACCCAAACCTGGGGGATACCGGATATAGACCTGGCAGCAACACCGGTCAACACGAAATGCCAGAGGTATCTAGCCAGAATTCCTTTCCCATCAGCAGAAGGCACGGATTGTCTACAGCACAACTGCAACTTCTGTTTGGGGTACATCTTTCCGTCAACGCCACTCATTCCGAGATTCTTACTCAGACTCAAGAGGTTGAAATCCACAGTGTTAGCAGTCCTCCCATTTTGGTCGAGATGACCATGGTTTACGACGCTCCTCCAATTGAGCACAGCAGAACCACTAACACTCTCAATAACAGCGGATATACAGTACTGTCGCAGGGGCAGCTCCTTCACCCATTTCTGGAGAGGCTGCATCTAACAGCCTGGAGATTGAAAGGACTAGGTTCTTAGTCCAAGGATGCTCCCAAAAAGTGGTAGACACTCTCCTTCAGGCCAGGAAATGCACGACCAATAAAACCTATAAAATGATCTGGGAGAGTTTTCTCTCAATCGCACAACGGCAATCCTGGAACTTGGCATCTCCATCAGTTGCTCAGATCCTCGAGTTTCTCCAGCTAGGACTAGATAAAGGTCTTAGGTCTAGTACCCTGAAGGTACATGTATCAGCCCTGTCCGCCATGACAGGAGTGAAATGGGCTCAGGAACCTCTTATCATCCAATTTCAAAAGGTCTGCCTAAAGTTGAGACCACCTAGAAAACCTTCCTTCCCGACATGGGATCTTTCGGTAGTGTTGGAAGCCTTATCCCATGAGCCATTTTTTCCATTAGAGGATGTTTCCCTGTGGGACCTAACTCTCAAGGTCACCTTCCTAATAGCAATTACATTGGCCAAAAGGGTCTCGGAAATTCAGGCCTTACAGGCTAAGGAACCATACCTAATGTTCTACCCAGACAAAGTAGTCTTAAAACCATCGGATCGCTTCATCCCAAAGGTGTCATTTTCCTTCCACTTTAATCAAGAGCTATGTCTCCCCACCTTCTCCACAGAACAGGGTGATCCACACCCACTTGATATAAAGACCAGTATCCAGGCCTACCTCCTGGCAACCAGCGATCTGAGGAAGACAGAGAACCTACTAGTCATTCCTCATGGCTTTAGAAGAGGACAAGCAGCAACCTCTCGCACCATCGCAGCATGGTTGGTGAAGATCATTAAAAGAGCTTACGCATCTAACAACACACGAGTACCTGAGGGCTTAAGGGCACACTCCACAAGGGCAATGGTGACCTCCTGGGCGGCCTACTGTAGGGTATCATCTGAAACCATCTGCGAAGCAGCCACTTGGTCTTCAAAAACCACCTTTATTTCTCATTATAAAGTGGACTCCGCTAGATTGTCCACGGCTGAATTTGGGAGAGCAATTATTCAGGCTAACTCCTCAATTCCTTCTAAATAAAACTTATCTTCTGCTCATACCCACCCAGTTTTCGAGTTATTCCCCATAGGTGTATGCTGCCATGATGCGACAGGAAAACAGAAAATTGTATACTCACCTTTCCGTAATTTTCCTTTCCTGTCGCATCTCCTGGCAGCATACAGATGCCCACCCATCTGAGGCGAGGTATATATATACGGAGAATGCTGGGGCAGGTGCTCTCTCAAAGTTTAATAGCTACGTGGTCCTATCAGGTTGTGGGGGCTGAGCCACAACCCATAGGTGTATGCTGCCATGAGATGCGACAGGAAAGGAAAATTACGGAAGGTGAGTATACAATTTTCATTTTTTTTGGCTGGAGCTAAGCACGTTAAAAATGTACCAGTTCAAAATTACAAACAGATTCTACTTAACAACAAACCTACAGTCCCTGTCTTGTTTGCATTGCCTGTATACTGCTGTTCAGAGTACAGAGCCTGTATACTGCTGTTTCCTTTTTTAATTTGGGTGCGGGGTTCCCCTTAATATCCATACAAGACCCAAAGGGCCTAGTAATGGACTGGGGGGTACCCATGCTGTTTGTCTCACTGATTTTCATCCATATTGCCAGGACCTAACATTATATTAAAGCCGCAAGCAGTTTTAAATGACTTTTCCTTTAAAAATGACATTTTGTGCAGGTACTGTTCTAAGCATGGGAAACACGTGCCACTTTACAGGCATACTATAGACACCCCCCAGGTACGATATTTAAAGGAATATTTCACTTTTTTTTTTTTTACTTTAAGCATCATTAAAATCACTGCTCCCGAAAAAACTGACATTTTTAAAAGTTTTTTTTGCATTGATACATGTCCCCTGGGGCAGGACCCGGGTCCCCAAACCCTTTTTGGGACAATACCATGCAAATTAGCCTTTAAAATGAGCACTGTTGATTTTGAACGTTCGAGTACCATAGACGTCAATGGGGTTCTAACATTCGTGCAAATCTTCGGTCCGTTCGCAGGTTCTGGTGCGAACCGAACCGGGGGGGGGTGTTCGGCTCATCCCTAATTGGGATATCGTAGAGAAGAGGTAACAGTAGCTGGGGGAAGTTCCTGTGGGTTTGTAGGCAGCTGAGAAGAGGCAGGTGGGTTGAATGCAGGATAGGTACAGGAAGCAGAGACCGCATATGAGTATTTGGTTGGGAGCAGCGTATACTGAGCTGCAACTGAGGTTGACATGGGTGATGGGGAAACATACATTTGGGTAGGCTGGTGTTTGGTGGCAGAGGTGGTTGGTTTGGCTGGAGCTGCTTGCACCATGTCAGACCATGCTGAAAGTATAGGTTGTACAAACTGTGCTTTTAAATCTCCTTGTCTAACATAAGACTGAGCATACACAATGCACTCAGCAATCACCTGTGGGGAACAGGCTGAGTAGTGCTCACAAAAATCGGCTAGATCATCTTCAAAATGCCATACTAGGGATACAACCTAATTCATATCAAAAGGAGGAGCGAAATCATCACGGCCCTCTGGAATACAGGGCAGGGGCAGCTCAGTACATATCTTGATCAAAGGCTGCACCTCCCCAAACAATATATAACCCTGATCGACCAGGGAGTGAGCCAAACGTATAGTTGCAAACAACTGGTCACTAGACCATCCTTTCAAAGCTTGGCGGCAATAATCACCACTTTCGGATGCCAGCAGAGAAAAATAAATAACCTCATCGGCATTCATGTTTGCAACCAAACTGAATCAAAATGGTTCCCCTGTGCAGCCACTTCCGGTCAAGGATGGCCCTGGTATTCTGTCATGTACCAGATAAGACCAGAACTGCGTGGACTGCAACAGAGTGAACCAGACATAAATAGGTGAAAGTAAGTTTATTAAGGTAAATGCATATACATGTGAACACACCACCAATACAGAGTGAACAAACTAAACAACCAAACAGTGATAATACACAACCAGCATATGTAGCAAAGGGAGTACCAGAATCGTAGTCAAGCCAGGCTAGGGTCGTAAACAGGAAATCAGTAGCTGGGAAGGGAAAAAAACAGAACAAGAGCGGATGGATGGATCACAGGGGGGATGGGTCAGGTACAAGGCTCAGGGTCCAGGGTTCAGGTAACAGACAGGAAACAGAATCAACAGGTTCTAGGAATCAGGCTTCAGGTTCAGGCTTCAGGTTCAGGAATCAGGATCATAGTAACAGGATGCAGGTCAGGGCTCAAGGACAATACCAGGGCAACTTGAGTGTGCACTTGCCGGGTATTTATACTGCAGCTGTTAATTAAGGTCAGGTGACACCTGTCTGCAGAAGGGAATACCTGCTCCATACTGCCAGGATTCCTCCGCTGGTGGACGCCAGTACTGCGGCCCAAAGGTGACCGAATACCAACAGGAAAAAGCTCTTCTGACAGCTCCAAACTGTCAGGAGACACCTGCTGGTGGACCTCAGTACTGCACGCCAAATGATCAATATTACCAGCGGAGGAGACCTTTCCTGACATCCCCCCTTTATCTGAGGGTTTGATGACATATGATCATTATGTTTCAGGGAAGATAAAGCTCTGCTAAAAGCAGGTTTCAGATTGGAGCGACCATTGGATCGCTTCCAATCTGTGGCCTTAATCTCTTTGGTAACTTGTTGTGTGAAGGCCCAAATGCTTGAATTGCCTTGTAAGGCAGGGAAGGAAGTAGATTTTGGTCTGTAGAGATTGGGTGGAGGAAAAATCCTCTCAGGTGGGGGGTCAGAAGAAATATTCACAGTTGGCTCCTCTAGGGGGTCATCAAACGGATTGCTTTCCTCCCATAATTCAATCAAGTCCTTTTTTTTTCCAACCAGGAGTGCTTTGGGGGGCGTGGCCTGGAGCCGATCCAAGATGGACGTGTGAGACAAGAGCTCCCGCTCCACGAGGTCCTTATACATTAGCGTCTTACAGCTGAACTGAACTTTCCCCTTCAAAAAGCTCCTGGGACATGGTGAGGACACCGAGGAGCATGTCAGCGACCCACTCCCGCTCTCCGAGGACACAGTTAAGTGCTCAGATCCCCGAGATCTTCCGTTCACGGCCCAGGGAAAGAGTGCAGGCCTCACAAGCCACCTCCACTCGTACGTCCCGTTCCCCCAGCTACAGACCACAGCGCGCCGGAGCTCACATGGCGGCCGCAATAGACATAGAACAGGGACCACCGCCAACCCCTCCTGCTCTCAACCTAGATGACTTACGCAGTGTAGCTGCTGATATTAAATGCACACTGCAGGCAGCCATTTCTGATTTAAAATCAGACATCCGGGCAATAGCACTGAGAGTAGACGATATAGAATCAACACAGGCCCGCCATGATGTCTCCCTCTGCCAAGTACAGCAGGTCACAGAATCACATGCCATCCATCTCAGGGAGATTAATCGCCATATGGAAGACCTAGACAATAGGGGGAGAAGATGCAACTTGAGAGTAAGGGGCGTCCCGGAAGCTATAGACCCCAGTCATCTTTCTCAAACAGTTGCAGACATCTTTAATAATCTCCTTGAAAGGCCCCCTGGTACCCTGATTTCATTCGAACGCATCCACAGAGCATTGCGCCCGAGAGGCAGAGACACAGACCCCCCCAGAGACACAGTCTGCTGTCTCTCTGAATTCCCACTTAAAGAAGAGATCCTCCGAAAAGCCAGAGGTCGCAACCAAATACTTTTTCAAGGCACAGAAATTAAAATCTACCAGGATCTCTCTAATATCACACTCCAGCGCAGAAGGGAACTAAAGCCCCTGCTGGAAGCATTAAGGGCCAGATCAATCCTATATCGCTGGAAGCTCCCATTTTGTTTATCTGCGACCCATCAAGGTCGCACTGCGAACCTCAGAGTACCAGAAGATCTGGAACATTTCTTCAGTACCCTGGACATCCCATTGGTAGATGTTCCAGACTGGTACAGTGACTTTCGCCTACCTCCCCTAAACAGAGCCCTATCCATGGAAGGAATAGATGAAGCAGGCAATTTCACTTTGGGTCGCCGCCGCCCACACCAATTTCCCTCTCGCACAAATACGAGATCCTCAGAAACGCCTCGTAATGGCAGCCCAACTGCTTCACCAGCCCACCGCAGGGCACGTCTAACCTAACCAGAGAGATACGTAGAGCTCATACCTGCTGTTCAACACGAATATGATACCAAGTATTCCCCTCACTAAACTGAGACTTACTACTCTTACACAATCAACAGGTGTATTCTACTCATTCCTAACATCCAAATGATGGAACATTGCGCCCATATATCCCCCAAGAGGAAAAAACAAAGGAGATACCACTAACCAGAACTTCCATAACCTTAAAATCCTTTTCCTTGACTGTATTGCACTCAGGCCACCAAACGGATCATCCAATAACTATTGGACTTTATATTATTGCCATCATTCAGATAACCCCCCTATTTTTCTGGATTAGACATGATGCTATTATACCCTAGACACTAGGAAACTGATGTCACAACCTGAAAAGGATTACCAGTGTTTCAAACTTTCCTCAACCACATCTACTGCACAAGGCTACAAAAACACTAGTCGTTCTCAAGCAAAAAGTTCAGCAAGGAGACAGGCCCTCAAGCTCCATACTAATCTGATACAGACAAGTTGATCGGAGGACCTGATTCTAGAAGACAGCCAAAAAACAACCGCTGAACTTATTTTTGTCATTCTTAACCAACCATACACGTGCTTTACTATAACCCTTATTCTCTCCTCCCTCCCCCTTCCCCCCTCCTCCCTTATCCCCGCCCTTTTCCCCACATCCCCTTCTCCCACTCCCACCCTCCTCCCTCTCCCCTCTCACCTACCCCTCACCTCACTCCCCATTATAGGACGAAAGCACAATAGAGATATAAGGTGGTTATAGTATTATTAACTGTTTTTGTTTTTACTCCTATTCTTTGTTTTTACTCCTATTCTCTTTTATAGTTGGTAATACTTCACCTGTAATACCTAAATGTTACACTGATGTTCGAATAGGGTGAAATCCGAGAGGGCCACGAAAAGGTAAAGGTTCCACTTTATTTCCAACCTATAAAAGACTACCTCTCCACAGTAGACAATAACAATTTCTCACACAACACCTTCCCCATAGGAAGGCATTGGCGTATTACACACAATTTTAAATCACTATTTGGGGAAACTGCCCCAACTAATGGGCCTAGAGATTTACGTGCCCCTCTCGGACAATACAAACAGTGACCCAAGGGTCCCTCTCTGCAACATTTTCCAATCCAGTATCACCTCAGTTGGAATGTTTATAATGTTTAAAATGGTTATAATGGTTATGGTTCTTTTTGTTTTAACCAGTTTCCACACTAAGATATACTTTACAGTATTGAGTAAACGAGTGACATATTATCCAAGATGGCTTTCTTAAGGTATTAAAGTGTCATTTACACAATTAGCTGACTATCTAGCTTATATTCTGAGTATGACCATTCGGGTCTAAGTTTGCATACAATACCTTTCACTTATACATAATATACAAAAACAAAGTCCAGACAGACATTCCCCCTTGCAGGTTTCTCGGACTCCTCCTCATGTTCAATTCATTTCAAACAAATAATCTACTGCCAAATTGGAGGGCCGGAGAAGAGGAGAAAATTTCTTCTCGTCTTTACTGGTCCCCCGATCATAAGCAAGATGCACCAAACTTACTCTTTCATTGACCTCGTGGAGACGCACACCTTGTTCCACTAGTTGAACGACTCCTACCACTACTCCAGACAGCGGTCTCTGTTTTGACTGCTGACACTTACCGGTTTTCCCCCCCTAATATTTTTAGTGGATGTGTACTTACATCTCCACATGCGGTTACATACCCCACTATGTAATCCTCTCCGGCTTCCCATTCCCAGAAGCTCTCTCAACACTCCCCAACTCCTCCTCTTTCATCATAATGACGTCCTTGAAGCCCAAAATGTCCGATATATCATTGAAAATACTGTCCCTTAATGCAAAAGGTCTCAACACTCCAGAGAAACGTTCACAAGTACTGTCGGCCATGAGGACAATGAAGGCTGACGTAATATACCTTCAGGAGACCCATTTCCGCACAAACGCAACTCCAAAATTCTCTAATCATTCCTTCCCCCACAGTTTTCATGCCACCTCTCCAATTTCGAAATCCAAAGGGGTTTCTATACTTCTATCCAAAAATGTGCCAATCAAAATTACAGACTCTCTAATTGACGAACAGGGCAGATACATCTTTCTCAAGGGCACCTTTAGAAACACACCAATCACACTTGCGAATATTTACAGCCCCAATTCGGCCCAGGTGCCGTTCTTCCGCAAAATTACCCACCTTCTTTCTTCTTTCCATGTAGGAATCCTGATATTAGGGGGAGACTTTAATGTTCCACTCGACCCTTTAATAGACACCTCTTCAGGCACATCCCACCTACCTTACAAAGCGATCAAACAAATCAGACGGTGCCTCCAAGAGCTACTACTGCACGATACCTGGCGCACCCTACACCCCAAAGAAAAAGATTATACCTTTTTTTCTACCCCTCATAATAAATACTCCCATCTAGATTACTTCTTTCTCACACAACAAGACCTACCAACACTAAAGGCTGCATCCATTGAATCAATGACATTATCCGACCATCATCCCATTTTGCTCACTCTTGTCTTCCCAGAAAAGACTACCTACACTCCCATTTGAAACTAGACCCATCTATCCTAACAGACAAAATAAATGAAATAGAAATTCGCACCTGTCTAACCAACTACTTTAAAGAAAACGACACCCCAGACACCACCAAATTGACACAGTGGGAAGCACATAAATGTGTAATAAGAGGAAAACTGATTTCCATGGCAGCGGCAATAAAAAAAGAAAAGAAAAGAGTACTGTCAGACCTTTTTTCCAAACTTAAACTATTAGAAGCCTCCCATAAAAAGAACCTAGCTCAGAGAACACATTTAGACTTAATAGAAACACGCACGCAAATACAGGAAGAGCTAGGACACAAACTTAAGAAGAAATTTGCACTCAGAAACTTTTTTATGAGTTCGGAAACAAATTTAGCCACCTGCTCGCCCAGGCCCTCCGCACAAAAAGAACCAATAACACAGTACATCGACTATGCTCACACACAGGTTCAGCAATCACAAAAAATCATGACATAGCGAAAGAATTTGAGAGCTATTACACATCTTTATACTCCCTAAACACGACAAATCCTCTGCCTACACACCCGTTCAAAAGACATGACAAAAATTAAGGCCTTTTTAGAGAAATTCTCCCCAAATATAATTCCGGATGAAATTTCTACATCCCTAGAATCTCCAATCACCCCAGAAGAATGGGAACAAGCAATCAAACAGTTGAAACCTGGCAAAAGTCCAGGTCCAGACGGCATCTCAGCAGTCTACTACAAGACGTTTGCAGACATACTTAAAAGCCCTTTTCTTAATGCATTTAACACACTATCCCCTACTAATCCACTTACAAAAGAAATGCTAGAAGCCCATATCTCAGTCATCCCCAAAGAAGGTAAAGACCCCACAAACACAGGAAATTACAGACCCATTTCTCTACTGAATGTAGATGTCAAAATATTCTCCAAAATACTGGCAAACAGACTAACTCCCCTTCTCCCCTCTCTTGTGTCCACAGATCAAGCAGGTTTTGTCATAGGTAGAGAAGCTAGAGGCAACACAGTCAAAGCAATCAATTTACATCATATAATCACTCAAACCAACCAAAAAGGATTTTTTCTATCACTAGACGCCGAGAAGGCATTCGACAGAGTGGCATGGGACTATATGGCAGCAGTCTTACAAGCCATAGGAATTGGACTTTACTTCTCTGGTTTGATCCTGTCCCTATATACAAATCCTACAGCTAAAGTAAGGGTCAACAACACTCTGTCAAATGCCTTCCATATACGTAATGGGACAAGACAAGGCTGTCCCTCAAGACAAGGCTGTCCCCTGTCCCCTATTCTTTTTGTTCTTACCCTTGAACCCCTCCTCCGAAAGTTAAAACTCAATCCAGACATTCAAGGTATAAACACATCCATTAAGGAATACAAGTATGCCACCTTTGCGGATGATATATTAATGTTCCTATCACAACCTTTGATTACCTTACCGGTCCTACTATCAGAATTCAAACAATTTCAATTATTATCCAACCTTAAAATAAATTGCGCAAAATCATTCGCACTCAACATCTCCCTATCCCACCAAATAGTAGACCAATGCAAAAAAAAGTTCCCTTTCATTGGAGACAAGATTCGATAACCTACTTGGGAATACAACTCCCCTCTAAACTTTCAGACCTATACACAAGAAATTATACACCCATCTTAAACAAATTGATTTCAGACTTTAAACTTTGGAATAACCCATCCTTCTCATGGTTCGGCAGAGCCGCAATACTAAAGATGAATGCCTTACCAAGAGTGCTATACATTCTTCAAACTATCCCCATCTTAATTCCTCATACGTTCTTTAAAGCATATCAATCAGAATGCTCCAGATTCCTTTGGGGGCCAAGTAAACCCAGAATTAGCCTTAAACAACTCACCAAACCAAAACACCTAGGCGGCATAGGTCTGCCGAACATTCTCAACTACCACAATGCAACTCATCTTACTAGAATAGTAGATTGGAATATTCACTCACATCACAAAGACTGGGTTGCCTTGGAAGCATCCCTTACAACACTACCTTTAGCTTCCCTGCCATGGATGGACTCACAGCACATCCCCGTGACACTACTTTCCCATCCTTTAATAGGACCCACTCTTAAGTGCTTTAATAAAGTATGCTCTCAAGTGAATATATCCTCTGTTCCAAGCCCTATAACTCCTCTGAAACTCAATCCAGACTATCCCCCAGGAATGCATAAACGCTTCCTCTTTGATAACTTCCCACAAGATAACATAAAGGCACACCAATTCTTCCATCAAGGGAAAATCCTTACTGCCTCCCAAATCTCTGCCCAAACAGGAAAACCACCCATTTCTCCCTGGACATACACTCTACTTGCTCATTATCTGCAATCAAAAGACAAACAATCTGCTTGTTTGAGACCATTTACCCCTTTTGAAACATTATGTAATCAAACAAGTACCCAAGCTCACCTAATCTCTATAACTCACAATCTCCTTTTCACAAACATACTGACTAACCAGAACATAGCTTTTCAAAAATGGGAAAAAGACCTCTCTATCTCACCCTCAGCGATTCAATGGGAACACTCATTCCTCAACATACATAAAGGTTCAAGAAACGTTACTACACAAGAAAATGGCTTTAAAATTTTCTCATGGTGGTATCGTACGCCCTCCCTACTACACAAAATCTACCCTGAAACATCGGCGAAATGCTGGAGATGTCAGGCAGATGAGGGAACTCTACTACACATTTGGTGGTCTTGCCCCTTCATACAAACGTTCTGGAGGGAGATACATAAAATCACCACACAAATCACAACTTATGATCTGGAATTTTCCCCAGCCCAATTCTTGCTTCATATCTCCTCCCTACCGCACAAAACATACCACAAATCACTTGCAATGCATTTGATAAATGCAGCGAAACAATGCATCCCCCAACACTGGAACTCTCCACAGACACCCACATTAAGAGAATGGTTTGCTAAAATCCGAAAAATATCAGAAATGGAAGAACTAATTCATATTTCTCAAGAAAACCCTTCAAAATTCACCCAAAAATGGAGTTGTTGGCTCCACTTTCAATCGTCATCTGAATATAGTAAACTCAATAATCCATCGAAATAATAAACACAGTTCATATACCTAAAACAAAGTATATTAACCTTAACTTTCTAAGCCCCTTTCCAAAATAGTTCTTTTATTATCCATCACATTAGCTCAATCGAAATATACCTCGCTCAAACAGGTCCTCAAAATGCCTTAATAAATAGGAAGATGGAAGCCGGAGAGGACTTCAAACACTACGCCCTCCCCTCCCCCCCCCCATAACTTATCCAGGCCCTTCCACTTTTCCCTTTTCCCCCTCTTTATTTTATCCCCCCTCTCTCTTACCTCTTATCTCTGCCTACATCACTTTAGAGATATCTAATTCAAATAAACACCCTTTTCTCATAAGTAAATATTCGGTCCCTTCTTTCACTATGCAACATTCTAATGAGCTTAGAACAGCCGTAATTTCTGTATTCATTAACCTTACATACCACAGAAAGACGAGGCTGGATAATGGGCAGAAATGAAAGGGGCCAGCTCTCTTCTCCGGACACAGTTTGAACCCATTTGGGGTGTTCGGAGCTGAGAGAGGGCACCCAGAGCTTTTTCCTATAAACCTGCATGGGTATCTCACTGTTGAACTTCATTTCAAATATCTAAGTTTTTATTTGTCATACTTTCCTTTATAATGAACCTAATAAGAATATATATAATTGTATGACAATGATTACTGTCTATAATTATACTCTGTTAAAATTCAATAAAAAATTGAGGAAAAAAAAAAAAGGAGTGCTTTATTGTAGAAAATAATACTTACAATATTATAGGTTCATATTCAGTTGTTTCAAGATTACACTTATCACAATAATGTCGGCATTTCACATACATGCATACATCGTAAATCGTTATCAAAAATAAAAAAAACATAAAACATTATCAAGAGTAATACATTTTCCAGTTTCCTGTTCAGGGGTATAGTTCCTGAGTGAGAGGGGGGAGAATACAAGAAAGAGGAGAAAAAGGGAGGAACCAACAAGGAACAAAGCTGTGTGTGTGTGGGGTGGGGGAATGGAGGTCAAGGAGACAGAAGCGAGCATGGGACAATTAGTAGGTCTTATGGCTCTATTGACATTATCCCACTATCTAAATTGACGTCCATGATGACCACACTTTGTCGAATTTCCATGGGCACCCACGATTAATGTACGTCAATTTATACAATGGGAGGGCAGCATTGACTTTGTTTTCCCATGTAGCTATATCCGGGGGGACAGAAGAGGTCCATTTACACAATATTTCTTTCTTAGCATAAAAAAGCAAATATGAAATTAACAGTTTACTGTGATGTGGTCGCTGATCATCTTCATGTATACCCAGTAAGGCCAATTCAGGCGTCACAGGGACATTCAACTCAAGGCGGACATTTAACTGGTCAAATACTTCCGCCCAGAAGGTCGACAGCATAGGGCAATCCCAGAACATGTGTAGGTATGTGCCCGGGTGTGTCAAACATCTGGGACATTATGGGTCTCTATCAGGATATATTCTAGACATACGTACTGGAGTGAAGTAAACCCTGTGGAGGAATTTGGTTTGTATAAGTTTATCACTTGCAGCTATAGCTAGCTTGGGGCCCTGTTCGAGACTATCCTCCCAATCTTCCTTCTCTAATGATGGGATATCAGCCCTCCATTGTTCCCAGAGTCTATCCATTTTTATGCTATCAATTGGAAGCAAGATATCATATAGAGCCGAAAGTGGCTTTTTCAGGTCTTCACAGGACAATAGATTCTCTACGGGGTCTAATTGTAGAACAGGCTGCGTGTGGAATTGAGCCCTGGTCGCATGTCTCAGCTGAACATAACGAAAGAACATCCACCCAGGCAAATCATACTTCCTAGATAGTTGCGAGAATGACATCAGTGTGCCCGTGGGTATAATATCCCTTAAAGTCTTAATGCCGAATCTCGCCCAAACCTGAGGATCTGGTATTGACCTAAAATGAGGCAAGTTAGGGTTTCCCCAGAGAGGCTGGACTGGAGACCAGCGACCCACTAGGAGGAACCTACGTCTAGCTGCAATCCAAACCCTTATCGTCGCCCTAGTCAGGGCAGGGAGATCTCTATAGGCTCCCACTCCTCTATACACCAGATTTTGTAGTTCCTGTAGTGAGCCTAGCCAGGCTGCCTCCACACAAACCGCAGCGTTAGACCTCTTCGCCGCAAACCACCAGTATACAGTAACCAGCGTTGCTGCCCAATAATAAACCCTGAAGTCAGGAAGGGCCAAGCCCCCCAGGTGCGTCGGTGAACGCAGTGTGGACTTTGCCAGTCTCGGTACAGCACCATTCCATATAAAAGAGGTGATGCATTTATCAATTTCTTGAAAAAAGACTTGTGGTATCCAAATCGGACTATTACGGAAAAAATAGTTGAACTTGGGTAGAATGATCATTTTGAGAATATTTATACGGCCCAGTAAATTCAATGAAAGTCCGGACCAAGACTGGCATTTCTCCCGCAGGAGTCAAAGCAAGGGGAGCATGTTCAAATTGTAATATTGACCGACGTCCCTAGACACTCTAATCCCAAGGTACTTGAACTCTCCAACCCACTGTAATGGTGTATGATTGTGTGGGCCTTGGGACTGCCTATCCAGGGCGAAGAGTACCGATTTATTCCAATTGATATGGATGCCCGAAAATGCACCAAACTTATTAAATAACACTAGAGCTGCAGACAGCGAAGGGCCAGAGTCATTCAGATAAAGTAAAGCATCATCCGCGTATAGGGATATTTTCTCCTCCAGACTGCCAACCCGAATTCCCCGAGACTACCGAATCAAAATTGCCAAGGGCTCCAAGGCCAGGGCAAATAAACTAGGAGACAGGGGGCATCCTTGGCGGGTGCCCCTGTGTAAGGAAAAGGAATCCGACAATCGGTCATTAGTACGTACCCTAGCCCTTGGAGCTCTATAGAGTAGTCGCATCCAGCGTATGAAGTTGGGGCCAAACCCAAAGTGTTGTAGCACCCCCCAGAGATATGACCACTCTACAGAGTCAAACGCCTTTTCGACGTCAAGGGAGGCAATCACCCGAGATCCAGCTGTGTCATGACGGAAGGACAAATTTAAGAAAAGGCGCCTGAGATTTATGTCAGTACCTTTGCCCAGCATAAACCCTGATTGGTCGACATGAACCAATGTGGAGATTACAGACGACAAACGGTTAGCTAATATCTTTGCTAAGATTTTTGCATCAACGTTAAGTAGTGATATTGGTATGAAGGATGCACATTCCTGTGGGTCCTTCCCAGGTTTGGGTATTAAGACTATAATAGCCTCCTCTATAGACTCTGGGAGAGCGCCTGTCTCCACCAGGCCAGAGAAGAGTGACTTTAATCTGGGGGCAAGCAATTCAGCATGTTGTGAATAGAACTCTGTAGGAAGGCCGTCTGCACCAGGGGTCTTACCACCCTGTAAACTGCCGATGGCTGTCTGAACCTCCTCCAGGGAAAAATCCCCCTCCAATAAATTCCTATGTTCCTCTGATAGAAAAGGGAATGGGATTGCATCTAGATACTCCTGTAGTTCTAGTGGTGTGAAATGGGCCCTAGAGGTATACACTTCCCTGAAAAACTTCAGGAATTCAGCATTTATTTCCTCCAGAGAGGACAGCAGCTGTCCACTGGCATTCCAGATACTAGCTATGTGAGTGAAAGCTATCTGGTTCTTTGCTAGCCAAGCTAACAGATGCCCATTTTTGTTTCCATGTTCAAATATTTTCTGCTTTGTGAATAACATAGATTTTTTTAGTCTGCTCAATGTTGTGTAGGGAAAGCTCACGTAGGGTACTCTGCCATATATGAAAATTAGTTTCATGGGGGGGCAGGAGGCGGAGCCTAGCGGAGCAGACATGCATTGTTAGAGCTCCACACCGCTGAGGAGAGAAGAGAAGGACAAAGCGGAGCCTGCAGACTCAAAAGGTATCCATTTGAACCTTTTTGCCCCTGGGAACAAACTGTGAAAGTTTGGGCAGGAAATATGGTACTGGGAGGAAACCGTGGCAGAAATAAAAATCACCTCACAAAGAGCTCACAGGCACTCACTGCAGCTGAAGCAGCTCCAGTCACCTCACAAGATACAGCATCAGGGCGCTCTCACAGACAGAAAATGTCACAGCAAGACTCTCCATTTGAGTCAGATACAGAACAAATCCTCTCACAAACTTCTCCACAAGCCTCCTCAGTATCCCCAGTAATATTATTACAATTTGAAAAGATGCTTCATAAGGCTTTAAAACAAACCTCAGTCCAAATAACAAAAAGCCTAACCAAAGAAATAAGAGAGCTGGGAAACCACACCGCAGCCTTAGAAATAAAAATGGATGAAATTGAAATTACAACCCAAGAAAATTTAACAGAATTGGAACAATTAAAAAAAGAGAATTTAATACTTCAAACTAAGCTCGAAGATTACGAAAATAGAGCCAGACGTTCAAACTTGCGCATAAGGGGACTACCTGAAATTGTGACAGACCTGCAATCTACTATTACTGCTCTATTACAAGAACTAAAGCCAGATATCCCTATTGAACGTTTAGAACTGGACAGAGTACACAGAGCCCTCACAGCCAAAAAGAAAGATGGACCCCCACGTGATATAATCACAAAATTTCATTATTACAGAACGAAAGAACAAATACTAATTGCTGCAAGAGAAAAAAAGGAACTTAATTTTCAAGGACACAATTATCAAATTTTTGCTGACCTATCCCAACTTACTATTACTAAAAGACGATCCATGAAACCCCAACTAATGGAACTGCAACGCCACAACATTATGTATCAATGGGGCTTCCCCTTTTCAGTCAGATTTAACTACCAAGGTACAATTTACAGAAGCAGATCAGCAGATGAACTACAACAAACCCTTTTAAAATTAAATCTGACAGAACCCACAAGCAGCAACACTCCCACACGCAGAAGAATGGCATCATCTTCACCTTCAGGCAGCACCCAGAAAATTTCAGAACAAAATGGGAATCATCATTCTCACAAAAGAGGCCGTTATGCCACATCATCCATGGACCAAGAAGATTCAATGGACTGACATCCTAATTCCTGATATCTCTTCATTTATTATACTAAGAGATGGTTCTCTATAAAAAACCTGTATTTATAACTGAATGTAACTGCATTCTGATAGTCACACACTGTGTGGGATCATGTTACATTCCAGTTATATTTCTTATTACTTCTGATTCATATAGCCTTAGAATATATAAGTGAAATAAGGAAATTCTTGTTCAGTTATATATTATCAGGTAATAACAATAGATTTATTACTTTTTAGGACAAATATGTTCAATAATCCAGAAGTAATGGAAGCTTTTTCTTTCTTTTCTTAAAACAAATATATTATTACCTAACTAGTTCCTAGAATTATGTTTTTGTTTATTCTAATCTGAAGCAATACAACCTCAATTTTATGAGTTAACATATCTAAACAGTTACATATGAATAAAATATGTAATTGTTTACTCTAAAAGGGTTAAAATCCCAAAATAATTCAAACTATCTTCATCAATACCAAAGTTATTAACAGTACCTTTCTAACTGAATTATTTAGCCTAGGGCAAGACTAACCATATACAACCACCCTGGAATAAATAATTTCAACAAAAACTATATTCTGCACTCCAATTAATGAAACATCATTTTGATGTCTTTTGACATAGCACTTCTCTCCTGTAAGCGGAAGATCCGTGTACCCCCATTAGCCCTCCTCATTCTCCCAACCATATTATGTGGGAGTGTGACAAAGGCACTTATTCCCCTGAGAGAGATATTTATTTTGTTTCACGGGTAAATTGTGATTACTTGCAAAAAATAATTTATACAATGTATCATCTAATCTCATATGTTTTTTGTTTACTCTTTACTCCAGAATTCACTGGTTTCTTTTCTATCTATTCATCTCTTCAGTCCACACAGGTTGATCTGCGCAGTCAGCTCTGCATAACAAAAAGTAAGTCAAAACTATTTGATCTATTGCCATGGCACCACTGAATATACTTTCCCTGAATGTTCAGGGAATAAATGTCCCTCAAAAAAGGACCAAAGCCTTCCGTACTTTCCATAACAAGAAGGCTCACATAGTATGCCTCCAAGAAACACACTTCACCAAAGATTCTACTCCAAAATATATTTCTCCTTTTTATCAACAAATTTACACGGCTTCTGCCTGTACCAAGCAAAGGGGAACTCTAATTGCATTTCACCGATCCACACCATTCACCTTATCATCAGAAATTAAAGACCCAGAAGGTAGATACCTGATACTCATGGGTTATATAATGGATACAGCAATCACGGTGATTTCCTACTACGCTCCTAACAAACAACCTACACCATTCCTCTCACATATATTACAAGTGATTAATACACACAAAATAGGAACAGTGATAATGTGTGGGGATTCGAACCAGGTCCTCCTCCCATTTCTAGATAAATCACCTTTTACACCATCCAAAATAACCTCTAGATTACCTTTTTCTCAACTTCTTTCCAAATACAATCTGGTAGATTCATGGAGAGAAAGTAACCCAATGAAAAAGAAATTCACTTATTTCTCGCACCCTCATCAAACCTTCACCAGAATAGATCATATTTTTCTAACAATAGGAATGATACCAGAAATTATTGCATCAGATATAATTCCGATTCCGTGGTCTGACCATAATGCAGTATACACTACTATAGCCTCAGCCATACCAAAAGCGCATGACCCAACCTGGTACTTACCGGACATAATGCTCAAACACCCACTACATCAGATGGCCATTGAACAAGCTTTAAAGGAATACATATCAATTAATAATACAACAGACATCTCCCCAATAACACTGTGGGAAGCTCATAAGCCTGTCTTACGTGGTACAATACAAAGACAAATGGCACTATTTAAACGGGAACGCAAAAATCTAGCAAAAAAACTAGAACTCAATTTTAATGCAGCCTACATATCATTTTAAGATAATCCATCTCAGAGTACAAAATCTCATCTGGAAAAATCTAGATTGGAATACGATCTATTTCTCACTGAGTCAGTTGATAAATCCCTCAAACGCTCCAAACACAATTTCTACATGAATACAAACAAACCAGGTACATATTTGGCTCGGGCATTAAATTCAACTAACAAATCTTTCAAACCAATACGTTTGAAATTATCAAAAAATGTTTACACTTGTAATCCAGTTAAAATAGTCCATAAATTTCACTCACATCTCGCAACTTTATACAAGACAAACAATGAATTTAATCCTACAGAGGCTGAATCCTTCTTCTCAAAAATAACCTTACCTGAGTTATCTCAGAATCAAAAAAGCAGTTTGGATGAGCCTATAACTATAGATGAAGTTGCTAACGCCATAAAAGACCTAAAACTTAACAAAAGACCAGGCCCAGACGGCTACTCGGCTTTATACTATAAAACATTCTCAGAAATACTCTCTCCCATTCTCACTGAAACTTTTAACAAACTTCTAGATGGACATTCTTTTCGGCAAGAAACACTAATGGCAATTGTTTGTATGATCCCAAAACCCCTTTCTGATGATACTTCCTGTGTGAATTATCGGCCTATCTCTCTGTTAAACCTCGATATTAAATTATTAGCAAAAATAATAGCAAAACGCCTCAATAGCATTATAGGAAAATTAATACATAGAGATCAAGTAGGCTTCATGCCAAATAGACAGGCAGGCGATAATATACGCAGGGCAGTGTTATTGGCACATATTGCTAAAAAACGGAAAATCCCTTTATGTTTTCTATCTCTCGATATTAAGAGGGCATTTGACACAGTATCCTGGCAATATATGCAATATTCATTACAAAAATGGGGTTTTGGACCCCACTTTTTAACATGGATCAAAGCATTATATAATAAACCCAAAGCCTATATAAAATATGCTGGATACAAATCTGAAGCCTTTAATATCGAAAGAGGTACCCGACAGGGTTGCCCATTATCTCCCTTATTATTTGCCCTTATACTCGAACCCATAGCCCAATACATCAGAACAAACCAAACTATAACTGGCATTGAAGTAGGAGGTATTACACACAAATTATGTATATTTGCAGACGATATATTACTTTTTCTATCATCACCACAGGTCTCTGGTCCTAACTTAATACCAGCTCTTGATGGATTTGCAGCCCTATCCGGCCTTATGATTAATCCTAAGAAATGCCTAGTGCTTAATATTTCACTCACAAACATGGAATTGATCCCGGCTAGGGCTGCACTCCCATTCACATGGGCAGAAAAATCAATCCCATATCTTGGAATTCATTTAACAGCATCTCATTCTGACTTATTCTCAACCAATTATCCTCCTGTATTAAGACAGATCACAAATCTAATAAAACAATGGTCGCAACTTCCTTTATCCTGGATGGGGAAGATTAATGCAATCAAAATGACTATTCTACCCAAATTGCTTTATCTATTCAGAGTCCTCCCTATTCCAATTCCTTCCTATTTTTTGAGAATAGTACAAAAAAGAGCAACTTCGTTTATATGGGGCTCTTCTAAACCACGTATGCCTATACACACACTACATCTTCCCAAAAATAAAGGAGGCCTGGGATACCCTAATTTTACTAACTACTACAGAGCAGCACATTTGGCCAGTCTGTCCAAATACCATGCAAAACAGGAAATCCCATTATGAGTATTTATAGAGGCTTCAGAAAATGACCCTCTATTAATATCAAATTTATTATGGCTTGATCCTAAAGACCGCTTTAAAATTCATAATCCCATAACTAAACACTTCTTATCTCTCTGGGATAAACTAAAAACCAAATATCAGTTACAATCTCCACACAATCCTCTCCTTTCTTTTATCAGAAATCCGGCCTTTTATCCGGCATGGATCTACCCAAATTCTTTTAAAGCTTGGACAACATCAGGCATTCAGACACTAAATGACTTCATAGCATCTAAATTATTCCTTTCATTCCCATCACTTAGAGAAAAATATGATCTACCAAACTCTGAGATATTTAGATATCTCCAAATCAAAAATTTCTATACACCATTCCTAAAGGGGGATACACCATTATCCCAATTATCCATTTTTGAATCAATCTGTACAAAAGATCAATTTGCTAAAGGTACAATTTCATCACTTTATAATCAATTATATGGAGTAGCAAATCTTAATAGACCCTCTTACGTTCAGAGGTGGGAGGAGGACCTGGGACGAACTTTAGAAGACACGGACTGGTCTAACATATGGCTCACATCTAAGTCATCTTCACCAAACATCTTAGCACTGGAGACAAATTATAAAGTCCTAACTCGCTGGTACCTTGTACCCGCTAGAGTGGCAAAATATTCACCTAATACCTCAGCTCTTTGTTTTCGAGGATGCCCAGAAATAGGCACATATTTACACATATGGTGGACATGCCCAGTAATCCAAACCTTCTGGAAGGAAGTCTTCGTGATTGCATCTAAAATATTTAAAAAAATAATACAACCAGATCCATATTTAACTTTACTTAATCTAAAACTGGAATGGTTAACACTCTCTCAATTCAAACTAATGATCCAACTAATAACGGCTGCAAAACAAACAGTGGCCAAGGCATGGAAATCTCCTACATTGGTACTAGCAGAAACAATTCACAGAATGAATAATACAATGTCCCATGCTAAGATGGTAGCCATCGATCAAAATCAAATTCCAAAATTTGAAAAACTTTGGCATCCTTGGATAAAACAACAGTTCCTGTCAAACTTCAATGACTCTGTCCTGTTGCCATGGTAACAGATTAAATGACTTACAGAGACACCCATTCTAAGGCTTCAAAGAGAACTAAAAAGAATAATAAACTGACGAGCGGGACAACCTTGTGGACCATACCTCTACCTTTCAACCCTTTTTCTTCTTTCTCTTTCCTTTTCTCCACCTTACGATTAAAGCTCATTATCAGAATTTATTTGACCTATATACACTCTACTTGTAAACAATATGTATAGTAGGTATAAATCATTTAAATACCTACAAAAGTAACTAAGGAAATTAAATATATCTTTAATTTAGGTTTACGTGAACCCAATGTTTAATATTTGAAATTTCATGATATTTACCTATATAAACCCTACTGTAAGCTTACTTTATAGATCCTTGTAAAATTACTTTATGTATCTTTATAACATTGTATACTCAATAAACTTCTTTTGACAAGGAAAATGAGTTTCATTAGGGGATTGAATATATCCTATCTCGCATCTAGCAGCCTTCTCCTCCAAAGTCTCCCGTTGCTTGGAAGCCTCTTTCTGCAAGAGAGATATGCAGGCAATATATTCCCCCCTTACCCTAGATTTAAATGCATCCCATAACACATTGGCATTAGCAGATTCCCCATTTTCATTCCAATAGTTACAGATAGTTTCCATCATTGGTTCCTGGACTCTATCATCTTTAGCCCAGAATTCGGACAGACGCCACAGCCTTTAACCCTGGGGATTTAATCAGGGAAATTTTAAGGCAGATAGGGGCATGATCTGAAATCCCACGGGGCAAATGTTCCACTGCCCCTGCCCAACGTAATGCCCCAAGTGATGCATAGACAAGGTCTATTCGTGAGAGTGCCTGATAGGAGGCAGAATGACATGTATACTCCCTCTTATCCGGATGAAAATGGCGCCATACGTCAGTAAGAGCAAACGCGTCAGCCCATCCCCCCAAAGCCGATGAGGTGCGGGTCACCGAGTGCAGTCTGTCCAGATCCTGTGATGGAACCATATTAAAATCGCCAAAAACAAAAACTTCTGGTACATTGAGCCCCATTACTATCTGCATTATGTCATTCAGCAATTGTACCTCAGCGGGAGGAGGAAGGTAAAGGCCTACCAACACCATTCCCCTATCATAAAGTGAGGTGTTGATAATAACAAATCTGCCCCCCGGGTCAGTTTTAACATCTAAAATCTGCAGAGGAAGGGACCTGCGGACCAAAATGCTCACACCCCTCGCATAATTGGAGTACGTAGAATGGTGATGAGTTCCCACCCATGCCCTCCGGAGTCCCAAGACGCGCTTGCCTATCAAGTGAGTCTCCTGGAGGATACAGATGTGTGGATTGTACTTTTGCAGATATTTAAAAACCAGCGACCTTTTTGTGGCTGAATTTAGGCCCCAGACATTCCAGGATATAATAGACAGCTCAGTCATTCCCTCTCATATGCAAATATGTGAGTAGGATCCGCATGCCCCATCCTCCCCTCAACCAGCCCCCCAGATATAAACATTTTAACCATCTCATGGTCCCCCTTAGGCCTAAGAAGGCTTTGTACAAAATGTTTATGTGCAAATAGTGCCTATGTGAATCAGTAGCACTCCAACTACAAATGAGCAACTCCTTTATAAAACTTACATACTTAGCAACCTTGAATTTCTGCAACGGCAGATAACCCCCCCCCCCCACATCCCCCACCAAAACCGAGGATGCATTATACCCTGAACCCCCAACATCTATACTTTAACGAGGGCGAGCACTTATAGCGTGGAGTGTTACCTAACAGGGCAACAGAGCTGCTGGTTCATATTGCATAGACTTTCTCCTGGGAGACCCCAGGGGTACATATCTTAGTTACTAAACGATCTTAAAAAAGTAATAAAAAATAAAAAAATAAAAATTAACAAATAAGTGTGAGTCGAGCAGAGTAAAGTTTGCTGAAACGATAGTCACAGGTACACCTGTCTTCAAAGGCAATGACATGACTAAACATGTAGTGCGCATCATAGTCCAACTGACCTGTGGGTCATCGCATATGTCATCACCGAAAGTCAGAATAGTTTATCTCCTGAATTACTGTAATTCAAAAGGCCCTAGACCATTTTTGCGGGAGTCCATTCCCCCCCAACAGCCTGAATCTCGAATCTAGGGGGCCATATGTCCCATGCTGTATCGACAGAGGTGCAGTACTAAGCAGGACTTCTGTGTTATATAGTTCCCCAATCAGTAGTAATGCTGCAATGCTGGCAGAGTCCACACTGCACCATCACCGGCCCTGGTGCGGCACTCAGATTATCCAGTAGAGTTCACATACCAGTTCGTCCCTGCAGATAGGACATCCGGCCAAGTAATTGCCACCAGTCCATTTCTAATGTCCAGGTTCTTGCTCAAGGACAGGATTAATGAGCTGCAGCTGCGCAGTCTCTGGCATTTGGCTTGTGAAGGAATGTCTCCATTGCCTTCCCATGTGCAGCATGGTGCATTAAAAAGGTCCAGTACTGCTAACATATGTATGGCCAGGATACACTGAACACAGATCCCCATCAGTTTAGAGAAAAAACAGTTGCACAATGTCAAAAACCAAAAGGAGAAAAAATAAAAACAAAAACCACAGGTGTGCTATAAGTTTTCATGAGCATATGGCAAGTGTTCTTGATATTTATGCCTGGCGGTGTGGAGGCAAGGATTCCAGCCACGTGGCAGCATCTCGAGGCGCGGTAAAGAATTTAACTGTTTCGCTGTCCTGGACCCTCAGTTTGGCAGGGAATAGAATACTATATTTGATGTTTCGCCCCCGTAGCCCCACTTTAATCTGGTCAAAAGACCTTCGCAATTTTTGTGTTTCAAGTGAGAAATCGGGAAAGAACATCAGGGTGGCATTCTGGTATTTCAACTCACCCGCTCTACGAGCTGCGTGGAGTATCTCGTCCCAATCTCGAAAATTAAGCAGCCAAAAGATCAGAGTGTGAGGATTAGATTCTGGTGGTCCCGGGACTGGAGGGATCCTGTGGGCGCGTTCTACCGTGAAGTATGGCGAAAACTGCGCAGCCGGCAATAGTTCTCTTAGTACCTCTTCCACAAAGACCGTGGGGTTTTTCCCCTCCGCTCCCTCCGGCATGCCTACGATGCAGAGGTTATTCCTCCTGTTCCTATTTTATGCGTCGTCGACCTTGTATTCCAGCGCTCTGACCTTCGTTTGCAGGGTACGGATTGACGCTGTGTGCTCCGTGACCGTGTCTTCTGTTAGCCCCACACGCTGCTCCGCTTCCAATACCCGTGCACGGAGTTTGTCAAAGTCCTGTCGGATGAGGCTAACATCGAGTTGTACAGCCTCAATTTTGTTAGTCAGGGCAGTTTGGCATGAGGCTATCGCGGCCATTACCTCCTGAAAGCCAAGTCGACTGCTCCTCCATCTCCGTCTGGGACGCCATGTTCCTTGCACGTCCAGGGGAGGTTTGCACGTGGAGAAACACTTGTGGAGTTGTTTCCTCCTCACCCGGCGGAAAATGAAGCTTCTTCCCCCTGTGCCTTGTTTTGTATGGCATCCGGAACAGTTCTAGCTAGTTTATGGCAAGAAAATCAGCCAGGAGAGCGGATAAAAAGACGTATCTCCAGCAGAGCTCTAGAACCTGCTTCCTTTCAGATCGCCATCTTGGCCACGCCCCTTCCATCAAGTCCTTTAATGCCTTTATCTCATTAATGGTTTTATTCACCCAAAGACTCTCCAGGTTAACATCTGAGAAACTGGGATCCTTGTTGAATATAACCTTAAACAATAATTTTCTGGTGAAAAGATGTACATCTTTTATAATTTCAAAAGTATCCACCTCCTGGTCAGGACAGAAGGTAAGGCCCAGGCTAAGAACCCGGATCAGATCTTCTGTTAGGGTACAGGAGGAAAGATTGATTACTTGCAAGCCATCTTGGCTGTCCCCTTGAGTGTTGGGGGTGCATTGGGAACTTTTTTTGTATTTTCCAAATTTGGTGTCAGTGAAAAGATTGGTGCCGTACGAACTGATGGGTGGCTTACCTTAGGTATTGCTCCCAATTGGGATCCAGAACCTGAAGAGTTAGAATGACCATCGCCAAGAGAATTAGAAAGACAAGAAGGTGCATCTTTAGTTTGTGAGAGGAGCCCGGAACGAGTGGTGTCCTGTGGGTGCGTTTAGCAGCCAAGATAGTTGATGCTGACCTATCAAATTTACTTTTCTGCGTGCCAGATGATGTATTGGAGTTGGCACCTGCTAAGGATGAGGAAGAAAGGGAAGATTTGTCAGAGTCACTTGGATCATGAATGGAGTTATGTCCATGAGAAGAAGGTTTATTCTTCTTCCTTGAATTCACTGTAGACCATTTATAGGCCGTATTAGTCTCATATGCTAATCTGTCACAATAGTATTTTTTGTCCTTGGTTTTGAGAATATCAATAACAAAATGTTCTAGATATTTCTCTAATGTTAGCTCTCTGTCAGCAAAGGTTGAATCAGAGACAAGGCTACTGTTGTCAGTGTATAATTTTTCAATGTCTCCATTAATAACCTCTAGTTCCCTTTGATAATTCTGACAGAGAGCCTCCATCATTTTGAAGGAACAGGATTGTAAATTTGATTCCCAATCAATTTTAAATTCAGATTCAATTTTTGATAGGTTGGAAAAAATTTGTATCCGTAGTCCCCAAGGCACAATTCTGTCTTCTACATATTTTTGAAAATATTTGTTGTTCCAGAAAACTCGAGCCTTTTTTCCAATAATCTTTTTAAACTGACGAAAAAATAATCCATAGTCCCCCCATAAGAGGAACCTTGATGGATTTTGTCCATTAACCCCTAAAAACCCGTACCTCTATAGGTGGCCATATTTCAAATGCAGATACTCCTACTACACAAAAAACAAAAATTAGAAAAAATTATAAAACAGTAATTGATAATTAAATAAGATGAGAAGCACAAGAAATGGGTGTTTAACCACCCCAATATATCCAAAGGAGAAATGTAAGGGATTGCCTCGCATCTAACACAAATATTGGCACCACATCCCTTAGGTTATACAATATGAAGAAAATATAAGGAACTGGGACTTTAAAGATGCAATAGGTGACACAGAAATTATGTAAAAAAATCACATTTTAATTAGAAAAAAATGATAAAAACATGTCTATAAAAAAGAGTTTACATTCAATGTAACAAGACAGTCTTTGATAGTGCAACAGAAGGATTTGTTTCTCAACATGTTTCACCACATGCCATGGCTTCTTCAGGAGAATAATATTTATCAGGTACTAAAAAGAGTAATATAAGAATTACACAATAAACAATAACAATATGTAGCACAGTCAAAAATCAATCAGAATACAAATCAAAAATAATACCACATATCTGATCTGCCAATGCAACATTTCAGCCAAAAGGGATATATTTACCTGTGTATAGATCTTTCAAAAATTTGAATAATAAATTGAATATAAACTCTAGTGTTTGAATCAATTAAATCAAGAAGCGAACGCAGCCAAAAGATCATCAGATGACCATAGAGAGTTAATAAGATCGCTTTTTCAACTGATGGAAGAGGACCTAGAATGAGGATGGAGGAAGGGATAAAGGAATTTTTATTGTTGTAATTTTTGATTTTGAAATCTCTTAATTCTTTGTTTCTTAATTTTTTGTCTTTTATTTTTTCTTTTTTTGAAAAAAAAATTGGCAAAAATGTATACCTGTGATAAAAAGATCAAATATCAAACCACCATTCCAAGCTACTTTACTGCATTGGTTAGTGTCATCCCCAAAGCGGAGCCCAAGGGGGGAAAAGGACAACAAAGAACCTAAGAAAACAAATGAATTGAAATCATTCAAAAAAATCTGGACCAGAAAAGGCCCCTCAATAGTTAGCCAAGGATTTCCTCAAAATAGCATTTAATACCTGGGTGAAGTTGTGTGTGAAGAAAATAACGCCCTCCTCCTCTCAGGCTGGCTCTCTATTGAACCACCACCAGAGTGCTTAAATACCCTCCCCCTCTCCAAATTTGGCGCCAAAAAACGGCGCCTAAAACTAGGGGAGGGGTGGACGCTGTAGGGGCGTCTACCCATAGGCAGTAAAACCGGAAGTAACACTTCTAGCTGAGTCAGGAAGGGAAATACATCAATCAGGACAGCACAGTCAATGGTGCAAGGCACACCGAAAGTGACACTAGGTGGCGCACCAGAAGTAATGAAACATCACCTCTAAGGACTGTAAGCAATGAAGTAAATATCCATAGAGGCCAAAAGGGCATAGGAAAAAAATATAAATCCATTCGAAGAAAAAGAAAAAAGTGTAACCGGATCAGATGGAAAGATAACTACAACCATTTATATGGACAAAGCCCAAATAAAGGTTAAGGAAAAATGCAATAGGGATTCTGTTTGGTCATTTTTTCAGTTGCTCCTTTAAGTGGTTACTTTTGGTCTCCACTGGCATTTGTTACATGTTGGGATCCTTTGCAAGGCTCCTATGTACACCCTTATCTGAACAGCCTTTACTTTATTTCTCCCATGAGTCCTAGATTTATAATTATGTTTTACACTAAGGAAGCCCCCACCAGGATTAGGTGACCATACGGACGCCCAGGGCGCCAATCTTAGTGGTAATTTTGTTTCCACTGGTTGGCACCAATTGCGTTTTCCCTTAACCTTTATTTGGACTTTGTCCATATAAATGGTTGTACTTATCTTTCCATCTGATCCGGTTACACTTTATTCTTTTTCTTCTAATGGATTTATATTTTTTCCTATGCCCTTTTGGCCTCTATGGCAGTGGTTCTCAACTCCAGTCCTCAGGACCCACCAACAGGCCAGATTTTATGTATTACCTTGGGGAGATGCAGACTAGAATACTGCAATCACTGAGCAGCAAATTATATCACCTGTGATGTATTTCAGTTATCTTGCAAACCTGGCCTGTTAGTGGGTCCTGAGGACCGGAGTTGAGAACCACTGCTCTATGGATATTTACTTCATTGCTTACAGTCCTTAGAGGTGATGTTTCATCACTTCCAGTGCGCCAACTAGTGTCACTTCCGTTGTGCCTTGCACCATTGGAGAGGGGGAGGGTATTTAAGCACTCTGGTGGTGGTTCAATAGAGAGCCAGCCTGAGAGGAGGAGGATGTTATTTTCTTCAAACAAAACTTCACCCAGGTATTTATTGCTATTTTGAGGAAATCCTTGGCTAACTATTGAGGGGCCTTTTCTGGTCCAGATTTTTTGGATTGATTTCAATTCATTAATTTTTTTAGGTTCTTTGTTGTCCTTTTCCCCCCTTGGGCTCCGCTTTGGGGATGACACTAACCAATGCAGTAAAGTAGCTTGGACTGGTGGTTTGATGTTTGATCTTTTTATCACAGGTATACATTTTTGCCATTTTTTTTTTTTCAAAAATGTAAACATCCCTTGTAATAGGAATATGGCATGACAGGTCCTCTTTACAGTGAGATATGGGGTCAATAAGACCCCACATCTCACCACTAGGCTGGGAAGCCTGAAATAATAAAAAAAAACAATCCTGGCTTTGATTGTAGCGATGAGTCGGTAGAAGCGCCGGAAGGCGGCGGGAGGGGGGCATCCCCTCTCACCTCCCGTGATCATTGATCATTGTTATGGTGTAGGGAATTGCCGGCTAAAAAAGCTGATATTTGAATGATGCCTGTAGCTGCAGGCATCATTCAGATATCCCCGCACAAAGTCAAGGACATCATATGACGGCTGGCTGGTGGGAAGTGGTTAAAACGCATTTTTTTTTACACAAAGTTGTCCATTTATACAATATTTCTAGCACATAGCATGTACATACCATGTGCATACCAAAAATGACACCCCAAAATAGATTCTTCTACTCCTCCTGAGTACGGCGACATTTTTTTTTTTTTTTTACCAAAAATATGTAGAAGAATACATATCGGCCTAAACTGAGATAAAATTTGCTTTTTTTAAAAAAAAATGGGGATATTTATTATAGCAAAAAGTACAAAATATTATGTTTTTTTTTTCAAAATGTTACTGTTTTCTCGTAATAGCACAAAAAATTGTGGGAAAAAAAGGACATCAAGTTTGTTTGGGTGCAGCGTCGCACGGCCACACAGTTGTCAATTAAAGTGATGCAGTGCCGAATCGCAAAAAATGGCCCGGTCATTCAGCAGCCAAATCTTCCGGGGCTGAAGTGGTTAAAATGATACCTGGGACTTGAGTTGTTAAAAAAAAAATACTGAATGGGTAGCAGCAGGTGGAGTGGGAAACAAGCTGTATCACAATTTAAAAAATACACGCTTATGAATTTTAATCTCTCTTTAACTCTCAGTGTGCAAGATTAGGGATGAGTAAATGGTTCGGCCTGAGCATAAGTTCGGGTCGAACTTTGGTTGATCGGACGTTCGGCGAACAACGAACATTATGCGGTGTTCGCAGCAAATTCGAAAGCCACGGAACCCCATTAAAGTCTATGGGACACTAACATGAAAAATCAAAAGTGCTAATTTTAAAGGCTTATATGCAAGTTATTGTCATAAAAAGTGTTTGGGGACCTGGTCTGCCCCAGAGGGTGATGTATCAATGCAAAAAAAGTTTTAAAAACGTCAGTTTTTTCGAGAGCAGTGATTTTAATAATACTTAAAGTGAAACAATAAAAATGAAATATTCCTTTAACCAGTTACCAACCGTCCCATGGCCGAATGACGGCTGCAGGGCGGTTGGATAACTCTGGGAGGGTGTACAGTAACGTCCTCCCAGAATCCTGCTCTCGCACGCCCCCTGGGGCACACACCCGAGAACATCCGTGACCGCCGGGTCCTCTGGATCTGCATCACAGATCACGGTAAACGGCCGCTGATGGCGAAATGACGAAGCGATCACATGTAAACAAACCGGCATCATGGCGCCGATTCCTCTCTTCCCTCTGTGTACCGATTGGTACAGAGGAAGAGGGATCGGATGGCAGCAGCGCTGTGGGCTGGATGTGTAGTGCACACAGCGCTGCTCTGTGACAATTACAGTAACACCCAGCCATCCATCCATGCTCAGCCATCCCTTCATGCTCTGCAATACCCTGCACTACTCTGCAATACCCTGCACTGCTCTGCAATGCTCTGCAATACTCTGCAATATTCTGCAATGCTCTGAAATACCCTGCAATACTCTGCAATACCCCGCAATACTCTGCAATACCCCGCAATACCCTGCAATACCCTGCAATACTCTGCAATACTCTGCAATACCCTGCAATACCCTGCAATACTCTGCAATACCCTGCAATACATTGCAATACTCTGGAATACCCCGCAATACTCTGCAATACCCTGCAATACATTGCAATACTCTGCAATACCCTGCAATACTCCGCAATACTCTGCAATACCCTGCAATACTCTGCAATACTCCGCAATACCCTGCAATACTCTGCAATACCCTGCAATACTCTGAAATACTCTGCAATACCCCGCAATACTCTGCAATACCCTGCAATACTCTGCAATACCCTGCAAAACCCTGCCATA
Organism: Aquarana catesbeiana; assembly: GCF_042186555.1. Classification (NCBI taxonomy): domain Eukaryota; kingdom Metazoa; phylum Chordata; class Amphibia; order Anura; family Ranidae; genus Aquarana; species Aquarana catesbeiana. The sequence goes on from NC_133330.1 coordinate 204,465,440, forward strand.
CTCTGCCATACCCAGCCATACTCTGCAATACCCAGCCATACTCTGCAATACTCAGTGATACCCAGCCATACTCTGCCATACCCAGCCATACCCAGTCATACTCGGCGATACCCTGCAATACCCTGCCATACTCAGCCATATCCAGCCATTCTCAGCCATACTCGGCCATACTCAGCCATACCCAGCCATGCTGAGCCATACTCAGCTATACTCTGCCATACTTGGCTGTACTTGGCCTCTGTATGCGGCCAAGCTGTGGAAGTCTCACACATGTGGTATCGCCGTACTCAGGAGGAGTAGAAGAATCTATTTTGGGGTGTCATTTTTGGTATGTACATGCTATGTGCTAGAAATATTGTACAAATGGACAACTTTGTGTAAAAAAAAATGCGTTTTAACCACTTCCCGCCAGCCGGCCGTCATATGATGTCCTTGACTTTGTGCGGGGATATCTGAATGATGCCTGCAGCTACAGGCATCATTCAAATATCAGCTTTTTTAGCCGGCAATTCCCTACATCATAACAATGATCAATGATCACGGGAGGTGAGAGGGGATGCCCCCCTCCCTCCGCCTTCCGGCGCTTCTACCGGCTCATCGCTACAATCAAAGCCAGGATTGTTTTTTTTTATTATTTCAGGCTTCCCAGCCTAGTGGTGTGATGTGGGGTCTTATTGACCCCATATCTCACTGTAAAGAGGACCTGTCATGCCATATTCCTATTACAAGGGATGTTTACATTCCTTGTAATAGGAATAAAAGTGATCAAAAAAAATTTTTTTTGGAAAAAAGTGTCAAACTAAAATAAATAAAGTAAAATGAACAATAAAAAAAAAAAAAAATTTAAAACTCCCCTGTCCCCGTGTGCTTGCATGCAGAAGCGAACGTATACGTAAGTCCCACCCACATATGAAAACGGTGTTCAAACCACACATGTGAGGTATCGCTGCGAACATTAGAGCGAGAGCAATGATTGGAGTGGGAAACTTTTCCTGAAGTTTAGCATTAAACAATAAGCTGTATCACAATTTAAAAAATACACGCTTATGAATTTTAATCTCTCTTTAACTCTCATGCCCCGTACACACGGTCGGACTTTGTTCGGACATTCCGACAACAAAATCCTAGGATTTTTTCCGACGGATGTTGGCTCAAACTTGTTTTGCGTACACACGGTCGCACAAAGTTGTCGGAATTTCCGATCGCCAACAACGCGGTGACATCAAGCACGTACGATGAGACTAGAAAAGGCCAGTTCAGAACCAAGCGCGGCACCCTTTGGGCTCCTTTTGCTAATCTCGTGTTAGTAAAAGTTTGGTGAGAGACGATCCGCGCTTTTTCAGACTCGTGGCTTTCAGATCGTTCAGTTTGTGCTTGTGCTTTTGTATCTGCTCTTCAGTGCGTGCAAGCAAGCTCCGCGTGACTTTAAGTAGTCATTGTGTTCTTGTTCGTTCGTTACTGTTTTTCAGGTCGCTCTTCACAGGCCTTGCTGTTCTTCAGTGCATTCTGTTACTTCGTTCTGAGCAGCCGACCGTTTTCTAGCCATGTTTCGTATACGTACTCCTCGTAGAGTTCATGCTGTGCGGGGGCTTGGTGTTGGGGTCCTGACCTTGACACAAGTCCAGTCCATGAACAGGGTGGGGAGGAGTTCATGGACCAAAAATTGGTTGCTTCAGCGTGACCAGTTCTCTCACATGCCTTTGCTCCGTGAGATCCGTGAGAATAATCCTGATGATTTCAGGAACTTTCTCAGGATGGCGGACCCCGTATTTCACCGTCTGCTGGCTTTGCTGACCCCCTATATCAGCAGGCAGGATACCTGCATGAGGCAAGCCATCACTCCGGAGCAGAGGCTCGTCACTACCCTGCGGTACTTGGTGACAGGGAGAAGCCTGCAGGACCTCAAGTTCTCGACAGGCATCTCCCCCCAGGCTCTGGGGATCATTATCCCAGAGACCTGTTCTGCCATCATCCAGGTCCTGCAGAAGGAGTATATGAAGGTAAGATTTATCCTTTAATATCACATTTTATTGTATTTAATGTTTGCTAAGATATTGTATATCTTTCCTCATTCCCTAATTACCATGATTGGAATATGCTGTGAATCTTCCCTTTGTCCTCATTCATGCTGGATTTTTATGTAATTATTTTTGTACTCCTTCATACATATCTGCCTTCAATAACCTCCCCAACATGCTCTCCTGCCCCTATATTCACCTCATGTAGTCACTTAACAATGTATTTTATCAGCTCCATAGTAGTGCTTTACCCCAAACACCCCCTAAAATGTTTAGAAATCTGATTTGTGCTTTAAATTCGGGCAGAGTGCCAGAGGCTTTTTTTGTGGTGTCCCCAAATCATTTTTAGTAACCCTCCTTCCCCCCAACCTCTAAGTCAGCTGATCCCAATTCTCTATCTATCCTCAATCATTTATCTGCTGACTTTGCCAAACCCATACACACTACACCCATCTCTTTACTGGTCAGATGTATGGATGAATTTCCCAAAGCATGTAGTGCAAGGGCCTGCCTGTATACTTTCCAATGGTAGTGTTTAAAGTTTTTGTATTCTATTATTATCTTGATAGGTAATATCATAATGTCCAAATGTGCTCAAATGTGTACAGTGTGTATTTATATCTTTGTATTATGACACTTCTTACCTGTCCAGTGGGCTGCCAATAGTTTAACTAAGGAGGGGCTGTTCCAAGTAATACCCTGTATTTAGGCATTAATCTCTCAATGAAGTGGAGAGGGTTACCTGTCCAAGATTCCCCCCCTATAATGTTAGAAATGGCCCATGAGAGGGGGGGGGATATGATAGGTGTACCTTATGCTATCTGGAGGTTGGCCAAGAATGTTTGTGTCTAATCTGCTTGTCCTGTTTATGTACTAATTTATTTTTGTTTTCCTCAACAGTTTCCTTCCACGCCACAGGAATGGCAGACTGTGGCCTCCCACTTTGTCCAGCGGTGGGACTTTCCTAACTGTGGAGGGGCAATTGATGGGAAACACGTCCACATCGTCCCACCACCCAACTCGGGGTCGTACTATTTCAACTATAAGGGGTTCAATAGTATTGTGATGTTGGCGGTGGTGTTGGCTAATTACGACTTCTTGTATGTGGACGTGGGGAAGAATGGCCGGATCCGATGGTGGAGTCATCGCCCAGACGGGGTTCTACAAGCATCTCGAGAATGGCTGCTTGGACTTGCCACCTCCAGAGGACAATGTGGAAAGACTCCCATTCGTCTTCGTTGCGGATGAAGCATTTGCGCTGGGGGACCATCTTATGCGGCCATTCCCGATGAGGACCCTCACCCCGGAACAGAGGGTTTTTAATTACCGGCTGGCCAGAGCCAGAAGAGTGGTGGAGAACACATTTGGAATCCTGGCCAGCCGGTTCCGCCTATTTCTGACACCCATCCATATGGCGGAGTATAAACTTAATCATCTAATCCTGGCATGCTGTGTTCTCCATAACTTTTTACGCCAACATTCTGCCAACTATGCTGGCTCAGTTGGGCCTGAGGCCGGAAATCTACATGATACAACCCTGAAGGCGCTTGAAAGTGGCCGTCCTGGCTTGCCCTCCCTGAGTGCCCGTGATGTCCGGTTAAGATACCTTGAGTTCTTTGCGGGTAGGGGGGCCATCAATATGCCAGACAATTTGTGAAGCATTTAGCAAATTAAAAAAACAAATTTAATCTTTGGTGACATTTACTGCTTGTGTTTGTTTTAGCTGACCCTGACAGCAATGTGTGGAGTCCTGAAAATGGCGTGGTTGTGTAACCTTATACAAAGCACTGTTGGCTGTTATTTACGTATACACTTTTTATACTACAAGTGCTCTTAAAACTGCACTGAAAATGCACTTGTAGTGCAAAGAGGATTTGCCCTTAGGAAATAACCACCATTTTCTCAGAAAACAACAATTACATCACCACAAAAGTGTTGTAGCGTTGAGACAATAATCCACACATTCTTGATTAACAAACTTTTTAATAGCTGCACAATCACATGTGCATTTAGAAACGGTTTTTAAAACAAACCAACATGTTTGTTGTATAACAATTTTGGGGGTGGCATTATCAAAAATTGAAATGTCCATTTACGATAAAACAGGCCTGTGTAAAACCAACAAGAAACACAAAAAACTTGAACTTACAAAGTTCACATATGGTAAAACTTGAAGGCAATATCAGACATGAGTATTTAGGAACTGTGTTTGATATTGCGTTCAGATGGGGTGAAGTCACCCCTTGAAAAGCCAAATTTGGAAGATGCACACCAATTTACGAATGTCAACATGTGCTAGCTGCCATCACGGGAGATCAAGGGACTTGTTTTATGGGAGCAAACCCTTCCTCACCGCTACTTTATTATTGAGGAAGGAGTTGCACCCCCAAAACGTGTCCATTGATCTCCCGTGATGGCAGATAGCACATGTTGGCACACTATGTGCATCCTCCAAATTTGGCTTTTCGAAACATCGCTCAAAAATTTAAAAGATTGTACCACACAAAAAAAGAAAGTGATTTTGTGGGGTTTTAAATTCGCCCCAAAACATCAATGATGTTATTATTTTTTTGAATCACATCATTGATTTTTTTTCTTGATGTTTTCCAATTCTAAATTACACCCCATGATCTCCCCGATCAGGATCTGGGTACTTTCTGATGTAAAAGGATCTCGATCCATAACCTCACGATCACCTAAAAAAGAGAGAAACCTAACAAAAACAGGTATCAACAATCTGCCGGCATCCATGTCTTACCTGAGTCTGTGGTCGCAGACACTCACCTGTTGTGGTGCCAATTTCCACCACGTCTTCTTCCTCCTCCTGCTCAGCTTGGGTTGGGGGTATTTTACCTTCTTCCAGAGGTGGGGGTATCTGCTCTCCTCAGATGAGGGGTGTCCTCCGAGTCTTTTCTCCCCTATGTAAAACAAAAATGGTATAATTAGCACACAGATATTTGATGGCAGAACTATAAATAGGAAACATTGCTTGGAAGTGGGGTACAATTGTCAATTTTAGAAGAGTTCAAAGATGTTGCTTTTTTAGTGTCCTTTGTCAACCTGCAATACTTTACCTGTTTTGTACAAGCTTCACAGATGGAGACCCCCCTTTAGTACACACTGGAGCACCTGTGTGGGCCCCCTAATAAAAAGGGTGTTCTTGTGTCCCACACTAGTGCTCCAGCGTCCAGATGTGAAAACAGCTGCTGAGTGTCCTCTCCTTACACAGAATCTAGTTTGCATTTCATTCTAGTAACAAAGCCATCTACACAACCAAAGATTTTGCATCCAAGTAGGCTCTAAAAAATGTAGGAAAATGCATATGGCCTAAACATTGATGTTTTAGAGGCCGAAAAAAAAATGTTTGATATGAACAAATAATGGGCCCATGAACATTAAAATTGACATTTTAAACTGTACAACAATTAAGAAAAGCATATGGAGCAGCACGAACGTAATAAAGACAAAAAGAATAGGAACACAGCACAACTACTTACTTTTTTGCAGCACTCTCCGGATCTTTCTGTACTGCTCGGGCTCTCTTAATTTCAGGTCCGACCACCACTTCCTGAGCTGATCTTTCGATCGTCGTACCCCAAAATTCCAGTGCAGACTTTTGACCACTTTCGCAATTATCTTGGCCTTTCTGATATTGGGGTTGGGGTAAGGCCCATACTTTCCATCATAGTCGGCCTTCTTCAGGATGTCCACCATCTCCAACATCTCCCCAAAGGACATATTTGTGACCTTAAATCTTCTCCTTCTGGATCGGAACGTGTCTGGATCCGGGCTTTCCTCCTCCTCCTCCTCGTTCCTGTAATTAGCACGCACCTGCTGTGTATCTGCCATGTGCTCTTCCCCCACTGTGCAGAACGAAAAGGGGCAGGGAATAGACTAGAAAGAACATCAGGGGCAGGTGGAGTTACACGCATGCGCAGTGTGTATAAAGCATACCACACGTGCATATTACGCACGATCTGTGAGCGGAGGAGCATTGGAGGCGCCGATCGTCAGAACGAAGGTAAGAGACATACTTGTGCCTATACTGCTTCTACATTGAGGCCTATATTGTAACAAGATTAGTAGAGTTTGGCGTGACATTAGGGTTTGTCTTGTGTTGTGTCTTGCAGTGAAAATGGATATCTTGAATGATACAGACTTCATGGCAATCTTCATTGACATGTTCAGGGAGCTGCCTTGTCTGTGGGAGATCAACCACCCACATTACAGGAACCAAACAAAGAGGAAGGCAGCGCTGGATCAATTGTTGGAAATTGTGAAGCAGGTGATCCCCACGGCAGACATCACATATTTGAAGATCCTAATTGGTGGCCTGAGGAGCACATATGTAAGGGAGCGCCAGAAAGTCCAGGATTCACAGAGATCCGGAGCAGCAGATGACATCTATGTCCCCAGGATGTGGTACTATGACAAGCTGCATTTTCTGGCAGGCCAGACTGAACCCAGGTCATCACTCTCCAGTCTTCCTTCCACGCTTCCTTCCCCTCCAGCTGAGGCTTCTGACGCCCAACCTGGGCCTTCCAGGCAGCAACATGTGGAGGAGCCCAGATTGAACCAGGTATAGCATTCCTCTAAATATTTCTGCTTGTCCAATCAATGATGTTAACTAGATGTTAGTTTGGAGTACTAATTTATGATTGTGATTGATGATGCAAAAACTAAAACCATGTCCCTTTTTCATACACAGGGAAGTCTCAGCCAGGAGGTGGCCGGGCCGAGCCGCCTGCCTGATATGCCGGTCCCTCCCCTACACCTGGAAAGAGAAAGTGGCAGAAGGAGGAGTGCCCTAGAGGAGGCTGCCATAGGCCTCTTTTGGAGGGCTACAGAGGCCCTGGGAGCACCACACCGTGGAGGATGACTTTGCTGCCATCATTGCCTCTAAAATGCAGAGGATGGAGGAGGGACAACAACTCATGTGTGAGTTGCTAATATTGGAGGCTCTTAATAAGGGGATGAGGGCCCAAATTACATCTGATACACACCTTTGTGAACTCACACATGGTCCTCCTCATCCTCCTGCAGGTCCTCCTCCTCCTCCTTCGCCTCCAGGTCCTCCTAGTCCCCCTCCTCCTCCAGGTCCTACTCCTCCTCCTGCCACATCTCCAACAGCACAGCCACAGCCCAGAATGAAGCGTGGAAGGAAGACCAGAAAGTGAGGACCCTGGATCCAGTCTGGTCGGCCAAAAGATGCAGCCTCTTGTGGTACCAGAGCCTGGGGACACAGATGTCATCTGCTGCTTTCCGGATCTCTGGGACTTCTGGACCAGACTGCCCTCCCTTACATATGGACTCCTCAGGCCACCAATTTTGATGTTCAAGAATTGATGTCTGCCCTGGGGGTCCCAGGCTTCGCTAATTTCTCCTGTTTATCCAGCGTTGCCTCCCTCTTTGTTTGGTTCTGAGCCCTTAATAAAGGATTTTTGGTTTGAATTATACTTGCCTATGTGTGTTTTACTTCAAAAAGGACAGTTTGTTTGTGAGGATTCAGGTACATTGCAAAAATACAATGTGAAATTAACAAGGGACACCAACACCAAGAAACCTCCTTGAGATTAAATAATACAAGATAATAATGGTGTTGTGGTAACTTGACACACAAAACACACACAAAAATAGTCTGGAGTAAAACTAAAAATAACATTAAACAAAGATCAGCCTTTGAAAAAATACAAACATAAAATCGAAAAGAAAAATGGCTTTAAATCCCAAAAAAATAAAAATAAAATTTTGAATGATGTGACAAATAACAATATATTCAGGGAATCCCAAGGAAAAAAAAACAAAAAAGTTTGTGAGAAGTGTGTGTAAATATGAGCAGCAAAACTACTTAATTCTTATCACATTATAAAGAAGAAGAGAGTGCACTGTATTAAACCATTTTTAACATTGCAGCGTGACGAAAGTGCTGTATCCATTGCGAACGCTAAGTTTACCATACCGAGCTGTTCCGTGTCGGAATTTCTTCTGAGCATGCGTGGCACTTTGTGCGTTGGAAAAGGCCACACACGGTCGGAATTGACGCGATTGGACTTTGTTGTCAGAAAATTTTATATCCTGCTCTCAAACTTTGTGTGTCGGAAAATCCAATGGAAAATGTCCGATGGAGACCACACACGGTCAGAATTTCCGACAACACGCTCCGATCGGACATTTTCCATCGGAAAATCCGACCGTGTGTACGGGGCATTAGTGTGCAAGGTTAGGGATGAGTGAACGGTTCGGCCTGAGCATAAGTTCGGGTCGAACTTTGGTTGTTCGGACGTTCGGCGAACAAAGAACCTTATGCGGTGTTCGCAGCAAATTCAAAAGCCACGGAACCCCATTAAAGTCTATGGGACACTAACATGAAAAACCAAAAGTGCTAATTTTAAAGGCTTATATGCAAGTTATTGTCATAAAAAGTGTTTGGGGACCTGGGTCTGCCCCAGAGGGTGATGTATCAATGCAAAAAAAGTTTTAAAAACGTCTGTTTTTTCGAGAGCAGTGATTTTAATAATACAGGGGGTCCCCGACCCCTACTTATGAACGGGGCCCGAATGACGTCACTGCTGGCCGAATCTTCCTCTCCTGAGCCTTTCCTCCGTTCCTGGCTTGGCTGCGGGTCCCCTTCATCCTCCTGCCTGCCCATCCACAGGCCTGGTATGGTCCGGTGGCCTGCCAGGCCGATAAAACTGCCCGTCGTGGCCGAGGCCTTGTGCGGCCTACGAAGCCTCCAGGATCCCCGGTCTTTCCTACGCCGCTGCCCCGCGAGGGTGCACCGCGGCCTGCCGGCCGGCCTGCCTGGCCTCTGATGGCTGCTTTCACCATCCATCTCCCTGCTGTGCCATACAGTGTACCTCTCTCTGCTGTCTCCTGTTGCTGCCGCCATGAAAATAGTGAGAGGGGAGAGCTGGGCTCAGCTGCGCTCCTGGACTCCTGTTTTGGAGGTGACAGTGTCAATAAAGAGAACCTGTCACCTCCAATTGCTATCACACAGGGAATTGTTTCCTCCTGTGTGATAGCAATAAAGTTAAGTGAAAAAAAATTAATAAAAAAAATAAAAATAAGAAATACAGTAATAATTAAATTAATAAAATAAAATAAAAAAATTAAAAAAGTAAAGAATAAGAAAAATAATATTAAAAATAAGAAAATTATACAAAAATAAAAAAAAGTAAACGACAAGCTACAAATAAATACAAATAAAAAAAAAGTGATTAAAAAGTAAAAAAATAAAAGAAACAAAACATATTTGAACTAACCATGCCGCCCCTGCCATCCGGTTGCCTTTCTCTGTTGATTTGGGTTTACATCCTGTCTCTGAGACTAGATTTGCACTTAAAAAAGGTACTGTTCTGACTTACAAACAAATTCGACTTAAGAACAAACCTACAGTCCCTATCCTGTTCGTAACCCGGGGACCCCCTGTACTTAAAGTGAAACAATAAAAATGAAATATTCCTTTAACCAGTTACCAACCGGCCCATGGCCGAATGATGGCTGCAGGGCGGTTGGATAACTCTGGGAGGGCGTACAGTAACGTCCTCCCAGAATCCTGTTCTCGCGCGCCCCCTGGGGCGCACACCCGAGAACATCCGTGACCGCCGAGTCCTCTGTATCTGCATCACAGATCACGGTAAACGCCCGCTGATGGCGGCCGTTTACCATGTGATCGCTCCGTCAAATGACGAAGCGATCACATGTAAACAAACCGGCATCATGGCGCCGGTTCCTCTCTTCCCTCTATGTACCGATTGGTACAGAGGGGGAGGGATCGGATGGCAGCAGCACTGTGGGCTGGATGTGTAGTGCCCACAGCGCTGCTCTGTGACAATTACAGTAACACCCAGCCATCCATCCATGCTCAGCCATCCCTTCATGCTCTGCAATACCCTGTACTACTCTGCAATACCCTGCACTACTCTGCAATGCTCTGCAATACTCTGCAATATTCTGCAATGCTCTGCAATATCCTGCAATACTCTGCAATACCCTGCAATACTCTGCAATACCCCGCAATACCCTGCAATACCCTGCAATACTCTGCAATACTCTGCAATACCCTGCAATACTCTGCAATACCCTGCAATACCCTGCAATACTCTGCAATACCCTGCAATACATTGCAATACTCTGGAATACCCTGCAAAACTCTGCAATACCCCACAACACTCTGCAATAGCCCGCAATACTCTGCAATACCCTGCAATACATTGCAATACTCTGCAATACCCTGCAATACTCTGCAATACCCTGCAATACTCCACAATACTCTGCAATACTCCGCAATACCCTGCAATACTCTGAAATACTCCGCAATACCCTGCAATACTCTGCAATACCCTGCAATACCCCACAGTACCCTGCAATACCCTGCAATACCCCAAAATTCCCCAAAATACCTTGCAATACCCTGCAATACCCTGCAATACTCTGCAATACCCCGCAATACCCTGCAATACCCTGCAATACTCTGCAATACCCCGCAATACTCTGTAATACCCCTCAATACCCTGCAATACCCTGCCATACTCTGCCATACCCAGCCATACTCTGCAATACCCAGCCATACTCTGCAACACTCAGTGATACTCAGCCATACTCTGCCATACTCAGCCATACCCAGCCATTCTCAGCCATACTCCGCCATACTCAGCCATACCCAGCCATGCTCAGCCATACTCAGCCATACTCTGCCATACTTGGCTGTACTCGGCCTCTGTATGTGGCCAAGCTGTGGAAGTCTCACACATGTGATATCGCCGTACTCAGGAGGAGTAGAAGAATCTATTTTGGGGTGTCATTTTTAGTATGTACATGCTATGTGCTAGAAATATTGTATAAATGGACAACTTTGTGTTAAAAAAATGCGTTTTAACCACTTCCCGCCTGCCGGCCGTCATATGATGTCCTTGACTTTGTGCGGGATATCTGAATGATGCCTGCAGCTACAGGCATCATTCAAATATCAGCTTTTTTTAGCCAGCGATTCCCTACACCATAACAATGATCAATGATCACGGGAGGCGAGAGGGGAAGCCCCCCTCCCGCCGCCTTCCGGTGCTTCTACTGACTCATCGCTACAATCAAAGCCAGGAATGTTTTTTTTTTATTATTTCAGGCTTCCCAGGCTAGTGGTGAGATGTGGAGTCTTATTGACCCCATATCTCACTGTAAAGAGGACCTGTCATGCCATATTCCTATTACAAGGGATGTTTACATTCCTTGTAATAGGAATGAAAGTGATCAAAAACATTTTTGTTTGGAAAAAAGTGTCAAACTAAAATAACTAAAGTAAAATGAACAATAAAAAAAAAAATTTAAAATGCCCCTGTCCCTGTGTGCTTGCATGCAGAAGCGAACGCATACGTAAGTCCCACCCACATATGAAAACGTTGTTCAAACCACACATGTGAGGTATCGCTGCAAACATTAGAGCGAGAGCAATAATTTTGACCCTAGACGTCCTCTGTAACTCAAAACATGTAACCAGTAAAAAATTTTAAAGCGTCACCTATGGGGATTTTTAAGTAGCGAAGTTTGGCGCCATTCCACGAGTATGTGCAATTTTGAAGGGTGACATGTTAGGTATCTATTCACTTGGCGTAACTGCATCTTTCACATAATGCAAAAACATTGGGCTAACTTTACTGTTTTGGTTTTTTTAAAGCACAAAACTGTTTTTTAAAAAAAAAAAACGCGTTTGGAAAATTGCTGCGCAAATACCATTTGAGATAAAAAGTTGCAACAACCACCATTGTATTCTCTAGGGTCTTTGCTAAAGAAAACATATATAATGTGTTGGGCTCTATGTAATTTTATAGCAAATAAATGATGATTTTTACATGTAGGAGAGAAATGTCAGAATTGGGTGCTCCAGAACGCCTGAAGGTGCTCCGTGCATGTTGGGCCTCTGTATGTGGCCATGGTGTGAAAAAGTCTCATACCTGTGGTATTGCCATACTCGGGAGTAATAGCAGAATGTGTGTTTGGGGTGTAATTTGTGGTATGCATATGCTGTGTGTGAGAAATAACCTGCTAATATGACAATTTTGTGAAAAAAAAAAGAAAAAAAAATTTTGATTTTGCAAAGAATTGTGGGAAAAAATGACAATTTCAAAAAACTCACCATGCATCTTTCTAAATACCTTGGAATGTTTTCTTTCCAAAAAGGGGTCATTTGGGGGGTGTCACGGACCTGGCCGGAGCAGAGGCTGTTGGAGAGGACTGTATGCAAGCCTGTTGCCCACCGATTATGGGCCCTAGCATTTGAGGTGAATGAGAAATCCAGTCTGAACTGTATTAATCGGACTCAGTCATGTATATATTGTATGGGGACTCCTTACTGTAGATTTGTGTCCCTGAAGAGGGAGGGGGGGTTCCTCCAGCAGCCCCCTGCTGATAAGACTGATTCATTCTGTTGGGACACATCCTGTGAGGAGATGCTGGTGTTATCAACATGTGTTTATGTTAATTGAGAGAGCTGATCACATTAGCCACCAGCACTGGCTAATAGACGAATGGTCTAGGCTGAGGAGGGGGGAGATTGTTGTTTGTATTGTTAATTGTATTAATGTGTGAAGCTCGGTGCCCACAAGACTGTCATCTGGTCTGGGTACATTTTGTAGTAAATTAGGTCATGTTAATTAGGTTAGCTTTGAGTCATCCCTGCTGTATAAAGGTCTGTGAGATCTCAAAATAAAGGTAGTTCTGATGTACTCCAAGACTGGTGTTGTCTAGTTCTTGGGGTTCCTATAGCCAGATCCATTGGACTCGTGTTCCAGAACTTAGGAAGCGGTATATGACGGAAGCACTCAAGCGGAGTGTGGGGCGTTCCGTGACATTGGTGGCAGCAGTGGGACAGCTTCCTGAAGTCTGAAGTCTGGGACATCCAAACCTCCAACTGGATCCAAGATCAGCATAGCAGACTTCAGTCACCCCAGCGGAGATATGGACCTGGCATCAGAATTCCCGGGGCTGCTGCGGATCATCCTTTCAACGTACACCAGGACTGTGTCTGAGGATGAATACCTGGAGCTCAGGCAGCTGATTCGGGTGGAGCTCTGGATTGCAGCCCTCTGTCTCGCTGGTATAAAACAGGGCAAGTGCTTTCCAACCCAAGAGCAACGGGCCAGTGACCAACGGGCATTGCGGATGGCATTCCTGGGAGAGCAGCCCCAGGAGCAATGGGTGACTGAGTTGGACAGGTTGGTCCAGCAGGAGATAGAGCTGGACAATCGTTATCGGGCTCTGCAATGGCACGCAGAGGAGGGATATTTAGGGGAGACAACAGAATGCTCTCCGGAGGGATATGACTTTGGCGGCCCTGGATTGCTGTGGGAGAACCTTACAGATCTTTTTATGTTTGGCGATGAGGGGGAACCTGACCTTGAGGACATGAGGGACTATAGAGAGTCTATGCTCGGTCTTGCAGGGGTCTCAGAGCTCAAACCTGATCTGGACCATTTGCTAAGGAAGGAACAGCATCTGGAAAGGGCATACAGGAAACTGCTAGAACAAGTTCAGCAGCATGCCAGAGAATCGGCAGTGGAAAATCCGGAGATTGCCGTCCCCAAACCTGAAGTGCTGACAACAGGGCAGAGCTCTGCTAACCTCTGTCCAGAAATGATAACATCTTCTGGGTTCCATGGACAGGAGATGGTGAACCTCTATTCCCAGACATCAGTTGCAGAGACATGGAATTTGATAGACTTTTCTGCTGAGGAAGAACAACCTGATGAGCCTCCAGCAGAAGAGCTGCTATCATTGCCAAAGTTCACTGTGTTCTGCCCAGCACCAACAGTGGCTTCGGCCTTCCTGAGAGAAGAGGTAGTCGGCCTTTCTCCCACAACACTGACAGGGACATGTGATTTTCTGCCAGCAGCATCTATGGAGTTAAAACAAACTTCTCCAGCTGAAGATCTGGTAACTGAACAGAGGGTCCAAGACCTCTGTCCCACACTTTTACCAATTCCAGAGACTGGGGATTTAATAGACGTTTCTGTAGAGGAGGAACCACCTGGCAAACCCCCAGCAGAAGTGCTGGCAACCGGACAGAGGGTCCAAGACCTCTGCCCCACACCTGCAGCAATTGTGGAGGCCCAAGGTGAGGAGGTGGCAGTCTATCGCGAGCTGCAGATCAGGATCCAAGGAGAGAATGCAGTCATCACCTCACAACTGCAGCTTGATCTGGTGTCGGTTGATGGGGCTTCAGTCCCCACCTGTATACCCCAGGGATGCTGGGCAGTCGGCCCAGATCCCCAACAGCAGGATGGAGTGAGCCCAGTCCCCCTGTCTTCTCTCCAGCGGCAGAAAGGATTCCAGGGAGAAGGGCCAGTCTGGGCCTCTCCCCAGCGGCAGATATGTTCTCTGAGAGAGGCAGAGGATGGCTGGGTGAGTAATACACTGTTTGGAATAATTTGTTTGGGGTACTGTGTGGGTACAGGCAGTAGAGGACTGGAACTATGGACTAACTTCGGAGTCAACCCGTCTGGGGTCTCCTCCTGTGTTAGTCTCCTGCCGAAAGGGGAGAAATGTCACGGACCTGGCCGGAGCAGAGGCTGTTGGAGAGGACTGTATGCAAGCCTGTTGCCCACCGATTATGGGCCCTAGCATTTGAGGTGAATGAGAAATCCAGTCTGAACTGTATTAATCGGACTCAGTCATGTATATATTGTATGGGGACTCCTTACTGTAGATTTGTGTCCCTGAAGAGGGAGGGGGGGGTTCCTCCAGCAGCCCCCTGCTGATAAGACTGATTCATTCTGTTGGGACACATCCTGTGAGGAGATGCTGGTGTTATCAACAGGTGTTTATGTTAATTGAGAGAGCTGATCACATTAGCCACCAGCACTGGCTAATAGACGAATGGTCTAGGCTGAGGAGGGGGGAGATTGTTGTTTGTATTGTTAATTGTATTAATGTGTGAAGCTCGGTGCCCACAAGACTGTCATCTGGTCTGGGTACATTTTGTAGTAAATTAGGTCATGTTAATTAGGTTAGCTTTGAGTCATCCCTGCTGTATAAAGGTCTGTGAGATCTCAAAATAAAGGTAGTTCTGATGTACTCCAAGACTGGTGTTGTCTAGTTCTTGGGGTTCCTATAGCCAGATCCATTGGACTCGTGTTCCAGAACTTAGGAAGCGGTATATGACGGAAGCACTCAAGCGGAGTGTGGGGCGTTCCGTGACAGGGGGTATTTGTACTTTTCTGGCATGTTAGGGTCTCAAGAAATTAGATAGGCCGCCAGTACTTCAGGGGTGATCAATTTTCAGATATTGGCACCATAGCTTTTGGGCTCTATAACTTTCACAAAGACCAAATAATATACACTAATTTGTACTTATTTTTACCAAAGATATGTAGCAGTATAAATTTTGGCCAAAATTTATGAAGAACAATTACTAATTTGCTAAATTTTATAACAGAAACAAAGAAAAATTCATTTTTTTACTGAATTTTCAGTCTTTTTTCTTTTATAGCGCAAAAATAAAAAAAAAACAATGGTGATTAAATACCACCAAAAGAAAGCTCTATTTGTGTAATAAAAAAAACTGACAAAAATTTCATATGGGTACAGTGTTGTATGACTGAGTAATTGTCATTCAAAATGTGAGAGCACCGAAAGTTGAAAATTGGTCTGGTTAGGAAGGGGGTTTAAGTTCCCAGTGGTCAAGTGGTTAAATATCATGCCTAGGGGGTGTCCATAGTATGCCTGTAAAGTGGTGCAGTTTTCCCGTGTTTAGAACTATACCACTGCAAAATTAGATTTCTAAAGGAAAAAAGTCATTTAAAACTGATCGCGGCTGTAATGAATTGTTGGGTCCCGGCAATATGGATAAAACTCAGCATGGGTCCCCCCCCCCAGTCCATTACCAGGCCCTTTGGGTCTTGTATGAATATTAAGGGGAAACCCGAACCAAAATTAAAAAAAAAATTGCGTGGGGGTCCCCCCAAAATCCATACCAGGCTCTTTAGGTCTTACTTACAGGCATACTATAGACACCCCCCCCACCACCACCGTCACGATATTTAAAGGAATATTTAATTTTTATTGTTTCACTTTAAGCATTATTAAAATCACTGCTCTTTTTTTTTGCATTGATACATATCCCCTGGGGCAGGACCCAGGTCCCCAAATACTTTTGATGGCAATAACTTGCATATAAGCCTTTAAAATGAGCACTTTTGATTTTTCATGTTCGTGTCCCATAGACTTTAACAGTGTTCACGTGTTTGTCCGAATTTTTTGCCTGTTAGCAAGTTCTGGTGCAAACCGAACCAGGGGGTTTTCGGTTCATCCCTATGCAAGGTGAATCATTTAAAAGAAGGGAAGTATGGTAGAAATTCAAAGAAATATTTTGGTCATAATTTGTGCCATTTTGAATTATCATCCAAGTCTCTCATCGAATGTGTTTTTTAGTGAAAACGGTCTGCTTTTGCTTAATTTTGTGTTAGCCATACATAGATCAAAATTAATCTATCAATCAACTTCTGTACAACCAGGTTTTTCCCCATCGATCAGTGGCGGCAACACTGAGCATTGTATTGTGACGGCAGGGCAAACTCCCCATCATTAGAATACAATAGCACAGTGTGAGTGATTCCCCCATCCACCTCGAATGTGTGAATGGGGTAATGAAATCATTTTTTGTCACTCAACCCACTGGTTGAACGAAAAAAAATAGATTAATATACAAGCTGTATTTATTACTTTGCAAGTGAAGTTCTGTAACTGAAGGAATCCTTTTTGGCTTTCACCTTCTAATCAACACTCGCCCTCTCAAATATGTCACATGTTCTAATTCCTCTTTTAATAGCCTCATGGGAAACTTTAGTGTATGGACTTTTTCAAACATTTCAGAAAAATCTGATCTGTAACCCGTCAAGACTACTTATAATTTTGTACTCTCACAAGCAGACTTCTTACTAGCAGATAAAATGCAAGTGGTGGTTAGAACCTGTCATAAAACAATAATTGGTTTCTGTTAGTTGGTTTCAAGCAATTATCTGTCTCAATTCTGCTTCCAAATAAACCAGTATCTAAGGGAAAGAAATGTATTATTGTGCATCACATGTTACATTTAACTTGATAGCTGGATCATGGAACCAACAGGGAACCTCAGTCAAGCCACCACAATGCAGAAAGATAGGCAATGTAGTATCACTAAGCAACACAGTAAAGGTCAATGATCACACTGAATGGAACTGCAACCCCCTCCCATCTAGCTGCATCAAGAGATCAACGCAGCCCGAGAAAGGACCCGGCTAAAAACTTAATCTTTCCGACTCATCTGGCCACAACAAAACACGTTAATGATTGACTGAGGACTACCGACTCACGCCATACTTACCTCCTTAAGGTCAGATCGCTATGGCCACCCTGATTAATTAGACATAGGTTGTTGCACTCTATGATTGATGTCATGTTATAGCAAAGTTATAGTTTCTCCCTTCATTACATATGATGTTTCTTTTTCATTTCAGAGACACGCACAACCTTATTGTGGGATGGCCCTATCTACAGTAAATAGGAGCAGACTGGTTATTTTAATTTTTTTATTCTATTTTATCATGTGCCCGCTCACCACATATGCAGTCCATGGAAATCATCAAAGGACAGCTTGCTCCACGATCAACAGGTGAGGGCTCCAGCATCCCCTGGTAACGCTGTTCATAAGTGCCAGTTTTACATGTGGAAAAAAGCGAAGTTCAGGCTCCAGTGGTTATGTTATTACCTTTTTTGCTCTCCATACCCCTTTGGTTTGTTTTCCACTCTAAACAACCCTCTCGGAGACTCCATTACACTCTTCCTATCCCCAGGTGCTACTGTGATTCCCCAATCACATCTAAATTTCAGCTAAGTCTCTCCTTCACGATTCCCAACATGCTAATAAAACACCCCTCAACTATCGACACCCTATGAAAGTCGTATCTTGGAACGTTAAAGGGCTTCGTTCGCACAACAAGCATATGGCGATCCTTCGCCACCTGAAACGTTTAAAAGCAGACATAGCACTATTACAAAAAACCCACCTTAAGACAGAGGATTTTAATTGCATGTGCAAACTTTGGGTGAGACAGGTATTTGGGTCACCAGCAGTGAAGGGTAAAGCAGGAGTCCTCCTGTTGATCAACAAAAACCTTTCCTGTGAAGCGGTCCAGGAAGATAGTGAGGGCTGGATCCTCACAGTTAGACTTAAACAGCCTACCCGTGAATGGGTAACAGCCAATGTCTATGCCCCAAATTCACTTTCCTTTTCTTTCAAAACTTGACCTCCAGTCTAGCTCCGCACCTCCATCTTCCCCTGCTAGTAGTAGGGGACTTCAGTTCAGTTCTTGACAATCGGGAAGATAGATCAGCAGGTCCTCGCCAACTGACTCTGAACACCCTGCATGTTCCCACACCTCTATTGCACTTTGCAGATCGTCTACAGCTAGTAGACCTTTGGAGACTAACACACCCCGAGGGAAAAGAGTACACCTTATTCCCCCCACCTCACATCTCGTTGTCCAGGATTGACTATACATTCCTAAACTCTCTCCTTCTTGCACATGCCACAGATCCATGTATACATGACATAGCCATTTCAGACCATGAACCAATATCTGTAAACTTATTAGGACCAGTGGGCAGAGACACAGGAAAGAATGCATCAATCACTTCTTGATCTTAGTTACCACAAATATGGCAACAAATCAGGCAAACTCCTAGCCCGTTTGTGTAAAGGTCCTCACACATCCACACATATAACTGTTCTTAAAGATCCCTCAGGGAACCTCACCTCCTCTCCTAAAGACATTAACCTCATCCTAGAACAATTCTACCCAGCACTCTATGGCCCTGACGCAATAGACGAGGCTACAGCGTTATCCTTTCTAGACAGAGTCCCACTCCCCACTGTGAATGACACACTCTTGTCTCAGCTTAATGCCCCGATCACTCTCGTGAAGATTTCCAGTGCAATTAAATCGCTAACCCCAGGCAAGGCTCCAGGCCCCGACGATTACATGTCAGAGTTCTACAAACTCAGAAGGTCAGAAGATACTAGACGGGAACCACTACATACTCTCAGGCCACCAAGCTTGGATTAAGCTAATACCCAATAAAGGAAAAGACCCCGGTATATTAGAAGTCAGAAAAGTGGGTATATCAGAAGATACTAGATGGGAACCACTACATACCCTCAGGCCACCAAGCTCATATTAAGCTAATACCCAAGAAAGGAAATTACCCCATAGACCCAAGCTCTTACCGCCCAATCTCACTGCTTAATCTGGACTCTAAACTCCTCTTTAAGATAATGGCAAATAGATTAGCCCCTATCCCTTATCCACCCCTCACAAGCGGGCTTTACACAAGGGAGATCTGCTACGTCAAACATTAGAAAAGTCCTGGCAGTCCTAGAAATGACGAGAGCCAATCCCTCTGAGGAGATTGCCATAGTCACACTCGATGCCGAAAAGGCATTTGACAATGTCAGTTTCCATTGGTTGAAACTGGATTGTCACAATTTAGTTTCACAGGCCCATTTTTACATCTCATACACACTATGTATACTGTCCCATCTGCAAATGTGATTACTGTGGGCCTCATCTCCAATAACATACCAAATGGTAAACAAAATATATAGTGCATCAAACAAATGAATACAAATACGTGTATACCAAAAATTGCAAATAAATAATAATAAAAATATATAAGAAAATATCTAAAACTTGTCCAATGATTTAATGAAAATGAAAAAAAACAAAAAAAATCAATTCATGTTGCAGAAAAGTGGACAAGATAAAACATAAAAAAGTCCAATTGTGATGATAATCCAAAAGTAATGTGCCGTGAAGTTCCACACTAAAGTGACAAGTGAAAAAAATATCCTCCACCACACAAAGGACTGCCGTTTACCAGAAATCGGTGGTCCTTTATTACAGGGGACCACACTGGGCGAGTGGCTGTAACCCCAGCCCGGGATCTCCCTGGCATGTACTGGACTCCTCAGCGTCAGCAGGATTGGTCAGCAGATGGATCAGTACAATGGGCAGTATGTTCACTATTGCAGAGTATCAGGCAATGAAATAAGACTGTAAGGGTCCTTAACCATTCCAGTTGACAGGTGTGGAATGCTTCAAAGCTTCAAAGCTTCAATTGAGGGCAGTGTCCCTTCCTTGTCATGTGGGGGCATTAGCTTGTGAGAGCAAATCAAAGAAGGGACACCGCCCTCAATTGAAGCTTTCCACACCTGTCAGACATGCCCTCAATGACCTACCTTTCACTAAAGGGGGCACTCAATTCAACACAACATCATCCCATGAATGAAGAATAAGTGGAAATTACCCATACCAATTCACTTCAAGGCCAGCCTTTGCATCTACCATTATGGGATTGCCAACATGTGACTTTTCGGCTACCACTCATTAACTCCCAAGCTTGGGCATCCTTGTCTAGAAGATTTATAATGTTTCAGGAGGCCACTCTGGTCTCTGCTACGGCTTTGTTTTAGGACACATTCTATCTGTATTACTATACTTATGTTCATGTTTTAAGGCCAGGATATCCGAGCACCCTGATAGCTCAAGTCTTGTAAACTTGACTAGGGATCACCCCCCATTCCAACCCCCCCATACCCCCTGTCCTCAAAGACAACTCCAGCAGACGTTTATTCCTCCAGTTCTATGTTATGTATAATATAATCATATGTTGATTAGCCTTTGTATTGCTTAATTTAAAAAAAATCAAATAATCTTCTTTAAAGAAAAAAATAATATTAAGGAGCAGTAGCAAAGGTGGGATCTAAGTACCCTCCCAGCAGGTGTGGCCAGGTGGATCTGATCACTGGAACCTGATGACTGCTAGGAGACACCTGCTGGTTGAAATAAAACTGCAGCTTTCTGCCCAGAGCTCCACAGTGCCACCAGCAGGCAAACTCAGTCCTAACATTAACCTTTAATTGCCATTTTAACCCGTGTGTAACCTTGCATGTCTGTAGCAATGCCAAACATTCCAGGGTGTGTATAATTTTGATCAGGGCCATTTGGGTGATTTCTGTTATCATTATGATTTAAAAAGGAGCCAAAGAGCTATATGAGAACTAATGGCTTCACATTATCACCATCCTTAAATAAGAGAGAGTTTTTTTGGTATGAGCTGTCATATTTTCAATAGGAATTCCAAAATCTCACGATTTCTGCCCGGGTATGCAAACTTTTAAGCACAGCTGTATATATATCCAGCATACAGTATATATATTGTAAACATATGTTATTATTCTATAATTTATGATTTCCTACTAGTGAATTTTGTAGCACACATTGGTATCTCTAATAAAACTCAATTTTACTTTGACCACTTTCTGCCCAGCCGTGCAGATGCTCTTTAGTTTCAGGGGGCGTACCCATATGTCTTCCCAGGAGCACACCTCATGTGCACCCCCTGGGCTGCGCAGCGATGCAATCTGTGACTGCTGTATCCACACAGCCAATCACTGATCCTAATATTGGGCTGCCGTGAGCCGTCCTGGTACCTGGTTGCTGTTAGTGATGGGCGAATGGTTCGGCCCGAGCATAAGTTCGGGCCGAACTTTTGTTGTTCAGTCGTTTGGCGAACAGCCAAACAAACGGGTCATTCGAATGTTTGTTCGGCCCCCCGAACCGACCACAATGCATTGCGGCGCTGAACAGTGCATTGCAAGCCCTGACTGGCAGAAGCAGTGAAAGCTTCAGCCAATCAGGGCACAGAGCACTGTCAGAGTCATGATTAGACACTGTCATCATTACTTTATCCAATCATGATTCATTCCCGCCCCACAGTATAAAAGTATTCTTTCAATGGCAGCCATTTTCAGTGTGATTTTGGTGTGGAGAGAGATAGAACAGGGCTCTGCTCAGTGCTATCAGTTAGTTAGTGTGCTATACTGTGCTATTTTGCTTCAATTGTCAGTGTAGAATATTATTTTAGTGTCAGTCTAGGGATAATGTGAGTGTAGTGAGGAGGACCATCATTCAGTTTTGCATAGTGTGCAGCTAGAGTAGGGACAGCTCAGATAGTTTCACTGTAGTGTAGTGTTCAGAATAAAGGGGAGAAATTTGGGACTTTAAATGAGGTTCTCGACATAGTGGGGGTGTGTAAAAGAAAGAATTGTTTATTGTCATGGAGGACACGATAATTGGATCTCAGTGGTATGGAACAAGTACACTAATAAATCATATTACAAATACAATTCCACATATGGCATGGACATCAAGGATACATAATGATATCGAATTGGAAACACATGATAATATGGCGACCAAACATATAACATGGACATCAAGGATACAACATAGTATCAGATAAGAGAAGTTTTGTGAGATGTACCGTTCTTTCTTTAAGCCTGGTTTCACACTTGTGCGGTGCGAATTGAAGCTCAGGTTTCACTGGGGAGATAACAATCTCCTGTTCAACGGATTCATTGTGTTTTTGCTCAGGATTATAGAGCAGGGAGAGGGGGAGGGAGGGGGGGGGAGAGGGGGAGGTGTAGTGAGGAGAAAGAGAAAATCCTTGTTCAGAACGCAATGCATCTGCGAATCAGATGCGTTCCCATAGGAGATAATAGGCTTGTAGTTCGCACCGCAATGCCCAAAAAACGCACACGTTTTTTGTGCAATGCGCAGTGCGAATGCAACGCACATATGTGAACCAGATGCATTCATATGAATGTATTTTAAAATGTCCTGCGAATTAGATGCGGTGGAAGCAGCATTTAATTCGCATAGGTGTGAACCCGGGCTTAATGATATTCTATATATTTGGAAAGTGATTGTATACGGGTCCTTTATATAGTCCCTTATATATTAGCAACACAGAATTTATTTATATTATATTATAATTTTTTAAAATAACATCGTGTCCTCCAGATTTTGAAATAATATTGGGTTCCCCACATATTAATGTGTGATATTAGTATTTAGAACATTATAGGTGTTTGCTCCCTCTATGAGGGATATGTATATGTAAACATAGGGGAACGAGTGTGACATGATAATTGTATTTTTGTATTATTAATTTTTTATTATTATTTTTTATCAATTATTGAGATATTTTTAATTCAATAATTTAGCCCTATTTGGTGCTATACGGAACGCTTTTGCTTTCCATAATACGCCGCAAGCCCTCTCTAATCTTGTATCCCAATGATTTGTTTTTCTCCTGGAGTGTTTTGAGCGCTGTCATGGTGACAGAGGATGATGTGGTGGTCACGTGATCTAAAATACGGATAAACACAGAGAACGATATGAGTGGAGTTTTGAATCTTACCTATTCATATTGGTCACTTTTTCACATTGTTTTTTTTTCTTTTGAACAACATTTGTGTTTATGGTTTTATGGGACTTCTTTAACACAGTCACACATTTCTGAGAGAAATAACACTCTCTGATTGAATCTTTATTCACAGGTGCTGTTATAAGACCTTTCGCATTTATTTCATGTTAGTTTTTTTGTTGATTTAGAGTGTCGGTTGAAACCAAGGTTTACATATGGGTGATTTACACTGATGCTCACTTTTCAGTCATTTTCACATATGTATGCGTTTTTCAGTCAAATATAGCGCTGCACTTTTTATTCTTTTATCTTTATACACAATTTGTCTAATTGTTAGTGTTGGCTGCTTGACACTATTGAGTTGGACGCGACCACAAAAACTCCCAAAACAGATGTAGACAGTCTTGATACCACGCCGAAATATAATTGGAGAATAAGGAAGGCCATAGGATCTATGATGAGTAAATAAAATACATATTACATATTGTAACCATAGTAGAGAAGATCTAGTGGCATATTAGGTGTCCTGAAAATTACCTTTCTTAAATGCCAGAAGAACAACTAAGTCCCCGTGCAGTATGGCGTTTTACAAAATTTGACACAGGTAGCTGTGTGCAGGCAGCATAATATATACCCGCCGCACAGCCTCACGCTGGCTCATACCAATGTCACGCCAGCTCGAACACGTGCGGGGAGGGGCCCCGAACAGGGCGGGTAACACCACACACGGCAGGGACCAACCTCCCCAGCTGTAGCAGCTGTGAATGGTATAAAACATGTACCGTTCAATGATGCCATTGACGTCACATGCGGGGCACGGTGCATGGCGTCAATGCGCTGTGGATCCCCGCCCAGTCCTCCAAACCCTCCACTCTTGAATCAGGTGAAAGGGAGGAGGAAGGGGAGGGCATACAGGGCGCATCGCATCTTCTGGGCAAGAACAACAATAGAGGCCCATAGTGCAGGTAAACATGATGGTAATAATAACTTCCCACCCAACTAAAAATGAAATAAAGGATATAATACATGTGCCACATAGTCTCATGGACATAAAGGGACATGACCCTAATGCGCAAGACCCCAAGTGTGGTACATCACCAACCGGAACCAAAGCCTCCCACTAAGGCGGCAGGGGAACACTGTCATCTCAGTCAGAGAACCTCCATCCCTATTCGTATGCATAGAAGGGGGGAGTGTAAAAACACGAGTGGGACTTTAAATGAGGCACATATATATGTGCCTCCATTGCTAATATCAGTATTCACAAAAAAGGGGAGAAATTTGTGACTTTAAATGAGGTTCTCGACATAGTGGGGTTGTGTAAAAGAAAGAATTGTTTATTGTCATGGAGGACACGATAATTCGATCTCAGTGGTATGGAACAAGTACAATAATAAATCATAAGTATTACAAATACAGTTCCACATATGGCATGGACATCAAGGATACATAATGATATCGACTTGGAAACACATGATAATATGGCGACCAAACATATAACATGGACATCAAGGATACAAAATAATATCAGCTTTGAAACGCATGACAACATAAAAAATTAATGAGCAAACTCATGAATTCATATATATACACAAATATTTAACGTGGCACAGTATGATGAAATGGCATGATTGCTTGATAGACAGTAGACTAAATCGATAACTCATATGGATGTGTGTAGGCATCCTGAATTGCCTGATGTGTTTCGTGTATAAAACACTCATCAGGGGTGGATGCTCCAGAATATCTAGAAAAATTGGAGTATAATTAATCTAATGTAAAACTAAGCATAATAGGAAGGGACAGATATGCCGATCCTGGATACTTACATGCAAAAAGTAGATTCTGGGGGTGTGTAAGATGTAAGACCGGGGCAGCAAAAAGAGTGTCCGTCCTGGAAGCTGAGGTAATGAGGGGCCGCGTGCAAGTGGAGCGCAACCACAAAAACTCCCAAAACAGACGTAGACAGTCTTGATACCGCGCCAAAATATAATTGGGGGATAAGGAAGGCCATAGGATCTATGATGAGTAAATAAAATACATATTACATATTGTAACCATAGTAGAGAAGATCTAGTGGCATATTAGGTGCCCTGAAAATTACTTTCCTTAAATGCCAGAGGAACAACTAAGTCCCCGTGCAGTATGGCGTTTTATAAAATATGACATGGGTAGCTGTGTGCAGGCGGCGTAATATATACCTGCCACACAGCTTCACGCTGGCTCGTACCAACATCACACCAGCTTGAACGCGTGCGGGGAGGGGCCCCGAACAGGGCGGGAAACACCTCTCACGGCAGGGACCAACCTCCCCAGCTGTAAAGGCTGTGAATGGTCTAACAAGTGTACCACCCAATGACGCCATTGACGTCACACGCGGGGCATGGTACGTGGCGTCGATGCACTGTGGATCCCTGCCCAGTCCTCCAAACCCTCCACTCTCGAATCAGGTGAAAGGGAGGAGGAAGGGGAGGGCATACAGGGCGCATCGCAGCTTCCGGGCAAGGACAACAATAGAGGCCCATAGTGCAGGTAAACATGATGGTAATAATAACTTCCCACTCAACTAAAAATTAAATAAAAGATATAATACATGTGCCACATAGTCTCATGGACATAAAGGGACATGACCCTAATGAGCAAGACCCCAGGTGTGGTACATCACCAACTGGAACCAAAGCCTCCCACTAAGGCGGCAGGGGAACACTATCATCTCAGTCAGAGAACCTCCATCCCTATTCGTATGCAAAGAAGGGGGGGAAGTGTAAAAACATGGGTAGGACTTTAAATGAGGCACATATACATGTGCCTCCATCCCTAATATCAGTATTCAGAAAAAAGGGGAGAAATTTGGGACTTTAAATGAGGTTCTCGACATAGTGGGGGTGTGTAAAGGAAAAAATTGTTTATTGTCATGGAGGACACGATAATTGGATCTCAGTGGTATTGAACAAGTACCATAATAAATCATAAGTATTACAAATACAATTCCACATATGGCATGGACATCAAAAATACATAATGATATTGACTTGGATACACATGATAATATGGCGACCAAACATATAACATGGACATATTTAAAGTGGCACAGTATGATGAAATGGCATGATTGCTTGATAGACAGTAGACTAAATAGATAACTCATATGGATGTGTGTAGGCATCCTGAATTGCCCGACACGTTTATCTAGAAAAATTGGAGTATAATTAATCTAATGTAATACTAAGCATAACAGGAAGGGACAGATATGCTGATCCTGGATACTTACATGGAAAAAGTAGATGCTGGGGGTGTGTAAGATGTAAGACCAGGGCCGCAAAAAGAGTGTCCATCCCGGAATCTGAGGTAATGAAGAGCCGCGTGCAAGTGGAGTAAATAAAATACATATTACATATTGTAACCATAGTAGAGAAGATCTAGTGGCATATTAGGTGCCCTGAAAATTACCTTCCTTAAATGCCAGAGGAACAACTAAGTCACCGTGCAGTATGGCGTTTTACAAAATATGACACGGGTAGCTGTGTGCAGGCAGTATAATATATACCCACCGCACAGCCTCACGCTGGCTCGTACCAACGTCACTCCAGTTAGAACACGTGCGGGAAGGGGCCCCGAACAGGACGGGAAACACCGCCCATGGCAGGGACCAGCCTCTCCAGATGTAGCAGCTGTGAATGGTATAACACGTGTACCACGCAATGACGCAATTGACGTCACACGCGGGGCATGGTGCATTTAAAGTCCCACCCCTGTTTTTACACTTTCCTCCCCCCTTCTTTGCATATGAATAGGGATGGAGGTTCTCTGACTGAGATGACAGTGTTCCCCTGCCACCTTAGTGGGAGGCTTTGGTTCCGGTTGGTGATGTACCACACCTGGGGTCTTGCTCATTAGGGTCATGTCCCTTTATGTCCATGAGACTATGTGGCACATGTATTATATCCTTTATTTAATTTTTAGTTGGGTGGGAAGTTATTATTACTATCACGTTTACCTGCACTATGGGCCTCTATTGTTGTCCTTGCCCGGAAGCTGCAATGCACCCTGTATGCCCTCCCCTTCCTCCGTGTCCCTGCCGTGGGCGGTGTTCCGGGCCCCTCCCTGCACGAGTTCGAGCTGGGGTGAAGTTAGTACGAGCCAGCGTGAGGCTGTGTGGCGGGTATATATTACGCCGCCTGTACACAGCTACCCGTGTCATATTTTGTAAAACGCCATACTGCACAGGGACTTAGTTGTTTCTCTGGCATTTAAGGAAGGTAATTTTCAGGGCACTTAATATGCCACTAGATCTTCTCTACTATGGTTACAATATGTAATATGTATTTTATTTACTCATCATAGATCCTATGGCCTTTCTTATCCCCCAATTATATTTCGGCGTGGAATCAAGACTGTCTGCTTCTGTTTTGGGAATTTTTGTGGTTGCGTCCCACTTGCACGCGGCCCCTCATTACCTCAGCTTCCGGGACGGACACTCTTTTTTGCGGCCCTGGTCTTACATCTTACACACCCCCAGCATCTACTTTTTGCATGTAAGTATCCAGGATCGGCATATCTGTCCCTTTTTGTTATGCTTAGTATTACATTAGATCAATTATACTCCAATTTTTCTAGATATTCAGGAGCATCCGCCCCTGATGAGTGTTTTATACACGAAATGTGTCAGGCAATTCAGGATGCCTACACACATCCATATGAGTTATCTATTTAGTCTACTGTCTATCAAGCAATCATGCCATTTCATCACACTGTGCCACTTTAAACATTTGTGTATATATATGAATTCATGAGATTGCCTATTAATTTTCATGTAGTCATGCATTTCCAAGCTGATATTATTTTGTATCCTTGATGTCCATGTTATATGTTTGGTCGCCATATTATCATGTGTTTCCAAGTCGATATCATTATGTATCCTTGATGTCCGTGCCATATGTGGAATTGTATTTGTAATACTTATGATTTATTATTGTACTTGTTCCATACCACTGAGATCCAATTATCGTGTCCTCCATGACAATAAACAATTCTTTCTTTTACACACCCCCACTATGTCGAGAACCTCATTTAAAGTCCCAAATTTCTCCCCTTTTTTCTGAATACTGATATTAGGGATGGAGGCACATGTATATGTGCCTCATTTAAAGTCCCACCCATGTTTTTACACTCCCCCCTTCTTTGCATATGAATAGGGGTGGAGGTTCTCTGACTGAGATGACAGTGTTCCCCTGCTGCCTTAGTGGGAGGCTTTGGTTCCGTTTGGTGATGTACCACACCTGGGGTCTTGCTCATTAGGGTCATATCCTTTTATGTCCATGAGACTATGTGACACATGTATTATATCCTTTATTTAATTTTTAGTTGGGTGGGAAGTTATTATTACCATCATGTTTACCTGCACTATGGGTCTCTATTGTTGTCTTTGCCTGGATCCAATTATCGTGTCCTCCATGACAATAAACAATTCTTTCTTTTACAAAACCCCTACTATGTCGAGAACCTCATTTAAAGTCCCAAATTTCTCCCCTTTTTTCTGAATACTGATATTAGGGATGGAGACACATGTATATGTGCCTCATTTAAAGTCCCATCTGTGTTTTTACTCTCCCCCTTCTTTGCACACTGTAGTGCAGTGAGACATACAATACAAGACATACAAAGTGTCATTCATACATACAATATTGTAGATTAGGGACCGCTCATATAGTTTCAGTTTAGTGTAGTGAGACCATGTAGTGACTGTTGAACACCATCTATTTGATTGCGTTACTGCTAGTTTAACGCCATTTACTTCTGTGTGCATTACTGCCAGTTTAACACCATATAGTTTTGAGTGCGTTACTGCCAGTTTAACGCCATATAGTTTTGCGTGCGTTACTGCCAGTTTAACGCCATATAGTTTTGTGTGCATTACTGCCAGTTTAACACCATATAGTTCTGTGTGCGTTACTGCCAGTTTAACACCATTTACTTCTGTGTGCTTTACTGCCAATTTAACGCATTTAGTTCTGTGCGTCACTGTACGTTTGGCGCATTATATTGCAGTATATTATAGTGTATCCGTGGAGTGTGTCAGTGTAGTGTGAGTACTCAAATTAAAGTGCACCAAACACCCCTTTACATTGATTAAAGTGCATCTACGTACAGATTTCAACTTCTTCTTTACATTTGCTTATAAGCACTAAACCTTCCTCATCCTTCTCATCCTCAACCTGCAGCGTATTGCCAAGTTGTCTCCAGTGGTAATTATGAAGATGGAGGAGATGGAGATAATGATGATGATGAGGTCATCATGATGAGGATGCGACTTGGGTGCCAGATAGAGCAGAGGAGGAAACTAAAGGTGAGGCCGCACAACCCCACGGAGGCCGACATCAAGAAAGAGTAGAGAGCAGCCACCCTATTCCATCACATTCTGCAGCTGTTATCTCCCGGCCCACTCCCCAAAGCTCAGCTGTCTGGGCCTTTTTTCAGCACATCTGCAGCAGATCGCACTGTTGCTATCTGCAAACTGTGTCTCATGCACATCAAACGTGGCAAAAACACCATCCATTTGGGTACCACATGCCTAACAAGGCATTTAATGTCCAACCACTCAGCCCGTTGGCAAGAGCACCTAAAAGCCACACAAAAGGGGCACAAATCTGTCCCTCCTCCTCCTCCTCCTCCCTACCCACTTCAGTCTGCCCCTGCAATACAGAGTCATTACCTTTCAGCAGCCTCCACTGATAGTGATGATGGTATAGCACAGGGTGTCCCAGGTCTTAGTGGCACATCTGCCAGCAGCACATCACCAGCTGTAGACTGTAGCCGGCAAATTTCTCTGCCCCATCTGCTGCAGCGGAAAAAAAATACAGTCCCTGCCACCCACATGCCCAGCGTCTGAATGCAAGCTTGTGAAAGCTGTTGGCTCTCCAACTTCTGCCTTTCAACCTGGTGGATTCTAGCCCCCTTCCGTGAATTCGCACAATGTGCTGTACCACAATGGCAGGTTCCCAGTCACTACTACTTTTCATGTAAGGCTGTTCCATCTCTCTACCATCACGTGGAAGGGAATGTTCTGGCATCCATGGGCAAGGCAGTCAGCTGTAAAAAAACAACTTACTGCTGACACGTGGTCCAGCAAGCATGGGCAGGGATGATATATTTCGTTCACAGCACACTGGGTAACCCTGCTTGCAACTCAAAAGGATGCAGGACAGGGCTTGGTGCTGCTGCCTGTTGTGCCCCCATGTCTCCATACAGCTGGTGGTGATGATGCCAGACCTGTGAGCTCTACCCCCTCCTCCTACGCCACCTCCATGCCCTCCTCTGCAGAATTGTCTTATGAACATCAGGTACCCCCTAAGCATTCAAAGGTCTATTCCCAGAGTCAGGATAAAAGGTGCCATGCAGTGCTTCAGCTGGTGTGTTTAGGGGACAGGTACCACACCGGAGCAGAGATTCTTGCAGCTCTGCAGGGACAGGCCCAGAGGTGGTTCACCATGCCAGCTGGAGCCAGGAATGGTGGTGTCCGATAATGGCTCAAACCTCCTGTCCGCCCTTAGACTGGGAAAGTTGACACATGTCTCATGTCTGCCACATGCCCTCAGTTTGGTGGTGCAGCATTTCCTAAGTACGTACCCAGGGTTGCAAGATGTAATAAAGCAGGCCAGAAGAGTCTGTAGCCATTTCAGGCAGTCATACACAGCCAGTGCTCGGTTGGCTGAAATTCAGCGGAAATTCCACCTGCCCATAAACCGCCTGATTTGTGACATGCCCACCAGGTGGATCTCAACTTTGGAAATGCTGCAGTGGCTATACATGCAGCAGAGAGTACCTGTGCCAGTACGGCACGACCACAGGCTCAGGCCGCCTCGGCTTTTTTCCCCACGCCAATGGATGATCATTAAGGATGCATGCACTGTATTGTCACCATTTGAGGAGGCCACAAGGATGGTGAAAAGTGACAGTGCATGCATCAGTGACACAATCCCTGTTGTGTTCCTGCTGGAGCAGACTCTGCACGGCATTATGGACAGGACACTGGAGGCAGAGAAGCAGGAGGAAGAGGAGGACTTCCTTTCCTCTCAAGGACCACTTTATCCAAACACCATCATTCCTATGTCACAGAGGAGGAGAGAGGGGAGGAGGATGAGGAGGAGGATTCTGGCACTTTCATAGGCTTCGTAGAAGACATGCGTCAATCTGTAAGCAATGACTTTCCAACCCCAGGACCCTTGGGAGTAGTACGTGGCTGGGAGGAGGAAGTTCCAGATGCTGTCATCCTGAGTGACCCCGAGGAGTCTGCTTCTCAAGCCTCGGCAAATTTGACGCGCATGGGCAACCTCATGCTTCAAAGCCTGCGAAAGGACCCAAGAATACGTGGCATAAAGGAGAAGGATGATTACTGGTTGGCAACCCTCCTTGACCACCGTTATAAGGGGAAGGTCTCAGAACTCATCGCGTCCCCACAGAGAGTGCAGAAGATAAAATCTCTTGAGGACACATTAAAGAGGATTTTATTGAACGTTTTTCCTGACTCCAGTAGGTTACAGTGTGGTGGAAAACGTTGCTTTGAGTCTTCTGTTGGTCAAGAGAGGAGCGTTGGAGAAGGTGTCCGCCTAAGTGAGGCATTTCGGAATTTTTTTAGTCCTCGCCGCCCAGGGCTGTCAGCTTCCACATCCCATCAGCAGCATCTGCATCACATGGTGGACGATTACCTCTGGCCAAAACAAAGATGGAGAGCTTTCCAGCTGACGATCCACTGACTTACTGGGTCATGAAAATAGACCACTGGCCAGAACTTGCCCAGTATGCTATTGAGTTGTTGGGCTGCCCTGCATCCAGCGTGCTTTCAGAACGGGAATTCAGTGCTGCAGAAGGTTTTGTTACTGATCATAGAATGCGTCTGTCCACAGACTCCGTAGACCGTTTGACTTTTATAAAAATTAATCAGTCCTGGATTACCAGCTATGAAGCCCCTGATGCCAATGTCACTGATTACGTCTTTTTGGGATGTGGAATCTCTGCAGGATTTCGAGGCTGCCTAGCTTTGAGGGTGTTCAATCATATCATATGGAAGAATGTTTTTGGTAACGGTTTCATGGGCACAATTAACACTCAAAGACCAATTTTTCTTGCCTTCATCAAGAGCACCTCTATAGGGTTATGATGGGAAGGCACCACCGACAACCAAAGAGTAATTTTTCTGCACCTGTTTGACAGATACACATCATTGCAATTTTTTACTGCAAGGCCAATTCTTGCTTTTATCAAGAGTACCTCTTTAGGGTTACGGTGGGATGGCACCCCCGACACCCAAAGAATAATTTTTCTGCACCTGTTTGACAGGTGCATATCATTACAATTTTTTTACAGCAAAGCCAATTCTTACTTAAATCAAGATTACCTCTATAGGGTTACGGTGGGAAGGCGCTGTCGACTCCCAAAGACCAATTTTTACGCACCCGTTACTTCTATCCAAAGTCAAAGTGACACCAGAATGTATCCACAAAATCTCCAATCTTGTTCCCAGTGCACTACATTGTGGTCTCATGATACACAGTGGCACCCTAGCTGTTGCTGAGCAAAGTAAAGGCAGCTTGCAGGGAAAATTTCATTTTTCTGGCTTTATAAATGCAATTATTGCTGCAGCAGATTCTAGACATGGTACAGATCTTCCACTTTGCAGGTAGACTAAGGGTACCCCCCAGGTGCTATATTGGAAGGAATTTTTCATTTTTATGCTTTCACCTTAAAAATCAAAAAATCACTGCTCATTTAAAAATTACGTTTTTCACAAACTTTTTTTTTTATTGATACATGTCCCCCAGGGCAGGACCCAGACCTTTATAACCATTTTATGCCCAATTACTTGCATATAAACCTTCAAAATGGGCACTTTGGATTTTTGATGTTCAGGTCCCATTGACTTTAATGGGGTTCGTTATTCAGGTCCGAACTTTCACGGCCGTTCGGCTTATCCCTAGTTGCTGTGACCAATCACAGTGGTCACAGTTATAGTGGTAAACAAGGCTGTCATTAATGATGCTTTGGTTACTATTGTGTGATCTCTGTGATTGGTCACAGCGATCAAATGACACCAGGGTCAATCACCATGTGATTTCTGTGACCAATCACAGCATCATTGCAGTAAACAAAGGTTTCATGAATGAAACCTTTGACCAGTGTTACTGATTGATTATACAGTGACCATCACTGTAATAAGCAAGACAACTGTGTAAAAAAAAGTAAAACCCTGATTACCTCACCCCTACTGTAGTACAGTGTCACAGTGTTGTCCCTTTCTGCTGCCTCTACTAACCCTGGCCTGTTTATTAACCATCTTTCTGCCTATTATTATTATTATTACAATACAGGATTTATATAGCGCCGACAGTTTACACAGCGCTTTACAACATTACAACATTTACAACATACAAAACTCATCTCTTCAGAGAATCTTATCTGGCCCCCACCTAACAATTGCACATTTATTTTCTCCATCAGCCAATCTCTGACAGTTATTACCACTTGTATCTCTTGACCCTCCCTCAAGGTTCTATGATTCCTACTGTTAAATTGTATTGTTATTGTACTGTCTGCCCTTATGTTGTAAAGTGTTGTGTAAATTGTCTGCGCTATATAAATCCTGTATAGTAATAAATTAATAATAATAGTAGGGGGGGCATGGTTTGGTGCTGGACCTGAATGGCCGCTTAGTTCCACCGCCAAACTTGGGGAAGAACTCCAGGGATCCCTCCCCAGCTAGGTCCTGCTCTCCTAGGGGCTCCGGATCGCAAATTGGCCACAATATACTGGACAACTTCCGGACAAAGGTACGTGAGGCCCCGGCTTCTAATCGGGCCTACTCCAGTGCTGCACGATCCTCCAGCCTCAGCCCCTCAGGCAGGAACCACACACAACCCCAACTCACAGTAGTGGAAGCCTGTGCCCCTCAACCCCTGTTCATGCAGGACCTAGGTTCTGTGGCTGAAGACATTAAAGCCACACTCTCTTCAGCTATCATAGATCTCAGGAGAGACGTCCAGGCAATGGCAATGCGAATGAACGATCTGGAGGAAACAACAACCCTCCATGACACTGCCATCCAACAATTATAAGCCTCCTCTCACACCCAATCTACACAGCTCAGAGATATCCAGAGACATATGGAAGATCTGGACAACCGTGGCCGTCACCACAATATTCGGGTAAGAGGAATCCCTGGATTCATTGAAAATTCGCAAATCACAAAGGCCACTATCGCAATCTTTAACGACCTTTTAGGCAGACCCTCTGAAACGCCCATTGACTTTGAATGCTTACACAGGGCCTTGAGACCCAGAGATACTGATCCCCCTAGAGACATTGTGTGCTGTCTCGTCAACTTTAAACTAAAGGAGGAAATTCTCCACACGGCCAGAGACTGTCGCTCCCTACTTTATCAAGGAGCTGACATAAAACTGTTCCAGGATCTCTCACCCATTACCCTTTAAAATAGAAGAGACCTAAACCCTCTTCTCAACCTCCTGTGTACTGTAATGGAAATTTGTAAGTTCTGTATATAATTTTATTGTATTTTGTATGTATTGCACATTGCCTTCACTGTGCAACAGCTCTAATAATGTTTTCAGTAAATGTTTACATTCTTTCAAGTTCTGATTAAAATAAGCCTGCCTATGTAACGCCCCTTGTTACCATAAATGTACAATTGTAATATTAATGTGATACCTACGTAATCATGTGCATAAAAACCTTCAATTGCGTCATAATAAAGCAGAACAGTAATTTGGAAAGATGCTGAGCGTATCTTTTGTGTCTGTTCCCTACTGCAGTAGTTATTATTAATTTGGAACCACTAATCAATATGAGGATAGGAGTTGCCTATCATCAATTTAACCGAGTCAGCATGGCGAGCTTTGCCTTAGGAGGGGATTCCAGGTGACCCTGAGTATCCGAAACGAGGAGCTTGAGACGATCCGGGAATTTCTGATAATCAGCCGGCTGAGGTAAGCCTTTTGCTTACATTTGAGTTATCAGACTTCCTCGATCGGTAAGGCATTTTCGGGACAAAGGGTACCTATTTTACTCCCCTTAATCGAACTGTATTGATTGGTGGTTATATGTTATGTTGTCCCTGTCCATTGTCCATCGGAGTGTTATAGATAAGAAAGGGAAGAATAGTGCTGTTCACAGGTATATGTAGTAAATCTGCTAGATAAAGTAGTTTAGAGGCAAGAGGGTATAGGCATATGTAGAGAAGACTGGCCAGTCATTATGGGCATTGAATTAAGTAAGGGAATGAAGGGTAAGAGACCCTCAAAAATGCCCAGCGCAAGAGGAGCGCTATATGTGAACCGAAGGTGCGGTTCCGCCTATACTGAGCCCCTAGATTAATGGTTAAAGTGGACAGTGATCCACATTGGGTAACTGGGTTACCAAGGTCCACAGGGACTAATAATCATGCAGAGTAAACAGCTAGAGGAACAGCTATCTATGTGAGCAGGATGGCTGAAGGGTGACATTAACACTAGACAGAAAGGGACATTTTCATGTTAAGTTGTGGGATGAATTTGGGGTCAGGCACTACAACTATTAAAAGTCAGAAACAGAGAAATGAGAATTAAAACAGAATACTTTATATGTTGTCAGAGAGGGAAGATGGGATGAGCACTGTGGCTGCCCGTCTGATCATAGAAGCTAGATATAAAAGATATCTGAACAAAATAAGGAATGCAGAATTTAGGCAGGTAAATATTAATGAGAGTTAAAAGAAAGTGAGAGAGATATTGGTGTATGCGTGTGCGAATGCTGGGACCTTTGGTTCTATTGCTTGTGTGTGTCATGTACGCAGATGTGACCCCCTCCTTTGCGCTCCCATGAAAGAAATGTGGCTGGGATGAGAGGTTAGTGATAAGCTGGAAGGACACCATGCCAATTTCTGTTTTTTAGACAAAACATTAATAACAAAATGTGCCAGGTTAACGAATCTAATGGTAAACAATGTGATCACAATTATTTTGAATCTGTTTTCCAAACATGGTAAAATGAAGGTTACATTTAACCGTGTATTACACAAATTGAATATCCTTTGATAGTGGAAACAGTGCATTTAAAAAAGGGAAATTAAGTAAAATTAAGTAATAATGAGTATTCATTTCTAATATGAGTTTAACAATTTTATTAACAATATAGATATATTGAAACTGGTTTAGACAACCTTTGGTTGGAAATGAAATTCAGGTTAATGGGGAAATTTGTAATGAATGAGATTAGTTTAGATTAAGATAACAATTTTGTAATTTTACATTTATACAATAAGCCCTTATTGAGAGAAAAAAAAAGATTAAGATGAGGTTGTTATTTTGAATAAAGCTGCCATAATATTTAACAAAGCCAAGATGGATGGGATACATAAGAAGTTCTTCTACAAAAATGAAATTTTAAGGTTTTTGATAATAACTTGATGTGCGGTCCATGATGTAAGAGTAATAATAAATAAAATTTA
Organism: Aquarana catesbeiana; assembly: GCF_042186555.1. Taxonomy (NCBI): domain Eukaryota; kingdom Metazoa; phylum Chordata; class Amphibia; order Anura; family Ranidae; genus Aquarana; species Aquarana catesbeiana. Next base: position 204,502,250 of record NC_133330.1, read on the forward strand.
AATATAACAGTCCCATCACATCAAGTCCACACACCCTGTTAGGATAGATGCCACCTGCAGCAAGTTGTTTTTTAGTTTTTGATGCTTTCTGGTCCATCATACAGATTCTTGGTCCTTTTATTTATTTTTATTTTTGAAATCCAAAGCAGAATGTGTGGATTGTGAAATGATGTGCCCCTTTTCCTTGTAAGTACAGTGGTATAAGCAGAAGAATATTTTGGATTTATGGGCATCTCTGCATGACTGCAGGGTATTGTTATCATTTATTATAATATTGCCAGGAAGAAGTTGTCTTTTGAAACATGAAACTGGAGTTCTTACACAAACAGCGTGATAGAAAACAAGCCATTGTAATATATTTATGCAAGCTGGACCCAGTAATGAATGGTTCATCCCGATATATCAGAGCTGCAGCTTTCATGCAAAGGTGCTATTAGACAAAGTTAGATATTGTTTTGGTCAATGGTCCGACATTCTGCGCAGCAAATATACAGATAACTAAATGTTTGTCTAATGAAAGGTTTAAAATATGAGTTTATTTATGTACAAATCTAACAATGAAAAATGTGGACATTTATTCAAAAGAAAGGAAAAACCACATGTGTTAAATTGATGGTGTAGGAATCAGCTGCTGTGAGCCCAGTGCAGGACACACTCCCTGAAGACCCAGATATTAAATTTTTTGTAGATTTGAGTATGCAGTTTATCACCCAGAAGGATACTCTGTATTCAAAGTCATTGGATCCTTTTTCCCCAGCTCAAGAAGCAGAGCTCCATGTTTTAGCAAAGCCTATGAGCTATAAAAAGAGTGTATATTTATATAGAAAGTCAAGATATAGAGAGCTTTTGGTTCCATTTAAAGGGCCAGAAGTTTGTTTTTACTTCGGCAGGTAAACCAACCAAGCATGCCAAGTTAATTTGATCGGCTGTTTTCAGCCTTCCAGGTTCTTGCTGAGGTAGCCATATTAACTTTAAAACTCACACATGGAAGCAGACCAGGTGACTAAGGATGCTGCATTTACAGCCCCGGACACTTGATGGGTCTGTGCAACTCACAGATTCCACCCTAGTTCTGGCCCAGTATAGCTGGGATTAATAATTCAACTTTAAGGACCCCAGAACGAGAAGAACAAGTGGTCCACAGGGGGCAACTTCTTATGAAACAGGACTTTGGAAAAGGTGATCATTTATGTCTGCCAGCCACTCTTTTCCCTCCAGCTTGACACATGGACCGTGTCATCAGTCACAAGAAGTTATGGCTGCCTTAGTAAATGAGCGTGGGATAGAGCTAGGGTTCTCCACAGTTGTTTTTATAACATACCACTTCTTGTTTTACCTGTTACCAAAGGTGTTACCAAAAGCTGAACATCCCTTCCTGAGATTACAAAAAGATATATCCAGATGCCCAAGTCAGGATCTTACGAGTATGCATTTTGTCTGTATGGACATGTTTTTTGGATGTCCAGTGGCAAATGCTACTGCAAAGGCCACAGTAAAAAGTGTTATCAGAAGTAGTTTGTAAATATAGAGTGCAGAAAGTACAGAGAGTAACAGAGGAAATCATTTTTTATAGGAGAGTCCTTAATAGAAGTTTTGAGGTTTTATTTTTACACCCCTTACTGTCTACAATGTAGCGGACAAAAGTAGAGTAAGAAACTAGAAAACTTTTGCCTGAATGTTTTCTTATATTTTATGAAGCCCCTAAGGGGGATGTTGGACTCTCTCCCTATGGGATTTGGTTTGGGAGTGTGTTACTCACTTGCTTATATTTTGTCTCAGCAGCTGAAGTCCTCCATTCGGATCTCACAGAGAATGTTGCTGATCTTTTAAGGTTTTTTACAAACTCATTTATGTGTTTTCTCCCCAATTCCAGATCCTAAAAGTTTGGAAGGATCTAAAACTAAAGCCAGGTGACTTGTGGATTGTTAAGAGACATTTATATATAAGGAAATGTTTGGAGACTCAATACAGCATCTATTTCATGTACAGTTTTTGCAAAACTTGAAGGAAAAGTCAACTGGATCCATAACAGACACTGCAAAAATGACTAAATTAAAGAAATCTCTGAGTTTGATTTGTTTCCCTCTTGTGATCACAGTCTAGGGTACTTTTTTGATTCAATTACTTTAATTGTAAGGGATATATATATTTGAAAAGTAGTTCAGCCATGTTGAAGTCATATTTGTCTTTTGTACGTCTTCCATTTTATGTAGAATTGTCTGTGTTTACATATGCTGATAAGTCAGCATGTCCACAATTCAGTTAGAAGGCCATTCTGGCCACAGGAGTGTACAGCCAGTACTCTGTAAATATGTCTTATCAATCATTTGTTTTTCACAATGAAAAGTCATTTTGTAACGAAAAAGTTGCTCAGCTATTATTTTCTCCACAATGGAGTTTTTTGCCTCTTTGGCCAGGACTACCTCTACCTAAGTGTGTGGAGGTTCCAGGTTAAAGGTGATAGCAGGTATGGTTAGTGATCAAAATATTGATCAAAAGAGGGGAGACTGTAATGGAAATTTGTAAGTTCTGTATATAATTTTATTGTATTTTGTATGTATTGCACATTGCCTTCACTGTGCAACAGCTCTAATAATGTTTTCAGTAAATGTTTACATTCTTTCGAGTTCTGATTAGAATAAGCCTGCCTATGTAACGCCCCTTGTTACCATAAATGTACAATTGTAATATTAATGTGATACCTACGTAATCATGTGCATAAAAACCTTCAATTGCATCATAATAAAGCAGAACAGTAATTTGGAAAGATGCTGAGCGTATCTTTTGTGTCTGTTCCCTACTGCAGTAGTTATTATTAATTTGGAACCACTAATCAATATGAGGATAGGAGTTGCCTATCATCAATTTAACGGAGTCAGTACCAAAGGGATCCAGTACCGGTGGAAATTCCCCTTCTGTCTCTCTGCCTCCTTTCAAGGCTGCACAGCCAACCTACGCCTCCCGGAAGATTTTCCTACTTTCTGTGAAGCACTAAATATTCCACGCGTTGATGTCCCAGACTGGTACAACCCCCTTGCCAACCACACATGAGAAGATCAGCTTCCATTGATTCTATCCCAGTCTGTGATGACTTTCACATAAGACGCCGCAGACCCACCCCACCAAGGGAATCCAGCAGGTCAGAATCCCCGAATGCTGTGCTCAACAGCCCAACAGCCTCCCCAGCTCACAGATCTCAACGCTGAATATACCGCAAGATAGGAACCTCACTATGCTAATAAAATCAAGTTTTAGCCTGACAATATTACGCTATTTGGGACCTTCCTTCTTTCTATTTTCGTGCCCCCTGTACTACCTGAGGGATTAATGTTCCGGTATTAGGACCGCGAGGATAGAGGAGAAAAATAAAGGATGGTACTCCCAACACTGGTCTTATGCTGTTACCCCACTACCTTAAGGTAAGGGGCCATTACTTACTAGTGTGTGTCCAAACACGAAGAGGAACACTATTTTTATTTATTTGAGCACTTCACTGCAATTTGTGCATGCCAGGAAGCCGTTTCACTCTGTGAAGGAGGACTTTCATATGTTCACTCACTTTGATTGATTTGAAGACTATGCATTATTAGTCACGTGGATTGTGTTACTGCATGAGTCACTTTGATTTCTATGCCTGCTGTGTGCATACTACACACAGGATTCTACTGTTTACATTGGACACTTTGCACTTTATATAGGAGGGCTTACCCCTACAGCATTTTGCACTTTTTCTGATATTTTCACATTGCAATTTCCTGATATGGATATTTATGGATGGTTGTTATTTATACTGTGTCTGCTCCATGCACTTTTTTGTTTAGTGATTGTTTTTTTATGTAGAATTGATCACTTACCATTCAAAACTTTTTAATATTGTTATTTATTTTTGATCTGCACCTTAGTATATCTGTTTAGCACTGCAGCTGATCAGGGCTATCACTTTAATATAATTTTTGTTTATGCTAGGATTAGCGCAGCACCACCTTAATAGTATACCATGCCACCAACTCACTCGCGAAAACAAAAGGGGTCTCAATTTTAATTTCAAAAAACCTTGACTGGCAACCCATGGACTCGCTCATAGACATGGAGGGTAGATACATCTTCCTAAAAGGACGACTACAGGGACGCTAGCCAATATATACAGCCCCAATACTACACAATACTACTCTGGACTGACCATCCTAGGAGGAGACTTCAATGTAGCCCTATCCCCAATCTTAGATACATCCACTGGTACAGCGTCATTGCCATACAAAGCCACCCGACAAATTAAGCTACAGATCCAAGATCTTCTTTTACATGATGCATGGCGTACCCTTCACCCTGACGAAAAAGACTTTACTTTTTTTTCTGCCCCACATAATAAATATTCTAGAATTGATTATCTATTCCTATCCCAGAAAGACATAACCTTTCTAACCGCCGCCACCATTGAACCAATGCTGCTGTCAGACCACCACCCAATCACAATGACCCTGACATTCCCTGGCAAACACATCTCCAAAAATATTTGGCGCCTGGACTCGTCTCTGCTTACTTCAGAAGAAGCTGTCAAAGACATCCGTAGTTGCATACACACATTTTTTATATAGAACGACACACCTGACACAGCCCCACTTACCCAATGGGAGGCCCATAAATGTGTCGTTCGAGGGAAATTCATCGCCCTTAAATCATCTCGTCAAAAGGCCCAACAACAAATAATTACAGATCTGCTCGACAAGATTAAAAACCTTGAGCTTGCTCACAAACAATCACAAGTACAGCAAATTTATCATGAGCTTACCCAAAACAGGAAACTTTTATGTGAAGACCTAAACCATAAAACGCAATGCAAATTTATCCTACACCGAAAGCTCTTCTATGAATTCGGCAACAAATGCGGAAAATATCTAGCTAGAGCCCTCCAGACCAGGAAAGCACATGCAAACATTCACACCATCAAAGATCCTCAAGGGAGGGCCCCTCGACAGACATAGCAGCCCAATTTGAGACTTACTACTCTAACCTATATAATCTCTCTAAACATACAACAAACCATAGTAGATCTGAAACTCGACACGCCTCAATCAAGTCCTTCCTCAACAAATTTTGCCCAAAACCCATAGACAAAAACAATGCCATTCAGTTAGAAAACCCTATTTTGGAACAAGAACTCAAATCGGCAATCAAACAGCTTAAAAATGGTAAGAGTCCCGGCCCCAATGGGCTTACAGCTGCCTACTACAAGGCCTTTATGGACACCTTAGCCCCACATATGATTAAGATCTTTAACTCCTTAACATCGTCCACTCTCCCCTTCCATAGATTACTGGAAGCTCATATTACAGTGGTCCCAAAAGAGGAGAAAGACCCTATATTAGTTAGTAACTACAGGCCGATATCCTTATTGAATGTCGATATAAAGCTATATGCCAAGATTCCAGCCTCCCGTCTTGTACCCTTCTTGCCTTCTCTGATAGGGAGAGACCAAGTTGGTTTCATACCTGGATGAGAAGCCAGGGATAATACAAATAAAGCCCTAAATAAGATAGCCGCCTTCGCCGACGACATACTACTATTCCTAAAGGAACCGCACATTTCGATCCCAAGTCTCCTAAAAGAATTGAATTTCTTCCATAGTATCTCCAATTTTAAGATTAATTTTGCAAAATCCCAGGCAAAAACAACTTCCCTTTTCAATGGAAGCAGAATCAGATTAAATATCTTGGGATACACCTAATGGCAAACCTTTCAGACATTTTCTCCAAACATTACCAACCCATTCTTAAAACTAGGGTTTTAATACTTTTACTTAAAAAGTACTTAATACTTTTTTTTTCAAGTACTCACCGATACCGATTACCGATACTTTTTTTAATGTCACATGACAGTGGTTTTTTTTAGTTTTTTTACAATTTTTTTTTTTTTTTTTCAGCACTTTCTTTTTTTTAGGGAGGGAGGGGGTGGATGGTGTCTGTGTGTTTTTTATTTTAATTTTTATTATTTTTTACAATTTTTTTTTATTATTTATTGCAATACTTTTTTTTAATCAGCCCTGTTGGTCTTAATAGACCCCTGAAATCTCCCCCTTGAGACAGAGAAAGAGACGAGGATAGAGATTCCCCAGTTCCTTTCTCTGCAGCCTTAGCTGCACTGAAAATGAATGGAGAAAAGACAGCGGCTCCTCTCCATTCATAAACTGAGACATCGTAATCACAGGAGATTACAATGTTTCAGTTATGTGAATGGACAGAGTCAGTGATCACTGACTCTGTTCATACATCAAAGGAAGGAGGATGACATGGAAAGGGACAGCAGAACGGAGGGGGACACGGAGGAAAACTGGAGGGGGACAGCAGCAGAAAGGAGGAGACAACAGCAGAACAGTGGGGGACACGGAGGAAGAAAGGAGGGGGACAGCAGAATGGAGGGGGACAGCAGCAGAACAGAGGGGGACATGGAAGAAGAAAAGAGTGGGACAGCAGAACAGAGGGGACATGGAGGGGGACTGGAGGAGGATGCGGTGACAGTCAGCGGTGATCGTGTGTGGGGGAGTTACAAGCACCGATCACTGCTGTATAGATTGCACTAAAGCAGCTGAAAGGGGGGGAGCTTGTAACTCCCCCACTCCCCGATGACCGCTGACTGTCCAGTTATCGGGTGAGGTATCGGGAGCATTTGCCCGAGTACAAGTACTCGGGCAAATGCTTGGTATCGGTGCCGATACCGATACTAGTATCGGTATCGGGACAACCCTACTTAAAACCATCGCAAACGACCTAAGTAAGTGGAACAACCCCCATTTTTCCTGGTTTGGAAGGGCAGTAATCCTAAAGATGAACATACTCCCACGCATTCTGTACATCCTGCAAACCATACCCATTAAGCTCCCCCCGACCTTCTTTCATTTATACAAACGACTGTGTACTAAGTTCCTATGGAGGCAGAAAAGACCTAGGATAGCGTACGAACAACTGACGAAATCTAAAACAAAGGGGGGCATTGGTCTCCCGGACCTCAAGTAATACTATTGGGCTTGCCACCTTTCTAGGATTGTAGATTGGTCAGTGCATGGCCAATACAAAGACTGGATCATGCTTGAACACACATTTTCCCCCCTGCCTCTACAATCCTTGCCTTGGACCTCATACAAACACATACCAGCCAACACAGACAATAATGCCTTCCCTCTCTGGACATATTTCCAGACCAGACATTTCCTGAAAGAAGCTGACTGTGTATCCCCCATCTCTTGTCTGCTCACACTGTTTGAACAGGTATGCTCTCACTCTGCACCCCAGCAACATATGATCTCCAACATTTACAACATACTATCCTCCGATAGCTCAATGAAAACTAACAAAGCTTGTTTAAGCTGGGAAAGAGACTTACAAACAGAAACACAATGGGAACACATTTCTAAAATAACACACAAAGGCTCCCTCAATGTCTCGATCCAGGAAAATAACTATAAAATTTGAATGCACTGGTACAGAACCCCAGTAATTCTCAACAAATATAACTCTGCCATTTCTGATAAATGCTGGAGGCGTTTCAGGGAAACAGGTACTTTAGAGCACATATGGTGGCCCTGTCCTCTAATCTAGCCATTCTGGACTCAAATCCGGGAACTGACATCAAAAATCTCTACATACACTCTAGAACACACCCCAATGCAGTTTTTCCTTCACCACTCGGACGTGCCGACGCACCAATATTGCAAAACACTTATACCACCCCTAATAAATGTGGCCAAATTATGTATCCCTCTTCACTGGGAACAACCCATGTCCCCACCATCCCTGAATGGCTCAAACGAGTAGAAAAAATTGTGGAAATGGAGGAATTAATCTCCATAGCCAAAGATTGTCCAACCAAATTTTCACACACATGGGCCTGTTGGGCCCACTTCCGCACTACAGATAAGTACAAACTTTTGACAAGCCAAACCATCATGAAACATGCACCCCAGGACGATAACAACCCTTAATGACTCTACTACTACACCTCATGAGCTAACCTCATCAAAACATGAGATAATCAGCCTCTCTCACCTAAACGAGGGAAGATTGAGGGAGGACCCTTATCAATTTAGCTAATTAAACACCCAACTATCTCCAGACCAGGCTTCCTCACCCACATTACTCCAAGCCTTTGGGGGTGATGGCGGAGACTGGGAGGTGTCCCAAACCCCACCCATCCCCTTCCCCCCTTTTTTTTTCTCTTTTCCCTCTCCCCCCCTCCTCTACGTCCCCTTCATCTCCTCTCTTCCTAGGTTTAAACCATAAACCAATCTCTCTATCTAACTGAGCTTCATTTTACCAAATGCAGATATTCAACCAACCTCAGCTGCTTAGGTCTTAAAAGGAAGTAACTACCCAAAGCTGGTTGCTACCTCATGTGTTAGCATTCTCCAGGCCTATCCACAGAACACTCCCAAGCATACTTTAGTATCAGATATAAGTAATGTTACTGTGAAAAGTATGATGACTTAGCAGAATAACCACAACCACACCTTATGTCTTTATAAGTGTTTTCTCTATCGACTTAAACTGAAAAGTGTTTTGCAACCATTATTGTATACCAGTTATGATTTCCACTGCTGTTAAACCTTTTGTATTACCTCAGACACCTTGTTCAAATGCATTGTAAACCTTATTCTATTTACCAATAAAATATTACGGAAAAAAAAAAAAAACAATAATAGTAGGCTAGGCTTGCTTGGCTTATGGCAATGGGGATTGCTATAGGTGACGTAACCCCTTCCCTACCCAGCCATAGTCATATGACGTCCTGGGATGGGATCTCCCATCCTGGGTGGACGTCATATGACGTCCTGGGATTCCCGGCCATCTAGGGGGCGCGCGCTGCCCGCTGCGTTGCTCGGGACCCGGTGCGTGTGCCCGGCGGCCGCGATGTCCGCCGGGCACACGCGATTGCCCGTTAACCGGGCCGGACCGTGGATCTGTGTGTGTAAACACACAGATCCACAGCCTGTCAGGTGAGAGGAGACCGATCTGTGTTCCCAGAACGGAGGAACACTGATCGGTCTCCTCCCCTTGTACGTCCCCTCCCCCTACAGTTAGAAGCATTCCCTAGGAAACATATTAACCCCTCCCCGCCCCCTAGTGGTTAACCCCTTCACTGCCTGTCACATTTACACAGTAATCAATGCAATTTTATAGCATTGATCGCTGTATAAATGTGAATGGTCCCAAATATGTGTCAAAAGTGTCCGATGTGTCCGCCATAATGTCGCAGTCACGAAAAAAAATTGCGATCGCCGCTAAAAAAATAAATAAATATATATATTTTTTAAATGCCATAAATCTATCCCGTATTTTGTAGACGCTATAACTTTTGCGCAAACCAAACAATATACGCTTATTGCGATTTTTTTTTTTACCAAAAATATGTAGAAGAATACGTATCGGCCGAAACTGAGGAAAAAATTTGTTTTTTAAAAAAAAATTTGGGATATTTATTATAGCAAAAAGTAAAAAATATTGTGTTTTTTTCAAAATTGTCGCTCTTCTTTTGTTTATAGCGCAAAAAATAAAAACCGCAGAGGCGATCAAATAGCACCAAAAGAAAGCCCTATTTGTGGGGAAAAAAGGACGTCAATTTTTTTGGGTACAACGTTGCACGACCGCGCAATTGTCGTTTAAAGTGCGACAGTGCTGAAAACTAAAAATTGACCAGGGAAGGAAGGGGGTGAAAATGCCCTGTATTGAACCGGTTAAGCTATATTCCCTTACCACTCATATAGAATGACATTTACACAAATACTTTGGTTTTAACACCATTGGTTGATTTGTGTGGTACACAAGATGCAACTTCCAGTACATAATCAGTCCAGACAGTGAAAACGTCTCACATGTGATATTGCTATACTCAGGAGGGGTTGCAAAATATGCTTTGGGACATGGGTGCTCAACCTGTGGCCCTCCAGCTGTTGCTGAACTACAAGTCCCATCATGCCACAACCTTAGGGAGTCATGCTTGTAACTATCAGCATTGCAATGCCTCATGGGACTTGTAGTTCCACAACAGCTAGAGGTCTACAGGTAGAGCACCCATGCTTTGGGGTATAATTCTAAATATGCCCAAGCTGCGTGTGCAAAATATCTTATTAAAATGGCATGCCTTTGTGTAAAAAAAAAATATATATATTTTCTTTCTGCATTTTTCAAAAACTTGTGACTTCCTATCTGGGCTGATGTCGAGAAAAAGGCCGGAAGAACAATTGTTATCTGCACAAGCTGTTTACACCAGTGCAGGTTCTAGCTACATTTACATATGAGTGCAACATTTTATTTTATCTTTCATTACCATTAAATAAACATACTACATGGATATGGAATCTTTTAATTATGTCTCTCTCTCTGTTCTCTATCCTTACCATACTCTAATGGAGCAAACGAGTGGAGGGGTTGCAGATGAGCAATTCCTATTGGATATCATAAGCGATTTGTGACCTTCCTGTGAAAAGAGATCAAACACCTCTGGTGAGTGTACACGTACCATTTGTGCATTAGTGATGAAGACTAAAATGATAGCTCTCTATACTGAAGCCCTTTTTTGGTGTTGGGAATTGTCACATTTGGCTTTTTTGTACTTCTTTGCATATTATTTCTTTGTACATTACTGGACTATTCTACTATGGCTATTTTCATGGATTTATGGTCATCCATGATGGTGGAATGTTACTTACATGCCATGTATGTATGATTTGTGAACTCCATCTTTTGTTTTGTTTTTTTGTGAAAATACTCACCAAGCCTCCTTAACTACTTCAATACCAGGCACTTACACCCCCTTCTTGCCCATGCCATTTTTCCGCTTTCAGTGCTGTCACAATTTGAGTGACAATTGTGTGATCATGCTACACTGTAACCATGTGAAATTTGTATGATTTTCTTCACACAAATAGAGATTTCTTTTGGTGGTATTTAATCACTTCTGGGTTTTTTATCTTTTCCTAAAAAAAAAAAAAAAAAAGACTGAAAATTATGAAAAAAAATAGTTTTTCTTAGTTTCTGTGAGTAAATTTTATAAATAAGTATTTTTCTCCTTCACTTATGGGTGCTGATGAGGAGGCACTGATGGGCACTGATAGGCTGCACTGATGGGCATAGATGAGGTGGCACTTATGGGCACTGATAAGGCGGCACTTATGGGCACTGATTAGGTGGCACTGATGAGGAGGCATGGATATGCCACACTTATGGGCACTGATAGGTGGCAATGATAGGTGGCACTGAGGAGCACTGACAGATGGCACTGGTGGGCACTGATGGGTGGCACTGATGGGCACAGATCAGCGGCACTGGTGGGCACCGATAGACAACACGGGTAGGCAGCACTGATGGGCACTGATTGGCGGCACTGATGGGCACTGATGGGCATGTATGGGTGGCACTGATGGGCAGCAGTGATTGGTATTGATGGGCAGCAGTGATAGCCAGCACTGACTGGCATCACTAATGGGTACTGATTGCTGGCACTTGTGGGCACTGTTTACTGGCACTGGTGGGCACTCACTGCTGGCACTCATTTAGGCACTCACTTCTGGCACTGTGGATGCTTTACTGTAATAAGGGCACTGATTATCAGTGCCCTGATTACATGCCTAGATGTCCTCTGTGAAGATATGCCGCTGATCGTCTCTCCTCTCTTCACACCCTGCCAGTGTGGGGCGAGCAGCGCCAATTACCTGCATCTCCGTGTATACATGTGACCAGCTGTGATTGGACACAGCCAATCACATGGTTAAAGAGCCATGGCCGCTTCTCTTTACAGAGATCGTGGTCGCGCCGTGTCCTAGCAATAGCAACAGCCCCCCGGAGGCACGCAAGAGTGGCCATTCTGGGCACCGTCATCTGACGTACACCCAGAACAAGAGCCGCCCCGGCGTCATTTGACGGTGGGCGGGCGGCAAGTGGTTAAAAATGTCTTGGGGTGTTTACTCTCCAAAATTTGGTCATTTTGTGGGTGCTTCTACTCTCCTGGTGCTCCAGGGCCTCCAAAAATGTGATAGCTGGTCAGGAAATTAAGCCCAACAATGCTCCTTGGATTTTGGGCCCCTCTATGCATCTAGGCTGTGAAAAAGTCTCATACATGTGTTATCCCCATACTCAGCAGAATGTGTTTTGGGGTGTATTTCTAAGTATGCCTAAAAAATTATTGTGTTAAATTGGCAACTTCATAAAATAAAAAATAATTTTTCCATTTTCTAAAAAATTGTGCCAAAAAATTAAAACTTAAAAAAACTCACTATGCCTCTTACTAAACAACCCGAACTGTCCACTTTCCAAAAAGGTGTGCTATCCTGGCATTTTATGGCCTCAAGAAATTAGATAGGCAGTCAGTACATCAGTACATCAGGACCGATCAATTTTCAAATATATACAGGTGCATTTAAAAAAAATTAGAATGTCATCAACAGTTCATTTATTTCAGTAATTCAAATCAAAAAGTGAAACTCATATATTTTATATAGATGCGTTACACACAGAGTGATATATTTCAAGCATTTTTTTATTTTTATTTTGATGAGTATGTCAGGTAATTCGAATATTACAGAAGACCAATAAAAAAATATATTTTTAATACAGAAATGTTGGCTTACTGAAAAGTACCGGTATGTTCATGTACAGTATAATATGCACTCAATACTTGGTCGGGACTCCTTTTGCATGAATTACTGCATTAATGTGGAATGGCATGGAGGAGATCAGCCTGTGGCACTGCTGAGGTGCTAAGGAAGCTCAGGTTGCATTGATATCAGTCCTCAGCTTGTCTGCATTGTTGGACCAATAGACCAAACACCAGCAGATGACATGGATCCCCAAATCATCACAAACTGTGGAAACTTCACACTGCACCTCATGCAACTTGGATTCTGTGCCTCTCCACTTTTAATGATTTTAATGGTTTAATGATCATGGTATCACTGTGCTTGATTGGCCAGCAAACTTGTCTGACCTAAACCGCATAGAGAATCTGTGGGGTATTGTCAAGAGGAAGATGAGAGTCACCAGACCCAACAATGCAGACGAGCTGAAGGCCACTATCAAAGCAACCTGGGCTTCCATAACCCCTCAGCAGTGCTGATCGCCTCCATGCCACGCCGCACTGATGCAGTAATTCAAGCAAAAGGAGCCCCGACCAAGTATTGGTGTAGTGCATATTATACCATACATAGACATGCTTTTCAGTAAGCCAACATTTCTGTATTAAAAATCCTGTTTTCTATTGGTCTTATGTAATGTTCAAATTTTCTGAGATACTGAATATTGAGTTTTCACTAGCTGTAAGCCATAATCATCAAAATTAAATAAAAGAAATGCTTGAAATAAATCACTCTGTGTGTAACGCATCTATATAAAATATATGAGTTTCACTTTTTGAATGAATTAGTGAAATAAATAAACTTTTTGATATTCAAATTTTTTTGAAATGCACCTTTATATCATAGTTTGTAGACTCTATAACGTTCACACAGATTTAATAATATACACTGATTTGGGTTATTTTTAACAAAGAAATGTAGCAGAATAAATGTTTGCCTAAATTTAAGAAGAAAAGTATTTGTTTGCACAATTTTATAACAGAAACTAAGAAAAAAATATATATCTTTTTCAAAATGTTCAGTATATTTTTGTTTATATAGCAACAAATAAAAAACCCAGTGGTGGTTAAATACTGCCAAAAGAAAACGATATCTGTCTTAAAACATAAACATTTCATTCTGGTGCAGTGTTGCTTAAATTAGTTAATGTCATGCAACGTGTGACAGTGCTGAAATCTGAAAATTGGCCTGAGCAGGAAGGGGGTGAAAGTGTCCAGTATTGAGGAAGTTAAAGGCCTTGATGGGAATAACAAAGCTAGGCAGGAAATATCAGACATGCCTTCTTTCAGCAGACTGTTTGTAAAATGCCCTGCGTTATATGAGGAATAATATCCACAAGGCTAAAATCCTGCAGACTGGTATAAGGTTGGCTGGATGTAGGAAAACAGCTGGGTATTAATGACAAACAGGAAAAGGCACATTAATTCAATAGCCAAAAACAGCTTCACCTCGACTAAAAAATAAAGCAAAAGTAATTACATATCAATCTCTTAACTATCCTTCTATCTAATGGTTAGATGTTTTAGTGTACTCACCAGCTATCATAAACTCTACAATTTTATATATAACATTTAATTTATTACACTATACAGTATATTCCTCAAATTTGTTTAAGCTTAGTGCACCAGCTAATGGTTACTAGATTTTCAAAATGGAATCCAGGGACACCTGACTGACCATGTCCACAAAATCACCAAAAATCAATATGGCTGCAAATATAGCTGGCCCGAGTGACAATTGCTGTAACTGTAATGCCTTGTACACACGGTAGGACTTTCCGATGGAATATGTGCGATCGGAGCTTGTTGTCGGAAATTCCGACCGTGTGTGGGCTCCATCAGACTTTTTCCATCGGAATTTCCGACACACAAAGTTTTAGAGCTGGCTATAAAATTTTCCGACAACAAAATCCGTTCGCGTAAATTCTGACCGTGTGTGGACAATTCCGACGCACAAAGTGCCACGCATGCTCAGAATAAATTAAGAGACAAAAGCTATTGGCTACTGCCCCATTTATAGTCCCGATGTACGTGTTTTACCTCACCGCGTTCAGAACAATTGGATCTTCCGACAACTTTATGCTACTTTGTGTATGCAATACAAGTTTGAGCCAACATCTGAAAAACGTCAACGTCAGAAAAAATCCATGGATTTTGTTGTCGGAATGTCCGATCAATGTCCAATCGTGTGTACAGGGCATAATTCTTATTGGGGCCATTCCTAAATGGGATGCCTATCCAGCAGTTCAAGTTAGCAAGGTAGTGTTGTTAGGATTGTGAAAGATCTGGGCACCCATCGGCACTTTGAGGAGAGCAATGATGCAAAGGTTAGGTGTTGGCAAATTGCCACACCAACGGGAAGTGATTAAAGAAATATTGTTTAATAAAACCTGAACCTACTCTGGCATGGGTTTAGAGTGCGTAACATTCAGGAGGTCAGGAATAGATAATGCACAGAGGGCAGGAGTATGTAATGCACAGGAGTGCATAGGCAATGGACATGTAATGCACATAGTGCAGAGTTAAGAGTAAGTAATTACCCTCTCCTTCTAATACAGCCCCCTCCACCTCCCATGACACAATCATCACCAGTACAAATTCCTCCCCTCTCTCCCTGAATTGTACACACCAGACCTTGCCATTGTGTTGCATCCAAAATAAACAAAGTCTGTGCTGACAGAAAGACACCTCATACTTCTGAAGTGCAAAATCCAAGCCATTCTGATGCATGAGGAGACAGTTGATTGTCATCTGGCCTTCTTATGCAGACTGTGGTCTACTACTGGGGGCCAGCTTGCCTATCTTATTGTATTTGATAACGCTGAGCGCATTATACTTCTGTGAGTGAGGGGTTTTATCTGTTAAGAATTATATTTACTGGTGATGAACCTTTACTGGAAGCACTTTCACTGGATTTTTTGAAGCACATTTGGTGATGCACAAGATGGACATTTTTTGTTACTGTTTTATTACAAGGTGCTGCATTTATATACAATTGCGTTGCGTCTGCTTTTCTGCTGACAAGTGACCTGGGTACTGACCCTACGACCCCTGTTTTTTTTTCTCCTATTGATGTAAATTAAACAGCTACCGACTTCTGTCTCCACTCCCTGACTCACCCTTTGACTGCCAGATGTGTAGAACACAACCAGGGGAAGTGCTCTGAAACTCCTCTTTGCTCTGTGCTTCAGGTCTGATAAGAAATGGGTGGGCCAGTAGGCTAGAACAAAAGCCAGAAGCTGCAAAATTCACATATAGAAGAAAAAAAGGTGGCTTTTGTGCTGATGGGACCCTAGGTCCACACCAGGGACATTGCTGAAGATGTTTGTTTGCCAGAGATAGACCCTTTAAAATGAGGACCCAGCAAATGGGGATGGCAACCTTACACCAGTCACACGAGTTTCCTGTTAATGTATCACTAATCTTTTCATCATTTGTTTCTAGTCCATCAAACTATTGTGTTTTATTTTATTGTGTAAGGGGACAACAGAACACTCAAATCATTATAAAAACTGATATACAGTATATCATTTTTATCTATTTTTTAAATTATTTTCAAATATGTTTTTAATGGGTTTTAAAAAAGAAGAGAACAGAAGAGAAGGGGCGCATGTGCGGCCTTTAAGATGGTGGAGGCTTAATCCAGCAGCTCTGGTCCGCTTCTATCTTCCGAGACTCAAGGTCCCCTTCTGCAGCATCCACTGCTCCAGGAGTCACACAGCTTGACTCTGGAAGACTACAGACACCCCATGGTCAAAATAGGGAACCAAAAAAAACATCCCCTCTGCCTCCGGCCAAGCCACAGCTTCCTCCCAACCTGGACCGGTTCCAGTTTAGGCCAGCATCCCTGGCCTCGAGGCCTCGTCAGAGTCCACATATCTATTTGCATCTGTTGTGGGGACCATGTCCATGTCGGTCCTGACGGTGGAGGTCCTAGACCTGAAATTACACACCTTCAAGTCCTAGACCTGAAATGGGGAAAATCTAGACACTGACACAGCAGAGTTTGCAGAAAGCCTTTTCTACACCTCAACATGCTTTTTCGACAGGCCCCCTACCTGATGACATCCCCTTGGCAAACCTAATGGCCTTTACCTACACGGATGGAAATTATACCAATTTCGGGTTCAGAATACCCATATGAGGGTTTTGTTCCCATTCAATTGTTCGTTTGCAACTTGGTTTTTCTTTGTATATAGTTTTTTTTATGATGTGCTTCTCAGATGCAGTACTTCTGAACAACCAACCTGCTTCCTCTGCTCTACGGATGAACATTGTACCTCCTCACCGGATCTTGGAGGTCACCATGCTCTTCTTCACTATCCTGGGCTTAGGCCTTGGCTTCCTGAGGATTTTTGACACCTCAGGTCTCACACCACTTTCTTTGTTGTTGTTGTTTTCAGGTACTTTTTTGATTTGTCATTGCCTACAGTCTATGATTTATGTTTCTCCTTATCCCTCAATTCCTGTTTTTTCTTCTGACTTTTTTCTCTTGACATCATGGACTCTATTGTTTGCATACACACAATAGTTGGAATTCACATTTACTTTTAATTATACGTAATGGCTTTATGTGTTTTATTGTATAATGTTAAAGGTTTAAACTCTATTCATAAGAGATGGCTAGCTTTGAAGGAGTTTAAATCTTTGAAGGTTGGTGTGGTCATGGTCCAGGAGACTCACTTTCATGCTGGTGGTTCATTTAATCACTTCCTGCCCGGCCGATAGCAGAATAACGGGCGGAGGTTCTGTTATGCTCACTGAACATCATATGACGTCTTTCAGGATAACAGCCAGCGCGCGCCCATATGGGGCGTGCAGCATGGCGATTGGTGGTGCTGCATGTCAGTCTGACACACTGCAACACCGATCTCAGTGAAGATCCTCTGATGGAGGCTTTTTACCATGTGATCAGCTGTGTCCAATCACAGCTGATCACAATGTAAACAGGAAAAGCCCTGTATCCACTTTTCCTCACTCGCATCTGACAGACGCAAGTAGAGAAGAGCCGATCGGCTGCTCTCCTGACAGGGGGGTCTGCACTGATTGATTATCAGTGCAGCCCCCCGAGGATGCCCACTTCAGACCACCAGGGATGCCACCAGAACCACCAGGGATTGCCACCACTGATAACCCACAGGTATGCCACCCATGACCACCAGGGATGCCAATCTATGCTAAAAATCAATGCCAATGAGTGCCCACAAATGTCAGTCAGTGTCCGGTAATAATGCCTGCCAGTGACTCCTTAACCGTGATGCCCATCAGTGCCATCTATCAGTGTCCATTAGTGCCATCCATCAGTGTCCATCAGTGCCACCTATCAGTGCCCATCTGTGCCCATCAGTGCCCATCTATCAGTGCCCTTCAGTGCCACCTATCAGTGCCACCCATAAGTACCCATCAGTGCAGCCTTTCAGTGCCCATGAGTGCCCATTAGTGCCACCTATAAATGTCCATCAGTGCTGCATACCAGTGCCACCTATCTGTGCCTATCAGTGCGACTTATAAGTGCCCATCATCAGTGCCCATCAGTGCTACCTCATCAGTGCCACCTCATTGGTGCCACCTAATCAGTGTCACCTTATTAGTGCCTGTCAGTGCCGACTTATCAGTGCCCATCAGTGAAGGAGAAAATTTACTGATTTACAAAATTTTATAACAGAAACAAAGAAAATTGTTTTCTTTTTAATTTTCTGTCTTTCTTTATCTATTGCGCAAAAATAAAAACTCCAGCAGTGATCAAATACCACCAAAAGAAGTCTTTATTTGTGGGAACAAAATTATAGAAAATGTGTTTAGGTACAGTGTAGCATGACCGTGCAATTGTCATTCAAAATGCGACAGCTCTAAAAGCTGAAAGTTGGCTTGGGCAGGAAGGGGGGAAAGTGCCTGGTATTGAAGTGGTTAAATTTGCCTCCAAACACTTTCCTACTGCCTCTGTTGCTTCGGATCCTTCTGGGAAGGCTGGTGTGGCAATATGAATCAAATCCTCCTTCCTTGATCCTCAGGGCAGATTTATTTTCCTGAACTGTGACTACATGACTACATATTTTACCTTTATTATTATATATGCATCCAATTCTGGGCAGATTCACTTCCTTACAGAGGTTTTTGAGAAATTGTAGACATGCTCCCTGCTGCTGTTCATGACGGATTGATCCGACTTTGTATGCATCATTGCCCGTGCCTCCTGGTCTCCTCCTCGCTATCCTATTAGCCCTGTTATCCTGCTAACCTAACCCTGTGGTGCATCCCTACTTGGCAGATCCCGGCAAGGAAGGAGGAAGTGGTCGGCAGTAGCGGTGCTCGGTCGCCCAGCTGTAAAGCCTAGGAGTGTCTGGCTGCTTACACTAGGCTTGGGCGGTTGCTCGGCAACGCTCCATGCTCTCGCGGGAGTTGTGAGCTCCATGCGACTTGTCAGTGAAGAGTGGTAAGCAGCGTGCAGCTCGATCTGCCCGGGAAGCCGAAGAAAAGAAGGATTGAAAAAAAGGAAAGTAACTACACAGCAGTCCTGGATAACAGGGGGTCCCGCTGGATGGGCTTGATCGTGCTGAGTGCTGGCTGGCTCCGCTCCTGAGGGGCTTTGAGGTAATAACCTAGAACTATTTCCTTTTTCAGAATAACGGCACATTATGCTGAGGAATTGCTGACAGGCACCAGAGAAATTATTGATGTATGTTATTTTTTAATGCAAGTTGCATTTGTCTTTGAACAGCATTCTGGCTTTCTAAGGAATAGAGGAATAGGGGAACTCGTACTGGGCACCTTTTCTGCCATAGCTTCTAGGGATAACTGACATATATACTGGGATAGGTAAAAATGACTAAGAAAAAGGGAGAGGAGCACCCCCAACACACCCATGAGAGCTCCCTTGCGCAGCTAAGGAGAAGGGGAACCTTGCAGCGTCTGCATCAGCAGCGGCATCTAAGCTGGAGAAATTCACCCATACTCCCTCGCACTCCCCAGCTAAGGTTACTCAGCAGCCCCAAGAGAAGACTCTGATAGGAGGTGCAGGGGACAGAAAAAGTTTAAGTAAAACTACATCAGCATCACTAACAACTACGAAAGCTGTGAATAAAAAAAAGCCCTAAAAGAGACCCCCCGGGAAAAATGATTGAAGTTAATCCTGACACCGAGGTGCTCAGTGAACCCGAACCTACATTGAAAGAGGTACTGAGTGCAGTTAACGCTTGCAGGGGATCACTGAATGATTTATGTGACCAGTTAAGAGGCCTTAAAGAAGAACTGTGCTCTATGAGTCAAGAATTACAGAATGCTGTGGAAAGGACTTCCAATTTAGAGGAGAGGTTAAGCCAAGTAGAGGATATTTTACATCCTATGAGGCAAGAGTTTAGATTGATGCAGACCCAGCTGTATACTTATAAAATCAAAATGGATGAAATGGAGAATTGCCTCCGCAGACAAAATGTGAGAGTCCTAGGCCTCCCAGAAGGAAGCGAGGGGTCCTGTCCAGAAGT
Source organism: Aquarana catesbeiana (assembly GCF_042186555.1). Lineage (NCBI taxonomy): Eukaryota > Metazoa > Chordata > Amphibia > Anura > Ranidae > Aquarana > Aquarana catesbeiana. The sequence goes on from NC_133330.1 coordinate 204,522,349, forward strand.
ATTTCTGGAAAAGTGGCTTAGGGAGGTTTTTGGGGCAGAGACTTTTTCTCATTTTTTTGCCATTGAGAGGGCTCACAGGGTGCCCACCAGGATAATCTCTCCAGGCTCCCGCCCTAGACCACTGATCATGAAGCTGTTTAGCTATAAGGATAAGACAGTACTAATGCAGAAAGCTAGGAAAAAGGGGGACATTTTCTATAAAGACACTAGAATTTCAATATACCCGGATTATTCCCCGGATCTGCAAAAGAAAAGGGCAGGATTTGTTGAAATTAAGCGCAGCTTGAGGAACATGAAAATACCATATGCATTGCTTTACCCGGCGCGACTACGTATCGATGCTCCAGGGGGGACACAATTCTTTGACTCAGTCGATAGGGCCACAAATTGGCTGGAAGAAAACAAAAAGAACTTTTAGAGTCGGAGTATTATCAGCTGATTGATATTTTTTCCCTGTGTTTTTTTTTTTTGCAGCAGGGACCGGAGGGGGAGGGAGGGTGATTGATGTGTTGGAGAAAACCACTTATGAGAGTTTACAAAAGGTGGAGGATGATTGTTTTGTGGTTAATAGCACTACAGGAGATTGAGGTTGGGGGGGGGGGCAGTGTGAGAAGGGTGGGAAAGTCAAGCAGGGGAAAGTTCTTTTTCTTTGTCCCTGCTTGGGTGAGGATGGGGGGGAAAAGAGTTGGGGAATGAGTTGGTTGGTTGGGTTAAATGGGTCACAAGGAATGCTCCTAGGGTAGGCCAAGAAAGGCAGGGGGGAGGGGGACGGACGGGCACAAGGGTAAAGAAGTATGTAAGATTCAAATAATATTAAAGGGTTGTAATACACTATTACTAAAATCACAAAGGGTAAAGATAAAACTATCACATAGGTTTTTGAAACACTTATTTACATTTAAAATTTGTAAAAGAAAATTTAGTAGGTTTAAAAGGGCTGGGAGTTTCAGATAGGAATCAGGTCTCATTGTTTCTTTTTTCATGGATGAGAGTAAAGTATTTTTGTATAATAGGACCTGATAATTCACGTAACTTGATGTGTAAATTATAAGCCTTTTATCTTCTTTTTTTGTAACAAGAAAAAACCAATAAAGAATACTGAATTAAAAAAAAAAAAAGACATGTTCGCAGTCCTTCATGATTATTGGTGGCGACTTTAATGAGTGTATGTCTCCCCAACCAAAGATAGATGGGCTCTTTCAAACCACCCCATCTGCTCAGGTGAACAAGTTGTCCACATCTTTCTGCAAGCTTATGAGAACCCACAAATTATTTGATACCTGGAGGGTTAAACAACCTACCCAAAAACAATTCACATTTACTCACCTTCCCACAAACTTTACCCCCACCTGAATTATCTTTTTATATCAGCATCTTCATTAACACATATGGTAGCATCCTATTAGATCTCACTTTGTCTATTCCGGCTAGTAAAACATGCCACTAGTATCTCCATTAATCACTTTTACAAATTCCTAAAATTAAAGAGCAATTTACTGTGAAGCTTTCAGAATTTGTTCAGCTCAACAATGGCACGGTGTCCAAGGCCTCCACCCTATGGAAAGACCATAAGGCTTTTTTAGAGGTGAGTGTATTTCCGCTGGGGCTCAACTGAGAAGAGAGACCAGTCTTCAATGATCATTATTTATTATACAATTGTGCACAGCGGAAACATCCTTGCTTCATTCCCTTATGGTGGAATGCCTATGCACTGTTGTTTCCTTATGTAACCATGTTAAAGCCCTGTATATAAATAAGGTCTCAAAGTCTATGTTATGGTCTAGACAAAAATTTTACGAATTTGCTAATAAGCTTCATAGGATGTTAGTACGTAGACTTAAACCCTGTCCTTTCCTCTCTATCCCTAATTTTTTGCTTTAGTCAGTTGGAACCCCAACCTACTGTCCCCGCTCCATGTCTAAAGTTTTTTGTGATTTTTATCATAAGCTGTATAACTGTTTTAATTCAGATTCCTAATTCCCTTTTACACAAGAAAAATTTTATGCCTTTTTTGCCTCTCCTCTTTATCTACCTAAAGTGTCCTCAGCTAACTTATCAAAGTTAAATATGAATATAACCACTGAAGAAATAGGAGTTGTCCATCATCTGCCTTTGTATAAATCCCCTAGGCCTGATGGTATATCTTATTCATATTATAAGATCTTCTTTACAATCTTATCTCCATATTTGGTTAATTTATTTGCTTCCTTAATGAAGGGTACTGTTCCCTACCCTCAATTTCTACACGCCTTCATCACAGTTATCCCCAAACTGGGTAAGGACCCATTTGTTCCAGACAACAATCGCCCTATAGCATTACTAAATTCAGACTATAAATTTTTTGCCAAAATTTTAACAAATAAGCTAGCACAACTACTCTTATTCCTAATTCACAGAGATCGGAAAGGTTTTATTCCTTATAGACAAGCAGAGGACAATACTAAATGTACCATAAACCTTATAGACCTCCTAAACAAAACAAATCTACCTGTCCTTGTCCTGAGTTTAGAAGTCCAAAAAGCATTTGATAGACTTCATTGGCCCTTCATGTTTGCTACCCTCTCCCATTATGGTTTCTCCGGTCCTTTCCTCCAAGCTTTGCAAGCCCTCTACTTTAAGCCCATGTCCCAGGTACAACTGACTTACTTCTTATCGCATTCTTTCCCATTGAGCAATGGCACCAGACGGGGATGTCTTCTTTCACTGCTACTTTTTATTCTCAGCTTGGAGCCCCTTGCTGCTGCCTTTTGCTCGCACCCTGATGTTCGCAGGGTTTTTCTGCATCAACAGGAATATAAATTATACCTTTTTGCTGATGACATTCTACTAACATTGACCCACCCCCAGGATTAATGTGATTGAAATGTCTATACTTCCAAAATTATTATATCTGTTTGAAAAGCTCCCTGTACCTGTCCTGCTATCACAAATGAAACTGATTCAGAGAGGTTTTCTTAGCTTCATATGGCAAAACGCTTCCCATCATATCGTTGGGTCAGTGGTACTGGCATTATGATCTAGAGGGAGCCTAGGAGTTCCAGACATACGTAAATACTATTATGCTACCCACTTACGTACTGTTATTTTTTGGTCCACACGTGATCTTCCAAATAGATGGTCTAAAACTGAAATGGGTATCACTAGTCCTATATATCCATGTGCTATGTTATGGTCAGCTCACACAAAACATCATTCTCAATTAAGGAACTTGTGTTTAGCCCCAATGCTTTTTACATTATCTACATGGAAATACTGTTGTAACAGGTTCTCTCTTCTCCATGTCCCCAACTTCTGAATGTACTCTTTAATCTGGATATCCCTGATAGCTTATCATATACTCATATGCTTCCTTGGACTCAAGTGTGAGTTTTTAAACTCCGTCACATGGTTAATCCTGCCACTCGTAAACTTTTGTCCTTTACAGAACTTCAAGTCAAATACCATATCCCGAAACATCTGTTTTACTCCTACTTACAGATTAGGCTTTTTTTTTCTACTCTAATTCTTCTTCCCTATCATTGGACAAACCATCTAGCTTTGAACGTATATGTGCTACAGGTCCATGCAAACCTCATTTAATCTCCTCTATATATGGACTACTCCATGAGTCTAACCCAGTGACTGAGTCCATGCATATATGAGAAAAGGGTCTCATACCCTTCACCAACCTATTTCCCTGACACAATATGGTAAAATCTGGGAATCCACATCCAAAGTCTCACATTGTGTGGTGCAGAGAGAAACGGCCTTTAAGGTTCTTTTGCTCAGGTATAGGACACCTGATATTCTTAATACTTGCAGCCCGGATGTTTCGCAACATTGCTGGAGATGTTTCAGTGAAATAGGCACCTATTATCATATTTTATGAATGTCTATGTAGCGCTGGTATTTTTAATACAGACGCTATAAATAAAAATGTAGTTGTCTGAAACTGTAGTTTAGCTCAGACTGCAATTATTGTAAATTCTGGTTCTGTTTCAGCTTGTCTGGTTGTGTGGTTTTCCCCTTGGCCTAGGGATGGTGCCCTATTATTGAGGCCAAGGTTGGAAATTGCAACAGGCTGGGTGTATTGAGTGCCTCCTTCCCCGGAAACAGTCAGAGGGTGTGGTCTGCCTGCTGTGCTTTCTGAGAGGTGGTACTTAAGGGGCAGACCCCATGACACAGAGTAGTTTCGACCTGATGGCCCTCCTGGTCTAAGGTGTGTCGCTGCCATCAAATTGTCTTGGAGCCGGCTGGCCCGAGGCGTTGTTACTGAAGGTAGGCCCAAAAGTCTTGGGGCCTACCGATCCAGGGATGGTCCTGTGCTGTCTTGCCTGCGGGAAGAAGCTGAGCGACTGGAGGATCCAGGGGAGGACTTTTCAGGAGAGGACTGTGCAATAAGGCCGGTGAATAAGGCCCTAGAAGAGCCTGGAGACTCAGTTGGAGGATGCATCCCGGGTCACCTACCGTACAGTACCGTAGGTTCGAAATAAGGGAACTGGTGCTATGTGATCAAGCCTTGATATTGCAACAAGTCACTAATTACCCAATCCTGTGGCAGAGGATTGTGTAACAGTTATACCAAATCTTAAAGTCTGTGGCAGAGACTATGACCAAGCATCGCATCAGCTAGTGGGTCAGTGAGAGAGGCCTATCTGGTGGTTGCTGAATCCAGTTATGGAGCTGTTGTCCTCTGGATCAAGGAAAGTGTTCCTGATCTGCAATTTCAAGGTACCTGAATTCCCCTAAACCTTTCATCCCTCTATTGCATGTGTCTTTCTTAAATAAAGCATTGAAGAAAGAGACTGTGTGTCGGAGCTAAAATTACTAAAAAGAAGTCTTTAATGGGACCCCTATGACGGATATGGTAAAACAGTAAAGGAACAGTAAGCCCAATTTAAATCAGCAGCTCCTGAGGGTGTAAGTGCTACATCTAATTTTTTTATTTTTTGGTATTTATGTTTAGACTCTCTAGCAGAACCTTTTGATCATTGATATTCCTAAATCCTATTTGTTACATGTTTGGTTTGCCTTCGAGTACAACTCTGAGTAAAAGCTATGGATTGTTTCTTATTCGACTGTTATAGAGCTTGAAACTTGGTAAGACGTTGGGGAAGCAACTGTGTCTTGTGCCTTTTAGCCACACTGCTCATTTTTAGCAGAATACCCCTCAAATAAGCTTTATGTGAACTCCACAGCGAAAAGGGGTTCTAGGCAGAGTGCTCATTTAGGTTGAAAAATTCCTTGATTTTTGAAATGTGCTCTTGTTTTTGGGTAGAGTCATTAGGAATACATTCCTCCATCAGTAAGCTTTAGTCTCTGCATGATCCCCCCACCACCACCACCATGATAGACACAGGGGCATGGTCGGACCAGGTAATAGCGGGAATCTCAAAATTGGTTACTGACTGTAGCAAAAAATTGGCAACCAAGAAATAATTGATTCTGGAATAGGTTAAGTGTACATTAGAGAAGAACTTATAGTCCTTTTCATTTGAGTGGTGACAGCTCGATTCATCGAAGAGTTGTGAAGAAAGAAAGAAACTAGCTCTACTTGCTCTACAAGTACGATTATGTTTAGGATCTGACATGTCAAGAGTACGGTCATGGATGGCATTCCAAGCAGGCCTGGACTGGCCATAGGGCACACTGGGCATTTGCTTAGGCATTTTCTTTGGCATGTCCTAAGAAGAGAGGCCTGTTGATGACCAGGCTGCACAGCAGGGTATAAGCAGCGACCACAGTTTGGACAGGGCTTACACAGATCACAGCTGCCGCTGACCTCCCTTTATGCGGCCTTGCCTGAAGCAAGGCCAGCGCCAGCAAACTAGGACATGCAGAAAAAGGCAGGAGAGAAGTATCTGCAGGGGACAGACACCTCCCGGGCTGGCCACTGGAGATATACCTGTACTCAGGACAACAGTGGCGGTGGCTCTTAACACCGTCCAGGACACCGTGACAGCTGCATAGGGAGGAAGGTGAGTGCACTGAACTGAACTGATCCAGTGTGTGTTACAGCCAAAGTCCCACTCTGTAGCAGCGGGGAAGGGGGGTGGATTGGGACTGTCTGCTGGTCTGGGGCTGTCTCTTGGCTGGACTGAGACTGTCTTTTTGCTTGTCTGGGGATGTCTCTTTGCTGGACTGAGGCTGTCTCTTTGCTGGACTGAGGCTGTCTCTTTGCTGGACTGAGGCTATCTCTTTGCTGGACTGAGGCTGTCTCTTTGCTGGTCTGGGGATGTCTCTTTGCTGGTCTGACAAAAAGAGGAAAGAAATGGGACTTTATATGAGGCAAGTCACTGAATGCAAACCCTTGTTCAGTTCATTTATAAAATTGTTTATTAATAACAAATCACGTTATAGAAGGTGTCAATCTGTAATTCAGGACACAATCTAATGTAATACATTTGCATGAATATGTAATAATTATACAGAGTAAGATAAAACATAATAAACATTATAGTTACAAAAGGACACTCATCTATTCATAAAAGTTCAATGAACAATGCTCTGCTCAGTGCATTAACCTGCCTGAGCATTGAGCATATTCCCTCTTTCCATCCAATTGGGGCTCATGGTGCTGGTGGGAACCCACCCTTTGCCGGGGATATAAGCTGCTCAGGCTGGCCAGCTGAACCATTTCACATGAACCATTCACACAAGCAGGACAGCAGGCATCTCTCCAGCCATAGACCCACACACACAAGGTAATTTAGTTTGATTCATACTCATCACAACATCTTTTTGGGTTTATTTTAGTTTCCACATTACACAGTCCACCATCCACTATTGGTTTGGTTATATTTATTTACATTTTTATTTTATTTTTAATGGGTATGTTTCTTTGTTCTTTTTAGCTCACACACTTCACACCACTATTCATCACTTCACTTATTCATTGATATAGGCCCATTTCATTACTTCAACACATTCATTTCACATGGTTTCATTTTCCCACCCTTGCAGAGCAGTGTGGACTGTTAAGCATACACCAGAATCACATGGTCGTGACATGGTCACCTGGTCTTCACCTGGCTGCTGTCTCTGGTCTGGATGGGATTCCTCACCTGGTCTGGTCTGGATGATCATCCTTGTCTCTCTTCTTCCCTTGGATTTAAGGTTGGACGCCACCATTTGGCCGTACTGTAAGTTACACACCTTTATTTTGAGAGATTGTTCTCCGTTTAAAGGATATCCTTACTTATAGATATCACTGATTTAATTTCAGAGCATTTTACTCCTGATGATTGGCATGAGCCATGAAACGTGCGTCGAGTTATATCGAACTGATGCTTAGACAATTTTGGCTCAGCATGAAAAATCGATCATGTTCATTGAACTTTTATGAATGGATGAGTGCCTTTTGTAACTATAATGCTTATTATGTTTTATCTTACTCTGTATAATTATTACATATTCATGAAAATGTATTACATTAGATTGTGTCCTGTATTACAGATTGACACCTTCTATAATGTAATTTGTTATTAATAAACAATTTTATAAATGAACTGAACAAGGTATGCATTCAGTGGCTTGCCTCATATAAAGTCCCATTTCTTTCCTCATTTTGTTGTATACATATTAGGGATGGAGGCTTGTCATTGTTACAATTAGGTTGTGTTAGGTCGCATCCACTACTTTGCTGGTCTGAGGCTGTCTCTTTGCTGGTCTGAGGCTGTCCCTTTGCTGGACTAGGGATGTCTCTTTGCTGGTCTGAGGCTGTCTCTTTGTTGGTCTGTGGATATTTCTTTGCTGCTCTGAGGCTGTCTCTTTGCTGCACTGGGGATGTCTCTTTGCTGGTCTGAGGCTGCCTCTATGCTGGTCTGAGGCTGCCTCTATGCTGGTCTGAGGATGTCTCTTTGCTGGACTGGGGCTGTCTCTTTGCTGGATTGGGGCTGTCTCTTTGCTGGACTGGGGCTGTCTCTTTTCTGGATGGGGATGTCTCTTTGCTGGATTAGGCTGTCTCTTTGCTGGATTGGGCTGTCTCTTTGCCAGATGGAGATGTCTCTTTGCTGGGTGCGGATGTCTCTTTGCTATATGGGGATGTCTCTTTGCTGGATTGGGATGTCTCTCAGGATGAATATCCCATCACCAACCACCCACGCAAATGCCCACCCCCCCATCTCCACCCCTTCCTCCCAGGGATCGGGCTGCTCTAAAATGTCTGGGCCTATTTTCTTGTCCCAGTCTGGGCCTGATTCCAAGTATCCACATAAGATGATGTGGCCTTGGCTGCTGGACTTCACTTTCTTACAATTTTTTTTCAAATAGGAGAGATGTTTCTCATTGTGCAGGTATACATTGACCAAAGTATAAAGAGAGTTATTAAATTCACAAGCTAAGATGACGTAGCAACCTTGATCATCTGTGATTTCAGAGAGAAGTTTAAAAACAATTGTATGAATTGTTGGATTGGTAGATATGTGGGAAGTGTCTATTGGAGAACATAGGCAGCTTTCATGCACTGAAATGAGTCTCTTGGAGGCACAGTAGATCACAGTTAAGTGCCCAAGCTTCCCTCCAAAGCATATTATGCTTGCCTGGGCTGTTCAAGCACTTGACATTTAATGATGACAGCTTGAACTGCATTGGATAATAGGATGTTGTATATCCATCCGTGTCCAAGTATTGGAGAGGAATTAGATGTATGCTGTCACGTGGAAACAGGTCTTGAGTAAAAACAAGTTTGTAGTTTCTTATTCGTGTGCAACTTTAAGAGGGTAGCAAAAATACAAATTTAACAAAAAATAAAAATAGGCAAAAAATCGAATCCTTTTTGGTGATACACCAAAGTGAAAATCAGATGTAATAATCAATTGGACATAAAAGAGAAAGATTCTGTGAAGAATCTGAGCAGAAAAGTATCTGCGTTAACGTTGAGATTCAAACAAGAAAACAACTATGTATAGCATTGCAGGAGCCCCTGGGACTGTACTGAAAATAATTGGTTTTGCATGCTCAAAGCATATCAGCCAGCCTCTACATCTTGCCAGTCAGTAGGCTCTGGTTGTGAAGAGGGGGGATTTTTGGATGTGGTGCCCTCAGTATCCAGGATTTGCCAATCATTTAACAATTGGAGGCCCTCATCAACCATCTTGACATTGAACATCTCACCATCATGTGTAAGTTGAAGTTTGGCTGGGTAATTCCATCTGTAAGGGATGTTGTGGTCACGGAGTAGTTTGGTAACTGTGGCTAAATTTCTTCTGCGCTGCAGAGCGTATTGCGACAGTTCAGCGTATAGGGTGAGGCCTTGCATACTTTCTATGAGGCAATAAGAATTTCTCGTGAGGGTCAGTAACTTTTCTTTAGCTTGGAAAAAGTGGATGTGGACTATGGTGTCACTAGGGTTGGTGTCACCCGGTACGGTAAAACATGGTGTCACCCCCCACTCACCAACTATAGTCGCCCCTCAGTACAGACCCCCTCAGGATAAACCGCCCCCTTCATCAGTACAGACCCCCCCAAGGATAAACCACCCCTCCATCAGTGCAGACCCCCCCTTGCGATTAACCACCCCCTCCATCAGTGTAGACCCCCCTCAGGATAAATCCCCCCAATAAGTGCAGACCCCCCGAGGATAAACCACCCCCCTCCATCAGTGTAGACCCCTCCTCAGGATAAATTCCCCCCAATAAGTGCAGATCCCCCCAAGATAAACCAACCCCCAATAAGTGCAGACCCCCCTCAGCATAACCCCCCAATAAGTGCAGACCCCCCAGGATAAACCACCCCCCTCCATCAGTGCAGACCCCCAGGATAAACCATCCCCCTCCATCAGTGCAGACTCCCTCAAGTTAACTTAAAAGAGTTGGCTGGAGAGTTGCTTGCTCAGACTGTCACTTTCTGGGCAGCGCGCCTGTGTATAGTGAAAGGAGGCAGCTGCAGTGGCAGTGGCAGTGAGAGTGAGGAGTCTCACTCAGGCAGGGATAGTGTGGTCCCAGCATTTTGCGGCTGAAGAGCCCTGCCTCCAGGACCCTCCGCCGCACTCGGGCCGCACCCCCTGCCCCCTTAGCAACTCCACTGGTTATGGGTGTCAACTAAATCATTGAAGGTTGTCGCAAATTCCCCCAGTTTGTTTTCAATATGCAGGACTTTATCACTGACTTCACTTATATCAAATTAAATTGTTGTGTTAAAGTTAGAGTGGATAGTACTCCTCAGAGATACTAACATGTCCTTTAGGCCCTGTTCACACCTATGCGAATTAGATATGGCTTACACCGCATCCAATTTGCAGGACATTTTAAACTGCATTCATTTGAATGCATCTGGTTCACATATGTGTGTTGCATTCGCACTGCGCATTGCCCAAAAAACAGTTTTCTGGGCATTGCGGTGGGAATTACAAGCACATTACCTTCTATGGGAACGCATTTGATTTGCAAATGCATTCTGTTCTGAACACAAATTCTCTCCTTCTCTTCACTACACCTTCCCCCTCTCCCCCCTCTCCCTGCTCACTGATCCACAGCTACAATGGAGAGGAACCGCTGAACAGCTGTTTTTTCTCTTCACAGGGAAAACGGAGCTGGAATTTGCACCGCACATGTGTGAACCCAGCCTAAAAGTAATGTCTAGGACTGGCTGGTTGTTGGTAGGGAAGGCAAGTATAGAGTCCTGTAATTCTCTCATGTCATTCAAAGAGTAGTCTGAGGCACTCACCTTTGGTGGACTGCAGTGGCAGGAGACAACTGCCTTGATTTAGCTGGGCTTGTGATGTTAGAAGAAGCCTGGGAAGCAGAACTGCTGTGCAGTGGCTGCTTATTATGTGAGCCAATTGTGTTTTGCCATTTCTCCTCTCTCCCCACAGTGTGTCTGTGCTGCAGATTGGGAGAGCTGCCGTCACCATTCTGGCTATTGAAACGGAGCAGCTGGGGGCTCTTTTTGCTTCTTGAACATGTTCTTCAGTAATGCCCAAAGCTGTGGAGGGTGAAACCACCATTCCTTGATGCTCTGAGCCGGTCTAACGTGCCCCAGCAGGATGCCTTTATGCAGAACTCTTCAGCTAAGCAGCCATACTCTCCGTGTGCTGGCCATGCCCCCTATTTTTTTAAATTTTAAATCGGTACCCCAGGCAAACAACTAAATACAAAGGTGAAATACATACTGTATATGAGATGTATTATCTGACAAAGGATTTGCATTTCTGTTCATCTAGTCCAGAGATTTGTGCAACTTTGTCACATACTGTAACAAAGCCCTTTCTGCCAGAGAAGACCTGATCCTGTCTTTAACTTACTCTATGACGGGAAAGTAGAAAGATAGCACTGGACCTGTAGGGTTATCTTACTGGTATTGTTAACTTAAGGTTATCATTGTTGATGTAAATGATCTTGTTTCTGGGGAGGCAGCTTCTACACCCCAGAGGATCTCCACGGTCTCCTTGGCTGTTTGTGCATTGTACCCCGGACTTTTAAAGGAATTGTAAAGTTGTATTTGGGCCTCTTTAGCAGTGGTGCGGTACTTCAATTTCAATTCCCATTACATTATTCTATGACTGGACAGTGAAAGCAGAATCAACAGACTGATGAGCTCTCTGCCACTTTGCGCTCTTTTTCTATCAGCATGCTTTTTTGCACCACAGCCCAACTGAGTGACTTCTAAATTCAGGTATTTACTTTGATTAAAATAACAAAAGAAGAATAATCTTCAACATTTGTATCTGCCTGTAGTTCTGCTTTAATATTAAGAAAATTAATTATTTTTAATTTAATCTTCTTCCACTCATCCCCAACATTTTTTATACCTTTTATATATCTTGTACCTGCAACACTGACAAAAATATTTTACACAATCTTTATCCCTATGTTGTAGCTGGACCGCTACCTCTCCCAGAGCACTGCCTAGAGGTTAAGGCCAAATAACAGGAATCCTCTTGTGTGGAATATGGATTGCTTAGCAATATCCCAAAACTGATGTACAGGTTATACAGTATCATTGTTGATAAGGTATCTGCAAAGAGTGTTCCACATATATAAAAGAATACCAGCAATGAAATGCTTTTAATTGTAGCACTGAGACTAATCCAGTGATTAATTAAACTACAGTTTCTCCCTAATGGATTGACATGTTTTTATATCTACATACTGTGCCCAGGCACATAGTTGTTAATTTCTGTTAGCCAAATCCATAGACGGAGAAATCCTATTAGCCAAACCCATGGACAGAGAATCTCTGTTAGCCATACGTGCAAGCATGCACACTAGAGTGGCACCAAGAGAACTACATAAACACCTCTGCTGCACTAGGACTTTGCCTTATGGGCTACAGCATTCTTCTACCTGTTCCTTATGTTTGATCTCCTGTTGCATTGTGATCCGTCTGACCACGCTTGTACTTTACCTGAACTGACCCCTGGCTTGCTCTTTGACGACGTCTCTGCTTTACCCTTCTGTCTGTCTGTTTGCTATTGCCAACTCCAGCCTGAACCTGACCACTATGCTGCCTACTGCTTTTTTCCTGACATGCCTGCTAGTGACCGACCCAGCTTGCCTGACCCTGCTCTGTGTCTACCATCCTTATATCTGCTGTCTGCTACCTGCCGTTTTGCGAAGCATCTGCTCCCTTTGCCCTGACGGCCTGCCAAGTACCTGCTGTCTGCCACCTGCTAGCCTACCAAGTACCAGCTGACCTGCGTCACGATCCAGCCTGCATCTGTGTGCACACAGACCTCTCATCTACAGCCTTCACCATCTGAACTGCTAGGCACTCCTGCCACTCCAGGCTTCCGTGCCTCCTGTTTACTTTATCAGGGGTACCAAGCCGGAGGTGTAAGAGATTGCCTTCCTCCCCACGTCAGGCTCCATCTCCAGGTACGTGACAAGAACAGGGGCAGGTAGATTTTTGCAAAAAAACGTGTTTATATATACAGTATATATTGTGGCAGGGCCAGCCTGTGATACTGTTTAATATTGAGGTCTAGGCCAGATTTTGTAGGAAGCAGGCACATAATGATGCAGGTTTGTGCTGCATTCATCTCAGAACCAGAGTTAGAGCTCAGAGCCCAACTCACCCAAAGGGGTCAGTGTGTGAAGGGAGAAGTGAGAGGTGCACGTCTGCACTCTGCTGTCCAAGACAGGGCAGACCAAGGCCCGAGCCTGACAGAGTGTCCATTAGGGACAGAGCAACAGGGAGCTGCTAGGAAAGATACAGAGCTGAGGTACAGCATATGTGCATTAGGGATGAGCCGAACACCCCCCTGTTCGGTTCGCACCAGAACATGCGAACAGGCAAAAATTTGTTCGAACACACGAACACCGTTAAAGTCTATGGGACACAGACATGCATAATCAAAAGTGCTAATTTTAAAGGCTTATATGCAAATTATTGTCATAAAAAGTGTTTGGGGACCTGGGTCCTGCCCCAGGGGACATGGATCAATGCAAGAAAAAGTTTTAAAAACGGCCGTTTTTTCGGGAGCAGTGATTTTAATAATGCTTAAAGTGAAACAATTAAAGTGTAATATTCCTTTAAATTTCATACCTGGGGGTGTCTCTAGTATGCCTGTAAAGGGGCGCATGTTTCCCGTGTTTAGAACAGTCTGACAGCAAAATGACATTTCAAAGGAAAAAAGTCATTTAAAACTACTCGTGACTATTAATGAATTGCCGGTCCGACAATACACATAAAAGTTCATTGATAAAAACGGCATGGGAATTCCCCACAGGGGAACCCCGAACAAAAATTAAAAAAAAAAAATGACATGGGGGTCCCCCTAAATTCCATACTAGGCCCTTCAGGTCTGGTATGGATATTAAGGGGAACCCCGGCCAAAAGTTTTTAAAAAAATGGCGTGGGGTCCCCCTCAAAATCTATACCAGACCCTTATCCGAGCACGCAACCTGGCAGGCCGTAGGAAGAGGGGGGGACGAGAGTGCCCCCCCCCTGAACTGTACCAGGCCACATGCCCTCAACATTGGGAGGGTGCTTTGTGTTAGCCCCCCAAAACACCTTGTCCCCATGTGATAGGGACAAGGGCCTCATCCCCACAACCCTTGCCCGGTGATTGTGGGGGTCTGAGGTTGGGGGGCTTATCGGAATCTGGAAGCCCCCTTTAGCAAGGAGACCCCCAGATCCCGGCCCTCCCCTTGTATGAAATGGTGAGTGGGTACAAAAGTACCCCTACCATTTCACAAAAAAGTGTCAAAAATGTTAAAAATGACAAGAGACAGTTTTTGACAATTCCTTTATTTAAATGTTTCTTCTATCTTCTTTCTTCTATCTCCTATCTTCTATCTTCTATCTTCCTCCATCTCCTTCTTCTTCTGGTTCTTCTGGTTCTTCCCCTGGTGTTCTCGTCCGGCATCTTCCTCCGCTGGGTCTTCTTCCCTTCGTCTTCTGGGCCGCTCCGCATCCAGCATGATGGGAGGCTCCCGCTGTGTGACGCTTCTCCTCTTCTGATGATTCTTAAATAACCGAAACCCGGTGACCCCACCCCCACTGACGCACGGGGACTTGACGTGGACTTCCCTGTGGCATTCCCCATGACCGAAAAAATCTCTCTCCTGCGCTCGGGTATCTAGAACCTCAATATGTGGTAAGGCCAGAATGCTTCAGTGGTGTCTGCCATCTTGCAGCCCTCTTCAGAATAATGGGTATTCATGGGCTACAAAAAGAAAAGAGAGAAAAGAGGGCGCACCGACCTAGTGCATTACCACTGATAGCGTTTATTAAAAAAGTAAAACAGCAAATGGATACTTTTGTGAGTATCTTTTCTCTCTTTTCTTTTTTCATTCCCCATGACGTCAGAGGGGGGGCGGGGTCACCCGTTATGACCGCGCAATTGTCAGTTAAAGCGACGCAGTGCCGTATCGCAAAAAATGGCCTGGTCAGGAAGGGGGCAAATCCTTCCAGGGCTGAAGTGGTTAAAGTGTTACTAAACCCCGGATCCTGCATTCACTATATCTCGTCTCCCACAGTACACAGAACATGGAAATTCAGTAGAAAGAGAGAACATAAAGAGAATAAGGGACTTTCAAGGTGCAAAAATACACAAAACAAAGGTGTATAAAAAAGAAAATAAATACAATTTTTATTAAAGGAATTACATCAATAAAAACAGTACATTCAGTATACTCATAGCCAAGGTTGAATGCAAGGCATCCTCTAAATGACAACGGTCTACTGCAAACACGTTCAAATTTTCTACATGTTTCGCCGTATGGCTTCTTCAGGAAAGAATGTGAAGATTCTTTAGATATCAAGACCTATACTTCAACAACTTGACACATACAGGCGTTGCCGATTGTAAGCTATCCAGAAATTTTTGCAGTTCCATCCTCTCTCATTGGGCTTGGATGGCTATGGTGCATTATTCTATCTCTTTCCCTTAATATTGAGGCAAGTATTTGTTCAATTGTGAGGTTGTTACATTTTTGAGAGTCATTAAAAGTAAAAGTAAAGGTTACCTTCATCTATGATGCAATCCCTGTTTTCCTTTGAACGTTAGAGGCTCCCAGTGTAACTTCAATATACTTTTTTAATAATCCTTATCAAGTGAGTTTTTACACTGCAAATATATCCTGGCCTGAATGATTGTGTCGTTCTGTGATACGTTATGAAGTATTAATTCAAAACTTATATATGTTTATTGACAGGAAATCTGTATCAGACCAGTACATAATATTTTACTATTCACCCCTCCCTACGGGAGACCTGGCATTGTTCGTGAGTGTCTGGACGGTGTTTTCGGCATTTTGTTGGATTTCATTTTTAAATCAGTTGTGTGTGAGCCACTAGACCCACAACATGAGGTAGGGCCTTTTGTTTTTTGTTTTAGGGAATATCTCTTGCCTTTCTTATTAACGCAGCCATAGATATAGTCAAGATGTAATAAAGTATTTTTGATGCTAGATATACTAATGGGTATTTCTTTCTCTGTTTTTCATTGCACAATTAAAGTTGTTGAAGTATAGGTCTTGATATCTAAAGAATCTTCACATTCTTTCCTGAAGAAGCCATACGGCGAAACATGTAGAAAATTTGAACGTGTTTGCAGTAGATCATTGTCATTTAGAGGATGCCTTGCATTCATCCTTGGCTATGAGTATACTGAATGTACTGTTTTTATTGATGTAATTAGTTTAATAAAAATTGTATATATTTTATTTTTTATATACCATTGTTTTGTGTATTTTTGCACCTTGAAAGTCCCATATTCTCTTTATGTTCTTTCTTTCATCTATAAACGAGATGTTGGTGCCATATCTTTGTTAACTTTAGCATCGATCACTGACCACACAACTTACCATGGAAATTCAGTAGTTTTAGTAAATATAAACTGCTAAATATCTTTTATCATTAGCAGTATATAGCAGTCTTGTAAGTTCTATCAGTGTCTGATTAAAGCTTGTAGGAGGGGGGCGTGGCCTGACGCATGGAGTGAGAGCACGTGCAGTGCTTCAGCTCCCGGATCCCTCGGCTCCACAGGGCTTCTCCGCATCGCTATCCGCTGTCTTACTGGACCAAATGGGGAAGGATAAGTACAGGGACCAGAAGGGAATGGGGGGATCCCAGCCTGGAGGGGATTTAGGGCACTTTTTTACCTGATCTTCGGGCGTGGCCCAGTGCCGGCCTGAATCCAAGATGGCGCCGGTGCCTCCGTCCCACTCTGAGTCAGCCCTGGACTCTCTGGCCGGCTCCCAGGCATCCCACCCTACCCCTATGACACAGGATTGCCCCCCCCAGGCTCTCCAGGAGCTGTTCCAATACATTCCTAGGCTCAGAGGATGGATGGGACTTAGAATCACAGATGAGATCCCTGCACGGTTACATGCGATCTCTCCCCACAAAGGCTGACTCTGAACAGTGTGTTCATCGCATAGAGAAAACTTACAAGCAGGAGATCTCTGAGCTTAAACGGGACATTGGTGTACGTTTTGAGGATATAGAAGCCACCACTGAGGCCCTGCATAACACGGTACAGACACATGAGGAAATACTCAATTCTCATACAGTCACGCTGCAACACCTAGTGTACCAGCAAGATGACATTGAAAACAGAAACAGGCGCAATAACATTTGCGTACGCAGCATACCTGAATCTGTGGAACCCAAGGATTTAAAAGTGGCAGTGATGGCCATCTTTAATCAGCTTTTACAATTGCCTAAAGATAACCCCCTTGAGCTTGACCGGGTTCACAGGACCTCTGGCCCCAAGAAAACTGATCCCTCATTTGTCCGCGACACGCTCTACAGAGTGCATTTCTATAATATCAAGGAATCCTTCATGTGTGCCGCCAGCACTCAGGACTCTATTCTTTTCAATACCACCCCTGTGATGCTGCTGCCTGATCTTTCATGCCTAACTCTAACTATGCGGAAAGCTCTAAAATCTCTCACACAGCTACTTCAGTCACGTCAGCTGAAATACCAATGGTGCTTCCCCTTCCTGTTGCGGGTTCACCATGACAGTAAGACTGCCATTTTTCGTATGCTGGGTGACCTTCCCACATTTCCCAGCACCCTGGAGCTGCCTCATGTGTCTATACCGGATTGGCCCTTCACTCTTACCACACCTGGCCGGCCATACATACCTCAGTGGCAAAAACAAAGTCGCAAACGAGGCCCTGGATCCTCGTTGGACTCATGCAAACAATGGGAGAACTTACTCTAAATCATCAGTTCCGTCTCTTGCAACTACCGCCCTCCTCATTTGCCCTGACGCCTGTCTCAAAGTTTATCCGTCTGCTTGATACCTGAGGTTTTCGCTTACTGAACTCTAACTTTTGTTTTTCTAGGGACATGTGTGACTGATTGCAACCCACAATTGCTCGCATGGCGAGCATACCTGCTTCCAGTACCTCGTTACCTCATGTTTTATTTTATTCCAATGTCATATTTCATTGTTTAACTTTTTTCTTTCCCCATTACAGCTTATTTCGTTCATACTTATCCCCGGGAGCTCCCCCATGCTAACCACTAACCCCCCCTTAGGAATACTCGGTGCTCATATTTAGCACCGTACCCTGGTTTCTAGATGTTCCCCACAATACATTTTTATGTATTTTGTATTTATGCATTTATGATTACCTGGCACCACCTAGTGGCCTATTCAAGTATATCAGTTTATCTACTGCTGTCAGGGTCCCAGCTCCCAGCATTTGATCTTGACAAAACATGTGGTTTTGCTACTCTGCCAACCATGGAGTCTGGGACTCTCTCTTTCTCCTTGAACTTTTATGCTGCTACCCTCTTGTCTTACATGTCTCCCACTATTTGTTACCTATCCTCGTTCCTCTTCCTTCTAACCCCCCCTTTCTCCCCCCCTTCTGCTGGCTGGGACTGGCCCCCAAGGGACTCCCATTACTTTATTTTTATTACTCTAATCCCCCCTTCCCAATATTGCGGTCACTCCACCTCTTAACCTAGCATCCTACAACCGTAGGGGCTTTAACACCCCAGAGAAGTGTAGCCAGATTCTCTATCACTTCCGCAAACAAAGAACTAACATCCTCCTACTACAGGAAACACATTTCCGTTCTGGCTCAACACCTACGATATGTAATCGCCAATACACTACCTGGTTCCATAGTACTAACCGACTAGCTAAATCCAAAGGGATCTCTATTGCGTTCCATAGGTCTTTTCAACCTGAGGTACTTGACTCCTGTATTGATGATAATGGTCGTTTTGTGTTTCTCAAATTAAAACTTAATAATTTTCTTTTTACAGTGGCCAATATATATGCCCCCAACATGGACCAGGCTCATTTCCTATCTTTCACTCTCACCAGACTATCCTCCTTTGGAGGTCCCTGTGTTATCGTTGGAGGTGATTTCAGTGTTGCTCTGTCCCCGTCTGCCGACGCATCCATGGGTAAGTCATCCATAACCATAACCTCACTCTCATACATCAAAGTCTCTTCTACACTCCCATCACTTAGTGGACGTGTGACGCATACACCATCCCACAGAGATTTTACCTACTTCTCCATAGCTCACAACTCCACAACTCCTACAGTAGATTAGACTACTTCCTCATTTCACAATCCCTCTTAGATACTCCACTACAGACTTCCCTGGGGCATGCCCTCTGGTCTGACCACTCCCTGGTGTATTTATCCTTTGCCCGACCCCCACAATCACGTAGAGGGAATTCTTGGCGTCTTAACGACAACCTACTGTGAGATGCAGTATGTGTTTCTAAAGTTACTAAAGCGATCCATAATTTCCTATCTGATCATATAGTGGATACCACCACTCCACTCAACCAATGGGAGGCCCTGAAGTGTGTGGTCAGGGGTGTCATTATAAAAAATGTCTCCCGTTTACAAAAAATAGATCAGATGACCACCACTCCACTCAACCAATGGGAGGCCCTGAAGTGTGTGGTCAGGGGTGTCATTATAAAAAATGTCTCCCGTTTACAAAAAATAGATCAGATGACATAGATCTGACCACCATTTCGGATCTGGAATCCCTTCACAAACAAACTTTGGACCCTTCTACCTTCGTTACTCTCTCAAATTCCCGCCATGATCTTCTCCAATTATTAGACTGCCATTCTCTAATAGCTAGGGACCATGCCCGCAAATCTTATTACTCTATAGCTAACAAATGTGGTCAACACCTAGCAGGGGTCATTCACCCTAGATCCCCATGCCACTCCATTCCCTTCATCACTAAATCAGACCAGACCAAAGTCTTTAACTCCAAGGGCATATCTACTTCTTTTAAAGACTTTTACTCTCAATTATATGACCTCTTGCAAATGACCCTGCACAGTCCTGTGTCTCCCTCTCAGGACCCAATGCAGACTTATATAATGGACACGACACTACCTACGATCAACCCCCAGGAGTCCTCGGATCTGGATGGATCCCTGACGGAGCCGGAATTCCTGGGTGTTATCAAAGGGCTAAAACTGGGCAAGTGCCCAGGCCCAGACAGCTACACCCTGAGGTTTTACAAAACCTTTGCGTCTTTGCTAGTACCATTTCTAACGAGGGCCTTTAACACCATCAACGACACTACCCTCCCTTCCAAAGAACTTTTATTAGCCAATGTATCCATTCTTCTGAAACCCAATAAGGGTCCCTCCCAATGCAGTAGTTATCGCCCTATTTCTTTATTAAATATAGACCTTAAACTTTTTGCAAAAATCCTTGCCAACCGTCTTTCCCCTTTACTCCCTGGGATCATACGTAGAGACCAGGTCGGCTTTGTTCCGGGTAGGGAGGCCCGGGACAACACTACCAAAACTATACACCTCATCTCATATACTCAACGCCACCGCCAACAGGTTTGCCTTCTATCCTTCGATGCCGAGAAGGCATTTGACTGGGTCAACTGGCACTTTTTGAGACTTTCCCTTGAGCAAATTGGTTTAGGATCCTCTTTCATCTCCAAAATTATATCACTTTACTCTCATCCCTCTGCTTCAGTCTTAGTGAATGGTACCTCATCAGAAGCATTTGACATATCCAACGGGAATCGCCAAGGCTGCCCCCTTTCCCCCCTTCTTTTTGTTATTGTAATGAAACACTTGGCATGTGCCATCCACTCATTTCATTGGCAGACCAAGTGCATTACTTATCTGGGTGTAACAATTCCTGTTAACCTTTCCAATCTTTTTGCATGAAATTATATCCCCCTCCTTTCCCGTCTCCGAAAAGACTTAGCTTCCTGGGGGGACAAAACCATACCCTGGTTTGGACGCATTAATACCCTCAAGATGAGGTGCGCATGCGCGGGGCTCGCAAAATGGCCGTGATAGCCTAGAGCTCCGCTCCCTCACGAGACGACGGCGCCCACAGCGATCTCCTCAGCGCACAGAAGGACTCCAAAACGGAGGGAGGCATACTTTACAGGCCCGGCTACACCCCCATATGCTTGGGACTAAGGTAAAACGAAACCTGTGGCCACAATTAGACAAAGCAGGGATGGCTGGGACATCTAAGATGGCCGCCGCATCACAGGCACAGCCACAGATACAGGATCTCTGCTCCACAGGACAGGCAGACTATAGGTCAGAGCAACCCCATATCCCCATTAACTTCACACCAGGGAGGCAAACGGGATACCCACCTATCCTCACCCCATCCCCTGCTTCCACAGACTCCCTCATAGAAAGATCTCTAAATGACTACTCCCTGACCCCAATGAGATCTACCACAGGACACACAGGCTTTCCCCCTCAGGACACTCCAGCCGGAGACCCTGCCTCCCTCTCACATGGACACCCCCTTTCACAGATTCTCTGAACTATTGGATAAAGGATTGGCTCAAACGGCCGCTAAAATCACAGGGGATCTCAAGGCTGATTTTATTAATCTGGGAGCCCGGATCGACACGATCGAACACAAAGTTGAAGAAACTATAGCTATCACTAACCAAAATTCTCAGCACATCTGCACCGTGCAAGATCAACTCGAACTAGCCATGGCTCGTATCGACGAACTTGAGAATAGGTCAAGACGATACAACATCAGAATTTGTGGCCTACCTGAAACGATTCAAAATATTCCTGAAGCAGTGCAAGACCTGATTAAACAACTAATCCCCACCATCTCATCTCACCGCCTAGAGCTGGACAGGGCCCACAGAGCCTTGGGGCCTCCCAGAAAAGATGGTACCCCAAGAGATGTTATTGCCAAGCCCCATCACTACACAGTGAAGGAAGAAGTGATGCGACAGGCCAGGTCCGCTCACACAGTAATGTGCATGGGTCACCAAGTGCAAATTTTTGCGGATCTCTCACCCTACACGATCCAGAGAAGGAGATCATTGAAACCCCTGCTTCTCGCTCTCACCCAAAGAGACATAAAGTACAGGTGGACATTCCCGTTCGCGGTTAAGTTCTCCGTTAAGGGGAAACAATATGCATTCTCATCCCTCCCAGAAGGAGAAAAACTCCTTTCACACCTGAAACTCATCTCCCAGGAAGCAGAAATGGACACAACTAATGCAGGAGTCAACTCTAACAAAAGACAGACCCCCACCAGCCCTCAATCTCCCTTGTGGTCTACAGGAAAAGCTAAGAAGGCCAAAGATAACAACCCAACCTGAAGACAATGAAGACGTGGATCTCAATCAACACATCCCTGGTGTGAAGCATGGACCAGAGTATTAATTCCCTCAACTATGGGGGTCCCTCGTGCCTAAATCCTTGGGCACGCTGGTCACCCGGGCACCAGTTACTGAATCTTCAGTGCACTTATTTTTCAATTTTTAAAAATTGATTTTTTTCATATAATTTTTTTTCCTTCTTTTTGGGTTATTTGTTCTTTTTTACATTGATCTTGATTACCGCAGAGTAGGTTGACCACAATGCAGCCACACCTCGCAAGATTGAATATCTTATCCCCCCACTGCTCCAAAGAGTACTTTATCCATTCAGTAAGGGACAACCTGAATAGCTCCCCCACTGGACGCTCTGCTGTGATTGAGAGGGGAATGTGGAGTTAGAGGGGAGGGGAACATGCAAGTAGGGGAGGTGAAGGGTCCATAGCCAGTTAAGCTGCTAGATACTGCGATATGTTTATGTGAGGATATTATCTACATTAGAAGTACATGTTATTTAGAGGGCGTCCGGTTTCGTGACGGACCACTTGCATACCTATCTAACCCTTAGATACCTGTTGGTCTCTGAGGGTTAGGTTGTCTGAGCCCGGATGGGTCAGACCTTAACTGATTCTCTTCAAAAGGACACGTGGGGTCTCTCCTTCCCCGTGTCCTTTCTTTCTTTTCTAGGAGATCTTTACTTTCCTTTTCTGTTCTTACCTCCCTCCCTCCCGATCACCACATTGCATCTAACTGCATCTTGTGTTTCAGATAACATTCATGCCCTCGAGGAAGTGACTGCCCATAACCCACCAACACGGAACGATGATCATCACGCTACCATCCAAGTGTCAACACATCTGAGGGTAAGTGGAGGCTGTTTATGTTGCATCTCACTTCCTCTGCTCCATGGCTGACGGCACCATAGCTGAACTACAAATAGCGTCACACAATGTTCAGGGACTCAACTCCCCGATTAAAAGTTGAAAGGTCCTTGACTATTACAAACATCTCAAGCTAGACGTTATTATGCTGCAAGAAACACATTTCCCATCCAGGTATAGCCCTAAGTTTCTTCACCCTCACTTCTCACAATTCTTTTTAGCGAGCGCAAACAACAAACCCAAGGGAGTTGCAATCTTAATCTCCAAAAACCATAAGTTTGTAAAAATCTCTGAGCATGCTGACCCAGAGGGCAGGTTCCTCTTGGTTAAGGGCACGGTAGGAGACCATCTGTATTCATTGGTCTCCTATTATGCACCAAATAAAGGACAGGCTAAATTTTTTGACTCACTCTTGCACATACTAGCCCCGAAATTGGAAGGGACGATCATATTTGGCGGAGATTTGAACGCGGCGTTCGATCAGGGGTTGGACAAATCTAAACCTCCGCGGTCACAACTCACACGTCCCACCAAAGAAAGTCTCAAAATCGCAAAGATGATTCATACGCATGGCCTGTCTGACACTTGGAGGGAACTCAATCCCAACAAGAAGGACTTCACTCATTATTCTTCCCCTCACAACACTTATGCAAGGATCGACCACATCCTGACACCATCCTCACTACTCCCACTAATAAACATAAATAAACCTTGAGTGGATCTAGAGGACAATGGAGACTAAATGAGTCGTTACTATCTGACCCCATCAGAATTACAGAACTTGAAACAGCACTGCAGGAGTACTTTACACTCAATAAAACAGAAGACACCTCCCCGGAAATGCTCTGGGCGGCACACAAAGCTTTCATAAGGGGTAAGCTCATTTAGATCTCCACACAGATCAAACGAGAACAAAGAGCCGAAATAATTCGGTTAGACAGAGAATACAACAAACTCAAGGCTTCACACAAAAAAGACCCTTCCAAGACCCCCACCTTGCTCACTGACAAAGCCAGACTAGATCTCAACCTAGCACTCACGGCCAAAGCTGAAAAAGCCATTCGCTTGAACAAACATAAAGTCTACACACAGGCAGACAAAATAGGTCCCCTACTAGCAACAAAACATTCTCCCCCCATCAAAACTCATGCATTACCTAAGCTCAGGATAAATGGTCAACCCCCCACGACTAATCCATCCAAGATATTGGAAGCTTTCTGGGAATTTTATTCTAAATTATATAGAAGACCTGCTACATCCAACACTGACCTAATCCACAGATTCCTGGAGGGTCTTCCTATCCCTTCCCTGAAAGACGCTTACAAACTATGGATGGAATCACCTATCACGGAAGAGGAGGTATTGGAGGTCATCAAGGACCTCAGAAAGGGGTCTGCCCCGGGTCCTGATGGTCTTTCCATACCCTATTACAAATCCTTTGCGCACATTCTAGCACCTCACCTGACCTCCTTCTTTAACTCCAAGACCAATGGAGACCCCCTAGACACTCACCTTAATACGGCTCTAATCACAGTCATACCCAAGCCCGACAAAAACCATGAAGACGTTAGCAACTACAGGCCGATCTCCCTCATAAACAATGATTTAAAAGTACTCACAAAAATAATGGCTAACAGGCTTTCTTCCTTCATTAGTCAGTATATACATAAAGATCAGGTCGGATTCATACCTGGAAGACAGGGCCCTGACCAAATACGGCGGGCAATAGACATCACCTCGATCCTACAAACTAACTGGGAAGGGGGTCCAAACCAAGCAGGATTCCTTTTATCATTGGACCTGCAGAAGGCCTTTGACACGGTCTCCTGGCCCTACATTTTCTCGCTATTGGAGAGGTGGGGCTTTGGTGATCGTTTCCTTGGCCTTCTGCATGCTCTCTACTCACGACCAAGGGCCCAGATACGTATTCAGGGACACTATTCCAAACCAATAGACATTATGAGAGGCACCAGGCAAGGGTGCCCCTTGTCTCCTCTTATATTCGCAATAGCTATAGAAACACTGGCAATTGGGGTTCGACATAATACGGACATCAAAGGGGTGTCCTGTGGGGACCAGATACACAAATGTGGCCTATTCGCCAACGACATCCTCCTTTTCCTGACTACACCACTCACCTCACTACCCAACCTCTGCTTACTGTTAGAAAAATTTGCCAAAATCTCAGGACTTGAAGTTAACTTCTCTAAATCCCAAGCACTCAATGTCTCTTTACCCCCTCAAACAGTATCCTCCCTAAAACAGTCCTTCAAATTTAAATGGAGTGATATCTCCATTCGCTACCTAGGTATCACCTTGACGGCCAAAACAGAAATGCTTTACACACATAATTACCCCTCACTCTTCAAAAAACTGGAGGCAGACCTCACCCAATGGTCAAAACACGAACTATCCTGGCTAGGCCGGATCAATTCTATCAAAATGACCCTACTACCCAGACTTCTCTACTTCTTTCGTTCCCTTCCCATACCGATCAGGAAAAACCACTTACGATCTATGCAGAGAAAAATACTTAAATATATATGGGGCAAAAAAGGATATCGCATCCCTCAGAACACTTTATTCATCCACAGAAGCAAAGGAGGGCTGGGTCTCCCAAATTTACATAAATATTATTTAGCAGCTAGACTTGCACAATTGTCCACGATTTATTCCAGATATGAAAAACCTGATTGAGTCACTATAGAAAGACAAGCCATTCCCAACCATACATTAGATCACTTACTTTGGTGCCCGACTAAATCCAGGCCACCAATCCTATCACCGACTTTATCCC
This sequence comes from Aquarana catesbeiana, assembly GCF_042186555.1. Taxonomy (NCBI): domain Eukaryota; kingdom Metazoa; phylum Chordata; class Amphibia; order Anura; family Ranidae; genus Aquarana; species Aquarana catesbeiana. Next base: position 204,548,013 of record NC_133330.1, read on the forward strand.
ACTCCTGTGCCCTTTGGGATTCCCTCTGGCTAGTTCCAAATCTGATCTCCAGGGGACGTCCTCTAGCGCATCTCTTTCACAACCCCGACTTTCCACCCGGCCTCGACATCTCAGCATTTAAATGGTGGCTAAGCAAAGGGCTATACCGGATAGGACACTTCTTCACCTCCACTGGACCAATCGATCTCAAATTTTGTATCAAACACCTGGAACTCCCGGAATCGGAACGCTTCCGTTTCTACCAAATCGCTAATTTTCTTCACACCCTATGGAAGGAAAAACCCCTTCCCCCCAAATTTACAGCATACGAGTTGTGGTGTGGACAAGCCATGGAGCAGAGGGGGGGGGAATCTCGGTGATATACTCAGCCCTCACTTATCCTATGGACAAAACCCCATACATGAAGGCTTGGGAGGTTGACTTCCAACTCTGCAGGGACCTTGAGACTTGGCAAGCAGCACTATCCAGATCCTTTAAAGGGATCCAAAATATCTCTCTCATGGAGGCAAGCATCAAACTGCTAACTAGATGGTACCTAACCCCTACCAGACTAGCGGTCTTATACCCCTCAGCAAGCCCTATGTGCTTCAGAGGCTGCCAACATCTAGGCACAATGGCCCACATTTGGTGGGAATGCCCCAAAATCCGCACTTTCTGGAGAAAAGTTTTCTCCATGATCTTCAAGGTGACGGCTTGCCAGGTCCCCAGAACCCCAGAGGTGGCACTTCTAAATACATGCATCCCAGACATCACCAAAGCATCCCAAACGCTGATCTACTTCATATTGCTTGGTACAAAAATCACAATTGCCAAAGCCTGGAAACAACCAAAACCAGCAATACATACAGTCAAAAAGAAGATTTCATGGATTATGACCCAAGAAAAACTTACCAGCATTTTGACAGACACCTCCCCGAAATTCCGAAAAATATGGGAGCCTTGGGCTCAATATATGGGAACTTCCCTCACTCCGGGTGTTGAGGTACAACACCAACCCTAAATAACCTGTAATCACGTCTATCCAATAGCTATGCAAGAAGCACATAGAGAAAATATTCCTATCTCCTCACTGATCATGAGGACCCCCTTTGCCACCTTCCCCCTTCTTCCTCTTTCTTCTCTTTCCTTTTTCTTCTATCTCTTTCGGTTAACTCATATCAGATAATTAAATGTTGATACATTAATTAGAAGCTACCGATAGGTAGTCACCCTCGCTCAGGGGGGCACTAATTCGTCCTATGTTTCATGTTTGCTCAGCACATATTGGCGATGTAGTTAAGGGGGATTTCCCTCCTTCGGCACAGTCAGATGCCGTCAGGGGTGCCGGGGGTAGGGAAGAGACCCCTAATAGTTTTAGGGGTAGAGCCTAAGATCTTGTTATATTAATAGTTAGGTATGGATAATTGATAGTGGGCCTCCCCATACGTTTACAGGGTTGAGCAGACTATCGAAATACATTTCTGTTTGTAACTTTTGAGTGTAATGCTCCAGGAGGCATTCCCTTCTGAGCGCATAAATATGTTATTGCATAAGTTGTATGTACTTAATTAAAATAAAAACATATTGAAAGTAATACCCTCAAGATGGATACCCTGCCCAAACTATTATATCTATATCAGACCATACCGGTCACTGTCCCCAAATTTTTTTTCTCTGCCCTATGCTCCCTTTCCATTCGTTTTATATGGAATAAAGGGTTATGTAGAATTAAATATAAACTACTCACACGGCCAAAATTACAGGGAGGTACGGGCTTACCAGATTATGAGTTATATTACAAAGCCACACTGATGGCTCGCATCCCAGAATGGTTTCCACAACCCTTTATGCGAGATCCTATTCTCAGATCCGTCCCCCTTATCATCACTTTTTGACAATCCAGCCTTCCCTTGACAATCCATCTTTCCTGGATCAGGTGACTTCAGTGCGGGCGCGCCCGCATTACTGCGGACTTTCCCGACATGGTGTGTTTGTTGCCTGGCAACCTGCCCTGTGTGTCCACGTGTGAATGATGTCCGTTATCACATGGGGGACAACTCAGGGTCATGTGACAGCCGTGTGGACACGCCTCTTGGGCTCGCAGGCCTTTCCGGCATTGTGATGCTGTCGCCTGGCAACTTGTCTCGAGCGTCCATGTGTGCATGACGTCAGTCATCACATGGGGGAGAATTTAGGATCACGTGATGGCCGCGTGGACACATTCTTTGTGTTCGCGGGCTTCTGGGCAGTAGCGTGCAGGGTTGCTGGGCAACCCTCCTGCACGGTCCTCATGCTTCCGGCTATTCAGTGCCACATGACAGCCGCACGGACATGCCCCTCGTGTTCGCGGGCTTTTCAGGCAATAGCGTGCATGGTTGCTAGGCAACCCCCCTGCACGGCTCACACATTTTGAGTTACTGACGTCACACGCTCATGTTTGGCTGCTTTCCCGGGCTTTCCACACGTGGACGCCCACTTTGCAGCCATAATCATGGATAGGGACATGGAGAAACCTTACATTCACATTGGCCTAAAAGATATAGTAAACTTTATGCCACAAACTTACTGATTGGACATACTCAGGGGGTGTGTTATACCCTAACAGGTGATGCTCCCTAGGCCCAATGATATCCATTGTTGTTCGTCTGTTCACAGCCTATTGGTCTTGATTATTTTAGATGGTATACAGTATTTTATAAATTTGGGCAGTGTTATGAGGGTCTCATATGCCCCTGTTGAAGGTCATTGGACCGAAACGCGTAGGGCGACTTTTCACAGACCCTATACACTGCTTTTTACTTTGTGATCACTTTTTATGTATTTGTGGTTTTTTATGAATAAAAATACCCAGAGTTACACTACGTGGAAGCATTCCTTCTTTTTTCCACATGTCCTGGGGAACTGAGAAACCACTTTGCTTTTTGGAATCCATTTTTGATTCTGCCTCGGTGGACAAAGAGGGGACGTCCCGGCCTTACAGAGGCTCTACCCTTGCCTCCAGCTCCTCACCACTTCACCCTGGGTGGCATCAAGCTCCATTGATTCTATGCTTATGGCAGTAGAATCCAACCTCTCTGGTAAGCGTATTCCATCTATTTGCTAAAGCTGATGATATACAAGTTGACGGTTGGGAAGCAGACAGGATTGATACACGGATTATTCACTGTGGATCACTGTTCCTTTGGATTACATATTTCTTCTTCCTTTTTTTGGGACATTACATTTATATGCACTTTGAACTTTTCATTTACTATTAATATATGTGTGTTTTTAGCGCTACAATTTATTTCATATTTTTCTATTTCATATTCTTCCCACAAGGCATAGGGGCTCAAGCTCTAGGTTCATTTCTTCGCACCTCCTGGCCTCAAGCACACACCTTCATTCAAAATGGAACTCCAAACATCCCGACGGGAACACATGACTGGCTTACCTCTCTAAACCTAATAACCTTTACCAAACACTTATTCAGTTCATCCCAGATTCATCGCCCACTGACTGAATTTGAATGCCTGGGCTCTCTTCAAGAATTACCCAGACACTTACTTTCACATATTTACAGTCTGATTCAAGCTCTCACACAAAATGACCTGCCCACTTATACCAGGATGTGGAGGGCAGACTTGGGAAAGACCATCTCCCGAGCAGATTGGCAGATTGCATTCCACTTAGCACACAAGTCCTCAATCTCCTGTTACTCACAAGAGAAGAATTTTAAGGTTATGTTGAGAAGGTACAGGGACCCCCGCTACATTATGAAAAATATTTCCCTCTACTCCATCTACCTGCTGGCGATGCAATGCGACCACTGGCACGTATCTTCATGTCTGGTGGGAGTGTGATCGGATTCAACCCTTCTGGAGACAGGTATTCCTGGTATATGATAAAATATATGATGATCCTTTACAACTGAAGCCTGAAATAGCCCTTCTTTCTATCCTACCGGGATCAATAACTTCTCAAAAACGGTGTTTACTACGCTTTTTTCTGTCGGCTGCCCGCCAACTCATACCTCTCTTTTGGAAGACAACTACTATCCCCCCATTATCTCTTTGGATTTCCACCATGAATGATCTTATGTGTATGGAGGAGATGCTGGCGCTGGACAATAACACCCATGATAAATTTACAGTACTATGGTCGGTCTGGTGGCGCTTCTCCTCCTAAGATATGCTAACTACACTGCTTCCTACCCCCCGAATTCAGCTCCCTCTATAACTTGAACTCCACCTAAACCCCAAATAAGACCCGCAATTGATAAATCAGAGTCCTTCCTTTCCGGTCCCCGCCAGCGGACCCGCCTCCCCTCCCACCCCTTCCTCCTCCTAGTCCCCACTCTTCCCAACCTTTCTTTTCTTTTCCTCTAATACCCTTTTATTGTTTTACATAGTCTATTAATATGACTACTCATGTTTTCATAGATACCAGCTTTGCTGTGGGCGATAGACATCTGGCACGCTGGTTATCACTGCGCTGTAAACAATTTGTCAACTGTGCTTTTCCTTTCTGTTACTTTATACCAACGAAAACATTTTCAACCCTAAAGCTTGTAGGAGGAGTTTTCATTCTCCCCTGATTATCCTATGAGGTTGCAGGACCCCTGATCCTCTGTCTGGACAGTGCTTATTGGCCCTGTGCTGATCACATGCACTCTCCCAAGAAAAAAAAAAACTCTCTAGTGATACACACCAAACTGAGCATGTGCAGCTTGCCCCCAAGGCTCTTTTCTAACAGGAGATAATTTGGGGACTGTGGAAGAAGGGGAGGATCAGAGAAGACAGGAATAAACAGTCTTTTTACACAATGCAGATGATTAACCCCTTAGGTTCCACAGTGAGTATAACAAGCATGCTTTGCAGCATATACAGACTGATTTTATTGTTGTGGGTTTAATAACACTTTAATTTATATTTCTGAACTAGTGTCCAGAATGCAATAAAGGATTCATATTCTAATTTCCTAATATTTCAATGCACTGAGCATCGATTTATATATCTTATATATCATCAATTTAGTTTTACCTAAATATTGACCATTTTAAAAGAATAGCACATCCAATAAACAGCTGACAAAAGACAGATATGGTTACATTTAGGATATCTTCACTATTTCCCAGTGAAACCTTTCTGTTTTCTAAGTTACAGTTACACGGATCATATCTTCAGCAACGACTCAGACTATGTCAAAGTAATTTACTCTCAATCTCTTAACAAAATTGCCTTGATATACTGAGACTCTTACATGACTGTCTTTAGGAACTTCAAAGTGAAAATCCTGCTAATATGACAACAAGACAGAATTACAGCCAGCTTTGTTTGAAAACCTATATCTGTGCCACCTGTAAGCGTCAGCTTGTTCCTTACAGTGTGGAAATGGAGAGCTTATTTTAGAATACTCCTGAGACCAAAGAAGATAAATTGCCTGGAATTGTTTTTACTGTGCAGAGCTCCTGGTGATAAATACATCTAAATTATTTTTTCATTATAATGGGACTGACCTCCTAATGTTTCCATAAAGCTTGTTCATGAAGATCCATATGTCTGTGAAAATGGTTTTAGAAATATTGAAACTATCTAAATCTATATAGGACTTATTAGCTGTATTACTCCAAGCGTATTACTAAAAAAATTCATATGCAAAAAAAAAAAAAGAAAAAACACTGACGGGGGTTATAACCCTCCCTTTCCCTAACCAAAATGAAAACAAAAAAGCTTTGCTTTTAGTTACACTTTAGATGGCTCTATGCAATTAGGCAGGACCTTGTGCAGCCCCAAGTTAGGCAGTTTGTCTGTCACATAGTTACATAGTAGGTGAGGTTGAAAAAAGAAGAAAAAAGTCCATCAAGTCCAACCTACTGTATGTGTGTAATTATATGTCAGTATTACATTGTATACCCCTGTATGTTGTGGTCGTTCAGGTGCATATCTAATAGTTTTTTTAAACTATTGATGCTCCTCGCTGAAAACACCGCCTGTGGAAGGGAATTCCACATCCCTGCCACTCTTATGCCCCGTACACACGGTCGGATTTTCCGATGGAAAATGTGTGATAGGACCTTGTTTTCAAAAATTCCGACCGAGTGTAGGCTCCATCACACATTTTCCATCGAATTTTCCGCCATCACACAAAGTTTGAGAGCAGGCTATAAAATTTTCCGACAACAAAATCCGTTGTCGAAATTTCCGATCGTGTGTACACAAATTCGACGCACAAAGCATCACGCATGCTCAGAATAAATAAAGAGATGAAAGCTATTGGCTACTGCCCTGTTTATAGTCCCGACGTATGTGTTTTACGTCACCACGTTCAGAATGATAGGATTTTCCGACAACTTTGTGTGACTGTGTGTATGCAAGACAAGTTTGAGCCAACATCCGTCGGAAAAAATCCTAGGATTTTGTTGTCGTGAATGTCCGATCAATGTCCGACCGTGTGTACGGGACATAACAATAAAGAACCCTCTATGCAGTTTAAGGTTAAGCCTCTTTTCTTCTAATTTTAATGAGTGGCCACGTGTCTTATTAAACTCCCTTTGACGGAAACGTTTTATTCCTATTGTGGGGTCACCAGTATGGTATTTGTAAATTGAAATCATATCCCCTCTCAAGCGTCTCTTGTCCAGAGAGAATAAGTTAAGTGCTCGCAACCTTTCTTCATAACCAATATCCTCCAGTCCCTTTATTAGCTTTGTTGCCCTTCTCTGTACTCGCTCCATTTCCAGTATATCCTTACTGAGAACTGGTGCCCAGAACTGGACAGCATACTCTAGATGAGGCCGGACTAGAGTCTTGTAGAGTGGGAGAATTATCGCTTTATCTCTTGAGTTAATCCCCTTTTTAATGCATGCCAATATTCATATTTTTGCCACCCAATTGCATTATTTTACATTTTTCCACATTAAACCTCATTTGTCATGCAGTTGCCCACCCCATTAATCTGTTCAGATCTTCTTGCAAGGTTTCCACATCCTGCGGAGAAGTTATTGCCCTGGTTAGCTTAGTATCGTCCGCATATCCTATCCTCCAGGTCGTTTATGAACAAATTAAATAGGATTGGTGCCAGTACAGAACCCTGGGGGACCCCACTTTCCACCCCTGACCATTCTGAGTACTCCGTATTTATCACCACCCTCTGAACTCACCCTTGTAGCCAGTTTTCAATCCATGTACTCACCCTATAGTCCATGCCAATGGGCCTTACTTTGTACAGTAAACGTTTATGGGGAACTGTGTCAAATTATTTTTCAAAATCCAGATACACCATGTCTACGGGCCTACCTTTATCTAGATGGCAGCTCACTTCATGAATCCATGCTGATTACTGCTAATGATACCATTTTCATTACTAAACTCTTGTATATAGTCCCTTATCATCCCCTCCAAGAGCTTGCATACTATTGATGTTAGGCTAACTGGTCTGTAATTCCCAGGCATGTATTTTGGCCCTTTTTTGAATATTGGTGCTACATTCGCTTTTCTCCAATCAGCTGGTACCATTACAGTCAGTAGACTGACAGTAAAAATTAGGAACAATGGTCTGGCAATTACTTGACTGAGTTCCCTAAGGACCCTCGGGTGCAAGCCATCTGGTCCCGGTGACTTATTAATGTTAAGTTTTCCAAGTCTATCTCTAATTCTGTCCTCTGCCGTGAGGGTGGTTCCTGTGATGTGTCATGAGGATAAACACTGAAGTTTTGGTTACTGAAGCCCCCCTGATTCCCTCATGAGGACTAAGGAGAAGAATAAATTCAATACCTTCACCATCTCCATGTCATTTGTAACCAAATTTCCTTCCTCATTCTTTATGGGGCCAATATGGTCTGTCCTCCCTGTTTTACTGTTTATATACTTAAAGAATTTCTTGGGATTTTTTTTGCTCTCCTCTGCTATGTGTCTTTCGTGTTCTTAGCAGCCCTAATTGCATTTATTGTTGCATTTTTTGTGAAGTCTGAATGCTGATGATGATCCCTCAGCCTTATATTTTTTGAAGGCCTTCTGCTTTGCTTTTATATGCATTTTTACATTGGAGTTAAGCCATCCAGGACTTTTGTTCGCTCTTTTAAATTTATTTCCCAATGGGATGCACTGGCTCATGTCCTTATTTAATATACTCTTGAAGCAAACCCATCACTCCTCCGTGTTCTTTGTTCCTAAGATTTTATCCCAATTTATATCTTCTAGCAAGGTTTGTAGTTTAGGGAAGTTGGCTCTTTTGAAATTCAGTGTCTTTGTATTCCCCTTATGTTTCCTATTTGTGTGATTTATAACAAAGCTAGTTGACCTGTGATCGCTGTCTTCTAAATTGCCCCTTATTTCCACATCTGTGATCAAGTCTGTATTGCTGGTAATAAGTAGGTCTAGTAACGCTTTGTTTCTAGTTGGTGTGTCTACCATCTGACTCATGAAATTGTCCTGCAAGACATTTAGGAACTGGCGAGCATTAGATGAATGTGCGGTTCCTTCCGCCCAGTCTATGTCTGGATAATTAAAGTCCCCCATAAGTCCCCCATTATGATGACACTTCCCATCCTTGCTGCTAATCCAAATTGTGAAAGGAGGTCCATCTCCCCATCCTCCCTCAGGTTAGGGGGCCTATAGCATACTCCCAGTATTATTTTCCCCTTAGTTTCATCCCTTTGGAGCGCTACCCATAAAGATCCTATCTCCTCCCTAGCTCCCTTAGTGATGTCATCTCTCACATTAACTTGTAAATTATTCTTGATATACAGGCATTCCCCTCTCCCTTTTTTTACCCTCTCTATCCCTGTGATATAGGGAATACCCTTGAATGGTTGCCAGCCAATAATGAGAGCTTTTGAACCAAGTCTCTGAAATTCCCACAAAATCTAAATCCTCCTCGTACAACAGTATCTCTAGTTCTCCCATCTTGTCCTCCAGGCTCCTGGCATTGGTGAACATGCCATGTAGTTTAGACCGGTCGCATATTGTCCTCTTATTGGGTGTTCTGAGATTGCAAATAGGATTTGTTACTATACTTACCTGGGGTTTATGTGCTTTAGTCAACCTTCCACTAATACCCCCAATACTACCCTCTGGAATATATTCCACACTGACTATCTCTACTTCTGGACCCTCCCCCCATTGCCTAGTTTAAAAGCCCCTCTAACTTTTCGGCCATCTTCACTCCCAGCAGATCTGCACCCTCCTCAATTTGGCCCAGTTCTCCAGGAACCCAAACCCCTCCTTACTACACCATATCCTCAGCCACTTGTTTACCTCCCTAATCTCCCTCTACCTTTCTGATGTGGCTCAGGGTACCGGTAGTATTTCTGAGAATACTACCTTGAAGGTCCTTTTTCTCAATTTAGCTCCTAAGTCCCTAAAATCATTCTTTAGGACACTCCATCTGCCTCTGACTTTGTCATTGGTGCCAACGTGCACCATGACAGCTGGGTCTTCCCCAGCCCATCCCAATAATCAGTCCACCAGAGCCGTGATGTACCGAACCCGAGCACCCATTAGACAGCATACCATTCGGCGCTTCAGGTCTTTGTGACAGATTGCCCTTTCTGTCCTTCTAAGAATTGAGTCCCCTACCACCAGAATCTGTCTTTCCTTTCACTTTGCTTCCCCCCCACTTTCACTGGAGGAGTTCTTCCCCTGGCAGCTAGAGGAGTCCCTCAACTCCAGCAGTAACGGTCACTGACTGGTTTCACCAATGTCACTCAATGGAGCGTACTTATTGGGATGTTCCAGCCCAGGATCGACCTCCTTGTCACAAGGCTGAATGAGATAGCATGATAAGTCTTTGCGGAGACAGGCTCAGGGACTGCAGAGCCTGGATAGCCAGGAGGGTGAAAATGTTTTATTTTCTCTTTGTGATGCTGAAAACCCCTTTTTAACTCTACTTTTTAATAAGAGTCAGAAGATTATATATCTATATAGATAGACAGATATCTATCTATCTATCTATCTATCTATCTATCTATCTATCTATCTATCTATCTATCTATCTATCTATCTATCTATCTATCTATCTATCTATATATAAACTATATTAACAAAAGTATTGGGACGCCTGCCTTTGAACTTTAATGGCATCCCAGGCTTAGTCCGTAGGGTCCAATATTGAGTTGGCCCAACCTTTGCAAAGTGAATTTTTAAGGTCAGGCACTGATGTCGACGAAAAGGCCTGCCTTGCAGTCTCTGTTCAAATTCATCCCAAAGGTGTCTATTGGTTTGAGGTCAGAACTCTGTGCAGGCCAGTCAAGTTCCTCTACCCCAAACTCACTCATCCATATCTTTATAGACCTTGCTTTGTGCACTGGTGCGCAGTCATGTTGGAACAGGAAGGGGCCATCCCCAAACTGTTCCCACAATGTTGGGGTCCAAAATGTCTTGGTATGCTGATGCCTTAAGAGTTCCCTTCACTGGAACTAAGGAGCCCAACCTCTGGAAAACAGCCCCACACCTTAATCCCCCTCCACCAAATGATTTGGATGAGTGGCCCAATATTTTTGGCAATATAATGTGGATGAGCGAGTTTGGGGTGGAGTTTGGGGTGGAGGAATTTGACTGGCCTGCACAGAGTCCTGACTTCAACCCGATAGAACACCTGTAGGATGAATTAGAGCTGAGACTGCTAGCCAGGCCCTCTCGTTGACATCAGTGCCTGACCTCACAAAAGCGTTTCTGGAAGAATGGTCAAACATTCCTATAGACACACTCCTAAACCTTGTGGACAGCCTTCCCAGAAGAGTTGAAGCTGTTATAGCTGCAAAGGTAGGGCCAACTCAATACTGAACCCTAAAGACTAATGCCACGTACACACAATCGGACTTTCCGACAACAAAACCGTGGATTTTTGTTTGAAGATGTTGGCTCAAACTTGTCTTGCATACACAGGGTCACACAAATGTTGGCCCAAAATTCCAAACGTGAGAACGTGGTGACGTACAACACGTACAACGGGACTATAAAAACAAGGTTCAATATCCAGTGCACCACCCTTTGGGCTCCTTCTGCTAATCTCATGTTTATCTCGTGTTAGTAGAAGTTTGGTGAGAGACGATTCACACTTTTCAGCCTCGTGCTTTTCAGTTCATTTCTGCTTTTCAGTTTGTGCTTGTGGGTTTGTATCTATTCTTCAGTGTGTGTTGTCACTTTGATTTTCAGTGTGTTCTGTGAGTTCGTTCTGACCAGCCGACTGTTTTCAAGCCATGTTGTTGGTATGTACTCGTCGTAGAGTTCATGCTGTGCTTGGGCTTGGTGTTGGAGTTCATGCTTTGACCCAAGTCCAGTCCATGAACAGGGGGAGGAGGAGTTCATGGACCAATAATTGGTTTCTCCAGTGTGACCAATTCTCTCACACGCCTTTGCTGCGGGATATCCAGGAGAATAATCCTGATGATTTCAGGAATTATCTCCGGATGATGGACCCCATTTTTCACCGTCTGTTGGCTTTGCTTACCCCTTATATTATGAAGCAGGACACCTGCATGCGGCAAGCCATCACTCTCGAGCAAAGGCTAGGTCACTCGGTTAAGTAACTGGGTGCCCCCCCCCTCTGACGCTACGAGAAAGCCATAGGGATGTCCCCATGCGTCAGAGGGGGCGGGGTCATCTGGCAATGTCATTGTGTGGCCCCCACCCTCAGGTATAAAAGGGCTGTCACCTGAGTGGGCGGTCATTACGGCAGGTGCCTCCCATGAAGGCAGATCGTAGGAGGTGTGTAGCTTTTTTTTTTTTTTTTTTTTTTTTTTTTTTTACTTTTTCGGTCCATTGGAGCGAGAGAAGAAGAGGAAGACTTTGTGGGACAGTTTTATTTATTTATTTTTTTAATAAAAAATAAAAAAAAAATGATGACAAACTTTTCATTTTTTGGTGGTTTTAGATTTTGGCTAAAACATCAGTGATGTTGGTCAGTCTTTTTTCAACATCATTGATGTTTTCCTTGACCTTCTCTAAATCCCAATTGCACACCATTATTTCGCTGATGAGGACATGTTTAAGTGAGTTTCTTCTTCCACAACATCCACATCACCTAAAAATAAAAAACATACCATGTATTATAAATATGCAGGCATCCATCTATTACCTGAAGCTGTGATCTCAGACACTGACCTGTTGTGATCCCCATTACGACACTTCCTGAATCTCAGAATCCACATCCTCATGTTGTGTGCTGAGTTCCCCTTCTTCAGGAGGTGTGGAGTTCCTGGTGTCCTCATATGTCCCGATTCTTTTCTCCCCTATGTGAATACAAAAAAGGTATACTTAGCACACAGATATTTGAGGCAAGCAATAGGAATATGAAACATTGCTTGGAAGTGTTGTCAAATTGTCTGTTTTGGCAGAGTTCCAAGCTGAAGACAAGATTTTTTCCCCTTTCATTCGCTGGAATACTTACCTGTTTTGTGCAAGGTTCACACATGGAGAGACCCCTAGTATCCACTGGACCACCTGCGTTGGACACCATAAAAAGGTTGTTCTGGTATCCCACACTAGTGCTCCTGCGTCCAGATGTGTAAACAGCTGCTGAGTGTCCTGTGCTTACACTGAATCAAGTTTGCATTTCATTATAGTTACAAACACATCTAGACAACAATGTACTAAACTTATTTTAATACAAATAGGCATGAACAAATGTAGTTAACCTGCATGCGCCAAAAACGTTGTATTAGTGGTCGAACAAACAATGTTTACTACGAACGATTACTGTGCCCAAGAACATCAAACTTGCCATTTTAAACTGTACAACAGTAAAGAAAAGCACATGGAGCAGCACTAAAGTAATAATAATAAAAGGAACACAGGACAAATACTTACTTTTTAGAAGCACTTTCCTGATCCTTCTATACTGATTGTGTTCCCTCAATTTCAGGTCTGACCAGCGTTTCCTTAATTGCTCCTTGGATCGTCATACCCCAAAATTCCTGTGCAGACTTTTCACAACTTTTGTCATGATCTTGGCCTTTCTCACATTTGGGTTTGTGTACGGTCCATACTTTCCATCATAGTCTGCCCTCTTCAAGATGTCCACCATCTCTGCAAAGGACATATTTGGGGCCTAATATCTCCTCCTGGATCGGGAACTGCCTTGCTCCGGGCTTTCCTAGTTGCTGCTCTCTGCACACACCTGCTGTGTCTCCAACATGTGCTCTCCCATGGCACTGAAAGAGAAGGGTTGAATGGAGGAGAAGATTTGGATGCCGCACACTGGATGTAGTCAAAAAACTTCACTTTATTGAAAAAATGGGATCATCAAAACAACAAGACTGTCATGCAGAAAGTACAGGTAAGCTGACGCGTTTCGCACTCAGGACTGAGTGCTTACTCATAGCTAACAAATATTAAAAAGACAAACTCTTATATAGCTCAATGGAGTATCACATGATTGCCCAATTAGATGGTCATTGAGTCTCAGCTGGAAGCTAATTTAATGAGGTCTCGGCATCTGCTGGCTATTTGGTGTGTTAACTGATTGAGAAATGTTTTCAAAACCGTGACATGTAAATAGGTGACAAAGAATGTGAAAAAAGATGTGTATATGTACATGTGTAGGCAAAAAATATATATGTGTGTATATATCTCTTTATATATGTGTATATATATATATATATGTGTATATATGTGTGTATATATCTCTTTTAATGAAGTGTGTGCACTGCAAGATTTAATAACACTGGCAGATGATTCGGATCCACCCCCCATGGATCCCACTGATTTACAGTAAAAACTAATAATCAGATTTAAATCTGATTTTTACCCAGTGGCATCCAGGGGCAAAGATCTTGATGTATTTCAGAGGTTGGTGGAGGGGGAATTAACTCGCTTGGCTCTTTCCTATACTGTTTGAACATGGTCATAACACCTACACTATCATGAGTCCTTATAAAGAACATTTCATGTTCATTTTTTACATTTTCACGTTTTGTCAGCCATTTTCTATTTCCTCTTGTTTTGTGTTCCGGTCAGATGGTGCCAATATAGGAGTTTTTTCCATCTATTGATCATTCAATCTTATACATGAATATATAATATTTACCATCTTGATTATATGCCCGACAAGTTCCCCTACTCTGCATACTCAGTATAGTAACTATGGCAGAGCAGGAATTCCCAGGGAACCATGGCCAACAATAGATGTATGCAAAAGGTCATATTAATAATAGCAATATACAATATCTTTTATTGTTTCGCGATATCCATCATGTTCGGGTGTTTTATATACCTGACCAAAGTACAAGTTAATTTTATCTGAGGATGCATATCGCGACAATATTGAGATAAATAGTTTTATTCTATTTCGTTTTCTACACATTTCTGTGTTATTATATCTACCTTTTTTATCGTTTTCTTTTGATAATTATTCATGATTTGTATCATGAGGTTCACAATTTTATTTCATTATTATTACTTTTATTCCAGCTCATTTTTCATTGCATAGATATATATGGAAACTTTCATTGTCCTATACATCTTTCTAGTTGTGTAGGAAACACCTGATATATATATTAGGTTTTTACGCAATGTGTTTTCACACTTTTTTACCTTATTTTATTTTATTCATTTATTTATTTTTATTTATTTGTTCACATTTTGTACACCCTGTTGTCCATATACATATTTTTTTGGACACCTTGGGATCATAATTCAGATATATTAAGCTTATTTATATGTACATAAACTGACATACATTGTATCGTTTGTGTTTAGTGCTTATTTTGTGAGTGTAATGTTGCAATATGAATATGTAGTTGTTTCTCTTTAGAATGCAGCATTATAACATTTCTTCTCATCGTCTTCATAGATTAGATTCACGTCGATCATTATATGCCTGTTTTCATCTGTTTCACTTGCCGGTGTTAATATATGAGTATTGTATTAGTGGATTCATAAGATGTATTATTCCAATATGTTTTGTTTGGAGGTCTTGGCATTGGCTGACACACATATACTGAGACATGCTTTTATTGAGCCACCCGAGACGGATCACAAACTAACATATTTTAACATTTAGAATCACTACGCTATAAGTCAGTCTACTGGGACCCTGCATATATCACTGCCATTTGACCAGATCAGGGCTACCCTGATCAGCGTGATTTTATGTCTTCGTATCCCAGCCTATAGTATCTTACTTGTTTTTCATTTGTCCCTTTTTGTGATCCCTTAAACTTGGGTGACTGGCCGAGACCTCTACCAACTTTATTACCATCACTATAATTCCATCTAGACATTTAGTGTGACACAGACTAGCGGCGTTCTATTACTTTGAACACCGCTACTTCATCCTTGAAATTTTACACACACCCTGCTCTCGGCCAGGCTCATCATTTAGAATCATTACGTTACAAGTCAGTCTACTGGGACCCTGCATATATCACTGCCATTTGACCAGATCAGGGCAACCTTTATCAGCGTGATTTTATGTCTTTGAATCCCACAGTTTATTTTTATTATTATAGGGCCCTATATGTACCTTGTTATCAACCGCGGGCATATCACGCATTATTTCAGGTCACATTGCTCTATATTTCACCTGTATTATTCCGGCTTATTATAGAGAGCTTCATCCACTTCACCGGCATATTATAGAGAGTCTCATCATATTTATATATTTTGTTCACATATAGTTGCATTACATTCACTCTTCACATTTACTTTGCACGTTGTCTGAATATTTTTATCAATATATTTTCTCTTTTTTTAATGAGAAATATTTTTTACACATTTTTTCCTTTCACTTAATAGTAACCCCTTTTTTTGATACTTATCACTTTTCATATATACACGTTATAGAAGTACATTCATTATTATATACACGTTTATTGATAGGATTCACTATATATATATACACACATATATATTTTTTGCCTACACATGTACATATACACATCTTTTTTCACATTCTTTTTCATCTATTTACATGTCACGGTTTTGAAAACATTTCTCAATCAGTTAACACACCAAATAGCCAGCAGATGCCGAGACCTCATTAAATTGGCTTCCAGCTGAGACTCAATGACCATCTAATTGGGCAATCATGTGATAATCCATTGAGCTATATAAGAGTTTGTCTTTTTAATATTTGTTAGCTATGAGTAAGCACTCAGTCCTGAGTGCGAAACGCGTCAGCTTACCTGTACTTTCTGCATGACAGTCTTGTTGTTTTGATGATCCCATTTTTTCAATAAAGTGAATTTTTTTGACTACATCCAGTGTGCGGCATCCAAATCTTCTCCTCCATTCAAGCCTGCTTTGCCTAGCATTCAGCCAGCACCTGGAGCTCTTCTGCTCTGAAACTTCTACTTACACCTGGGTCAGTGTCAGCCTGAGCAGTGGAAATACTTTGCTTGTCTGCATCTAAGGATATATACTGAAAGAGAAGGGGCGGGGAATACACTAGAAAGAAGGTCAGGGGCGGAGTTTCAAGCATGTGCATTGTATATAAAGCATAACATGCGTGCGTCGTACGTATGATCTGTGAGTGGAGGATGGAGTAGCGTAAGCAAACAAAGGTACAATTTTAACTTGGGGCATCAGTGGTTAGTGGCCTATACTGCTTATAGATTGAGGCCTATATTGGGACAAGATTAGGAGAGTTTAGCCTGACATTAGGGTCTGTCTTGTGTTGTGTCTTGCAGAGAAAATGGATACATTTACAGATCCAGACTTCCTGCCAAGCTAAAGAGGAAGGCAGCGCTGGAGCAACTGTTGGAATTGGTGAAGCCGGTGACTCCCGCAGCAGACATCACCTATTTGAAGGCCAAAATTGGTAGCCCGAGAAGCACATATAATAGGGAGTGCAAAAAGGTCCAGGATTCCATGAGATCAGGAGCAGCAGCAGATTACGTTTATGTACCCAGGCTCTGGTACTACAACAAACTGCGTTTTTTGTCAGACCAGAGTAAACCCAGGCCATCACTCTCAACCCTTCCTTCCACACTTCCTTCAAAATCGGATGAGGCTTCAGAAGTCCAACCTGGGCCTTCCACCCAGGAAGATGTGGAGGAGCCCAGCTTGAGCCAGGTATAGCATTGCTCATATTTTTTTTTCAAAAATTTAATGATGTTAACTAGATGCGATTATTGATCAGTAATTTCTGATTTTACAAAGTGGTTTACATATCAATAGACAATAGTAGCCATAAATGATTGGGACAAGAATGAAAAATGCTGGAATGATAGTCTTTTCTATTTGTTAACATTCAATTTGCAACAGTCATGAGCTCAAAATTGTGTGTAATTGATGACCAAAAAACTAAAACTATGTCCCATTTTCATACACAGGAAAGTCTCAGCCAGGAGGTGGCCATGGAAAGCAGCCTGACCGAATCCCAGGTTCCTCCCCTCCGCCTTCCAACCAAAATGACCAGGAAGGCGAGGAACCTGGAGGAGTCAGCAACTGCCTTAATTCGCCAGGCTACAGCGGCACTGACAGTGACCACTGGTGTTCATGAGTCCTTTGGCTGTGTGACAGCCAGTAAACTGGAACAAATGGAGGAGGGTCAAGGCCTCATCTGTGAGGAGATAATACTTCAGGCCCTAAACAAGGGATGAGGGGCCAACTCACAACTAAAAGCCACGTGTGTGAATTGGACCATATTACTTCTCCACCACCTCCAGCAACACCACCTCCAGCAACACCACAGCCACCCAAACCACCACAGCAGCCTGGAAGGAAGCGTGGAAGGAAGTGTTGAGAGTGAAGTCCTGGGTTTGGTGTGGACCACAGCCTGGGGACATATATGTCATCTGCTGCTGCTCTTGATCTCTTGGAGTCCTGGACCGGATTGTGCTCCCTATTAAATGGACTCCTCAGGTTACCAATTTTGCCTGTCAAATAATTGATGTCTGCCCTGGGGTACAAAGGCTTCACCAATTCCAACTGTTTCTCCAGCATTGCCTTCCTCTTTATTTTGTTATGACCCCTATTAAATTTATAATTTTGGATTTGAAAATACTTGGCTATGTGTTTTACTTCAAAAAGGACAATTTGTTTGTGAGTAGTCAGGTACATTTCAAAAATACAATGTCAAATTAACAAGGGACACCAACATAGTTGTATCGTTTAGGGTTAAAAAATACAAGATAATAATGTTGTTGTGGTAACTTGACACACAAAACAACAAAAAATATTATGGAGATCACTATAAATAAATAATAAAAATAATTCTGGAGATCTTGAGAAAAAAAAGGAGATCACTAAAAAAAAAAAAATTATATTCTGGAGATCTGGAGAAAAAAAATAAAAAATAAAAAAGATTATACTGGAGATCACGAGAAAAAAAAAAAAACAAAGATTATTCAGGAGATCACAAGAAATAATAAAAAATCCATTTGTCAGAATTCTGTGTGAATATCAACAGCAAAACAACTTTATTATTCTAGCATTATAAAGTATAAAGAAGAAGAGAATGCGCTGCATTGAAAGATTTCAAAATTTGCAGTGTGACGAATGTGCTTCTGTCTCGTACTTGATTCTGAGCATGCGTGAACTTTGGTGCAAGGACTTGTGTACACACGCTCAGACTTTCCGACAACAAAGTTAAGTTGGCTGAAAATTTGAGAACTTGCTCTCAAACATTTGTGGGCGGAAATTCCAACAGCAAATGTTCGATGGAGCATACACATGGTCTGACTTTCCAACAACAAGCGCACATCCAACATTTCCCGTCGGAAAGTCCAACTGTGTGTACGAGGCATAAGACTGGCATGCCATTAAAGTTCAGGTGCGTGTAAAGGCAGGCATCCCAATACTTTTGGTAATATAGTGTACCTATCTATATATATATATATATATATATATATATATATATATATATATATATATATATAGATACATTTTTTGATTTGCAAAGCTAGCATCCATTCAATTAAATGTATTTACTTTAGTCAACTGATGGAATGTGAATGACAATGAGGTGCACAATAGATTGAACAAAAGTTTTTTGTGTCTCTGCAGTTTTTTAGAAAAAACTGACAGTCAGAGTAGGTAGAGTTTGTTGCTATGTGCATCTATACAGTGCTATATTATGTTAAATTACTGTAAATTTCAGTATACTGGGCTACACATTCTTGTGTACCCCCCACCCTGTGTTTACATGTCTGTGTTCAGACTATGTCACTCTGACCTAAAGGGAGGGGTAGAGGTTTTGTATGTGGAGGAAATAGGGGAAAACAGATTCTACAGGATAGAGCAGTGTAATGGTGCCACGCAATGTTTCTGAAGCTGCATTTCAGCTGCCATATTTCTGATGTTGGATAAAGGGTAAATCTTTCCTTGTGCCTTAAAATTTGCAGCGTGTTCAAGTGTTGGATGAAGGGTAAATATTTATGCCTTGAAGTTTGCAGGGTATGCCAGTGCTCCTGCACCGTAAAGCTGCCACATGTGCTTCAAAGTTTGCAGTCTTTCAGCGCTAAAAAATATATGTGGCCATTGGCCTTCAGGTAATACATTATGATATTTTTTATAAGGGCCTACCTCTTCCCTCCTTCTTATATTGTGGCTTATTCAATCTGCTTACACACTGTCCAACTGTTGAACAATATTTGTGACAATTGTATCTCAGATTATGCACTCTAATTTTTATCGCAAGATAAAATCTCTCTTGTCTCTCCTACCTATATTGTGGCCTAACCAAGATGGTTACATACTGTACAGCCACTCAACAATATTTGTGAATATTGTCTTAAAAAAATGCACTCACATTTTTAGTTCAAGGCAAAATCTGCCTTATCTCTTCCACTTATATTGTAGCCAAACCAATCTGCTTACATACTATCCAACAACTAAACAATATTTGTGGTTATTGTCTCCAAGATAATACACTCTAAATTCTGTTACAAAATTCTCTGTGTCTCTTTCTATTTTCTGTCTATTCAAGAGCTCACACACTGTCCCGATCAAACATACCTGAGGTCTACATTTTGAAAAATACTGGAATAATAGGGTATACAGGTACGAGAGGGGTTTAAAATGTTTTATAAAAACTTTAATACAATGCAGTGTAGTACAGCACAAAGAAGCTCCTGAGTGGGTAAATGAGTTTGGGGTGCTGCTGCTGTATTTAAAATGGAAGTAAAATCATTTTTTTTTTTAGTTGTACCTACAGCTAAGCCTATAATAAGGCTTAGCTGTAGGTACTGTGAATATCTCCTAAACTTGCACTGTTTTGGAAATATTCACACTGCATGCAGCCTGTGATGTCACTGACGCATGCGCTCTAAAGGGACGGCATATCCGTTCCATCCCGTCAGAGCTCCGCGCCGAGGTTTGTGACTCCCGCATGCATGGCGATATCTCATACTCACTGGATATTTACTGGATTCTGCAATAATGGTAGTTTCCTACTGTGCCCTAAGCAAGACCCCAACTTTTTTTCTTTCTCACTTGCAATTGCAGGTGGTCAATACTCATAAGGTGGGCGCTCTCTTAATTTGTGGAGACTCAAACCAAGTCCTTTACCCATTTCTAGACAAGTCCTCTATCTCAATCACCTCTATTCCCTCTATGCAAATGTGCATTCCAACAAATACTTCAGCAACATTCTTTAATAGACTCCTACCAGGAAAATAACTCTGCTAAATGCCAATACACCTATTACTCTCACCCTTACAAAACATTTTCCCAAACAGATCATATACTGATCATGGTAGGTATGACTCCTGAACTCCTCTCCTCAACTATTCTCCCCTTTATCTGGACTGACCATGATGTCATACTCACCAATTTAACTTACTTGATCCCTATGGCCCATGACCCCACTTGGTGCATTAACAATTCTATTCTGTCCCACCCTTCCCATTCTGCAGACCTTTAATATAGCTTTAAAAGACTATCTTACTAACAACTCAACTCCAGATATCTCCCCACTTACCCTCTGGGAGGCCCACAAACCCGAAGTCCATCAAGCTTCTTTTCTTAAGAAGGAAAAGCGTCTTTTGCAGCAAAAGCTAGAAGCAGAATGTAATGGAACCAAATTGCAATTTGATAAAGCACGCCTTGAACTAGATCTTTTTCTAATAGATTCTGCTGATAAAATTTTGCATAAGTCTAGACCAGGGGTAGGCAACCTTGGCACTCCAGCTGTGGTAAAACTACAAATCCCATCATGTTTCTGCCTCTAGGAGTCCTGCCTGTGATTGTCAGGGTCTTGCAATGTCTCATGGGACTTGTAGTTTCAAAACAGTTGGGGGGCTGAGGTTGCCTACCCCTGGACTAGACATACATATTATCTCAAAACAAATAAGCCTGATACTCTCTTAGCCTATACTCTCAAACATTTGGATTGCCCTACCAAACCCATACAACTTTCAAGATACATACACCAGTAACCCTGTAAAGATCCTTCACTGTTTTTGAAAACACTTTGCTTCCCTATACAAAGCGGATGCTTTATTAGACCAGACTCCTTTTCTTCACAGTCCCCATTATTTCTTCAGTTCATCATGACCATCTTGAGAGCCCCATTTCTACAACTGAAATTATGTCGACCACCTAGGCTCTTAAGCTTTATAAATGTTCAGGTTCCAACAGTTTACAGCAGCATAATACAAGAAATTTGCTAATATTATCGCCCCATTTTCCCTTAAAGTGGTTGTAAACCCTTACACACCACTTTTACCTACAGGTAAGCCTATAAGCCTATAAGACTTAGTTGTAGGTACTGGAAATCTCTCCTAAACCTGCAGGGTTTAGGAGATATCTACCATATACGCTTGCTCCAACGTCATTGGCACATGCACACTAAAGAAAGGGCCTGTGCCGTCGGCTCCTGCGCGCATTCCTGGCAGTGACGTCACGTGACTCTGACCAGTCATATAGCTGGAGTCCATGGCCCCAGAAGGAAGAGGGGTGAAGATGGACGTGGCCACCAGATGGGACATTGCGGACATTGCAGGCTTCGTTTGAGGGTAAGTGCAACATAATGGGCTAGTATGCCAAGCATACTAGCCCATTATGCTTTTACTTTGCAGGGGAATAAAGAGGAAGTAAAACTGGTCAGTTTTATCTCGCTTCTCCAGGCAGGAGATAATGTATGTAGGGCTGCTCTATTGATACATGCTGCTAAATCATGACAGATTCCTATTTGCTTTTTATCTCTCAATATACAGAAAGAGTTTGATACAGTTTTGTGGCCCTACCTGTCTTGCAGCATTGGGGATTTTGCCCCCATTTTCTTGGTTAGATCACATCACTGTATGATAAGCCAAGAGCCTGCGTACAATATGCAGGTTATGAGTTGGAACCATTTGATATCTGTAGGGGCACGCGCCAAGGCTGTCCTCTCTCCCAGCTCCCATTTGCCCTACTTGTTGAACTGATACATTCAGATCCTTCAATTAAAGGTTTTGAGCTTGTTGACCACTTGAGTTGGCCTAACAGGCCAAGCACCCAAATTATCGGGGCAATGGACCCATTGTTCGGCCTGCCGAATGACCACAATGCACTGTGTCACTGCACAGTGCATTCAAATCCCTGATTGGCTAAAGCAATGAAAGCTTTGTCCAATCAGGGCACAGAGCACTGTCAATGCCATGATTGGAGAGTAATGATGACTCTATCCAATCATGGCTCATTGCTCTTAGTCCCGCCCCACACTATAAAAATATTCTCCCCAGAGCGGCCATTTACAGCGTAATATTAGCATGGAGAGAAATAGAACAGGGCTCTGTTCAGTGCTGCTAGTGAGTTAGTGTGCTATAGTGTGCTTTTGTGCTTCTATTGTCATTGTAGAATATCAACTTAGTGTGAATCTAGTGATAGTTCAGTGAGTGTACTGTGACCATTCATTTTTACTTTAGCGTCAGTTTTATTTTTTCAGGGCAGATTTCCTGCAGTATATACTGTATCAGTGCATTACTACATGTTTAACGCAGTATATATCAGTGCGTTACTGCATGTTTAACACAGTATATGTCCATGTGTTAGTGAACTTTTAATGCAGTATATATCCATGCATTACTGCACATTTAATGCAGTATCAATCCGTGTGTTACTGCACGTTTAACGCAGTATATATCAGTTCGTTACTGTACGTCTATTGTAGTATATACAGTTGTGTGAAAAAGTATTTGCCCCTTCCTGATTTTTGTTTTTCCATATTTCTCACACTTAAATGATTCAGATCATCAAACACATTTTAATATTACACAGAACAGAAACAAAGCAATGTACTTGTATCGGTCTAGGAAGGTACTGCGGTCGACACGCAGTGCTTGCCCCTACATCCCCGCATATAAGGGGTGGGGTAGGAACTCTAATATTATGCCTCTGCCTACTTTGATATTATCATTGACCCTTTTTTGTATTAGTTTGTTATCATGTTTACTGTGTTATTAAAAATGTTTATTTGATT
Organism: Aquarana catesbeiana; assembly: GCF_042186555.1. NCBI lineage: Eukaryota > Metazoa > Chordata > Amphibia > Anura > Ranidae > Aquarana > Aquarana catesbeiana. The sequence goes on from NC_133330.1 coordinate 204,571,317, forward strand.
TGGCCTCTTTCCCAATTTTTCCAGTTCATTTACACACATACATGTGTGCGGGACTCTGACCTGTCTGTTAGCGCGGGGGTCGTGTCACTCTACGTCTCCTGCAGGCTTTGTTTTCAACATGGGGGCTGCAACGCGCACTGCCTGCGCTCCACCTCCCCCACCCCTTATATGCAGGGATGTGGGGGTGGGCACTGCGTGTCGAGATCACGCCTTTCATGCTGGACACGGGGCGTCACCTTGCGTGGCCCTGCTTTGCTTTCCAAATTTCCAGCTATGAGCAGTGTGGGCGGTGATTTGGTGCCAAACTACCAGGCGGCTCTTCCGCATTGGTGTAGGTGCCTCTCCTCGCTATCTGCTCACGTGCGTGACGTTTATGGGGTTTTCCAGCAGTGGCACCTATATATGGGCAATATCTTTGGGTGGTTAAGGCATTTGGCAATTATCTACTCACAGAACAACACCTATCACACACTCCATGGTTCAATTAAGGTAATCCTCCTTCACATGCCTGTTGTCCCCCTACGCACCCATCCCTCCACCCTCTTGTTTTTGCTGATGGCTGCTTTTTGGATGTGTTTTTTATGTGCCTTATTGGTCACGTTTCATTTTATGTCACCTGTCCTTTTTTTTTCACTCATTCCCTTACCACTCTCACACATTAAGTGCTAAACACCCTCAGTTTAATACTTCACTATTTTACAGCTACTACCGGCCATTGACCTTATGTCTAGACATCAATTCCTGCCTTATGCCTGTCCACCCTGGGGCATCCTGTTTTGGCTACCCGCGGTGAAGCACCCCATCTCAATCCCCGTGGGGTGAACGTTCCCCATGATTGGGGGCGTGTGTGGCCCAAATTCCTGGCCGGCAGTACATGTATATCCCGTAAGTACCAACTGGGACTCCGATTCCTGCTTGCAGTTTTCTATGTGTGTGGATGCATTGGATCAATTTGAAATTTATTTATGTCTTTGCAGAGACACAATATACGTATGCTCCTAATGAGCGACAAGAAGTCATGAAACGCGTAGAGCCAACAGATAACGTGTTTCAATTATGTGTCCCAACAGCATTTATCATAATGCATTAACGGTTTTATGCCTGTGTACTGCATTGTTTGTTATTTTCTATTTACGTTTATTCATCGTATAGTCTGCTTTGAACCATACATTATTTTTATCTTATACAATAAAGCTGTTAAATTTTAATTTTATATATTCTCCTGTCCTTCCCCGTTATTAATTGGAATAACTCTAACCAAGCTGGTACTTATTTATAATTATACTTATGAATTTTTCTGAAAAATATAAAAGAGCTATTTATGAATCAATTATGCGAATACAAGATACACGATGTATTATAGATATGTTCACTACTAAAATAATCAGACCCCTATCCCACACATACTTGATTTAAAGTCCCACCCTTTACTGTTCTCTTTTTTAATATACAAACACCGGGATGGAGGTATATGACTGTATCATTACCTCATTTAAAGTCCCACTCAATTCTCATTTAAATATGTGTATATGTGTGTGTGTGTGTGTATATATATATATATATATATATATATATATATATATATATAATTTTTTTTTTTTCTGTGATATTTCTTCTTTTTGTTATATATTTGTAGTTAAAACTATACATAGTACACGATTTATGTGGTCCTTAAGAATCAGGGGCTCCAACGAAACGCTTAGACCAGCATACTCTCAAATCACTGGTCAACTGAATTCAAGCTATTAGCAGCTTTATCCTCAAACTCTGTACTGTATGGTATATACAGTACAATAATGTTTTTATGTCTTTTTAACATGTAATTCAATAAATATTTTGTAAAAGTGTTTATACAACTTTAGTGTGGTCTCAGTTCTCAAAGTCCTGTTCTGTGTTTCTATTTGGTATACTGTATATTTATTGCTAATTTGGGATGATGCCAATGAGAACCTGAATAATATTTATAAATGGCCTCCCACTCCAGTTTTATAATATAGTGAGTTCACATCCATCTTCCATGTTTTGGCAGTATTGCTGGTGAGCTTTGGGCGTATATTTGGACCTAACTTGTTACACCAAACAGCAACTCAAAGACACTGGAGTTAATTTATTAAAATCAAAGGCTGTTTTTTTTGTCAAGGAAATTTTCAATTTACAAGGGAATTTTCCCTTTAGTTAAGTGAATGAGGTAAAGCTCTACAGACTTCCATCATCCAATCACGTGCAAGTATAAAATACAGTGCTTTTTATATTTGCACAGGATTGGATATTCTTTGCAAAGTGAATTTTCTCCAGATTCATTAAGCTGTTTGTTTGATTGGATATGTTTGAATGTTTGTTTAATCTTTACATTATTCCTAGTTTCACCCACCCTGTATTTTTTTATAAATATTTAAATATTTAAGACACAAGATAGGAGGATTTAGCTGCACACATGCCACAGGCTAATGTGTAGGAATGGAATTACTCAGAAAATAATTTTTGTTTTTCGCTGACAAAGGGTGAGGTGTCTCCACAAAACTCCCTTCATATAGGAACAAGCATGCCAGTGTGTCTATTGTGAATGTGCAAGCTTGTGGAACAATCATTTATTGGAAAGATAGGTCAAACTGAATGTCTAGGTAGCTTTAGCCAGAAATATTATTGACACTGAGCATGCCCAAAATGATATAATGCAGATTGTTTGTTTTCTGGGGATTGCAATATCCTCTGAATCCTATCAATACTTCTCTCATGGTGGGTGCTTGGGGATTGCCATATGCTATATTCATTGTGTTATTCCACTTGAAGACCTCATGACCTATTTTGTACGGCATAATGGCTATTTTCTGATCCTCTAGGTACTTACAAGCACCAGCTGCAGCCAAATATAGTTCTAATTTCTGTTCCAGTTTCCTCCAATTGCCACTGAGATTTTCAGACAATATTAACAGATTAGGGGATTTAAACAGATAAAATTTGATCAGGCACCATTTTGCTGTCTGCTTAAATGTTTAGTCTTGGCTTACTCTCAGCTGCTCAATAAACCACCTTGGGGCAGATTTACTAAATAAGTGATGTAGGAAGTAAACTGATCACATTTGCATTCCCACTCATTTGCAAACTTTATTAAAAAACATGTTGTTTGCCCCCAATTAGATGATGGAACACAGCTTTGCATTATTTACTAAGGTAGGTGAGCATTCATTTTGCTAAAGCTGACCATACATGAATTGAAAGTCGATCCGTTCAGCAGGGACTAGACAAATTTTGATCCATGTATGGCTACTGCAGTTGAACAGAAATCAATCTACCGATCAACTTCTATTCAACCACCCTGTCAGTTCAAAGCTAATTGACCAGTAGCCGCCAATGGTTGCAGCAGTGATTTGTGTATTCTGACAGTGGGGGAGTCTCCTTGCTCTCAGAATACAATAGCAGAGCAGGGAGGATTTCCCCAATGTGTGAATGAGGGAATAGATTCAGTTTCACAAATCCAGATGCTCCTGTTTCTAACTTAAAGGGGTTGTAAACTCTCACCGTTTTTCACCTTAATGCATTCTATGCATTAAGGTGAAAAACCTTTTATGCTGCAGCACCCCCCCCCCAACCTCCATGGGGGGACCCCAGAAAAGGAGGATTAGGGCCCACTCTGTGCAAAACCCTTGCACAGAGGAGGTAAGTATAACATGTTTGTTATTTAAAAAACAAAAAAAGATTTCGAGAATAGATTAATGTTTTTCTAGGGTTGATTATTAGTGATAGTTAAATCAACCCAAGCTTGATTCATTAAAGGTTTGGTGAACGTTTAAAATGTAGTTGAAATGTGGAAATTTTAGGTTAATACTATTGAAGTCTATAGGGGATGGTGAATCCTGTGGTTAAATTGACATTTTTTGGGGGCTAATAGGTAAATGAAAACTCTAGTAAATAGATACCAAATTAAATTAATAAAATTGTGCATGCTCGCTCAGTGGCAACAGAAGACGTAAATTTTACTATGCATAGGCGATAGTTTAAAAGCCTTTACAGGTTACCATTTTATATCTACAGAGGAGGTTTAGTGCTAGAATTACTAGCCATGATCTGAAGTTTGTGGCGATACCTCACATGTGTGGGACGATCGCTGTAGGACAAATGGATGCGTTTGCCTTTGCATGCTAGCATGGGGGGGAGGCGGGAATACTTGAATTTTTTTAAATTATTAATTAATTAACTAATTAATTAATTTTAACACTGTTGCTTTAAAAAAAAATGTTGATCGCTTCTTTTGCTGTCGCAAGAATGTACATATCCTTGTGACAGCAATAGGCACATGACAGGTACTCTTTGAATACTTTAAATTTTCCAAAAATGGCACCGTTGACAGCCAGGTACACCAGAAGTAATGTCATGTCATCACTTCCGGGTTATCAAAGCTGAGACCCGATCAAAGTTGATTCCGGCTTTGTACAGGTCTTTTGCCAGTCAGCGGACGTGCTGGCTGGTAGCTTGGGTCGCTCGGTGGGACAGGAGAGCCAAGAGAGCCATGGGAGAGGGGGGAGACATCCCCTCCTGCTGCTTGTAATAGCAATTGGAGTGGCTAGTTAGCCATTCCAATTGCTATTACAAGAGAGCCGACCATCAGCTCTAAATAACGGCGGTACCTGGGTGATGCCATCATCCCGGTACAACCACTTACCAGGTACGTTATTTGTCAGAAAGTGGTTAATAATGCACAAATCCTTCAAACAGCATGCTTGGGGAATGCTTTAAAGCTGTATATTGTGCTGCAGAACATTGTAGTTTAAGCAGAGAGACTTGGTGACAGCATATACCGGCAAAGCATAGTGGCTCTGGAACATATATTTTCTTTTACAATGAGCTTTGTTTACATGCAGCAGCAGCAGCACCTCATTCTAATGTATATCAGTTTAAAGAAAAGGATTTTATTCAGGTAGCTTTAGCAGCAAAATGTGCATTTCATCAAAGGGTAATGGACCCACATTGACTAGCAGATAGAAATAGTTTACTGTGGCTATCCTTGGCTTTGGCAGTTTGGCTCTAATGGCCTACCCTGTTACCGTACTGAGTAATCCAGTTAGCAGGAAGTGAAAATAAAAAACAAAATGTTTGCCTGATATGAAATAGTGAATAGCTGATCAATAGGATAAAATACATGTGGTAGAAATTTTCTTAAAATGTTTAACATAAGCAGGCTTAAGGTTTTTTAAAAAAAAAATATGCATGTACCATATGTGAAATAAAAAGATCTATACTTTCTTAAAGAAACAAATAGATGTCTGGGTGCATTTTATTGATGAGGCATCTGAGAAGTCCCCATACGCATTCTTCAAATGTGACATACTTCTTCATTGTTACTCTGCTCCTACAACAGCGGAGCACAAAGCAAAATTGTAAAGCACACTGCTGAGTTTTCTAGACATGAGTGCTTTTATAAATGTACACCTTAGTCTAACAGTAAAACAATTCAGTTACAGATCAAAAAGTATTTTTACATGTTTGGAAGAAAAAAAGGAGACTGGGCCTGTTACATCATAAAATCAATGCAATCAATCCACCTCAATTTAGGCGTTATTGTTATTGGCATGCTTTTTGTTTTGAGTTTATTCTACATTTCACTAAAATCATTAAAAAAAAAAAAAATTGTTCCAATTTAAAATGACACATAGTGTGCCTTCTACTTCCAGAATGTCCTACTATAGAATAATGAGATTCAGTACTGTACGTCTGCTAGACTAAAAACAGCGTAACATAAACCTGAAGTACAGAAATCTGGCAATAGATGGATCAAAATTTGGTTGGTTCAACAGGGATTGGACACATTTTGATGCATCTATGATTGTTCCTGCTGGAGAGAAGTTAATCTAATGTTGTAAAATTGTAAAATAGATCAGCATTGTAGCCAATTGGCTGATACATTATTCATGGAGGTTAAACTTAGCATTGGGAGACGGCAGATCTTAAAGTGGAACAGAAGGCAAAATAAAAGATATTACGAGTAGGCAGTCTGTTTATTGCAAAAGAGACAAGCAATGTCTCTTCTGCAATTAAATACATCTACCTGCCTGCTCGCAGCCATCCATGGCATGTAAACTGAGCTGCACATGCACAGCTCAGTTTACATTGTTGTCCTCATCCCTGCGTGTCAGGATGACTGACCCCTGTACATGTGCAGGAGTTACTTCATCATGTGCTGGCCAATGAAAATGGCCATACGATGGCACCAGGAAGGTGCTAGGGAGAGCATGACGGTGTTGGCAGGGGACTACCCTGGGAATTTGGACCATTGGAGAGGAGGTAAGTATAGTTCCTCTTTAATATCAACTTGAACTGAACTCAAGGCCCCATGGGCATTCTGCTCATAGTATCCAAAGGTACTGCAGAGGGACATAGGAACCAATTTGAAGAATAAACCAAGAAATTTTAGACACAATATCTTATGCATGTCAGTAATGATGTTACTATGGAAACATTTAGACCAGGTCAGATTCACTTTTAAGTGTCAATTAGTTCTCAGAAAGACCGGTACTGGAAAGCTGCAGAATTCCAAATTTGAGTCTTGTTTTGTGCCCTGCCCTGAATCTTTACCTTGTTATATTTTTTTCACATTAACAAATATGAGCATATTGAAAAACAACATGTTAGATCACAGTTTGATATGAGAATTATCATTTCAAGTAATAGTATCATACAGTGCATTGAAAAAGTATTCATACCTCTTGAAATTTTCCACATTTTGTCATGTTACAACCAAAAACTTAAATGTATTTTATTGGGATTTTATGTGATAGACCAACACAAAGTGGCACATAAGTGTGAAGTGTAAGGACAGTGATAAATGGTTTTCAATTTTTTTTTACAAATAAATATCTGAAAAGTGTGGTGTGCATTTGTATTCAGCCCCCTTTACTCTGATACCCCTAACTAAAATGTAGTGGGACAAAATGCCTTCAGAAGTCACCTAATTAGTAAATAGAGTCTACCTGTGTGTAATTAAATCTCAGTATAAATACAACTGTTCTGTGAAGCCCTCAGAGGTTTGTTAGAGAACCTTAGTGAACAAACAGCTTCATGAAGACAAAGGAACACACCAGACAGGTCAGGGATAAAGTTGTGGAGAAGTTTAAAGCAGGGTTAGGGTATAAAAAAAATATCCCAAGCTTTGAATATATCATGCAGCACTATTCAATCCATCATTCAAAAGAGTATAGCACAACTGCAAACCTACCAAGACATGGCTGTCCACCTCAACTGACAGACCGGGCAAGGAGAACATTAATCAGAGAAGCAGCCAAGAGGCCCATGGTAACTCTGGAGGGGCTGTAGAGATCCACAGCTCAGATGGGAGAATCTGTCCATAGGACAACTATTAGTCATGCACTACACAAATCTGGCCTTTATGAAAGAATAGCAAGAAGAAAGCCATTGTTGAAAGAAAGCCATAAGAAGTCCCATGTTCAGTTTGCGAGAAGACATGTGAGGGACACAACAAACATGTGGAAGAAGGTGCTCTGGTCAGGTGAGCCCAAATTTAACTTTTTGGCCTAAAAGAAAAACGCTATGTGTGGCAGAAAACTAATACTGCACATCACCCTGAACACACCATCCCCACTGTGAAACATGGTGGTGGCAGCATCATGTTGTGGGGATTATTTTCTTCAGCAAGGACAGTGAAGCTGGTCAGAGTTGATGGGAATATGGAAGGAGCCAAATAGGGGGCAATCTTATAAGAAAACCTGTTAGAGTCTGCAAAAGACTTGAGACTAGGGCAGAGGTTCACCTTTCAGCAGCACAAGGACCCTAAACATACAGCCAGCGCTACAACAGACTGGTTTAGTTTAAAGAATATTCAAATGTTAGAATGGCTCAGTTAAAGTCCAGACCTAAATCCAATTGAGAATCTGTGACAAAACTTGAAAATTGCTGTTCACAGATGCTCTCCATCCAATCTAACAGCGCTTGAGCTATTTTGCAGAATGGAAGAAGAATGGGCAAAAATGTCACTCTTTAAATGTGCAAATCTGGTAGAGACCTACCCAAAAAGGCTTGCAGCTATAATTGCAGCAAAAGGTGGTTCTACAAAGTATTGACTGATTTTCCTTCCACTTTACAATTATGAGCCACTTTGTGTTGGTCTATCACATAAAATCCCAATAAAAATACATTTACGTTTTTGATTGTAACCATGCAAAATGTGGAAAATTTCAAGGGGTATGAATACTTTTTCAAGACACTGTAAGTCTACCTTGTTATATTTAACTGTTTGTTGGAGTTCTCGAATTTGAAATCTTTCCCTAAATGTGTTGTCTGCATCTTCCACTCTCCTAGACCCCTGAGACCGATTTAACATTTTATTATTAAAAACTCAGATTTTTTTAAGTCCTACATTCCAAAAATATACATAAAAGCATCTAAGTGCAGGGCTAAGGAGGTATCAGTAAATTAAGTACAGTATGTCAGTGAAAGTATACTATTAAAGTTAGGGTATCTGAGAAAACTCAATGGCAGATATTCAAATACATTGAGTAAAATTATAAACGCAACACTTTTGTGTTATCATGAGCTGAACTCAAAGATCACTGACTTTTTCTATGTACACAGAAGGCCTATTTCTCTCAAATATTATTCATGGACTTTCAACGGAATTACGGCAGACTTTTGAATGAACGGACTTGCCCACACACGGACTAAAGTCAGTTCATTTTAAATGTGATTAGGTATGACGGAACTAGAAAAGGAAGTCAATCTCGCCGCTTTTATCGGCGAGACTGACACCTTTTGAGCCCCGTCGCAGAGTATACCAGGACCTTAGGTCTGGTATGGATTTTAAGGGGAACCCCCTACGCTGAAAAGATGGCATGGGGGTCCCCCCAAAATCCATACCAGACCCTTATCCGAGCACGCAGCCTGGCCAGTCAGGAAAGGGGGTGGGGACGAGCGAGCGCCCCCTCACTCCTGAACCGTACCAGGCCACATGCCCTCAATATGGGGGTGGGTGCTTTGGGGGAGGGGGGCGCCCTGCGCCCCCCTCACCCCAAAGCACCTTGTCCCCATGTTGATGAGGACAAGGGCCTCTTCCCGACAACCCTGGCTGTTGGTTGTCGGGGTCTGCGGGCCGGGGGCTTATCGGAATCCGGGAGCCCCCTTTAATAAGGGGGCCCCCAGATCCCATCCCCCACCCTATGTGAATGAGTATGGGGTACATCGTACCCCTACCCATTCACCTGGGGAAAAAAGCGTCAATAAAAAACACACTAGACAGGTTTTTAAAGTAATTTATTAGGCAGCTCCGGGGGTCTTCTTCCGACTTCGGGGGTCTCTTCTGACTTCGGGGGTCTCTTTCGACTTCTCCACTCTCTCCAGTTCTTCTCCCACTCTCTGGCCTCTTCTCCCGGTGTCCGGTTCTTTTCCCGCTCTCCGGTTCTTCTGCCAGGCTCCTCTGCTATCTTCTGCTCTTTTGCTAGCGGTGGCCCGGTCTTCTCCGTCGTCTTGTTCCCTCTTCTCTTCTTCCGATGTTGACACGATGCTCTCTCCCACTGTAATGCTGTGTGAGCAGCGCGCAATGACTTATATGGCATGGGGGGTGGTCACCGGGTGATACCGCCTCTTATGACATCTAAGTCCCGGCGCATGATGGGACTGTATCATGATGGGAAGAACCAGAGAGCGGGATAAGAACCGGAGAGAGCGGAGAAGTCGGAAGAAACCCCTGAAGTCGGAAGAAGACCCCTGGAGCTGTCTAATAAATTACTTTAAAAACCTGTCTAGTGTGTTTTTTTTATTGACACTTTTTTCCCTAGATGAATGGGTAGGGGTACGATGTACCCCATACTCATTCACATAAGGTGGGGGGCTGGGATCTGGGGGCCCCCTCATTAAAGGGGGTTCCCGGATTCCAATAAGCCCCCCACCCACAGACCCTGACTACCAACAGCCAGGGTTGTCGGGAAGAGGCCCTTGTCCTCAGCAACATAGGGACAAGGTGCTTTGGGGGAGGGGGTGCAGCAGGGCGCCCCCCTCCCCCAAAGCACCCACCCCCCATGTTCAGGGCATGTGGCCTGGTATGGTTCAGGAGGGGGTGCTCTCTCGTCCCCACCCCCTTTCCTGATCGGACGAGCTGCGTGCTTGGAAAAGGGTCTGGTATGGATTTTGGGGGGACCCCCACGCCGTTTTTTCGGCGTAGGGGGTTCCCCTTAAAATCCATACCAGACCTAAGAGACATTGTTGCCTCCTTCTAATGTGTTTTTCCTATTGCAGCGAGCGCAAGATGCACAGTACCCTGTCGCCGAGAACCAGTGCGATAGGATCGTGCTGGAAACATTCTCGCGGGCAGGTGCTGTAGTTGCCCTAGTGTTGTATTTGGTCCGTCGGACCAGCATACAGATGAACGGGGTTCCCGATAGGAACTGGCTCCGGCGGAGTTCCAGCGAGAAGATTTGAAACATTTTTCAAATCTAAAGTCCGTCGGATTTTCAACTGAAAAGGTCCGTTGGAAGTCCGATGAGGCCCACACACGGTCAGATTGTCCGCCGGATTCGGTCCGTCGGACCAGTCCAGTTGTAAAGTCCACTCGTGTGTACGCGGCAGGAATCTGTGCTAGTGAGCACTTCTCCTTTGCCAAGATAATCCATCCACCTCACAGGTGTGGCATATCAAGATGCTGATTAGACAGCGTGATTATTGCACAGGTGTGCCTTAGGCTGGCCACAATAAAAGGGCACTCTAAAATGTGCAGTTTTATCACACAGCACATTGCCACAGATGTCGCAAGTTTTGAGGGAGGGTGAAATTGGCATGCTGACTGCAGGAATGTCCACCAGAGCTGTTGCCCTTGAATTGAATGTTCATTTCTATTCCATAAGCCATCTCCAAAGACGTTTCAGAGAATTTGGAAGTATATCCAACCAATCTCACAACCGCAGACCACGTGTAACCACACCAGCCCAGGACCTCCACTTCCAGCATCTTCACCTTTGCATACCCAAAGAATTTCTGCACAAACTGTCAGAAACCATCTCAGGGAAGCTCATTGCATGCTTATCATCCTTATCGGGGTCTCGAACCTGACTGAAGTTCATCGTCATAACCAACTTGAGTGGGCAAATGCTCACATTTGATGGCATCTGGCACTTTGGAGAGGTGTTCTCTTCCCGGGTGAATCCTGGTTTTCATTGTACAGGGCAGATGGCAGACAGCGTGTATGGCGTTGTGTGGGTGAGCAGTTTTCTGATGTCAATGTTGTGGATCGAGTGGCCCATGGTGGCAGTGGGGTTATAGTGTGGGCAGGCGTATGCTATGGACAATCAACACAGGTACATTTTAATGATGGCATTTTGAATGCACAGAGGTACCGTGAAGAGATCCTGAGGCCCATTGTTGTGCCATTCATCCACAACCATCACCTCATGTTGCAGCATGATAATGCACGGCCCCATGTTGCAAGGATCTGTACACAATTCCTGGAAGCTGAAAACATCCCAGTTCTTGCATGGCCAGCATACTCCCTGGACATGTCACCCATTCAGCATGTTTGGGATGCTCTGGATTGGTGTATACGACATTGTGTTCTAGTTCCAGCCAGTATCCAGCAACTTCGCACAGCCATTGATGAGGAATGGACCAACATTCCACAGGCCACAATCAACAACCTGATCAACTCTATGCGAAGGTGATGTGCTGCTCTGTGTGAGGCAAATGGTGGTCACACCAATTACTGACTGGTTTTCGGGCCCCCGACCCCCTAATACAGTAAAACTGCACATTCTAGACAGGCCTTTTATTGTGGCCAGCCTAAGGCACACACAATAATCATGCTGTCTAATCAGCATCTTGATATGCCACACCTGTGAGATGGAAAGATTATCTCGGCAAAGGAGAAGTGCTCACTAACACAGATTTAGACAGATTTGTGAACAATATTTGAGAGAAATAGGCCTTCTGTGTACATAGAAAAAGTCACCAGTGGCAGCAATCAGTGCCCACCACTGCCCACCAGTGCCACCAATCAGTGCACATTAGCGATGTCAGTCAGTGCTGGCAATCAGTGCCGCCTATCAGTGCTGCCCATCAATGCCCATCACTGCTGTCAATCAATGCCCATCAGTAATGCCCATCAGTGTCGCCCATCAGTGCCACCCATCAATGCCCATCAGTGCCCACCAGTGCCACCTATCAGTGCCCACCAGTGCCACCTATTAGTGCCCATCAGTGCCACCTAACAGTTATCAGTGCCGCTTATAAGTGCTCATCAGTGCCACCTATCAGTGCCACCTATCAGTGCCCATAAGTGCGACATATTAGTGCCTCCTCATCAGTGCCACCTAATCAGTGCCCATAAGTGCCGCCTCATCAGTGCCCACCAGTTCAGCCTATCAGTGCTCATCAGTGCTGCCTCATCAGTGCATCAGTGCAGGCGAAAAATTACTTAGTTACAAAATTTACTGACAGAAAAAATGTAAAAACATTTTTTTTTTTTAATTTTTGGTCTTTTTTTTGTAATAAAATAAAAAACACAGCAGTGATTAAATACCACCAAAAGAAAGCTCTATTTGTGTGAAGAAAATTATAAAAAATGTGTTTGGGTACAGGGTAGCACGTCCGCGCAATTGTCATTCAAAGTGCGACAGCACTGAAAGCCGAAAAATGGCTTGGGCAGGAAGGGGGTGTAAATGCCCGGTAGGCAAGTGGGTAAGTTCGGCTCATGATAAATAGGGGCAAACACAAAAGTGTTGCATTGATAATTTTGCACAGTGTTTATGCAAAAAAAAGCATTATATAGCTATGTATATTTGGATTCCTTCAAATATATTTTTTCCTTTAAGGAAAACATCGTATGAGAGTCAGTGAATGTAAAGGATACTTATTAGTGCTGAGTTCCTATCATTTATATGATGTTTCCATTCCTTTTAGGGTAGACATTCAGTTAATGACAAACTACATTGATTAATTGAACTTTTAATGAGGCCAGAAATAGAATATTATAAAGCTTAGATTGTAATGAGAAATTTAAGAATGCATGTGATATTGAAATCTTTATTTAACATCAATAGTCTGTCTTCTACTTTATGACTTGGCTGACAGATGTACAGCTCATGTGTAAATAATATGCAGTCTGCAGGCTGAGTCAAGGTAATACTACAGGTCACAAAAAAGTAGTTTTGGAATCTGAACTCACAAATGGCTTGATCAAAGCATGCAGGTGTAAAGCCACAGCTGGTAAGGAAAAGACGGATTTACTGGTTACTCAGGCAGGTAAGATTAAAAATCAGTCTTGCCAAAGCTTTGGATCTCATCTGCCATCTGCCCACAATGGAAATTGCAAACTACCTTTCAGTAACTAATCTGTATGGTTAGTTCCAACAAAAGACAAAATGATTATTGTTTACAATGGAGCAGAGTATACTTTTATTCAAAGCAAAAGAAGTAACTCACAATTACTGGGGACAAATATGCTTATCTGCTACAATGAAGACGATCCATTCAAAACAGGGGTGCAATAGATAAAATCTGAAGCAATGGCACTCCTGGTTTTATGCTTACCTGCCTCAGCAACAAGTTAATCCATTTTTGGATGTCTAATAATATAAAAGTGCATCCTGGTTCTTATGCGGAGTACACATGAGAAGTTATTTTGGTTCAACCAACTCACAGACCAGCTTTTGCAGAACAGACAGCTGTACATACAGGCCGAAAATTGGCAGGTTCTTGCCAAACCAATCGGATGATTTTTAGCCTGTGTGTACGAAGCTTTGTTGAGCTTTCATTGTTACTCATCTACTACCCTGTTTCTGTCTTCTGCTCAGCATAGTAATAACATGCATAAGCAGACTAATGAAATTAGCAATATCTTTACAAACACCCCTGCCTGGGCTTTGTAAAAAGTATATTTTTATTGGCTTTTTACAAGAAAAATTCAGATATGGTGTGTAATTAAATGCAAAAATCCCTTCCATGGATGCATAACTGAAACTTCTAATGAGTCAGAAGAAAAGAGGGAAAATAGACCTACTGCAAGCCCCCAAACAATCATAATGTAGATGTAAACATAAATAATCATCAAAATTTTCCAAATCTGTTTTTTATTCCAAATGGGTGTCTGACTTTTCAGACTACAATATTAGCAATTTTAGCACTTAAGTGTACACATATAAATGCTTTTATAAGATGGGTGTTTATGACCATGAAATCTGCATAGGTATTCTTGGTGCTAATGCATATTGCTGAGCCATTGATCATCAATGCTGCTACTGCTATTAACTGCCACCCTAAACTATCTTTATCATTATAATAGGTCCCATTCACATGTACTGTGCATTTAGGTGTAGTTAAAGAATATATTGTATCCCAACATTTCAAATTCCTGATATGTGCCTGCCGTACCATGTACTTGTATAAAAAAAAGTATCCTATTCTCTTTGTATTGCTTCCTTATGTGTGAAACACCCGGTGATCCTGCTTTATTATTAGAAACTGACCACTCTAGGCATGAGATCACAGAATGGTCAGTTTTCAGGGAACTTCTGCACTTCTCCAATGATTAGCCGCTTCAGCCCCGGAAGATTTTACCCCCTTCCTGACCAGAGCGTTTTTTGCGATTCGGCCCTGCGTCCCTTTAACTGACAATTGCGCGGACGTGCGCCGTGGCTCCCAAACAAAATTGACGTCCTTTTTTTCCCACAAATAGAGCTTTCTTTTGGTGGTATTTGATCGCCTCTGTGATTTTTATTTTTTGCGCTATAAACAAAATAAGAGCGACAATTTTGAAAAAAACGCATTATTTTTTACATTTTGCTATAATAAATATCCCCCAAAAATATATAAAATTTTTTTTTTTTCCTCAGTTTAGGCCGATCGTATTCTTCTACATATTTTTGGTAAAAAAAATCGCAAAAAGCGTTTATTAATTGGTTTGCGCAAACGTTATAGCGTTTACTAAACAGGGGATAGTTTTATGGCATTTTTATTAATAATTTTTTTTTATTAGTAATGGCGGCAATCAGCTATTTTTATTGTGACTGCAACGTTATGGCGGACATGTCAGACACTTTTGACATATTTTTGGGACCATTGTCATTTATACAGCGATCAGTGCGATTAAAAATGCACTGATTACTGTGTAAATGACACTGGCAATGAAGGGGTTAACCACTAGGGGGCGGGGAGGGGTTAAGTATGTCCTAGGGGAGTGATTACTAACTGTAGGGGGATGGGCTCTGTGTGTGACATCACTGATCTCTGCTCCAATGACAGGGAGCAGAGATCGAGTGACACTTGTCACTAGGCAGAACGGGGAGATGCTGTTTACAACGGCATCTCCCCGTTCGTCCTCTCCGTGGAAAGTAGACACCCCAAGGAAATTTATGAGAGGCATGTTGAGCCCATCGAAAATTGTATTTATTTGTCACAAGTGATTGAAAAATGGAAAAAAACAAATTACACAAAGTTGTCACTAAATGATATATTGCTCACTAGGGATGAGCCGAACACCCCCGGTTCGCACCAGAACCTGCGAACGGACCGAAAATTTGCACGAACATTAGAACCCCATTGATGTCTATGGGACTCGAACGTTCAAAATCAAAAGTGCTAATTTTAAAGGCTAATTTGCATGGTATTGTCCTAAAAAGGGTTTGGGGACCCAGGTCCTGCCCCAGGGGACATATATCAATGCAAAAAAAAGTTTTAAAAACGACCGTTTTTTTCGGGAGCAGTGATTTTAATGATGCTTAAAGTAAAAAAAAAAGTGAAATATTCCTTTAAATATCGTACCTGGGGGGTGCCTATAGTATGCCTGTAAAGTGGCGTGTGTTTCCCGTGCTTAGAACAGTCCCTGCACAAAATTAAATTTTTAAAGGAATAAAAGTCATTTAAAACTGCTTGCAGCTTTAATGTAATGTCGGTCCTGGCAATATGGATGAAAATCAGTGAGACAAACTGCATGGGTACCCCCCAGGCCCTTTGGGTCTTGTATGCATATTAAGGGGAACCCCACACCCAAAATAAAAAAAGGAAAGGTGTGGGGCCACCAGGCCCTATATACTCTGAACAGCAGTATACAGGCGGTGCAAACAAGACAGGGACTGTAGGTTTGTTGTTAAATAGAATCTGTTTGTAATTTTGAACTGGTACATTTTTAACGTGTTTAGCTCCAGCAAAAAAATCTATTTTAAGCTTTTTGGAAAACATAGGGAAGGGTTATCACCCCTGTGACATTTGTTTTGCTGTCTGTGCTCCTCTTCAGAAGATTTCACCTCACTTTTTGTCCCAATGACAAATGTTTTTTGAAAATTTGGGGTTTTTAGTGAAACAAGGATTGGTGATAAAGCATCAGTGGAAAGGAGAAACGTTTTTCCCATATTAACTCTTACAGGAGAGAATTACCCTTCCTAGGGGTAGATTTCATATCATTTCCTGTTGTCTCCTTCCGTTTGCAAGTAGGAGTCATTTGTAAGTTGGATGTTTGAAAGTAGGGGCCTGCCCTATATACTCAGCAGAAATTTGGGCCTTAGGTGTTGGTGTTGCAACAACACTGTAAGCCCTCACAGGGCCCTGCTGTGAAATATTAGATCAAGAATTGTAATTACATGCCCCTGTTGAACAGGGGCACAAAAATTGGGCCTTTGGTGATGGTGGTGGTGGTGCTGGTGCCACAACACTGTAAATCCTCACAGTTACTCTTGGTGGGCGCAGAAACGGGCCCTGCTGTGAAATATTAGATCAAGAAATCTAATTACATGTCCCTGTTGAACAGGGGCAGAAAAATTAGGCGTTAGGCACTGGTGCTTGTGCCACAACACTGCAACCCCTCACAGATACTCTAGTTGGAATGCAGGAACGAGCCCCGCTGCAAATAATTGCATCAAAAATTGTAATTACATGCCCTGTTAAACAGGGGCTGAAAAATTGGGCCTTAGGCACTGGTGCTGGTGCCACAACACTGCAACCCCTCACAGATACTCTAGTTGGAGCGCAGGAACTAGCCCTGCTGCAAAGAATTGCAACAAAAATTGTAATTACACGCCCCTGTTAAACAGGGGCTGAAAAATTGGGCCTTAGGCACTGGTGCTGGTGCCACAACACTGCAACCCCTCACAGATACTCTAGTTGGAGCGCAGGAACTAACCCTGCTGCAAAGAATTGCATCAAAAATTGTAATTACACGCTCCTGTTAAACAGGGGCTGAAAAATTGGGCCTTAGGCACTGGTGGCGGTGCCCAGAACCAAAACTGTTCTTACAAGCTATCAGCATGATCATTGAGGAGGAAGAGAATAATTACTCAGCATAACAGGATAGTCACTCAGCATCAGCATAGGCAGTCTTTGAAGGGATCTGATATTTCCAAAAAAATTATTCGGTTATATCAGCATCAGGTGCTTGGTAGCTGGTGGTGATCCAAGACTGATTCATTTTTATGAAAGTCAGTCGATCTACCGAGTCGGTGGACAGACGCACCCTGTGAGTGTTACAAAGCCTCCAGCAGCACTTAATGTGCATTCCGAAAGAACACTGGATGCAGGACAGGCCAGTAGCTCAATTGCATACTGTGCAAGCTCTTGCCAGTGATCCATCCAAAAGACCCAGTAACCCAGAGGATTTTTGATGGGAAAGGTGTCCAAGTCAGATCTTGCCCCTAGGTATTCCTGCACCATGTAAAACAGATGCTGGCGATGGTTGCTGGAACCGATCATACCTTGGGGCTGCGGACTAAAAAATTGTCTGAACGCATGGGTCAGACGGCCACCTTCTCCACCGCTCCTTCTTTGACTGACCGAAGCCTCAGCAACAGGTTGTCCAGGAACAGGAGTTTGTAACCTCCCAGTCTCTGGAAACACGTTGCACAGACCATTCTGCAAGGCCTCCCGAAGACGTTTCATCCTCTGCTCCCTCTGCGACGGCAAGATAAGGTCCACAACCTTACCCTTGTAATGTGGATCAAGGAGGGTTGCCAGCCAGTATTGATCCCTCTCCTTGATAACACGAATACGAGGCTCCTTCTGCAGGCTTTGCAGGATCAGGGAGGCCACGCAGCGTAGGTTTGCTGAGGCATTCGGTCCGGAGTCCTCTGGGTCACAAAGGACGACATGATCCACAGCCACCTCCTCCCAGCCATGTACAAGTCCATGGGTTTCTTGGGACTGTAAATGATACCTTAAAGACTGCTGCTGATGCTGAGTGCCAGGCTCCACCTCCATGCTGACACAATCCTCCTCCTCCTCCTCTTCCTGTGTGATGAGCGGGCACGCAGGAACACTGTCTGGATAAAGGGGGCCTTGAGAGCTAAGGAAGTCCTCCTCTTCCTGCCTCTGTTCTGCCTCAAGTGCCCTGTCCATTATTCCATGCAGCATGTGCTCCAACAGGTGGACAAGGGGGACAGTGTAACTGATGCATGCACTGTCACTGCTCACCATCCTTGTGGCCTCTTCAAATGGTGACAGGACAGTGCATGCATCCCTGATCATGGCCCACTGGCGTGGGGAAAAAAAACAAGCTCCCTGACCCTGTCCTGGTGCCATAGTCACACAGGTACTCATTAATGGCCCTCTGCTGCATAAGCAGCCACTGCAGCATGGCCAACGTTGAGTTCCACCTGGTGGGCATGTCACAGATTAGGCAGTTCTTGGGCAGGTTAAATTCCTTTTGGAGGTCAGCCAGCCGAGGACTGGCATTATATGACCGGTAGAAATGCACACAGACTTTCCTGGCCTGCCTCAGGACATCCTGTAAGCCCGGGTACCTGCCCAAGAACCGCTGCACCACCAAGTTAAGGATGTGAGATTTGTCCCTGTCGGAGGGCGTAGAGGAGGTTGGTGCCATTGTCGCAAACCACCATTCCTGCCTTAAGCTGGCGTGGCGTCAACCACCTCTGAACCTGCCCCTGCAGAGCTGACAGAACCTCTACCCCAGTGTGGCTCCTGTCCCCCAAGCACACCAGCTCAAGCACCGTATGGCATCTTTTGGCCTGCGTACTTGCGTAGCTCCTTGAATGCCTACGGAGCACCACTGGTTCTGAGGACAAAGCACAGGAAGAGGCCATGGAGGAAGAAGAAGAGGAGGGGGTTGAGGAGAGGTGTGTCAGAATCATCAGTAGTGGCATTTTGGAGGCATGGTGGCGGAACAACCTCCAACACTACTGAACCTTGTCCTGCACCCTTCCCAGCTGCCAGCAGAGTCACCCAATGCGCGGTGAAGCTTAGGTAACAACCCTGTCCATGCCTGCTGGACCATGAGTCAGCGGTAATATGCACCTTACCACTGACCACCCTGTCCTGCAAGGCCAAGACATTGCCTTCCACATGCCGGTAGAGA
Source organism: Aquarana catesbeiana (assembly GCF_042186555.1). Taxonomy (NCBI): domain Eukaryota; kingdom Metazoa; phylum Chordata; class Amphibia; order Anura; family Ranidae; genus Aquarana; species Aquarana catesbeiana. The sequence goes on from NC_133330.1 coordinate 204,590,605, forward strand.
GCCGGAATCGCCTTCCGTGAGAAAAAGTGGCGTTTGGAACCTGCCACTGAGGAACTGCACATTCCACAAACTCATGTAAGGGGGCAGAGTCTACCAACTGAAAAGGTAGTAGTTGAAGTGCTAGCAATTTTGCCAAGCTAGCATTCAACCGCTGGGCATGTGGATGGCTGGGAGCAAACTTCTATCTGCGGTGCAGCAGCTGGGGCAGGGAAATTTGCCTTGTACAATCTGAAGTTGGTGTACCGATAGCAGATTGTCGGCAAGTACTTGGCTGTGGCACACCTAGTTCTACACCTTCATTCCTCTCAGTGCAGGTCTCAGAGAGGACTGGAGGTATAGTGGGGTTGGAGATCCCAGCTGATGAAGAGCAAGGAGAGGTCATCTTTGTTCTTTGGTGTGGGTCTTTTAGGTACGCTTGCCAACGAACTGCATGGCAGGTCAACATATGTCTGGTCAAGCATGTGGTGCCCAAGCGGGAGATGTTTTGGCCACGTGAGATACGCTTGAGACATATGTTGCAAATAGCAGCGGTGTGATCTGATGCACTCGTCTCAAAAAAGGCCCACACCAAAGAACTTTTGGAATAACGTGCAGAGACAGCAGCGCCCTGCACATGCGGAGCTCTGCGGTGTGATGCAGTCAGTGTGCTGCCCTTAGGCTGGCCCCTGGAGGGCATCCTGCCTCGTTGGTGATGTGCCTCCTCCTCCTCCTCCTCTCTCCTATCAGGCACCCACGTTGAGTCAGTGACCTCATGATCCCCTCCCTCCTCATCACTGGAGCAAACCTGGCAGTATGCTGCAGCTGGGGGAACATCACTGTCAGATTGCTGTCCTTCTTGGGCACCCCCTCTGTCCGTGCTCACGTTACTGCCTTCATCTAGCTCAGTATCATCATCAGAGCCTTCAAAACGCTGGGCATCCTCCTGGAGCATGTACCCAACACTGTGGTCAAACAGTTCGAGGGACTCCTCAGGAGGACATGGTGGGGCTAGGGAAGGAGTGACTGATGCCATTGAGCCGAGGGAAGAGGCTGTGTTGGCAGCTGCTTTGCCAGACAAAGTACCCTGAGCCTGGGTGTGAGAGGATGTGGAGGATGAGGATGGCTTGGTCATCCACTCGACCAAGTCTTCCACATGTTGGGGCTCAACACGGCCAGCTGCCAAAAAAAAAGGCCAAACGTGTCCCATGGCCACGTGCTGATGAGGATGCACCATGTCCACGACCAGCACTGTTGCCTCTAGACACAGAGCCTGCTTGCCCTCTTTTATTGGCTTGTGACTGTCTGCCTCTCCTTGTTGGCCTTCCAGACATACTATTGGCTTGCAGTGAGCTGCACAAAACTGGGATATATATGTATATAGATATATATCAATATATAGATATATATCTATATATTGATATATATCTATATATATATACCGATTATACTGTAGCTAGCAGAATCAACTGCCTGCCTGTAGTATTATTAGTATGATAACACCTGCACGTGTCTTCAGCTAGCTATACTGTAGGTGCAACTGTGCAGGGTACACAGTACAGTAACTGGAAATACGTCAAGAGCCTACACAAGCACCTGGCTGCAGGTAGCTATACTGTAGGCGAGACTATGCAGGGTACACAGTACCGTAACTGGAAATACTTCAATGAGCCTACACAAGCACCTGGCTGCAGGAAGCTATACTGTAGGTGAGACTGTGCAGGGTACACAGTACAGTAGCTGGAAATACTTCAATGAGCCTGCACAAGCACCTGGCTGCAGGTTGCTATACTGTAGATGAGACTGTGCAGGGTACACAGTACAGTAGCTGGAAATACTTCAATGAGCCTACACAAGCACCTGGCTGCAGGTTGCTATACTGTAGGTGAGACTGTGCAGGGTACACAGTACAGTAGCTGGAAATATTTCAATGAGCCTACACAAGTACCTGGCTGCAGGTTGCTGTACTGTAGGTGAGACTGTGCAGGGTACACAGTACAGTAGCTGGAAATACTTCAATGAGCCTATACAAGCACCTGGCTGCAGGTTGCTATACTGTAGGTGAGACTGTGCAGGGTACACAGTACAGTAGCTGGAAATACTTCAGTGAGCCTACACAAGCACCTGGGTGCAGGTTGCTATACTGTAGGTGAGACTGTGCAGGGTACACAGTACAGTAGCTGGAAATACTTCAATGATCCTACACAAGCACCTGGCTGCAGGTTGCTATACTGTAGGTGAGACTGTGTAGGGTACACAGTACAGTAGCTGGAAATACTTCAATGAGCCTACACAAGTACCTGGCTGCAGGTTGCTATACTGTAGGTGAGACTGTGCAGGGTACACAGTACAGTAGCTGGAAATACTTCAATGAGCCTATACAAGCACCTGGCTGCAGGTTGCTATACTGTAGGTGAGACTGTGCAGGGTACACAGTACAGTAGCTGGAAATACTTCAGTGAGCCTACACAAGCACCTGGGTGCAGGTTGCTATACTGTAGGTGAGACCGTGCAGGGTACACAGTACAGTAGCTGGAAATACTTCAATGATCCTACACAAGCACCTGGCTGCAGGTTGCTATACTGTAGGTGAGACTGTGTAGGGTACACAGTACAGTAGCTGGAAATACTTCAATGAGCCTACACAAGCACCTGGGTGCAGGTTGCTATACTGTAGGTGAGACTGTGCAGGGTACACAGTACAGTAGCTGGAAATACTTCAATGAGCCTACACAAGCACCTGGCTGCAGGTTGCTATACTGTAAGTGAGACTGTGCAGGGTACACAGTACAGAAGCTGGAAATACTTCAATGAGCCTACACAAGCAGCTGGCTGCAGGTTGCTATACTGTAGGTGAGACTGTGTAGGGTACACAGTACAGTAGCTGGAAATACTTCAATGAGCCTACACAAGCACCTGGCTGCAGGTTGCTATACTGTAGGTGAGACTGTGCAGGGTACACAGTACAGTAGCTGGAAATACTTCAATGAGCCTATACAAGCACCTGGCTGCAGGTTGCTATACTGTAGGTGAGACTGTGCAGGGTACACAGTACAGTAGCTGGAAATACTTCAGTGAGCCTACACAAGCACCTGGCTGCAGGTAGCTATACTGTAGGTGAGACTGTGCAGGGTACACAGTACCGTAACTGGAAATACTTCAATGAGCCTACACAAGCACCTGGCTGCAGGTAGATTTACTGTAGGTGAGACTGTGCAGGGTACACAGTACAGTAGCTGGAAATACTTCACTGCGCTTACACAAGCACCTGGCTGCAGGCAGCTATACTGTAGGTGTGACTGTGCAGGGTACACAGTACAGTAGCTGGAAATACTTCAATGAGCCTACACAAGCACCTGGCTGCAGGTTGCTATACTGTAGGTGAGACTGTGCAGGGTACACAGTACAGTAGCTGGAAATACTTCAATGAGCCTACACAAGCACCTGGGTGCAGCTTGCTATACTGTAGGTGAGACTGTGCAGGGTACACAGTAGAGTAGCTGGAAATACTTCAATGAGCCTACACAAGCACCTGGCTGCAGGTTGCTATACTGTAGATGAGACTGTGCAGGGTACACAGTACAGTAGCTGGAAGAACAGGATCTATCTAAACTGAATACAGTATATATATATATATATATATATATATATATATATATATATATATATATATATATATATATAACACCTGGGATGCACATATATACACAATACACTGTAACTGCAGCTAACTGACTCGACCTGCCTACTCTATCTAACTTTAATCAAATGACACTGTCTGTCTCTCTCACTCTATCTCTCTATCTGAACGCCACTACACACTACACAGGGCCGCCTAGCAGGTGGCCTTATATAGTGTGGGCGTGTACTAAACCCCCTGAGCCATAATTGGCCAAAGCCTCCTTGGCTTTGGCCAATTACAACTCTCTGTTCAGATGGCGCTGTGATTGGCCAAGCATGCGGGTCATAGTGCATGCTTGGCCAATCATCAGCCAGCAATGCACTGTGATGCCGCAGTGAATTATGGGCCATGACGCGCCACTCGAATTTGGTGCGAATGGCCCATATCGTTCGTAATTCGGCGAACGACCGAACACACGATGTTCGAGTCGAACATAGGTTCGACTCGAACACGAAGCTCATCCCTATTGCTCACACATGCCATGGGCATATGAGAAATTACACCCCAAAATACATTCTGCTGCTTCTCCTGAGTAGGGATGAGCTTCAAGTTCGAATCGAACTCATGTTTGACTCGAACATTAGCTGTTCGCAAGTTCGCCAAACAGCGAATAATTTGGGGTGTTCGCGGCAAATTCGAATGCTGCAGAACACCCTTTAAAAGTCTATGGGAGAAATCAAAAGTGCTAATTTTAAAGGCTTATATGCAAGTTATTGTCATAAAAAGTGTTTGGGGACCCGGGTCCTGCCCCAGGGGACATGGATCAATGCAAAAAAAAGTTTTAAAAACGGCCGTTTTTTCGGGAGCAGTGATTTTAATAATGCTTAAAGTCAAACAATAAAAGTGTAATATCCCTTTAAATTTCATACCTGGGGGATGTCTATAGTATGCCTGTAAAGGGGCGCATGTTTCCCGTGTTTAGAACAGTCTGACAGCAAAATGACATTTGGAAGGAAAAAACTACCCGCGGCTATTGCATTGCCGACAATACACATAGAAGTTCATCGATAAAAACGGCATGGGAATTCCCCACAGGGAAACCAAAATTAAAAAAAAAAATGATGTGGGAGTCCCCCTAAATTCCATACCAGGCCCTTCAGGTCTGGTATGGATATTAAGGGGAACCCCGGCCAAAATTTTAAAAAAATGACGTGGGGTTCCCCCTAAATTCCATACCAGACCCTTCAGGTCTGGTATGGATTTTAAGGGGAACCCCGGGCCCAAAAAAAAAAAAAAAAAACGGCGTGGGGTGTACCCCCAAAAATCCATACCAGACCCTTATCCGAGCACGCAACCTGGCAGGCCGCAAGAAAAGAGGGGGGGACAAGAATGCGGCCCCCCTCCTGAACCGTACCAGGCCACATGCCCTCAACATTGGGAGGGTGTTTTGGGGTAGCCCCCCAAAACACCTTGTCCCCATGTTGATGAGGACAAGGGCCTCATCCCCACAACCCTGGCCGGTGGTTGTGGGAGTCTGCGGGCGGGGGGCTTATCGGAATCTGGAAGCCCCCTTTAACAAGGGGACCCCCAGATCCCGCCCCCCCTGTGTGAAATGGTAAGGGGTAGTCTTAAATGGGTTTTTTCCTTCAAAATGTCATTTTGCTGTCAGACTGTTCTAAACACGGGAAACATGCGCCCCTTTACAGGCATACTATAGACACCCCCCAGGTACGATATTTAAAGGAATATTACACTTTTATTGTTTGACTTTAAGCATTATTAAAATCACTGCTCCTGAAAAAACGGACGCTTTTAAAACTTTTTTTTGCATTGATTCATGTCCCCTGGGGCAGGACCCAGGTCCCCAAACACTTTTTTATGACAATAACTTGCATATAAGCCTTTAAAATTAGCACTTTTGATTATGCATGTTCGTGTCCCATAGACTTTAATGGTGTTCGCGTGTTCGAACAAATTTTTTGCCTGTTCACATGTTCTGGTGCAAACCAAACAGGGGGGTGTTCAGCTCATCCCTAGTGGACACAGAGGGGTTTCTCCACACCAGTCGCCGTAGGAATTTGGACTATTGTATCTGCATGAAGGGAGGACAGAACAAAAACATTCCGTGAATCTCTCCACTTCACTGCTAACAAATTATTAAATTTCAAGCAGGCTCACTCCCCTCATCTAAGTCGGGACTCTACAAGCCATTGAGGGAAGCCCCGGCAATTAGATTGCACGGTGCCACATGCGCCAATTCCACAATCAAAATGTGACTTAAAAGTGTCACGCTTGTGTAATAATTGTCCACGTACAAGTGGTACCCCTTTCCGAATAAGGGTGACACCATGTCCCACACAATCTTACCAGCGCTCCCTATGTAGTCTGGGCAATTCTCCGGCTCCACGTGACTATCTATTCCCTCATAAACCATAAAACTATATCTATAGCCTGTTGCCCTGTTACAGAGCTTATACATCTTGACCCCATATCTGGCACGCTTGCTGGAAGATACTGTTTGATAGACAAGCAGCCAGAAAGCGTAATCAGGGACTCATCAATGCAGACAACTAGATCAGGAGTAAACAAGGCTGCAAACTGCTGGTTGAAGTTGTTTATGAGGGGCCAAATTTTGTGGAGCCGATCGTATCCAGGGTCACCCTGAGGACAACAGAGTTTGTTGTCATTGAAATGAACCGCAAGATCTGCTTGTATCGTGTCCTGGTCATGGAGGCAGAGAACACGGGTGAATTGGGTCAGTGGACCAATATGACCGCAACTCACTTTTTTTTAACTATGCCCATGAGGAGGGATAGGCCCAGGAAGGTCTTAAATTCGGAAACCGTAATAGGTTTCCAATCTCTGGCAAGGGTCAACTGGGGATTAGCAGCGATTAATTGACCAGCATACAAATTGCTTTGGCCCACAATAGTTTCCACCTGAATTTCAGGTTGGCCAGTGAATGGAGGAAGTAATATACGGCGGTTGCCCTAATGCTATAATAAAATAACTAGCCAACCAGCGTCACCCGTGACAATAATATGGTGATCACTGATGACAGGGAGTTATCAAGGGGTTAAACCTTTATTAGAGAGGTTTAGGGGGGTCCCTAGACCTATCTGGGCCTACCACTAAGTATCCTAACACTGATTATTGTCACAAATGACACCAGTACAGTGATAAAAAAAATATGAACACTGCACTGGGTGACATAGTGACAGGGAGTGAAGGGGTTAACTGGGGGGGCGATCGGGGGGTGATCAGGGGGGACAAGTGTGCCTATGTGTACTGTGTAGTGTAGTGTTGGTGCAACTGACTCTGAGATCTTCTCTTCTCGCTCTGGAATGGAAAAGAGTTCCACGAGGGGAGAGGACATCACTTCCCCTGCCTGTGTTTACACTTACACAGGCAGGGGATAATTTCATTCGCCAGAACTGATCACCAGGTCCAGGCCAGAAATCTTTGGCCTGGGTCTGGAGACTGATCAGTTCTGAAGCGAATGCGATTGTCGCGGCCACCTAGGGGGCACACGCGTGCACCCCCTAGGTGGCTGCTCACCCGACGTATAGCTACGACGCTTCACCCAGCCAAGCCAACCTGCCACAGTATAACTGCATTTGCTGGTCTAGAACTGGTTAAATATTTGTGCAACTGTAGACAAAATGAATAAAAGATCTGTACCACTGTAGTCAACAGCACTGAAGATGTTGCCATTTCACTTTGTCATGTATCTTTGACGGATTCTGCTTCCAATTCTAAAGAATAATTGCATGAATTAGGCATATTATAGATAGGTAAATTGGTCCAGTTTGGTATACATATACACCATTACTGACCAATGACACTGGAAGATGGAAATTACCAAAGAAGACAACATTAGTTTAGTGATCTTCACTTGCTTCTGGGTCTCATGGTCTTTCTTTTATACCCACCCCAAACACTTTACTTCTGTTTATCTATGCCAACAGTGTGATAGCCCCTCCAGTACCCATAGCTATCTGTTCTATACATTTCTTATATTGTTAAAAAAAGAGGACTAAGGGAGTTCTTTCATCCGTTCAGCTTTTGTATCCTCATTGAGTATACTCCCATGTTCCTGTCTGCTTGCCTACTCAGTATAATAGACTTCTAATGTCTCCATTAAGAGAAACAACGTAAGGGAAAAAAGTAATAGATAAGAAAAGCTTATTAGAATGTTCCCTGTTCACACTTCGTGCTGTTTTATAATTTTTTTGCCGGTGTTTAGCAGTGTTTAGCCCTAGTGTAAGCTACGTTTAGTAACTTCAGCGTTAAGGAGTGGGGCTGCCAGCATTCTTAACAACCAGTGAATAGCTTGTTGTTAAGGAGTGAGCCAGGAAACCAGGTTTTGCGTCCTTAGCAACAGAAAAGTCATCAGCTGTCAGTGGGGTTCCACGCTGACAGCTGAATGTGAAAAAACTCATTGGCGGCGATATTGGCCCTCATGCAGCCTGGCAGGGCAGGACAGGACACAAGGAGGGGGGATGTGCAAGCTCCCCCCTCATGAACCATGCCAGACATATGTCCTTAATATGGGGATGCTTTGGGGAAGGGGGGCTCTGCCCCCCCAAAGCACCTTGTCCCCATGTTGATTAGGACAAGGGCCTTTTCCTCACAATCCTGGCCGTTGGTTGTGGGGTCCTGAAGGGGTGCTTATCAGAATCTTGAAGCCCCTTTTAACAAGGGAGTCCCCAGATCCCGGCCCCCCATGTGAATGTCTAGGGGTACATAGTACCCCTACTCATTCACCAAAAAAGTGTAAAAAGTCAATAAAAACACAACACAAGTACTTTATTAAAAAATCAAAAATCAAAAGAAAATGTCCCTCTGGTATAATAGATCCATCATCAATCATGAGGCCCGTCACCATCATTGACCCGAAAAAAGAAAAAGAAAAACCTCCAGTCCCAACGAAGGCTCAAACCATCTGCCAGCTCCACCGTCTGACAGATCTTAAATAACTAAGGGGCAGACCACCTGGTGAAGTCACCAGGTGGCCCCGCCCCTTGTAATATTATCAACCGAGGTCAAAGCACCCCCCCATGTTTAGGGCATGTGGCCTGGTATGGTTTAAGAGGGGGATCGCTTATTCCCCTATTTTTCCCTTGTCTGAAGGGCCTGGTATGGATTGGGGGGATCCCCATGCCATTTCTTTCACATTTTTTTCATTGCTGGCAATGGAGGCATCCATTGTTAAGGATGCAACAGCCAGCTTCCTAGCCTGCTCGTTAACAACCCGCGTATTAACAGGTGTTAAGGACTCTGGCAGCCTCCACTTCATAAAATAACTGTGCTAAACTCTGGACATCAACGCTTAGCAGAGTTTAGGAGAGTTTAGCAGAGTTTAAGAGCTGTCAGTGTTTTTTCTGGCATAATGCTGATGCTCTAGAATGCACTGGCAGAGGGTTTTTTTTTCTGCCACTAAACTCTCCTGCCAAAAAACATTGATAAAAGCCTAGGTGTACACATAGGATAACATGCAGGGGAGTTTAGAGGCAGTTAAAAAAACGTCTGATGCCCAAAACAGTAGCTGTAATAATGCCCAGTGTTCATGGGGCCTTACCCCTTTGCTTTTATTTACTAAACCTAGAGAGTGAAAAATCTGATGCAGCTGTGCATGGTAGCCAATCAGCTTCTTACTTCAGTTTATTCAATTAAGCTTTACAATAAAACCTGGAAGCTGATTGGTTTCTATGCAAATCTGCACCAGGTTCTGCACGCTCCAGTTTTAATAAATCAACCCTACTGTGCTTGTAAATTGTGAGAGCTGTTATAGATCTCTCTACCCACACTACTCTCAAATGTTTGTTGCACTGCCATAACATTGCTCTTCTGCAAAAACTGCACTTTGTTACACCTGTGATGAGAACACTCTCAGTCTCACCCTTCGAAGAGGGTTTCCAACTAAAGTCAATTAATCTAAATCTAAGCAATCTAAACAGAAGCAACAATCTAAACACAAGCAGACTAAGACTGATCATTACTGGGGCGGGTAACTAAGCAGTTAAGCTTTCATAATCATACATGACCTTAAAACAATGTCTGTGTCACTTGCTGCCATGCCCAAACTGAAATGTAACAGAGTTTTACACTGTGGTAGTTCTTCACAGAGATGTTCCTTATATCTACTTAGAATATCAAGAGTTTAAAGAAAATTATGTGGGACATATTTACAGAAAATATATTACAAAACAGACATAAACATGATTAAAATAAAAGGGTTCTTAAAGTGAAAAAATACTAGAATGAAGTTGGCCTGGTCTTTGGTTCAGTGCAGGGTTTGAGTCATATGCAGAAAAGGTCCAAACTAATATGGCAAAATCACTTGCCCTCAGTAATGTGACTACTGGGTTCCTTGGTAGTTTGAATGTCAAAAGAAAGCTAGAGCTGCTAAGGCAACAATTTCTTGACCCTCTATAAGGTGTTGCTGAGTTAAACCCTAACCAATTAAAAGGTCTGACAAGTGTGTGTTTTGTCACACCCTTAATGACATCTATCCTGACTATGTCTATATTTCCATCTGACAAGGTTTCAAACGTGACAGCATCTTACCATATTTAGCAGCATTAAGTCGTGATTCATTGGATATACAGTAGATGTGATTTATATTTCTTAAAGGAAGTCTAAGGTGTCTTATTATCCTTCTGGACTATGTAAATTAAATGTTTTAGTGCCCAACTGCTTGGTATCCTTTAATACGTTAGCATAGTCACTTTTTTGGAAAATAACACTATTACCCTAGAAGTTGTGGAATACCTAAAGTTGAAAGCCTGAGATGTATGCAAGCTTAATTTTAGAATAAGCACTAAACTCGCAGATGTGTATTCACTAGGCTGCTCTGCAGGCTTATCTTTCAACTTTTTCAAATCATCTTTCCAAAGTTTGCCTTCGGCACTTTTCCCTTGCACAAGTTAAACACCCTTATTACCCTTTGTACAGCTCACTTGTCATATTTTCAGAATTCCTCTTCTGCACATACTGCCCACTCTCATATCCTCTGAACTCCTTTCCAAAACATGCTGCAAGTTATCATACCTTCTAAACTTCTTTCCTGCACATACTACTGCTGCTGGGCCATTTACATTCTTCCATTGTACATAATGTCTGCTGTCTGACCTTCTGCACTTCTTCCTACACATGCTACCCACAAGAAAACCTATTTAACATTGACTGTAATGTCCTCAACATTCTTCATTCTGGAATAAGCACAATTGTTCTAGTTAAACATAATTATAAACAGAAATATCATCATGCATTTTTCATGTAGTTCCACATGCAGCAAAATACATCAAAAGGCACACAGGGGATGAGATAAAAATGTATACTTGCTGCAGCTTCCACTTTCCATAAAGTGTTATTTAGAGGCACACAGATTTTGATAGTAGGTTGTGGTCTCTGTTTCAACCATTGCAGCACTTTTGCAATTCAGCAGGTTGGTTAACCCCCCTGGTGGTATTCCCGAGTGTGGCTCGGGGTGGATTTTCAGCACCAAAAGCGAGAACCCCGAGCCACACTCGGGATTGCATCACAGGATCCAGGAAGAGGTTACTGACTTTGTCCCGAGGATTCTGCGATGTCTCCCTGCACTGTGTGCGAGCCGTCCTCCGCTCGATCTATTACGAAGCTGAGCTCCGTTCCCTGCGAGCGTTGCGATGCATGGGGACAGAGAATGGCGCCAAATTCAAAAAGTAAAACACACAATACATATACAGTACACTGTAATCTTACAGATTACATTACTGTATCAATTTGTTTCACATTCCTTTTGTCCCTAGTGGTGTGTCCAGTGCCCTGCATGCAGTTTTATATTATAAATACTGTTCTTTCTGCCTGGAAACTGTAGATTGTCCATAGCAACCGAAACCGTCCCTTTACATCAAAAGTGGTTTTAGACCAGCTAGAAAACAGCGATAATAAATTAGAATCACTTGCAGAATTGAGCGATAGTGATTTGTGGGGAAAACTGTCATCAAACACTGAAAGTAATGACAACGACAATTCTGCAACTGAGCAAATTTCAGTGTTTTTGATTTGATTACATTATTGAATAATTTTTATTATTATTATATTATGATTTGTTATAATTATTTATAGTTATTTATTATATTATAATTTATGATTTTTTTTTCAAACTTTATCATACCGGGGATGTCTACTAGACTCTTGTTTGGACAGATTTAAGTGAGTTATTCTTAAGAATTACAGGCCTACCATATAAAACTCCAAATTTCCATGCAAAATAATTGTACCGCTTTCAGCATCAAAAATCTGAAATAATCATACCACCAGGCAGGTTAATCACAGACACTTTTAATTTTCTCAAATACATCAATAGTCTTTTTCTGCTGTAATAGCCCAATAGGACAGTTGGAACCAGTGCAGAAAACAAAGTGAAGTTGCAGTGCAACTATGTTTTCTTTAGCTTTGCACTTGCACCACTGATGTGCATTATTCTCTGTGATAATGTTCTGCTCATGCACATTCTGAATACAGGCTGCGGCAGTTGTGGAGGAGATCAGAGAAGAGATAAACTCTGCCCATCCACAGCATTAGGATTGTGTGTTGTTAATAACTACATTTAGTAACATAGACTGGGGGGGGGTAGATCATAATATATATATTAAAACTACAGCTATCATTTTGAAGTATATCTCCAAACCACTTTTTTGCTATGAATTTTACAGACTTAAAGTCAGGGTCTGTATTTACTTTAACTAAATTGTGCAATGTGTGATGAAGTAAGAAAAGCTGAAGTGTCCACATCATTTTGGTTGAAAATTAGCCATAAAATGTATCTCTCCAATAATTAGGTTCCTTTTGCCTGAAAGTTTATGTGTATCTCAATTCTCAATGCTGAAATCTGATAAAACAGTGAGACAAAGGGGTTGATTTACTAAAGGCAAATAGGCTGTGCACTTTGCAAAGTGCAGTTGCACTCACCATGTGCAGTTGCTTCAGAGCTTAGTAAATGAAGTAAAGCTTCACTTCGCAAAGAGTACCCAATTACATGAAGGAAAATTCAAAAAACAGCTTTTTACTTGCAAATGATTGGATGATGGAAGTCATCAGAGCTTCTGCTCATTGACTAATCTCTGGAGCAACTGCACTTGCAGAGTGCAATTTGCATTTTGCACAGTGCACAGTCTATTTGCCTTTAGTAAATCATCCCCAACGTCCTTTAAGACTTCACATTGCAAAATGCCTGACCCTTAGTGCATAGCTGCAGTTAAAATAGCAACTTTATTTGCTGATGTGTAAATCTTCTATTTTGTCATTTCAAATAATTGTTTTTTTTCACCTTTTATACTTTAACAATGCCAAACACATATGTTGATATGGTCTTTGTTCCCTTTCAGTTGAAATTTAGACTATTTGCCAAACTGAGATGCAGAATTGCAAATTATTCCCCCTGTCCTCTAATGTTTTCATAAAGAATTCCCTTCAGAAAAAGGTATTTTTTAATTGTTTGAGCAATGACATTTCAAAGAAGTGGAGGAATACAGATCATCTTGGAGGCTGTTGGGAATCTGTAAAGGACAGAGGGATTTAAGTAGATAAACAGCAAATATTTCTGCTGTAATATTTTAACATGCTTCTTGTGCTTGAAAGTAAATAGACAGAAATCTGATTTTCTTAGAAAATGAAGAAAACCTTATTGGAAGCTATTTTTAGATCAGCTATGTTATTTTAATATTACGTGTTCTTTTTGTAAAGTTTCAAGTGAGAATCTGCGCACTAAGGTTAATAGATCATTTTGTATTAATATTATGTATTTAATATACAACATGCCAAAAATATTCTTATCATCTACGTTGTATCAATGACTATCTCTTCTTTTTTGCTGCTAAATACATTAATTTATAGGATATCTTCTGATGTTATGTTTCTGCAAGTAGCATGCAGCTGGGGGGTCAGAGATGTCCTGACACATTATACTGGGAATCCGGTTACTGTCCTAAATTTGGAATGCTGTATGTTTTGTGATGACACTGTTCTACAGTATGTCACCATTTCATCATCAATCATGGGCAGCGATAATGTTAAGCCTCGTACACACGATCGGATTTTCTGCAGACAAAGCCTCGGTCTTTTGTCCGAAGGGCATTGGCCAAAAACTTGTCTTGCATACAAACAGAACACAATTGTCAGCCAACAAACATGAAAGAAGTGACTAGGGATGAGCTTCGAGTTCGAGTCGAACTCATGTTCGACTCGAACATTGGCTGTTCGCAAGTTCGCCGAACAGCGAACAATTTGGGGTGTTCGCGGCAAATTCGAATGCCGCGGAACACCCTTTAAAAGTCTATGGGAGAAATCAAAAATGCTAATTTTAAAGGCTTATATGCAAGTTATTGTCATAAAAAGTGTTTGGGGACCAGGGTCCTGCCCCAGGGGACATGGATCAATGCAAAAAAAAGTTTTAATAACGGTTTTTTCAGGAGCAGTGATTTTAATAATGCTTAAAGTTAAACAATAAAAGTGTAATATCCCTTTAAATTTCGTAGCTGGGGGGTGTCTATAGTATGCCTGTAAAAGGGGCACATGTTTCCCGTGTTTAGAACAGTCTGACAGCAAAATGACATTTCGAAGGAAAAAACCCATTTAAAACTACTCGCGGCTATTGCATTGCCGACAATACACATAGAATTTCATTGATAAAAACGGCATGGGAATTCCCCACAGGGGAACCCCGAACCAAAATAAAAAAAACAAAATGACGTGGGGTCCCCCCAAAAATCCATACCAGACCCTTATCCGAGCACGCAACCTGGCAGGCCGCAGGAAAAGAGGGGGGATGAGAGTGCACCCCCCTCCTGAACCGTACCAGGCCACATGCCCTCAACATTGGGAGGGTGCTTTGGGGTAGCCCCCCAGAACACCTTGTCCCCATGTTGATGAGGACAAGGGCCTCATCCCCACAACCCTGGCCGGTGGTTGTGGGGGTCTGCGGGTGGGGGGCTTATCGGAATCTGGAAGCCCCCTTTAACAAGGGGCACCCCAGATCCCGCCCCCCCGTGTGAAATGGTAAGGGGGTACTTACCCCTACCATTTCACAAAAAAACTGTCAAAAATGTTAAAAATGACAAGACAGTTTTTGACAATTCCTTTATTTAAATGCTTCTTCTTTCTTCTATCTTCCTTCATCTTCTTCTTCTGGTTCTTCTGGCTCTTCTGGTTCTTCCTCCGGCGTTCTCGTCCAGCATCTCCTCCGCGGCGTCTTCTATCTTCTTCTCCTCGGGCCACTCCGCACCCATGGCATGGGGGGAGGCTCCCGCTCTTCTCTTCATCTTCTTCTCTTCTTCTTTTTTTCTCTTCTTCATTTTCTTCTCCGGGCCGCTCCGCATCCATGCTGGCATGGAGGGAGGCTCCCGCTGTGTGACGGCGTCTCCTAGTCTGACGGTTCTTAAATAACGGGGGGGCGGGGCCACTCGGTGACCCTGCCCCCCTCTGATGCACGGGACATGACGGGACTTCCCTGTGGCATTCCCCGTGACGTCACAGGGAAGTCCCGTCAAGTCACCGTGCGTCAGAGGGGGGCGGGGTCACCGGGTTATTTAAGAACCGTCAGACGAGGAGATGCCGTCACACAGCGGGAGCCTCCCTCCATGCCAGCATGGGTGCGGAGCGGCCCAGAGAAGAAAATGAAGAAGAGAAGAAAAGAAGAAGAGAAGAAGATGAAGAGAAGAGCGGGAGCCTCCCCCCATGCCATGGGTGCGGAGCGGCCAGAGGAGAAGAAGATAGAAGACACCGTGGAGGAGATGCTGGACAAGAACGCTGGAGGAAGAACCAGAAGAGCCAGAAGAACCAGAAGAAGAAGATGAAGGAAGATAGAAGAAAGAAGAAGCATTTAAATAAAGGAATTGTCAAAAACTGTCTCTTGTCATTTTTAACATTTTTGACAGGTTTTTAGTGAAATGGTAGGGGTAAGTACCCCCTTACCATTTCACACGGGGGGGTGGGATCTGGGGGTCCCCTTGTTAAAGGGGGCTTCCAGATTCCGATAAGCCCCCCGCCCGCAGACCCCCACAACCACCGGCCAGGGTTGTGGGGATGAGGCCCTTGTCCTCATTAACATGGGGACAAGGTGTTTTGGGGGGCTACCCCAAAGCACCCTCCCAATGTTGAGGGCATGTGGCCTGGTACGGTTCAGGAGGGGGGGGCGCACTCTCGTCCCCCCCTCTTTTCCTGCGGCCTGCTAGGTTGCGTGCTCGGATAAGGGTCTGGTATGGATTTTTGGGGGGACCCCACGCCGTTTTTTTTTTTTTTTTTGGCGCGGGGTTCCCCTTAAAATCCATACCAGACCTGAAGGGCCTGGTATGGAATTTAGGGGGACTCCCACGTCATTTTTTTTTTTTTTAATTTTGGTTTGGGGTTCCCCTGTGGGGAATTCCCATGCCGTTTTTATCAATGAAATTCTATGTGTATTGTCGGCAATGCAATAGCCGCGAGTAGTTTTAAATGGGTTTTTTCCTTCGAAATGTCATTTTGCTGTCAGACTGTTCTAAACACGGGAAACATACGCCCCTTTACAGGCATACTATAGACACCCCCCAGCTACGAAATTTAAAGGGATATTACACTTTTATTGTTTGACTTTAAGCATTATTAAAATCACTGCTCCTGAAAAAACGTCAGTTTTTAAAACTTTTTTTTGCATTGATCCATGTCCCCTGGGGCAGGACCCAGGTCCCCAAACACTTTTTATGACAATAACTTGCATATAAGCCTTTAAAATTAGCACTTTTGATTATTTATGTTCGTGTCCCATAGACTTTAACGGTGTTCACGTGTTCGAACAAACTTTTTCCTGTTCGCATGTTCTGGTGCGAACCGAACAGGGGGGTGTTCGGCTCATCCCTAGTAGTTACGTACTAGACGTACTACGAGATGATAAAGAGGAAGTTCAATTGTCATGCGGCACCCTTTGGGCTCCTTCTGCTAATTGTGTGTTAGTAGAAGTTTGGTGAGTGTTGATTCGCGATTTTCAGATCTTGCTTTTCAGTTAGTTTCTGAACAGCCGTTCATCAACCAGCCATGTTATGGAATCAGATTAGAGAATGTGCTATCATTGGGCTTGGAGTTATTGCTTTGACCCAAGTCCAGTTCAGTAACAGGAGGAGGAGGAGTTCTTTGACAAAAAAATGGTTGCTTAATCACGACCAATTATGTCATATGCCTTTGCTGCGGGAGCTCCAGGAGAATAATCCTGATGATTTTAGGAATTATCTCCAGATGACAGACCCCTGCTTTCACCGTCTCTTGGCATTGTTGACCCCCTATATAAAGAAGCAGGACACATGTATGAGGCTTGCCATTACTCCAGAGCAAAGGCTCATAGCCACCTTGTGGTACTTGGTGATGGGAAGAAGTCTCCAGGACCTCAAGTTTCCCAGAGCCTGGGAAACTTGAGGTCTCTGGAATAATGAGTCCCAGGTTCTGGGACTCATTATTCCAGAGACATGTTCTGCAATTATTCAAGTCCTGCAGAAGGACTATATTTGGGTAAGTTTTAGCCTTTAACCAATTAAGCCTGGACCATTTGGCTGGCCAAAGACCAGAGCACTTTTTGCAATTCGTCACTGCATTGCTTTAACTGACAATTGCGCAGACGTGGCTCCCAAACAAAATCAACGTCCTTGTTTCCCCACAAATAGAGCTTTCTTTTGGTGGTATTTGATCACCTCTGTGGTTTTTATTTTTTGCGCTATAAACAAAAAAATAGCGTCAATTTTGAAAAAAACCCATTATTTTTTACTTTTTGCTATAATAAATATCCCCCAAAAATATATAAAAAAACATATTTTTCCTCAGTTTAGGCCAATACGTATTCTTCTACATATTTTTGGTGAAAAAAAAAATCTCAATAAGCGTATATTGATTGGTTTGCGCAAAAGTTAAAGCGCCTACAAAATAGGGGGTAGTTTTATGGCATTTTTATTAATAATTTTTTTTACTAGTAATGGCAGCGATCAGCAATTTTTATCATGACTGCGACATTATGGCGGACACGTCAGACAATTTTGATACATTTTTGGGATTAAAAATGCACTGATTACTGTAAAAATGTCACTGGTAGTGAAGGGGTTAACACTAGGGGGCAGCGAAGGGGTTAATGTGTATACTAGTTTGTGTTCTAACTGAAGGGGGATGTGGACTGTGCAGGGAAACTAACAGATCACTGTTCATACTCTGTATGAACAGTCAATCTGTCAGTTCTCCCCTCAGAGAACCCTAAACTGTGTGTTTACACACACAGTTCCGGGTTCTCCGTGTGCCCCGAGCGATCGCTGGAGCCCAACGGTGATCGAGACCGCCGGGCACTCGCATCGGCTTGGGGGGCGAGCGGGGGGGGCGTGCCCCCTAGTACCCACAGGGAGAAGCGACGTTGTATAACGTCGTTTCTCCCAGACGTGCCATTCTGCCACAGTACAACTGCGATGGCTGGTCGGCATGTGGTTAACATCACATTCTATGTATTTAATGTCTGCTAATGTATTGTATTAACCACTTCAATACAGGGCACTTAAACACCTTCCCGCCCAGACCAATTTTCAGCTTTCAGTACTCTCACACTTTGAATGACAATTACTCTGTCATGCTACACTGTATCCAAACAAAATTTTTATCATTTTTTTCTCACAATTAGAGCTTTCTTTTGGTGGTATTTAATCACCGCTGGGTTTTTTCTTTTTTGTGATATAAGCGAAAAAATAGCAAACATTTTGAAAAAAAAACACTTTTTTTAGCTTCTATTGTAAAATTTTGCAAATAAGTCATTTTTCTTCATAAATTTGGGCCAAAATTTATACGGCTACATATCTTTGGTAAAAATAACCCAAATTAGTGGATATTATTTAGTCTGTGTGAAAGTTATAGAGTCTACAAGTTAGGTTGCAAATCACTGAAAATAGATCACATCTTATCACACCTGATGTACTAAAGGCCTATCTCATTTCTTGAGACACTAACAATCAAGGAAAGTACAAAAACCCCCCAAATGACCCCTTTTTAGAAAGTAGACATTCCAAGGTATTTAGTAAGAGGCATGGTGAGTTTTTTGAAGTTGTAATTTTTTCACAGAGAAAATTGAGTACTGTCCGTGATACTTTTTTTATTTGCACTAACATACAATTTTTCAGGACAAGCTTTCGGGGTATGTCCCCTTCTTCAAAGTCCAAGCAGTACTGATTCACAAATTTTTAAGCAGAATGTTAAAGAAGAAGAAAAAAAAAAAAAAAAGAGAAAACCAAACACATACAAATCAATGGTAATAAAGATAGCAGCAGAGTTAGTGAGATAAGACAGAGGGAGAGCTAGGGGGGAATGCAGGGGGGATGCTAGTCACAGAGCGGTCATAAAACTTGGACCTTGAAGAAGGGGACATACCCCGAAAGCTTGTCCTGAAAAATTGTATGTTAGTGCAAATAAAAAAAGTATCACGGACAGTACTCAATTTTCTCTGTCACAATTGCACTAATACGGCTACAATCAAATCAAGTATGATGGAAGATAATTTTTTCACACAATTCTTGGGAAAATGAAGACTTTTTTTTTTTTTTTTTTTACACAAACTTATTGTATTGACAGGTTATTTCTTGAACACAGCATGCATATACTTGCAACTACACCCAAAAATACATTCTGCTACTCCTCCTGAGTATGGCGATACCACATGTGTGAGACTTTTACACAGCCTGGCCACATACAGAGGCCTAACATCCAAATAGCACCTCTAGGCATTCTAGGAGCAAAATTACACATATAATTTCATGATGACCTATCTCTCTTTTGAAGGCCCTGGAGCACCAGGTCAATGGAAACGCCCACAAAATGACCCCATTTTGGAAAGCAAACACCCCAACGTATAATCTATGAGGCATAATGAGTCTTTTGAACTGTTCATTTTTTTCCAGAAGTTTTCGGAAAACGTGGGAAAAAAATGAAAACGCATTTTTTTTTACACAAAGTTGTCCATTTATAAGATATTTCCAACACATATCATGTACATAGCAAAAATGACACCCCAAAATACATTCTGCTACTCCTCCTGAGTATGACAATACCACATGTGTGAGACTTTTACACAGCCTGGCCACATACAGAGGCCTAACATCCAAACTAGCACCTCTAGGCATTTTAGGAGCATAAATTACACATATAATTTCATGACGACTTATCTCCCTTTTAAAGGCCCTGGAGCACCAGGACAACGGAAACGCCCACAAAATGACCCCATTTCGGAAAGCAAACACCCCAACGTATAATCTATGAGGCATAATGAGTCTTTTGAACGGTTCATTTTTTTCCAGAAGTTTTCGGAAAACGTGGGAAAAAAATGAAAACACATTTTTTTTACACAAAGTTGTCGATTTATAAGATATTTTTAACACATAGCATGTACATAGCAAAAATGACACCACAAAATACTTTCTTCTACTCCTCCTGAGTTTAACGATACCACATGTGTGACACTTTTACACAGCCTGGCCACATACAGAGGCCCAACATCCAAATAGCACCTCCAGTCGTTCTAGGAGCAAAAATTACACATTCTAATACATAACATGTACATACCGAATAACAAAAGATTACCTGTGGTTTTAGTAGTTTAGTGGTCCACAGAGGAGAGCATCGGTCCAGGCAGCAGGCAGGGATGTGGTCAGCGACAGCAAAAGCAATCTTCCAGGCAGCAATACTGTCCATAGTTAGTTCAGGCAGGGATACTGTCAGCACAGCCAAAGCATTGGTCCAGGTAGCAGGCAGAGATGTCCAGGCAAAAATACTGTCTATAGTCAGTAGAGGCAGCAGGCCGAGATATGGTCAACACAGCCAAAGTATTGGTCCAGGCAGCAGAAATAAACAGTCCATAAAGTCCTGGGTCATTACAGGCAGTGATATGGTCAGCATAGCCAAAGTATTGGTCCAGGCAGCAGGAAGGACCATCAAGCTTAGGGTTAGGGGGACAGGGGTAGAGGCTTCTCCCACCTAAATCTCTTTGAAGCCTCCGGGCAACCAGACCCTGTTCTGGGAACACAGAAAACCAAAAACTGATTTTCTCCACTCAGAACACTATTCTGAAGCCCCTCACATATGTGAGACCCCTGTGTACTGAAGTAGAAGGGCAAAAGATCAGTCCAAGTGGCAGGCAAAAACATGGTCGATTTAACAGGCCGAGGTTGGTGCACATGGAAGTCAGAAATGTGGTTAAAACGGCAGGCAAAGACATTGTCGGTAAACAGGCCAGGGTCAGTTAACATGGAAGGTAGAAACATGGTGGCAGGCAAATGATGCACACAGGTAATTGAAATGGGGAAATGGCAGTCTGTTACTAATAAGGGGAACTAATATCTGATGGATGTGTGATAATTTTTGAAGCAATCACTGATACACAGGCTAGGTTGGGAGGGACATTGGAGACAATAAAAACTTGTATCTCTTCTAGCTCCTCCACTTGAGCATACACGACATCTCTTTTGGCGTCTTCTTACGGATTCTGTGGGGGGGGGGATGTTTTAGGGAAAATGTTGCTCATGAAGTCGACTTACACTATCAGAGAAAAATGCTTCCTGGGGCAGGTCCTTGCTGGTAAATAAGGGCAGTGACAATGTTTTCAAAGTATTTGAGGTAGGTGATGGGTTGGTTTTCTGGTGATTTTTGATAGCAGACAAATGAATTGAACATGGCCATATGAAACAGATGAAATGCAACTTTTTTATACCAATATTTGGACTTGCGGGTTGACAAATATGGTTGCAGCATCTGATCATTTAAATCCACCCCCCCATATACAGATTGTAGTCATGGACACATTCAGGCTTTACTACGGGGCCACGTCTTCTCTGAACCTCCACCAAGGTGTCATTGTGAATTGTAGTCATCATGTGAACATCCTTCTTGTCCCGCCACTTCATGGCCAACACCTCCTCATTCCTCATGAATGCAGCTTCCCCCTTTTGTAGCCGTTTTGCTAGTAAATTCTGTGGGAAGCCCTTCCTATTTTTAGGTATCACAGGCCAGGGTTTTTTCACAATACAGGTGACGGAAAAGGGGCAAGCTGCTGTAGTAATTATCTACATATACGTGGTAACCTTTTTTGAACAGGGGGTATGCAAGGTCCCACACAATTTTACCACTGGTTCCTATGTATGTGGGGCACTCATGGGGCTGGAGCTGGGAGTCTTTTCCCTCATAAATGCGAAATGAGTACACGTAACCAGTGGCTCGGTCACATAATTTGTTCAAATTCAATCCGTACCTGGCTCTCTTACTTGGGATATACTGCTTGATATTCAGCCGGCCAGTAAAGTGGATAAGGGATTCGTCTACACAAATATTTTGGTCAGGGATAAAGACTTCAGAAAATCGTTTGGTAAAAGAATTTATTAGGGGGCGAAGCTTATATAATTTGTTGTGGTTGGGATGATCTTGGGGAGGGCACTGCGAATTGTCATTGAAATGTAGGAAACGCATTATCATATCTTACCGTGTCCTGGACATAACAGAAGAATATAGAGGGATGTGGTGGATGGGGTGGGTGGACCAGTAGGCATGCAGTTCATTTTTCTTTGTAAGCCCCATATTAAAAGTAAGGCCCAAGAACAATTTGAATTCATCTAGTGTGAGACGTTGCCAATGGAACATATGGGCGTAGGACGAACTGGGGTTGGCAGCAATAAATTGCTCTGCATAGAGATTTGTTTGGACCACCATGTACTGCAACAAATCTTCTGGGAAAAACAAATGGAAATAGTCCAAATATGAAAAATTCGAAGTGTTGGGCTGCACACCTAGCGGATCCTGAGTTGGCAGGCAACCATAAGGGGTTTGCCAGGGCATCAGGAAGGTAGGACTGGGCCCGGATTCTTTGGGCTGGATGTGCAATTCCAGTACTTGTACTGGGCTCCTCTTCCTGGGGTCTGGCGCTGCTGGTGGTAGGCAGGTTTTCTGATCTCGGTCCTGATCTCCTTACTCTTTTAGGAGGGGCAGTTTCCTCCGCTGACTCGGACCCCGATCCGCTACCCTCCACTGGCTCGTATTTTCCGAACCAGAATCGGATAATGAGAGCTCCCCACTGCTCTCATCATCCGACATGGTAAGGATGTTATATGCCTCCTCAGGTGTATAAACTCTTTGGGACATGATGGTGGTACTTTTGGCGGTACTTATGGCGGGATTGTGCGACGGTAGTGATGGCGGGCCTGTGTGACAGATGGGCTATGACAGATGGGCATCAGATTCAGATGTTACTGATGGCGGTACTAATAGCGGTACCGTTAATGGTACTGATGGCGGCCTGTGTGACAGATGGGCTGTCAGATCCAGATGGTACCGATGGCGGTGGCGGTGCTGATGGCGGTAGCGGTGCTGATGGTGGTGTCAGTGCTGATGGCAGTGGCGGTGCTGATGGCGGTGGCTGTGCTGATGGCGGTACCGATGATGGGCTGTGACAGGTTCTGATGGGCTGTGACAGATCCTGATGGGCTGTGACAGATCCTGATGGGCTGTGACAGGTTCTCTTTATTGATGAGGGGGGGTTCGTGTTGTGCAGACAGTAGACAGTAAAAATAGATGTTTTACTCACTGATCAGATCTCTTCTTCTCTCTCCTCACACGATCGGTGTGTGAGGAGAGAGAAGGAGAGATCCCTGGAAACCGCCACAGTGTTTATACCTGTGACCGGCTGTGATTGGACACAGCCAATCACATGGGTAAACAGCCATTTCATTGGCTGTTTACCCTGATCGGAGATGCGCTGTGTTCGAGGGACACTTGCCTTCTCCGATCGGTGCGCTAGCGCACCCACGGCGGCGCACATTGCGCGCATGCCCGATTTGTTATGACAGGTGATTAGCGGTCATTGGACAAAGCCGATCACATGGTAAACAGCCAATTTCATTGGCTGTTTACCCTGATCGGGGATGCGCTGTGTCCGAGGGACAAGTGTCATCCCCGATCGCCGTGGTGCGCGCCCCCGGGGGCGCGCAATAGCGGATAATCCTGATCACGTCATATGACGTCCAATCAGGTTTATCAAACCACTTTGCCGCTGTCATTATGTAATAGGGCGGGCGGCAAGTGGTTAATTTCTTGATTCCATAATTACCATTATTGTAATATGCTGTGAATGTCCTCTTTCTCCTCATGCATGCTGTAAGCTTTTTATGCTCCTTTTTGTCCTTCATGCATATTTTCCTTCACTAACCTCCCCAGCTTGCTATCCTGGGCCCATACACACCTAGCCTAGTAACCTAACAATGTATTTTGTCAGCTACATTTTTGTGCTTACCCTGAACACCCCCTAAAATGTGGCCAAATGTTATTGTTGTCCTAAGATCAGGCAGAGTGCAAGAGGCCATTTTTTGGGGCACAAACTCATTTGGAACCCTCCCCTCCCAAAATGCTAAGTCAAGGGATACAAATACTCTATCTGCTGACTTTGCAAAACCCATACACACTATATCTCTTTTGTGGTCATATTTCTGGAGGAATTCACCAAAGCATGTAGAGCAAGGGCCTGCCTGATTACCTTCAAATTGTAACGTAGAAAGTTTTTGTCTCCTATTATCTTGATTTTCTTGATATTATCTTGATGTCAAATGTTACTGTTTAAAGTTTTTTTCTCTTATTATCTTGATAGGTAATTTATGAATGTCAAAATGTGCTTCAATTTGAACATAGTGTATCCATATTTTTAGATTATGATACTTCTTACCTGTCCACTGGGCTGCCAATAGTGTAAGTAAGGAGGCGCTGGCTGGTATCACACATTATTTATGCATTCAGCTCTCATGGAAGTGCAGAGGGTTACCTGTCCAAAACATCTATCCATTACCTCCTCCCACCATAACATTTTTCAAATGGGCCACCAGAGGGAGTGAGGAATCTGATAAGCTGACCTTACACTTTCGTCTTTAACCACTTCAGTACCAGGCAATTTCGCCCCTTCCTGCCCAGGACAATTTTGAGCTTTCAGTGCTGTGGCGCTTTGAATGACAATTGCGTGGTCATACAACACTGTACCCAAAATTTGTATCATTTTCTTCCCACAGATAGAGATTTCGTTTGGTGGTATTTGAACACCTTTGCGGTTTTCATTTTTTGCCAAACAAACTAAATTGAAAAAAGAAAAGTTTTTCTTAATTTCTGTTATAAAATTTGGTTTTCTCATTCACTGATGGGCACTGATGAGTCGGCACTGATGGGCACTGATGAGGCAGCACCGATGGGCACTGATGAGTTGGCACTGATAAGGTGGCACTGATGAGGAGGCACTGATATGTAGAATTGATGGGCACTGATAGGCGGCACTGATATGCAGCACTGATGGGCACTGGTAAGTGGCACTGATGGACACTGACAGGCAGGACTGATGGGCACTGACAGGGGGCACTGATGGGCACTGACAGGCGGCACTGATGGGCACTGACAGGCGGCATTGATGGGCACTGACCAGCGGCACTTATTGGCACTGATAATTAAATAAATAAAGTGATGCGCTCGTAATATCTATAGGATATCCTACTATTCAATGTGCTGACAGGTCACATTCTACTTGTGGATACTTTGTTACAAACTATACAAAAACTTGAACAGTGATTAGCATAATATAAATAAATATAAATACAATGTGTTGAAAAGTCTGCTGTGAAAGTCTAATTGGAGACCTCCCGGAATACAAATCCAAAAGTTAGTTCACCATTTGTTCTTGTGAGATAATAAACAAACATAAATATGTGGAAAAAGGTGGTGAAAAAATAGAGTGAAAAATATATTAAAACAGATATATTCAATAAATATGTAGTTGGTAACAATTATAAAAGGATTACAATTGTGTGGATT
This sequence comes from Aquarana catesbeiana, assembly GCF_042186555.1. Classification (NCBI taxonomy): domain Eukaryota; kingdom Metazoa; phylum Chordata; class Amphibia; order Anura; family Ranidae; genus Aquarana; species Aquarana catesbeiana. The sequence goes on from NC_133330.1 coordinate 204,616,061, forward strand.
CCCATACACCTTACTTAAAAAGGTGATTCCTTTGCAGGTTAGAAGATACCTCTTATCTGTGTTTAAACAAGGCTTACTGAGTCTGAGTTAATCAGCAGAGGATAGGCTTACATCCACCGCTAGGATCATCTAATCTCCACTTCTCCTGTTCATATGCTTTCCCCCACATGAAATACAAAAGTGGGACAAGACCATTGCGCACATAACTTCTACTAAATAAAGTTAACAAAGAGCCCAATAGATCCACTCACATGATGTAAAGAATCTAGATCGCATTTCACTGATGTATGGTCAGTAGAAATCACTGCCTTGAAGGGAGAAGTAGCCTGTCAGCTCGTCAGTGTGCAGCCTGCAGTGATCCTGAATAGCAACAGCATGGAGGGACACGAAGGTAGTGATTTTTACTGACCATACATCAGTGAAATGCGATCTAGATTCTTTACATCATGTGAGTGGATCTATTGGGCTCTTTGTTAACTTTATTTAGTAGAAGTTATGTGCGCAATGGTCTTGTCCCACTTTTGTATTTCATGTGGGGGAAAGCATATGAACAGGAGAAGTGGAGATTAGATGATCCTAGCCGGTGGATGTAAGCCTATCCTCTGCTGATTAACCCAGACTCAGTAAGCCTTGTTTAAACGCAGATAAGAGGTATCTTCTAACCTGCAAAGGAATCACCTTTTCAAGTAAGGTGTATGGGAATCCACACAATTGTAATCCTTTTATAATTGTTACCAACTACATATTTATTGAATATATCTGTTTTAATATATTTTTCACTCTATTTTTTCACCACCTTTTTCCACATATTTTTGTTTGTTTATTATCTCACAAGAACAAATGGTGAACTAACTTTTGGATTTGTATTCCGGGAGGTCTCCAATTAGACATTCACAGCAGACTTTTCAACACATTGTATTTATATTTATTTATATTATGCTAATCACTGTTCAAGTTTTTGTATAGTTTGTAACAAAGTATCCACAAGTAGAATGTGACCTGTCAGCACATTGAATAGTAGGATATCCTATAGATATTACGAGCGCATCACTTTATTTATTTAATTATTTATAAGTGGGGTGTCACTGAATGATTGCAGCTGCAGTATCTGGATATTTGAACTCTTTTTTATATATCATTTTTTTTATATATTAGTTTATTTATTCATTTATTTTTTACACTACTTTGTACAACATTTTACAGTTTTATATATTCACTTTAGCACTTGAGTACCTTAACACTTTTATTGGCACTGATAGGCGGCACTAATTGGCACTGACATGTGGCATTGATGGACACTAATAGATGGCACTGATGGGCAGCACTGATTGGGCAGGTACTGACATGTGTTGATGCTGGGCACTGATTGGCACTTTGATGGACACTGATTGGCACTGTGGTGGGCACTGATTTGCACTGTGGTGGGCACTGATTGGCACTTTATTGGGCACTGGCAGGGGGTTATGATGGGGCACTAACTGGGCACAGATTGGAAGTTTATGGGTACATTTGATAAGGGCTGTGCTGATAATCAATGTGCTGATTATCAGCACAGACCCCCCTTTGACAGGGGGAGCCGCCGATCGGCTCTCCCTGTCAGCGCAAATCGAGGAATGCTGTTTACCGGCACTTCCTGGTTCACGCGATGATCAGCTGTGATTGGTCACAGCTGATCACGTGGTAAGAAGCCTCTGTCAGAGGCTTCTTATCACAATCGGAGATGCGGTGTGTCAGACTGATATGCCGCAATCGCCACGCTGTGCACCCCCACGGGCATGCGCTGGCATGTTATCCTGCTGGACGTCATATGACGCTCAGTCAGGATAACAGAATCACTTCTCGGACATCAATCTGTTATAGGCAGGGTGGGAAGTCGTTAAATACTCATTTCAATTATATACTTATGTTGGCCAAGAATGTTTGTGTCAAATCAGCTTGCAATGTTATTTGCAATCTGCAAATAGTAATTTCTTATTTCTGTTTTTGACTCCACAGTTTCCTTCCAACCCACAGCAACGACGGGATGTTGCAGCCCAGTTCTAGCATCAGTGGGATTTTCCCAACTGTGGAGGTGCTATTGATGGCAAACATGTCAGGATTGTCCAATCACCCAAATCAGGCTCATATTTTCTTAACTACAAGGGCTTTTGCAGCATAGTCCTGCTAGCTGTAGTGTCTGCAAAATATGAGTTCCTGTTTTCGGATGGAGGTGTCATTATGCAGACTGAGTTCTACCATCGGCTCTAGAATGGCACCTTAAATTTGCCACCTGCTGAGGACAATGTTGAGGGCCTCAATTTTGTTTTTGTGGCAGATGAGGCCTTTGCTCTGGGGGAACATCTTATGAGGAACCTCACCCCAGAGCAGAAAATCTTTAATTATAGGCTCTCTCGTGCCAGAAGGGTGGTTGAAAGTGCCTTTGGCATCCTCACAAGTCGCTTCAGGCTGTTTTTAACACCTATTAACCTGGCACAATATAAAATAAACCATGTTGTATTGTGCTGTTGTATCCTCCACAGTTTTTTACGGAGGAATGCTAGCACCTACCTTGCCTTATTGCCAACTGATGTGGACCCTGCAGTGTCGCGCCCAGCTGCAGAGACTGCAGCTTGTCTGTCGGTGGGCATGATGACGGCTCTCAAAACTGGCCAAGCTGGATAGCCCTCCCAAAATGCCTGAAAAAACATCAACAATAACTCAGCGCCAGTGAATGGACACCCGGGAAACTCAACCAAAACATGTGATATTTAATATGTGATATACAAATAACATGTGTTGCCCCGGGGGGGGGGTAAGAGGGGGGAAAATGAACCCAGTGCAGCTAGACCAACCATAACTGATAGATACAGATCACAAACAAAAAGCAAAAAATTGTCCAGCACTCTGGATGACACAAAGTCAAACTGCAACAGTACGAAGTGAAAAACTAGATAATTTAATATAAACATTTTTTAAAAGCAGTCCCATAGTAACACAGCACTAGAATGAAATTATAGAAGCACAATTAATGGCATTATAGAATGAAACTCTATCCGGCAAAAATACATGGATTATTTTGTGGGTAGAGGAGCAGTGGCTTGGCAGCAAACTGTAGCTGATCCTGAATAATATTTTTATTTGATCATAAACTCCTATTTCATTTGAACTACTGTTGTCCGTGTTTCTTATCTGTATAATAGGTTCTCAAATGGCCTGTATTTTAGCCATTTTATACAATAGTGCAAACTTACCTTATTTGCTACATGAGGTGACAATCTCTTCTTCAGCTAACTATTATATTGTGCTGTGGGTCTGCTACACACACACAATGTGTTTGTTCGTAATGTATTTAATGCATTAAGTTCAAAAACATTATGCCTTTTCAACTCCTTTAATTTCTTTGAGGCCATAAAATTGCCTGAGTTGGCCACATTTTAGAGCACATTGTCACTGTAACTACACAAACTTAACAAATACACTGGTATTGAGCATTGAAATAATAAGCCACACATTGTTTAATAAGCACATTCAGATGTAAAGCACATTCACATGTGCGTTTTAAGGTTTTATAACAAATCAACATCTTGGTGTGTAAACATGTATGTTTACCATTATTTTGCCTTTTTTGGGGCTAAACAGGCATGTTTGAAAACCAAAGATACACATCCCCAACTCAGGAACTTACAAAGTTCAAGTTTGGTAAAGTGAAGGCCATATGAGACATTAGTATCCCAAGACTGTGTTGATGTTACCTTCCTCAGATGGGGTGATCTAATCCCTCCAAAAGCCAAAATTTGAAGCCACATACACGTAGAGGCATAACTGTTAAATGTCCCTTATGATCCCCTGCCTAAAATGTGTGTAGGTACAAACACGTTAGTTTCTAAAGCCCCAAAACACACAGTGTGTCAACATGTTCTATCTCCGATCACGGGGTATAAACTACGCATTTTGGGGGTGCAACCCCTTCCTCATAACTAAAGTAGGTGAGAGGAAGGGGTTGCACCCCCAAAACATGTCCATTGCTAACATGTGCTAGCTATCTCCCATCACGGGGTATCAATGGATGCATTTGGGGGTGCAACCCCTTCCTTATATCTAAAGTAGGTAAGAAGAAGGGGTTGCACCCTCAGAACACGTCCATTGATATCCCATGATGGGAGCCAGCACATTTTAACACACTGTGTGTTTTGTGGCTTTAGCAAACTAGATGTAGGGAAAGACCCACATTTTAGGCATGGGATCATGAGGGAAATAAGAATCTTTTGGCACAATTTGTGGGCATCTTCAAATCTTGGCTTTGTGATTCTTAAAAACACATAAAGATTACAATTAACATTACTTAGGGCAGGGTATCCCAACTCTCCTTCTCCAGATGCATTCCCAGGTCATGTTTTCTATATTTTTTGCTTTTGTCACAGCTGATGATGTCATTTTCAAGGTTAGTAATTCACATAGTCATTTTTATACTGAGGAAAATACAGAAAACAGGACCTGGTGGTGCACCTAGAGAAGTGGAGTGGAAAAAAAAACACTTAGACCACAGACACTAAAGCCTAGGTTCACATTGGAGCGATTTGTCATTTTAATTTGAGAGATAAAATTGCATGACAAGTCGCAGCCTATTGGAGGCAATGGCACTGCTCCAAGCGGTGCAACACCGAATTAGTGGCGCAGCAGCAATTTGCAAAAGTAGTTCCTGCACTACTTTTGCCGATTTCAGGTGCAACTTCAATAGACATCTGGGCATTAAGCCACACAAGTAGCACCTGAAATCGCGCTGACCTTGCTGTTTGGAAATCGCGCAACTTCAAGTGAAATAGCGCGATTTCCAATAGCATCAATGTGAACCAGGGCTTAAAAGTCAGAAAAACATTTGAAATGTGAAAAGTGAAAACAGGAGCCAACAAGTGGAACAAAACTTCATCCCAGGCCAGATGAACTTAATTTTTTTTTTATTCTTCTCTGTAAAGCAATGGCAGCCTCCTTTATTTGCTCAAGATCAGTTAAACACTGCATCATATCTACAGTCATTCGGCTGATCTTGGAAGTTTGTGACCTTGTAAGAAGAGAAAAAAGTATTAAGGGCACTATGGTAAAGTGGCTGACGCCCTACATAGTGAAGTATAGTCAAGTTACTAGTCAAATTGTGTAAATACTTACCTACCCAATCTATTGTTAATTGCAACCTGCTTGCTCTTCAGACACCTACACTACTACGAATGTACACACTGCAACTACTATGTAATCTTGGCCCTGGTGCCTGGGTCTACAAAACTCAGGTACATAGCAACACTGCCAGTTCCTTCCGCCTCTTCCTTCTCCATGCTAATGTTAAGGCACTACATATTTGCTAATGTGTGGAGTGGGTGTTTGGTTTGGACATCTAAACACTTGACATGTATACACATTTGAAGCCAGATTCAAAGAATACTTACTTGCGCAAACAAGAGGCTCCTGCATAGTTTCTTCCACTTCGTGGTCTCTTTGGCCCTCTGTTTGACTTGCGTCAGGGGATGTTACATTAACAAGGGGAAGGTCTGTGCTGGGTCCAGGTGTCAGATCCCATGCCTCAAAACCAACATCCTGGTTCAGCTGACCACACTCACTTTCCTCTAAAAAGAAGAAACAATACAACATTCATTAAGCCACCCCAAGTCACATCTGTTTCTAGCATCCATTTTGCTGCATTAGTTGACCAATTTGGGACAATGTTTGCTCCTGATTAGTGGACTCCACCATGCTGCACTGTTTTTTTTTCCAAGAAAAATGCATTGAAAAGGGAAGGTGATGTCATTTTACAGAGGGCAAACACTGGACAAGTGCCAACATTGAAAAACTCATGCAGTTGCCCCCCACCCCTCTTTTCTCCAATGGGATGGGGGATTTATGAGGATCATTCTAGCAGGCGTGACTCTATGTGACTGTGATCCCTGGGGCCTCTCCTCTACCCATGTCTACCCTGGCAAGGCTGCATTAATGGGCACTGATGAGCCAGGCAGCAACCAGAAAGTGTTCTTTACCCCTTAAGCTCTGCACTAAGCCCATGGCCTTTGGCCCACCTAAAATTACCCCTGTGGCTAAATGAGTGTGTTTGAAGTTGGCACTCAGGATTTTGTGGGGCAGATGGCCTTGTTGTCTCCCCTATTGGGGCCCAGGTGAGGGTAGCCTCCCTTCGTCCCCTCTGGTGGCTTGTCTATAGCCTCATTTTTTTTGTGCCTTCCTGTTGAAAGAACAGAAGAAAATAGTTTCAAAAATAAATAAATGTCACCCCCCCCAAAAAAGAAATGTTCATATCTGCTTTATATTCAAATTCATCTTTAAAAAACAAATTCAGACAATAGAAAACATTAACTTGATTTTTCAAGACCTACTTGGAGAAAGCACATACTGTATACAGAGAGCTTATGCACACATATACACATTGGTTAGATTCAAATATTGCTACTATTTTTAATTATGTGATGGAAGGACTCCATCTGTTCTTGCTCACGGTTAGGGATGAGCCGAACACCCCCCGGTTCAGTTTGCACCAGAACCTGCAAACGGACCGAAAATTCACACGAACGTTAGAACCCCATTGACGTCTATGGGACTCGAATGTTTGAAATCAAAAGTGCTCATTTTAAAGGCTAATTTGCATGGTATTGTCCTAAAAAGGGTTTGGGGACCCGGGTCCTACCCTTGGGAATTTGTACCGATGCAAAAAAAACTTTTAAAAACGGACGTTTTTTCGGGAGCAGTGATTTTAATGATGCTTAAAGTAAAAAAAAAAAAGTGAAATATTCCTTTAAATATCGTACCTGGGGTGTGTCTATAGTATGCCTGTAAAGTGGCGCGTGTTTCCCCTGTTTAGAACAGTCCCTGAACAAAATGTCATTTTTAAAGGAAAAAATCTCATTTAAAACTGCTTGCGGGTTTAATGTAATGTCGGGTCCTGGCAATATGGATGAAAATCAGTGAGACAAACGGCATGGGTACCCCCCAGACCATTACCAGACCCTTTGGGTCTTGTAACGATATTAAGGGGAACCCCGCACCCAAATTAAAATAAGGAAAGGTGTGGGGCCACCAGTCCCTATATACTCTGAACAGCAGTATACAGGCGGTGCAAACAAGACAGGGGCTGTAGGTTTGTTGTTAAGTAGAATCTGTTTGTAATTTTTAACGGGTACATTTTTAACGTGTTTAGCTCCAGCCAAAAAATCTTTTTTAAGCTTTTTGGAAAACATAGGGAAGGGTTATCACCCCTGTGACATTTGTTTTGCTGTCTTTCCTCCTCTTCAGAAGATTTCACCTCACTTTTTGTCCCAATGACAAATGTATTTTGAAAATTTGGGGTTTTTTGTGGAACAAGGATTGGAAAGCATCAGTGGAAAGGAGAAATATTTTTCCCATATTAACTCTTACAGGAGAGAATTTCCCTTCCTAGGGGTAGATTTCATCTCACTTCCTGTTGTCTCCTTCCGTTTGCAAGTAGGAGTCGTTTGTAAGTTAGATGTTTGAAAGTAGGGGCCTGCCCTATATACTCAGCAGAAATTTGGGCCTTAGGTGTTGTTGTGGCCACAACACTGTAAGCCCTCACAGGGCCCTGCTGTGAAATATTAGATCAAGAATTGTAATTACATGCCCCTGTTGAACAAGGGCAGAAAAATTTCGCCTTTGGTGGTGGTGGTGCTGGTGCCACAACACTGTAAGTCCTCACTCGCTTTTGGTGGGAGCAGAAATGGGCCCTGCTGTGAAATATTAGATCAAGAATTGTAATTACATGCCCCTGTTGAACAAGGGCAGAAAAATTGGGCCTTTGGTGGTGGTGGTGCCACAACACTGTAAGTCCTCACTCGCTCTTGGTGGGTGCAGAAATGGGCCCTGCTGTGAAATATTAGATTAAGAATTGTAATTACATGCCCCTGTTGAACAGGGGCTGAAAAATTAGGCCTTAGGCACTGGTGCTGGTGCCACAACACTGCAACCCCTCACAGATACTCCAGTTGGAACGCAGAAATGAGCCCTGTTGCAAAGTATTGCATCAAAAATTGTAATAACACGCCCCTGTTAAACAGGAGCTGAAAAATTGGGCCTTAGGCACTGGTGCTGGTGCCACAACACTGCAACCCCTCACAGATACTCTAGTTGGAACGCAGAAATGAGCCCTGCTGCAAAGTATTGCATCAAAAATTGTAATTACAGGCCCCTGTTAAACAGGGGCTGAAAAATTGGGCCTTAGGCACTGGTGCTGGTGCCACAACACTGCAACCTCTCACAGATACTCTAGTTGGAACGCAGAAATGAGCCCTGCTGCAAAGTATTGCATCAAAAATTGTAATTACATGCCCCTGTTAAACAGGGGCTGAAAAATTGGGCCTTAGGCACTGGTGCTGGTGCCACAACACTGCAACCTCTCACAGATACTCTAGTTGGAATGCAGAAATGAGCCCTGCTGCAAAGTATTGCATCAAAAATTGTAATTACATGGCGCTGTTAAACAAGGGCTGAAAAATTGGGCCTTAGGCACTGGTGCTGGTGCCACAACACTGCAACCCCTCACAGATACTCTAGTTGTAATGCAGAAACGAGCCCTGCTGCAAAGTATTGCATCAAAAATTGTAATTACACACCCCTGTGGGCTGAAAAATTGGGCCTTAGGCACTGGTGGTGGCGCCCAGAACCAAAAATGTTCTTACAAGCTATCAGTGTGATGATTGAGGAGGAAGAGGATAATTACTCAGGGATAGTCACTCAGCATCAGCATAGGCAGTCTTTGAAGGGATCTGAGATTTCAAAAAAAATTATTCGGTTACATCAGCATCAGGTGCTTGGTAGCTGGTGGTGATCCAAGACTAATTCATTTTTATGAAGGTCAGTTGATTGACCGAGTCAGTGGACAGACGCACCCTGTAATCGGTTACAAAGCCTCCATCAGCACTGAATGTGCGTTCCGAAAGAACGCTGGATGCAGGACAGGCCAGTAGCTCAATTGCATACTGTGCAAGCTCTGGCCAGTGATACATCCTCAAGACCCAGTAACCCACAGGATTTTCGGTGGGAAAGGTGTCCAAGTCAGATCTTGCCCCTAGGTATTCCTGCACCATGTAAAACAGACGCTGGCGATGGTTGCTGGAACCGATCCTACCTTGGGGCTGCGGACCAAAAAATTGTCTGAACGCATCAGTCAGACGGCCACCTTCTCCACTGCTCCTTCTTTGACTGACCGAAGCCTCAGCAACACGTTGTTCAGAAACAGGAGTTTGTAACCTCCCAGTCTCTGGGAACGCGTTGCACAGACCTTTCTGCAAGGCCTCCCGAAGATGTTTCATCCTCTGCTCCCTTTGCGCTGGCAAGATAAGGTCCGCAACCTTACCCTTGTAACGTGGATCAAGGAGGGTTGCCAGCCAGTATTGGTCCTTCTCCTTGATACCACGAATACGAGGATCCTTATGCAGGCTTTGCAGGATCAGGGAGGCCATGCAGTGTAGGAATGCTGAGGCATTCGGTCCGGAGTCCTCTGGGTCACTAAGGACAACATGGTCTGCAGCCACCTCCTCCCAGCCACGTACAAGTCCATGTGTTTCTTGGGACTGATCCCTTAAAGACTGCTGCTGATGCTGAGTGCCAGGCTCCACCTCCATACTGACACAATCTTCCTCCTCCTCCTCCTCCTCCTCCTCCTCTTTCTGTGTGATCGGCAGGCACGCAGGAACACTGTCTGGATAAAGGGGGCCTTGAGAGCTAAGGAAGTCCTCCTCTTCCTGCCTCTGTTCTGCCTCAAGTGCCCTGTCCATTATTCCACGCAGCGTGTGCTCCAACAGGTGGACAAGGTGGACAGTGCCACTGATGCATGCACTGTCACTGCTCACCATCCTCGTGGCCTCCTCAAATGGTGACAGGACAGTGCATGCATCCCTGATCATGGCCCACTGGCGTGGGGAAAAAAAACAAGCTCCCCTGACCCTGTCCTGGTGCCATAGTTGCACAGGTACTCATTGATGGCCCTCTGCTGCGTGTGCAGCCGCTGCAGCATGGCCAACGTTGAGTTCCACCTGGTGGGCATGTCACAGATTAGGCGGTTCTTGGGCAGGTTAAACTCCTTTTGGAGGTCCGTCAGCCGAGCACTGGCATTATATGACTGGCGGAAATGCACACAGACTTTCCTGGCCTGCCTCAGGACATCCTGTAAGCCTGGGTACCTGCCCAAGAACCGCTGCACCACCAAGTTAAGGACGTGAGCCAAACAGGGCACATGGGTCATTTGTCCCTGTCGGAGGGCAGAGAGGAGGTTGTTGCCATTGTCACAAACCACCATTCCTGCCTTAAGTTGGCATGGCGTCAACCACCTCTGAACCTGCCCCTGCAGAGCTGACAGAACCTCTGCCCCAGTGTGGCTCCTGTCCCCCAAGCACACCAGCTCAAGCACCGCATGGCATCTTTTGGCCTGCGTACTTGCGTAGCCCCTTAAACGGCTACAAAGCACAGGAAGAGGCCATGGAGGAAGAAGAAGAGGAGGGGGTGGAGGAGAGAGGTGTGTCACAATCGTTAGCATTTTGGAGGCGTGGTGGCGGAACAACCTCCAACACTACTGCACTTTGTCCTGCATCCTTCCCAGCTGCCAGCAGAGTCACCCAATGCGCGGTGAAACTTAGGTAACGTTCCTGTCCATGCCTGCTGGACCATGAGTCAGCGGTAGGGATGAGCCGAACACCCCCCTGTTCGGTTCGCACCAGAACATGCGAACAGGAAAAAAGTTCGCTCGAACACGCGAACACCGTTAAAGTCTATGGGACACGAACATGAATAATCAAAAGTGCTAATTTTAAAGGCTTATATGCAAGTTATTGTCATAAAAAGTGTTTGGGGACCTGGGTCCTGCCCTAGGGGACATGGATCAATGCAAAAAAAAAGTTTTAAAAACGGCCGTTTTTTCAGGAGCAGTGATTTTAATAATGCTTAAAGTCAAACAATAAAAGTGTAATATCCCTTTAAATTTCATACCTGGGGGGGTGTCTATAGTATGCCTGTAAAGGGGGACATGTTTCCCGTGTTTAGAACAGTCTGACAGCAAAATGACATTTCGAAGGAAAAAAAGAAAAAACCCATTTAAAACTACCCGCGGCTATTGCATTGCCGACAATACACATAGAAGTTTATTGATAAAAACGGCATGGGAATTCCCCACAGGGAAACCCCGAACCAAAATTAAAAAAAAAAAAATGACGTGGGAGTCCCCCTAAATTCCATACCAGGCCCTTCAGGTCTGGTATGGATATTAAGGGGAACCCCGGCCAAAATTTAAAAAAAAAATGACGCGGGGTTCCCCTTAAATTTCATACCGGACCCTTATCCGAGCACGCAACCTGGCAGGCCACAGGAAAAGAGGGGGGACGAGAGTGTGCGGCCCCCCCCTCCTGAACCGTACCAGGCCACATGCCCTCAACATTGGGAGGGTGCTTTGGGGTAGCCCCCCAAAACACCTTGTCCCCATGTTGATGAGGACAAGGGCCTCATCCCCACAACCCTGGCCGGTGGTTGTGGGGGTCTGCGGGCGGGGGGCTTATCGGAATCTGGAAGCCCCCTTTAACAAGGGGACCCCCAGATCCCGGCCCCCCCGTGTGAAATGGTAAGGGGGTACTTACCACTACCATTTCACTAAAAAACTGTCAAAAATGTTAAAAATGACAAGAGACAGTTTTTGACAATTCCTTTATTTAAATGCTTCTTCTTTCTTCTATCTTCCTTCATCTTCTTCTTCTTCTGGTTCTTCTGGCTCTTCTGGTTCTTCCTCCGGTGTTCTCGTCCAGCATCTCCTCCGCGCCGTCTTCTATCGTCTTCTCCTCGGGCCGCTCCACACCCATGGCATGGGGGGAGGCTCCCGCTCTTCTCTTCATCTTCTTCTTCATCTTCTTCTCTTCTTCCTTCTTCTCTTCTTCATTTTCTTCTCCGGGCCACTCCGCACCCATGCTGACATGGAGGGAGGCTCCCGCTGTGTGACGGCTACTCCTCGTCTGACGGTTCTTAAATAACGGGGAGCGGGGCCACCCGGTGACCCCGCCCCCCTCTGACGCACGGTGACTTGACGGGACTTCCCTGTGACGTCACGGGGAATGCCACAGGGAAGTCCCATCATGTCCCATGCGTCAGAGGGGGCGGGGTCACCGGGTGGCCCCGCCCCCATTATTTAAGAATCATCAGACAAGGAGACGCCGTCACACAGTGGGAGCCTCCCTCCATGCCAGCATGGGTGCGGAGCAGGCCGGAGAAGAAAATGAAGAAGAGAAGAAGAGAAGAAGGAAGAAGAGAAGAGCATGAAGAAGAAGATGAAGAGAAGAGCGGGAGCCTCCCCCCATGCCATGGGTGCGGAGCGGCCCGAGGAGAAGAAGATAGAAGACGCCGCGGAGGAGATGCTGGACGAGAACGCCGGAGGAAGAACCAGAAGAGCCAGAAGAACCAGAAGAAGATGAAGGAAGATAGAAGAAAGAAGAAGCATTTAAATAAAGGAATTGTCAAAAACAGTCTCTTGTCATTTTTAACATTTTTGACAGTTTTTTAGTGAAATGGTAGGGGTAAGTACCCCCTTACCATTTCACACAGGGGGGGGCCGGGATCTGGGGGTCCCCTTGTTAAAGGGGGCTTCCAGATTCCGATAAGCCCCCCGCCCACAGACCCCCACAACCACCGGCCAGGGTTGTGGGGATGAGGCCCTTGTCCTCATCAACATGGGGACAAGGTGTTTTGGGGGGCTACCCCAAAGCACCCTCCCAATGTTGAGGGCATGTGGCCTGGTACGGTTCAGGAAGGGGGGGCGCTCTCTCGTCCCCCCTCTTTTCCTGCGGCCTGCCAGGTTGCGTGCTCAGATAAGGGTCTGGTATGGATTCTTGGGGGGACCCCACGCCGTTTTTTTTTTTTTTGCGTGGGGTTCCCCTTAAAATCCATACCAGACCTGAAGGGTCTGGTATGGAATTTAGGGGGAACCCCACGTCATTTTTTTTTTAAATTTTGGCTGGGGTTCCCCTTAATATCCATACCAGACCTGAAGGGCCTGGTATGGAATTTAGGGGGACTCCCACGTCATTTTTTTTTTTTATTTTGGTTCGGGGTTTCCCTGTGGGGAATTCCCATGCCGTTTTTATCAATGAGCTTCTATGTGTATTGTCGGCAATGCAATAGCCGCGGGTAGTTTTAAATTGTTTTTTCCTTCGAAATGTCATTTTGCTGTCAGACTGTTCTAAACACGGGAAACATGCGCCCCTTTACAGGCATACTATAGACACCCCCAGGTACGAAATTTAAAGGGATATTACACTTTTATTGTTTTACTTTAAGCATTATTAAAATCACTGCTCCTGAAAAAACAGCCGTTTTTAAAACTTTTTTTGCATTGATCCATGTCCTCTGGGGCAGGACCCGGGTCCCCAAACACTTTTTATGACAATAACTTGCATATAAGCCTTTAAAATTAGCACTTTTTATTTCTCCCATAGACTTTTAAAGGGTGTTCTGTGGCATTCTAATTTTCCGGAAACACCCCAAATTGTTCGCTGTTCGGCGAACTTGCGAATAGCCAATGTTCGAGTCGAACATGAGTTCGACTCGAACTCGAAGCTCATCCCTAGTCAGCGGTAATATGCACCTTACCACTGACCGCCCTGTCCAGCGAGGCATGGACATTGCCTTCCACATGCCGGTAGAGAGCCGGAATCACCTTCCGTGAGAAAAAGTGGCGTTTGGGTACCTGCCACTGAGGAACCGCACATTCCACAAACTCACGGAAGGGGGCAGAGTCTACCAACTGAAAAGGCAGCAGTTGAAGTGCTATCAATTTTGCCAAGCTAGCATTCAACCGCTGGGCATGTGGATGGCTGGGAGCAAACTTCTTTCGGCGGTGCAGCAGCTGGGGCAGGGAAATTTGCCTGGTACAATCTGACGTCGGTGTACCAAAAGCAGATTGCCCACAAGTACTTGGCTGTGACACACCTAATTCTACACCTTCATTCCTCTCAGTGCAGGTCTCAGAGAGGACTGAAGGTATAGTGGGGTTGGAGATCTCAGCTGATGAGGAGCAAGGAGAGGTCCTCTTTGTTCTTTGGTGTGGGTCTTTTAGATACGCTTGCCAACGAACTGCATGGCAGGTCAACATATGTCTGGTCAAGCATGTGGTACCCAAGCGGGAGATGTTTTGGCCATGCAAGATACGCTTGAGACATATGTTGCAAATAGCAGCGGTGCGATCTGATGCACTCGTCTCAAAAAAGGCCCACACCAAAGAACTTTTTGAATAACGTGCAGAGACTGCAGCGCCCTGCACATGTGGAGCTTTGGGGTGTGATGCAGTCAAGGTGCTGCCCTTAGGCTGGCCCCTGGAGGGCATCCTGCCTCGTTGGTGATGTGCCGCCTCCTCCTCCTCCTCTCTCCTATCAGGCACCCACGTTGAGTCAGTGACCTCATCATCCCCTCCCTCCTCATCACTGGAGCAAACCTGGCAGTATGCTGCAGCAGGGGGAGCATGACTGCCAGATTGCTGTCCTTCTTGGGCACCCCCTCTGTCCGTGCTCACGTTACTGACTTCATCGAGCTCAGTATCATCATCAGAGCCTTCCAAACGCTGGGCATCCTCCTGGAGCATGTACCCAACACTGTGGTCAAACAGTTCGAGGGACTCCTCAGGAGGACATGGTGGGGCTAAGGAAGGAGTCACTGATGACATTGAGCCAAGGGAAGAGGCCGCTGCTTTGCCAGACAAAGTACCCTGGGCATGGGTGAGAGAGGATGAGGAGGATGAGGACGGCTTGGTCATCCACTCGACCAAGTCTTCCGCATGTTGCGGCTCAACACGGCCAGCTGCCGAAAAAAAGGCCAAGCGTGTCCCACGGCCACGTGCTGATGAGGATGCATCGTCTCCATGACCAGCACTAGACACAGAGCCTGCTTGCCCTCTCTTATTGGCTTGTGACTGTCTGCCTCTCCTTCTTGGCCTTCCAGACATACTAATGGCCTGTAGCTGCACTAAGCTGGGAAATATATATATATATATATATATATATACTGATACTGCAGCTAGCAAAATCAACTGCCTGCCTGTAATATGAGAACACCACCAACCTTCTACAGGTAGCTTTAGCTGAACACTGTGCAGAGCTCGCAAAAAACTAACTTGTAGCTTTTTTAGCTGCCTGCGGTAGTAATAGGATCAGTAAAACACCACCAACCTTCTACAGGTAGCTTTAGCTGAACACTGTGCAGAGCTCGCAAAAAAATAACTTGTAGGTTTAGCTGGACACTGTGAGGAGGACGCACCACACTAACTTGTAATTTTAGCTGAACACTGTGAGCAGGACGCACAGCACTAACTTGTAGTTTTAGCTGTACACTGTGAGCAGGACGCACCGCACTAACTTGTAGGTTTAGCTGAACACTGTGAGGTGGACGCACCACACTAACTTGTAATTTTAGCTGAACACTGTGAGCAGGACACACAGCACTAACTTGTAGTTTTAGCTGTACACTGTGAGGTGGACGCACCACACTAACTTGTAATTTTAGCTGAACACTGTGAGCAGGACACACAGCACTAACTTGTAGTTTTAGCTGTACACTGTGAGCAGGACGCACCGCACTAACTTGTAGGTTTAGCTGAACACTGTGAGGTGGACGCACCCCACTAACTTGTAGGTTTAGCTGAACACTGTGAGCAGGACGCACCCCACTAACTTGTAGTTTTAGCTGAACACTGTGAGCAGGACGCACTGCACTAACTGTAAATAGTCTAGCTGCCTGACTGTGGTACTAATAGGATCAAAAGAACACCAGCAATTTTCTTCAGGTAGCTGTAAATACTGTAACAAGACAAGCCTGCCTGTCAGTAAGAAGATAACAGGAAAGGATATGGCTGAACACTGTGAGCAGGACGCACTGCACTAACTTGTAGCTTTAGATGAACACTGTGCAGAGGTCCCACTACACTAACTTGTAGGTTTAGCTGAACACTGTGAGCAGGACGCACAGCACTAACTTGTAGTTTTAGCTGAACACTGTGCGCAGGATGCACCGCACTAACTTCTAGGTTTAGCTGAACACTGTGAGGTGGACACACCACACTAACTTGTAGTTTTAGCTGAACACTGTGAGCAGGACGCACCACACTACCTTCTAGGTTTAGCTGAACACTGTGAGGTGGACGTACCCCACTAACTTGTAGTTTTAGCTGAACACTGTGAGCAGGATGCACTGCACTAACTGTAAATAGTCTAGCTGCCTGACTATGGTACTAATAGGATCAAAAGAACACCAGCAATTTTCTTCAGGTAGCTGTAAATACTGTAACAAGACAAGCCTGCCTGTCAGTAAGAAGATAACAGGAACAGATCTAGCTGAACACTGTGAGCAGGATGCACCACACTAACTTGTAGGTTTAGCTGAACACTGTGAGGTGGACGCACCATACTAACTTGTAGTTTTAGCTGAACACTGTGAGCAGGACACACTGCACTAACTGTAAATAGTCTAGCTGCCTGACTGTGGTACTAATAGGATCAAAAGAACACCAGCAATTTTCTTCAGGTAGCTGTAAATACTGTAACAAGACAAGCCTGCCTGTCAGTAAGAAGATAACAGGAATGGATCTAGCTGAACACTGTGAGCAGGACGCACTGCACTAACTTGTAGCTTTAGATGAACACTGTGCAGAGGTCTCACTACGCTAACTTGAAGGTTTAGCTGAACACTGTGAGGAGGACGCACAGCACTAACTTGTAGTTTTAGCTGAACACTATGAGCAGGACGCACCGCACTAACTTCTAGGTTTAGCTGAACACTGTGAGGTGGACGCACCACACTAACTTGTAGTTTTAGCTGAACACTGTGAGCAGGACGCACCGCACTAACTTGTAGGGTTAGCTGAACACTGTGAGGTGGACGCACCACACTAACTTGTAGGTTTAGCTGAACACTGTGAGCAGGACGCACCGCACTAACTTGTAGGTTTAGCTGAACACTGTGAGGTGGACGTACCCCACTAACTTGTAGTTTTAGCTGAACACTGTGAGCAGGACGCACTGCACTAACTGTAAATAGTCTAGCTGCCTGACTGTGGTACTAATAGGATCAAAAGAACACCAGCAATTTTCTTCAGGTAGCTGTAAATACTGTAACAAGACAAGCCTGCCTGTCAGTAAGAAGATAACAGGAACGGATCTAGCTGAACACTGTGAGCAGGACGCACTGCACTAACTTGTAGCTTTAGATGAACACTGTGCAGAGGTCTCACTACACTAACTTGTATTTTTAGCTGAACACTGTGAGCAGGACACACAGCACCACACTTGTAGTTTTAGCTGAACACTGTGAGCAGGACGCACCGCACTAACTTCTAGGTTTAGCTGAACACTGTGAGGTGGACGTACCCCACTAACTTGTAGTTTTAGCGGAACACTGTGAGCAGGACGCACTGCACTAACTGTAAATAGTCTAGCTGCCTGACTGTTGTACTAATAGGATCAAAAGAACACCAGCAATTTTCTTCAGGTAGCTGTAAATACTGTAATAAGACAAGCCTGCCTGTCAGTAAGAAGATAACAAGAACGGATCTAGCTGAACACTGTGAGCAGGACGCACTGCACTAACTTGTAGCTTTAGATGAACACTGTGCAGAGGTCTCACTACGCTAACTTGTAGGTTTAGCTGAACACTGTGAGGAGGACGCACAGCACTAACTTGTAGTTTTAGCTGAACACTGTGAGCAGGACGCACTGCACTAACTTCTAGGTTTAGCTGAACACTGTGAGGTGGACGCACCACACTAACTTGTAGTTTTAGCTGAACACTGTGAGCAGGACGCACCGCACTAACTTGTAGGTTTAGCTGAACACTGTGAGGTGAACTCACCACACTAACTTGTAGGTTTAGCTGAACACTGTGAGGAGGACGCACAGCACTAACTTGTAGTTTTAGCTGAACACTGTGAGCAGGACGCACTGCACTAACTTCTAGGTTTAGCTGAACACTGTGAGGTGGACGCACCACACTAACTTGTAGTTTTAGCTGAACACTGTGAGCAGGACGCACCGCACTAACTTGTAGGTTTAGCTGAACACTGTGAGGTGGACGCACCACACTAACTTGTAGGTTTAGCTGAACACTGTGAGCAGGACGCACCCCACTAACTTGTAGGTTTAGCTGAACACTGTGAGGTGGACGTACCCCACTAACTTGTAGTTTTAGCTGAACACTGTGATCAGGACGCACTGCAATAACTGTAAATTGTCTAGCTGCCTGACTGTGGTACTAATAGGATCAAAAGAACACCAGCAATTTTCTTCAGGTAGCTGTAAATACTGTAACAAGACAAGCCTGCCTGTCAGTAAGAAGATAACAGGAACGGATCTAGCTGATCACTTTGAGCAGGACGCACTGCACTAACTTGTAGCTTTAGATGAACACTGTTCAGAGGTCTCACTACACTAACTTGTAGTTTTAGCTGAACACTGTGAGCAGGACGCACCGCACTAACTTCTAGGTTTAGCTGAACACTTTGAGGTGGACGTACCCCACTAACTTGTAGTTTTAGCTGAACACTGTGAGCAGGACGCACTGCACTAACTGTAAATAGTCTAGCTGCCTGACTGTGGTACTAATAGGATCAAAAGAACACCAGCAATTTTCTTCAGGTAGCTGTAAATACTGTAACAAGACAAGCCTGCCTGTCAGTAAGAAGATAACAGGAACGGATCTAGCTGAACACTGTGAGCAGGACGCACCGCACTAACTTGTAGGTTTAGCTGAACACTGTGAGGTGGACGCACCACACTAACTTATAGTTTTAGCTGAACACTGTGAGCAGGACACACTGCTCTAACTGTAAATAGTCTAGCTGCCTGACTGTGGTACTAATAGGATCAAAAGAACCACAGCAATTTTCTTCAGGTAGCTGTAAATACTGTAACAAGACAAGCCTGCCTGTCAGTAAGAAGATAACAGGAACAGATCTAGCTGAACACTGTGAGCAGGACGCACTGCACTAACTTGTAGCTTTAGATGAACACTGTGCAGAGGTCTCACTACGCTAACTTGTAGGTTTAGCTGAACACTGTGAGGAGGACGCACAGCACTAACTTGTAGTTTTAGCTGAACACTGTGAGCAGGACGCACCGCACCAACTTCTAGGTTTAGCTGAACACTGTGAGGTGGACGCACCGCACTAACTTGTAGTTTTAGCTGAACACTGTGAGCAGGACGCACTGCACTAACTTGTAGGTTTAGCTGAACACTGTGAGGTGGACGCACCACACTAACTTGTAGGTTTAGCTGAACACTGTGAGCAGGACGCACCCCACTAACTTGTAGGTTTAGCTGAACACTGTGAGGTGGACGTACCCCACTAACTTTTAGTTTTAGCATAACACTGTGAGCAGGACGCACTGCACTAACTGTAAATAGTCTAGCTGCCTGACTGTGGTACTAATAGGATCAAAAGAACACCAGCAATTTTCTTCAGGTGGCTGTAAATACTGTAACAAGACAAGCCTGCCTGTCAGTAAGAAGATAACAGGAACGGATCTAGCTAAACTGAATACAGTGTATATATATATATATATATATATATATATATGCAACACCTGGGATGCATATATATACACAATACACTGTAAGTGCAGCTAACTGACTGACTGTTCTGCCTAATCTATCTAACTCAAACCAAATGACACTGTCTGTCTCTCTCTCTCTCTATCTATGAACGCCGGAACACACACTACACAGGGCCGCCGTGCAGGCGGCCTTATATAGTGTGGGGCATGTGCTAAATCCCCTGAGCCATAATTGGCCAAAGCCTCCTTGGCTTTGGCCAATTACGGCTCTCTGTTCAGACGGCGCTGTGATTGGCCAAGCATGCGGGTCATAGTGCATGCTTGGCCAATCATCAGCCAGCAATGCACTGCGATGCCGCAGTGAATTATGGGCCGTGACGCGCCACACGAATTTGGCGCGAACGGCCCATATCATTCGCAATTCGGCGAACGAGCGAACAGACGATGTTCGAGTCGAACATGGGATCGACTCGAACACGAAGCTCATCCCTACTCACGGTGCTTTAGATCAGACCATCGCTTTTGGATTTGGTCCTTCGTTCATTGCACCGAAAATTCTCCCTCTAAAACGACGATGACCTTCTCCAAAATGATGTCCTTTCGGCTGTTGGGCCTTTCGTAGTTGCACAGCTTGCTGTCGTAGTAGTGCTTCTCGAGGGTGTGCACCGTCTCCACCATCTCACCCTTGCTCATGGGGGTTTCTTTGTGCCTCCTATAAGCTCCACAACCACAGGCCTGCCTAGAATTCGCACAATCCGCCATGTTGCCACTCCCGAATGTTCCGTCGTATGTGTCGCATGCAGAAGAGAGATGGTCATGCCCCAGCATCATGACTCATTGAGAGCTGAGTTTTAAGCATGCGCAGTGTATATAAAGCCATAACACGCAGTCGATGCAACAGCCGTAGGAACGATCTCAGAGTGGAGGATGAATGATCGACATCAGCAACACGCGAAAGGAGCCCTAAAACAAAGGTACAATTGTAAATTGGGGCATCGGTGGTTAGTGGCCTATACTGCTTAGATTGAGGCCTATATTGGGACCAGATTATGAGTTAAGCCTGACATTATGGTTTGTCTTGTGTTCGGTCTTGCAGGCATCTGATAATTTATCATGGTGGATAAATTCACTGCATCTGACTTTTTGCCTCAATTTATAGACCAGTACCGAGAGCTGCCCTGTCTCTGGAAGGTGAAGAGTAGGGATTACCCTAATAAAATCAAGAGGAAGGCAGCGATGGAGAAACTAATGGAATTGGTAATGTTGATGGGCAGACATCAATTTTGTGAAGAGCAAAATTGGGAACCTGAGGAGTACATTTAATAGGGAGCACAAGAATGTCCTGCACTCCCAGAGATGGGAGCATCAGCTGATGATATCTATGTCCCCAGGCTGTGGTACTACCACAGCCTGCATTTTTTGTCTGACCAAACCCAACCCAGGCCACCACTCTCAACACTCCCTTCCACATCGGATGAGGCCACAGCTCCTGAGGTCCACCCTGGTCCTCCAACACAGGATGAAGAAGTGGAGGAGCCCAGCTTGTCCCAGGTATAGCATTGTTGAACATATTTGTATCCAAAAATAGAATAATGATAACTAGACATTATTGTTCAAAAATTTCTGCCTTAACAAAGTGGTTTCCATATTAATAGACAGTAGTGGCCAAAAATGATTGGGACAAGAATGAAAAATTCTGGGGTCAGAATGATAGTCTTTTCTATTTCTCCACATTCAATTTGAACAGTCATGAGCTCAAAATTGTGTGTGATTGATGACCAAAAAAAAAAACAAATTATGTCCCATTTTCATACACAGGAAAGTGTAAGTCTGGAGGAGCCCGTGGCCAGCAGCCACATGGAGTCCCAGATCCCTCCCCTTACAACCTCCTGCTAAAAGGGCCAGAAAGAGCAGGAATCTGGACGAGGCCACAGCTGCCTTTCTCAGCCACGCAACAACTGCAATCAGTATGGTCCCAGATGCAGCTGAGGCATTTGGGTCTATGACAGCTAATAAGTTATGAGATATGAATGTGGAGCAAAGGAGGATGAGCAAGGATCTAATCCTGCAGCTTCTCAACAAGGGGGAGGGGACAAGTTTCTTCCAAAACCTATATCTCGGATTTGGATGCCCCACCACCTCCGCAGCCACCACAGCAACCCCACCCACCACAGCAGCATGGCAGACATTGGCAATTCCAGCCCCAAGACCCCCAACAGGCCCGCTGGGCTGGGGATTTTCAGCCATATAATTACTGATTTGCTTTTTTTTTGTTTTAAATTATGATTTTAGTTATTATTTATTTCTTTTTGTATGCAGAGAATGCACTTTTGGTTGCGTTATTTAATTTTGATTTGGATGGTAGATACCATGTCTAATTTATTTTATTTTATTTTTTTGAATAATGCACAAGAAAAAAAATGGCCTCAGCCGATGTGGAAGGGAGCATTGACAGCGATGGCCTGGGTTCAGCACGGTCTGTCAAAAACTGCAGGCTGTGGTAATACCACAGCCTGGGGACATACCGGTCATCTACTGCTGCTCCCTATCTCTCGGAGTCCAGGACATTCTTGTGCTCCCTATTAAATGTACTCCTCAGGTTCCCAATTTTGCTCTTCACATAATTGAGGTCTGCCCTGGGGTACAAAGGCTTCACCAATTCCAACAGTTTCTCCATCACTACCTTCCTCTTGATTTTTATAGGACCTTCTTGTGCTCCCTATTAAATAAAAAAAAATGTATTTGAAAAATACTTGGCTATGTGTTTTACTTAAAATGACAGTCTGGGAGTGGGCAGGTACATTTAAAACATACAATGTAAAATTAACAAGGGACACCAAAATAGTTGCATCTTGTGGGATAATGGTGTTGTGGTAACTTGACCCAAAAAAAAAAATTGGTCTTGATATCACTAGAAAAAAAAGCCTTTTTAAATACTTTTGGCAGAACTCCGTCAGTAGAAGAGAATGTGTGCTGAATTTCGAGATTTCATAATTTGCCGCGTCACGAATGTGTCTTCTCCATTACTAACGCTAGTTTTAAAAGACCGACCGCTTCTGGCTTGTCCTTGCTTCTGAGCATGCGTGTGTGTGTATTTTGGACTTTTGTCCGACGGACTTGTGTACACACGCTCGGAAAATCCGACAACAGACTGTTGTCCGCAGAAAGTTTTAAAGCCCGCCATCCAACATTTGTCCGAGGAAAATCCGATAACAATTGTCCGATGGAGCATACAAATGGTCGGATTTTCCGCCAACAGCCTGTCATCCCACAATTTCCACCAGAAAATCCGATCGTATGTATTAGGCTTTAGAGTTGGAAAACACATGACATTAAAGAGGTGTTCCGGCCCCTCCACGAAAAATTAAAAGTCACCAGCTACAAATACTGTAGCTGGTGACTTTTAATATCAAGACACTTACCTGACCAGGGTTCCCGCATTGTTGGCACCCCAGACAATTTCCGGATCATCTGTCGGGCGCTCCTGCCGCCATCATTCCTGGTAAGGGAAACTGGCAGTGAAGCCTTTCGGCTTCACAGTCGGTTCCCTACTGTGTATCCCTGAAGCATGCTGCACTTTCTAATTGGCTCATTGGTGGAGGAAGGAGGAGGGGGCCAAACCTCCAAGGGACAGTGTCGCTTGACCGTCTCCGGAAGTGGGGAAGGGGGACCTGTCAAAAACAGGTACTTGTTCCCCCTCCCCCCTGAAAGGTGCCAAATGTGACACTGGAGGGGGGGAGACAGATAAGTGGAAGTTCTAATTTAGAGTGGAACTCCATGTGACGGGAGTCACTAATAGGGGCACAGGGTGAATGAGAACCACACTATGATCTGTGCTAGTCAGACTCAATGCTGTATATATGTATATATAATGTGTGCTGTCTTATCCTGTTGTGGACTCTTTGTTGTGATGGTTGGGGTGGGACTGTATTCTATTGTCTATTGTGGCTGTCTGCCTCAATAGAGGGGGGATTCCTCAAGCAGCCCCCCTGTTAAGACTGTTTACTGATGAGAAGTTATACACACCTGACCTGTGTGTCCATTGTTATTGGACAGTTTAACCCGCTCTGTTTTCCAAGGGTGGGGGGAAATGTTTCGAAATGGGAACTGTATAACATGTGTTTGAATAAAGATTCATTCCTGCTTGAACCTGAAGACAGAGCATCTTGTCTAGTACTTGGGGGGAGAGTTTTTTGTATGGGTTTCTTGTTCGGCTGATCGGAGTGTTTGGTAGCTGCCTTGGTGTTCGGGAAGGGAATGTCCTAAATAACTTTAACCCCTTTCATACTCGAGGTGTCGTCACACTCTGCTTTGATAACAAGCAAACAATAGATGCTAAGTGTATGCACATCTTCAGAAAACGCAGCCAGTGAGAACATAATATTACTCCATGGATGCAACAAATAAACCCTCTTTCTGAACATAAAGTTACACAAGAGTCTCTATGTTAAGTCATTATCCTAAGACACGTGGGGTAGAAGTACTCCTAGGGTCAAACTCATACAAGCTGCATGTTTATTTTCATTGGAAGACTGGGATAGATGGTAGACTCTATTGTCCAAGACTTTTATGAGGGTGCCTAAATATGCTCCAGTGGTGAATTGTATGTTTCAAATTCTGCCACGAACAAGCCAGATGTTGCTTGACAAGAGTTGTGTGTGAAATACAGTTTTATGAAGGCAAAGCTCCTGTCATCTTAGCATTTAGAGCTGCTAAGCAAAGGTGCATCAGTATGGTGTTTATGAACTGCAGCTTTTTCAAGATAAACCAGAGTGTAATGCCCTGTACACATGATCAGACTTTCCTACGGAAAATTTGCAATTGGAGCTTGTTGTCGGAAATTACAACCGTGTGTGGGCTCCATTGGACTTTTTCCATCGGAATTTCCGACACACAAAGTTTGAGAGCTGGCTATAAAATTTTCCGACAACAAAATTTGTTTGCGTAAATTCCGATCATGTGTAGACATTTCTGACTCACAAAGTGCCACGCATGCTCAGAATAAATTCTGAGACGGAATTGCTCGGTCTGGTAAAATTAGCGTTTGTAATGGATATAGCACTTTGGTCACGCTGCAATGTTTTAAATTGTTTAATGCAGCGCACTCTCTTCTTCTTTATAATGCTAGAAGAATCAAATTGTTTTGCTGCTCATATTCACACAGACTTCTCACAAACTTCTTTCTTTATTATTTATCATGATTTCATGAATATAATATTTGTATTTGTCAGATCTACCAAATTTTTTTTTTGGTTTTATGTTTTTATATATTTTATAATTTGTTGTTTGTTTTTTTAATCAAATCTCCTGTTTTTGTTAATTTTTTTTGGTGATCTCCATAAATATTTTTCTGGGTTTTGTGTGTCAAGTTACCACAGCACCATTATTGTCTTGTATTTTTTAACCTCAAGGAGGTTGGTTGGTGTCCCTTGTTAATTTTACATTGTCTTTTTGAAATGTACCTGCCTACTCACAAGCAAACTGTCCTATTTGAAGTAAAACATATACGCATGTATTTGTAAAAAATAAATAGCCATTTATTCTGGGTCATAACAAAATAAAGAGGAAGGCAACGCTGGATAAACTGGTGAAATTTGGGAAGCCTTTGTACCCCAGGGCACATCAATAATTTTACAGTCAAAATCGGTGGCCTGAGGAGTCCTTATAATAGTGAGCACAATCCGATCCAGGACTACAAGAGATCAGGAACAGCAGCAGATGACATATCTGTCCCCAGGCTGTGGTCATACAACAACCTGCGTCTTTTGCCAGACCAGACTGAACCCAGGCCATTACTCTCTTGTCTTCCTTAGATGCTTCCTTCCAGGCTGTGGCTGTGGTGTTGGAGGTGTGGCAGGAGGTGGAGGAGGAGGAGGACCATGGTTGAACTCACAAACGTGGCTTTGGCTTGTGAATTGGCCCCTCAACCCCTTATTTAGGGCTTGTAAGATGAGATACTCACATATTAGGCATTGTCCCTCCTCCACTTCCAGCATTTTGCAGGCTGTAATGTAGGCAAAGTCCTCTTGAGCACTGTGGGGGGTTCTGAGGGCCGCAGTAGCCTTCATAAATAGGCCAATTGCTGCCTCCTGCACGTTACTCCTCTTCCTATCACTTCTTTGTGGAAGGCCGAGGGGAG
Source organism: Aquarana catesbeiana (assembly GCF_042186555.1). Taxonomy (NCBI): domain Eukaryota; kingdom Metazoa; phylum Chordata; class Amphibia; order Anura; family Ranidae; genus Aquarana; species Aquarana catesbeiana. Next base: position 204,641,753 of record NC_133330.1, read on the forward strand.
GGACTTGGGTATTGGGCAGGCTACTGGGCCCGGCCAGCTCCTGGCTGCCACTTACCCCCGCCACCTCCTGGCTGAGACTTTCCTGTGTATGAAAAAGGGACATTGTTTTAGTTTTTTGTTCATCAATCACACACAATTTTTAGCTCATGACTGTTGCAAATTGAATGTTAATAAATAGAAAAGACTATCATTCTGACCCCAGCATTTTTCATTCTTGTCCCAATCATTTGTGGCCACTACTGTCTATTGATATGTAAAACACTTTACAAATTCAGAAATTATTTATCAAAACTAACATATATTTAACATCATTAATAATTTGACAAACAGAAATATTTAGAATAATGCTATACCTGACTCAAGCTGGGCTCCTCCACATGTTGCTGCCTGGAAGGCCCAGGTTGGACGTCTGAAGCCTCAGCTGGGAGGAAGCGTGGAAGGAAGACTGGAGAGTGCTGGCCTGGGTTCAGTCTGGCCTGCCAGAAAATGCAGTCTGTTATAGTACCACAGCCTGGGGACTTAAATTTTATCTGCAGCTCCTGATCTCAGGGAATCCTGGACCTTCTTGCGCTCCCTAAGATAAGTGCTTCTCATGCCACCAATTAGTGCCTTCAAATAGGGGATGTCTGCCGTGGGGATCACCTGTTTCACAAATTCCAGCAATTGATCCAGTGCTGCCTTCCTCTTTGTTTTATTGTTATAAAAGGGGTGGTTTACCTGCCACAGACAGGGCAGCTCTCTGTACATATTAAGGAATATGGGGATAAAGTCCTGATCATTCACTAGATCCATTTTCTCTGCAAGACACAACACAGGACAAACCCTAATGTCAGGCTAAATTCTCCTAATCTTGTCCCAATATAGGCCTCAATCTATAAGCAGTATAGGCCCAAGTCAAAATTGTACCTTCATTATCACGATCGGCGCTTCTGATACTCCTTCCTCCGCTCACAGATCGTACGTACGCCACACGCATGTTACGCTTTATATACACTGTGCATGCTTGAAATTCCGCCCGCCCCTGACGTTCTTTCTAGTCTATTCCCCGCCCCTTCTCTTTCAGCGCAGTGGGGGAGAGCACATGGTGGAGACACAGCAGGTGTGTGATAATAGCAGCAACGAGGAGGAGGAAAGCCCGGAGCCAGAAATGTCACGATCCCGCAGGAGATTTAAGGCCTCAAATATGGCCTTTGTAGAGATGGTGGAGATGGTGGACATCTTGAAAAGGAACGACTATGATGGGAAGTATGGAAGTATGGGAAGTATGGACCTTATCCAAACCCAAATGTGAGAAAGGCTAAGATCATGGCTAAAGTTGTGAAGAGTCTGCGCCGGAATTTTGGGGTACAACGATCCAAGGATAAACTGAGGAAACGGTGGTCAGACCTCAATTTAAGGGAGCACGATCAGTATAGAAGGATCAGGAGAGTGCTGTAAAAAAGTAAGAAGTTGTCCTGTGTTCCTATTTTATCTTTTTCTAATGTTTGTGCTGCTCCATGTGCTTTTCTTTACTGTACAGTTTAAAATGGCAACTTTCATGTACATGGGCACATTAATCATTCGTAGGATGCATTGTTCGTTCGGCCACTAAAATACGATGTTTTGGCCAGATACAGTTCAATACATTTTTTCAGGCCTACTTCTATTAAAAAAAGTTTGTTGTCTAGATGGGTTTGTAACTAGAATGAAATGCAAATTAGATTCTGTGTAAGGAGAGGACACTCAGCAGCTGTTTACACATCTGGACGCAGGAGCACTAGTGTGGGACACCAGAACAAACTTTTTATTAGGGTGTCCCACACAGTTGCTTCAGTGAATAATATAGTGGTGTCTCCACCTGTGAAGCTTGCACAAAACAGGTAAGTATTCCAGCTTTTCAAAGGTACAAAAATAAATTCTTTAGCTTGGAACTCTGCCAAAACAGACAATTGTACCCCACTTCCAAGCAATGTTTCATATTCCTATTTCTGCCCTCAAATATCTGTGTGCTAAGTATACCTTTTTTTCACATAGGGGAGAAAAGTCTCAGAGGACACCACTTATCAGAGGAGACCAGGGACTCCCCACCTCAGGAAGAAGGGGAAATCCCCCAAACCCAACTAGAGGAGGAGGAGGGAGACGTTGTTGAAATTGTCACCACAAAAGGTTAGTGTCTGCGACCACAGCTTCAGGTAATAGATGGATGCATGCATATTTATAATACATGGTGTGTTTTTTTTTTTTAGGCGATGGTGATGTTGTGGAAGAAGGTCATTTCACCAGTGAAATTGGGGTGATAATGGGGTGCAATAGGGATTTAGAAAACCTAAAACAAAACATCAATGATGTTCAAAACAATATGAAGAACATCATTGATGTTTTAAGGAGAATCTAAAACATCCAGAAATCCCTAACTTTTTGCTTGTTTATGTTTGTTTTTATGACTAATTTTTTACATATTTTAAAAGCCAAATTTTGAAGATGCACACAGTGTGTCAACATGTGCTATCTGCCATCACGGAAGATCAATGTACGCGTTTTGTGGGTGCAACCCCTTCCTCGATAATAAAGTAGGTGAGAGGAAGGGGTTGCACCCCCAAAACATGTCCATTGATCTCCCATGATGGGATCAAGCACATGTTGACATTAGGCATGGGATCAGGAGGGAAATCTCCATTTTGAATCCCAATTTGTGTGCCTCTTCAAAATTTGGCTTTTACAGGGGTGAGGTCACCTCATCTGATGAAGGCGATATCAAACACAGTTTGTACATACTCATGTCTGATATTGCCTTCACTTTATCAAAGTTGAACTTTGTAAGTTCCAGAGTTGTGTATTTTTTTATGGTTTTAAACATGCCTGTTTTACCTATAAATTGCGATTTCTACTTAATGTGACCTAAAAAAAATGTTATACAACAAACATGTTGGTTTGTTGTATAACCCTTTTATAAACGCACATGTGATTGTTCTTTGGGTAAAAATTTTGTTAATCAACAATGTGTGGCTTTCAATGCTCAAAAGCAGTGCTTGGAGTAAAGTTTGTTTTTTCCGTGGCAATGGGTGTTATTTACTAAAGGCAAATCCACTTTGTACTACAAGTGCAGTTTCAGTGCAGTCTCAAGTGCACTTGTAGTGCAAAGTGGATTTGCCTTTAGTAAATAACACCCAACAGTGCTTTATAATTTTACACAATCACGCCATTTTCATGAGTCCCCAAATTTTGGTCATGGTGCTGAAAATGATGAATATTTTTGTCAGTAATACATTACATACATTAACAACAAAAACAAGGTGTGTGCGTAGCAGACCCACAACATAATAATCATAGTTAGCCGAAGAAGAGATTGTCACCTCATGTCTCAAAGAAATTTCATTTGCACTGTTGAAGAAAAAGGACAAAAATGAATACCATTAAAAGATAACGGAGGAAGAAAGAAAGAAAGCCAAGTAGTAAATCAAAGCAAATATTTGTTCAGTTTCAAATTTATTTTTATTTAAAAAATGTCTCAGACGTTGTCTGGCATATCGATGGCCCCCCTACCCGCAAAGTATTCAAGGTATCTTAAATGGACCTCGGGGGCACTCTGGGGGGGCAAGCCAGGACGGACAGTTTCCAGCGCCGTCAGAGTTGGTTCATTCTGCATTCAGGCCCAACTGAGGCAGCATAGTTCACAGAATTTCTCCTTAAAAAGTTGTGGAGAACAAGACACGATGATGTGATTGAGTTTATATTCCACCATGTGTATCGGTGTAAGAAATAGGCGGAACCGGCTGGCCATTATTCCAAATGTGTTCTCCACCACTCTTCTTGCTCTGGCCCCAGGTGAGGGTCCTCATAGGGAATGGCCGCATAAGATGGTCCCCCAGTGCAAACGATTCATCCGCAACGAAGAGAAATGGGATTCCTTCCGCATTGTCTTCTGGAGGTGGCAAGCCAAAGCTGCCATTCTGGAGATGCCTGTAGAACTCGGTCTGGGCGATGACTCCACCATCCGACACTCGGCCATTCTTCCCTAAGTCCACATAGAGTAACTTGTAAGGAGCCGACACCACCGCCAACATCACAATACCATTGAACCCCTTGTAGTGGTTATAGTATGACCCCGAGTTGGGTGGTGGGATGATGTGGATATGTTTCCCATCAATTGCCCCTCCGCAGTTGGGAAAGTCCCACCACTGGGCAAAGTGGGAGGCCACAGTCTGCCATTCCTGTGGCGTGGAAGGAAACTGTGGAGTCAAACAAGGAAAAATAATTAGTAATTTTGCACATAACATTGCAAGCAGATTAGACACAAACATTCTTGGCCAACATCTGTATAACATTTATTTTAGGGAGTATTTAAAGACAAACATATAAGGTCCACCTATCAGATTCCTCACCCCCCTCTGATGGCCCATTGAAAATATTTTAGGGGGGGAGATGTTTTGGACAGGTAACCCTCTCTACTTCATTGAGAGCTTTGTAGGAATTTCAGAGACCTGGTTCAACAGCTCTCATGATTGGCTGGCAAGCATTCAAGGGTATACACTTTACCGCAAGGATAGAGAGGGTAAAAAAGGGGGAGGGGTATGACTATATATCAAGAATAATGTACACGTGAATGTGAGAGATGACATCACTGAGGGAGCTAGGGAGGAGGTAGAATCCTTATGGGTAGAGCTCCAAAGGGATGAAGCTAAGGGGAAAATAATACTGGGAATATGCTATAGGCCCCCTAACCTGAGGGAGGAAGTGGAGACAGATCTCCTATCACAATTTGGATTAGCAGCAAGGATGGGAAGTGTTATCATAATGGGGGATTTTAATTATCCAGACATAGACTGGGTGGAGGGAACCGCGCATTCATTTAAGGCTCGCCAGTTCCTTAATGTCTTGCAGGACAATTTTATGGGTCAGAAGGTAGACGCACCAACTAGAAATAAAACATTACTGGATCTACTGATTACCAACAATACAGACCTGATCACGGATGTGGAAATACGGGGCATTCTAGGTAACAGCGATCACAGGTCAATTAGTTTCAGTATAAATCACACAAATAGGAAACATAAAGGGAATACAAAGACACTCAATTTCAAAAGAGCCAACTTCCCTAAACTACAAACCTTGCTAAAAGGCGTAAATTGGGATAAAATATTAGGAACAAAGAATACGGAGGAGAGATGGGTTTGCTTTAAGAGCATATTAAATAAGGGCATTAGCCAATGTATCTCATCGAGTAATACATTTAAAAGAGTGAACAAAAGCCTTGGATGACTTAACTCCAATGTAAAAATGCATATAAAAGCAAAGGAGAAGGCCTTCAAAAAATACAAGGTTGAGGGATCATCATCAGCATTCATACTTTATAAAGAATGCAACAATAAATGTAAGGGTGCAATTAGTACGGCTAAGATAGAACATGAAAGACACATAGCGGAGGAGAGCAAAAAAAATCCCAAGAAATTCTTTAAGTATGTAAACAGTAAAAAAGGGAGGATGGACCATATTGGCCCCATAAAGAATGAGGAAGGACATCTGGTTCCAAAGGATGGGGAGATGGCGAAGATATTGAATTTATTCTTCTCCTCAGTCTTCACGAGTGAATCGGGGGGCTTCAGTAACCAAAACTGCAGTGTTTATCCTCATGACACAACACAGGAAGCACCTCCATGGTTAACAGAGGACAGAATTAAAATTAGACTTGAGAAACTTAACATTAATAAATCACCGGGACCAGATGGCTTGCATCCGAGGGTACTTAGGGAACTCAGTCAAGTGATTGCCAGACCGTTGTTTCTAATTTTTACAGACAGTCTACTGACTGGAAAGGTACCAGCTGATTGGAGAAAAGCCAATGTAGCACCAATATTTAAAAAGGGCCCAAAATACATCCCTGGGAATTACAGACCAGTTAGCCTAACATCAATAGTATGTAAACTCTTGGAGGGGATGATAAGGGACTATATACAAGATTTTAGTAATAAGAGCGGTATCATTAGCAGTAGTCAGCATGGATTCATGAAGAATCGTTCTTGCCAAACCAATCTACTAACCTTCCATGAGGAGGTGAGTTGCCATCTAGATACAGGAAGGCCCGTAGACGTGGTGTATCTGTATTTTGCAAAAGCATTTGACACAGTTCCCCATAAACGTTTACTGTACAAAATAAGGTCCGTTGGCATGGACCATAGGGTGAGTACATGGATTGAAAACTGGTTACAAGGGCGAGTTCAGAGGGTGGTGATAAATGGGGAGTACTCGGAATGGCCAGGGGTGGGTAGTGGGGTTCCCCAGGGTTCTGTGCTGGGACCAATCCTATTTAATTTGTTCATAAACAACCTGGAGGATGGGATAAACAGTTCAATCTCTGTATTTGCGGACGATACTAAGCTAAGCAGGGCAATAACTTCTCTGCAGGATGTGGAAACCTTGCAAAAAGATCTGAACAAATTAATGGGGTGGGCAACTACATGGCAAATGAGGTTCAATGTAGAAAAATGTAAAATAATGCATTTGGGTGGCTAAAATATGAATGCAATCTATACACTGGGGGGAGAACCTCTGGGGGAATCTAGGATGGAAAAGGACCTGGGGGGTCATAGTAGATGATAGGCTCAGCAATGGCATGCAATGCCTGCTGCTAACAAAGCAAACAGAATATTGGCATGCATTAAAAAGGGATCAACTCCAGAGATAAAACGATAATTCTCCCAATCTACAAGACTCTGGTCCAGCCGCACCTGGAGTATGCTGTCCAGTTCTGGGCGCCAGTCCTCAGGAAGGATGTACTGGAAATGGAGCGAGTACAAAGAAGGGCAACAAAGCTAATAAAGGGTCTGGAGGATCTTAGTTATGAGGAAAGGTTGCGAGCACTGAACTTATGCTCTCTGGTGAAGAGACGCTTAAGAGGGGATATGATTTCGATATACAAATACCGTACTGGTGACCCTACAATAGAAATAAAACTTTTTCACAGAAGAGAGTTAAACAAGACTCGCGGCCACTCATTAAAATTAAAAAAGAGGTTTAACCTTAAACTACATATAGGGTTCTTTACTGTAAGAGCAGCAAGGATGTGGAATTCCCTTCCACAAGCGGTGGTCTCAGCGAGGAGCATCGATAGCTTCAAGAAACTATTAGATAAGCACCTGAATGACCCCAACATACAGGGATATATAATGTAATACTGACACATAATCACACACATAGGTTGGACTTGATGGACTTGTGTCTTTTTTCAACCTCACCTACTATGTAACTATGTAACTATGTAACTATAAGTGCTGAATGCATAAATAATGTGTGTTACTTTGGCCAGCCCCTCCTTACTTACACTATTGGCAGCCCACTGGACAGGTAAGAAGTGTCATAATACAAATTGGGACCCCACAAAAAAGCCTCTGGCCCTCTGCATGAATTTAAGGACACAAATAACTTTTTTGTACACAATAACAAATTTGTACACATTTTAGGGGGTGTTTAGGGTAAGCACTACTATGGAGCTGACAAAATACATTGTTAAGTGACTAGGCGAGGTGGATATGGGCCCAGGATAGCATGCTGGGGAGGTTAGTGAAGGCAAATATGCATGAAGGACAAAAAACAAACTTTAAAAAATTCCAGCATGAATGAGGATAAAGGGGACATTTACAGCATATTACAATCATGATAATTAGGGAATGATGAAAGAAATACAATATATTAGCAAACATTAAATACAATAAAATGTAATGTTAAAGGAGAAATCTTACCTTAATATAGTCCTTCTGCAGGACCTGGATGATGGCAGAACAGGTCTCTGGAATAATGATCCCCAGAGCCTGGGGGGAGATGCCTGTCGAGAACTTAAGGTCTTGCAGGCTTCTCCCTGTTGCCAAGTACCACAATGTGGCGACTAGCCTCTGCTCCAGAGTGATGGCTTGCCACATGCAGGTATCCTGCCTGCTGATATAAGGGGTCAGCAAAGCCAACAAACGGTGAAAAACGGGGTCCGTCATCATGAGAAGGTTCCTGAAATCGTCAGGATTATTCTCACGGATCTCCCGGAGCAAAGGCATGTGACAGAATTGGTCACGCTGGAGCAACCAATTCTTGGTCCATGAACTCCTCCCCACCCTGTTCATGGACTGGGCTTGTGTCAAAGTAAGAACCCCAACACCAAGCCCCCACACAGCACGAACTCTACGATGAGTACATACACGCAATATGGCTTCAAAACGGTCGGCTGGTCAGAGCGAAGTAACAGAATGCACTGAAAAATAGCAAGGCCTGTGAAGAGCGACCTGAAAATCAGCAACATGGGGACAAGAACACAATGATAAATCAATGCTAACTCACTACACGCACTGAAGACCAGATACAAACCCACAAGCACAAACTGAACAGCAGAAAAACTATCTGAAAACCACGAGTCTGAAAAGCGCAAATCGTCTCTCACACCAAACTTTTAATAACACGAGATTAGCAAAAGGATCCCAAAGGGTGGCGCGCTTGGTATTGAACTGCCCTTTAATAGTCCCGTTGTACGCGTTGTACGTCACTGCGTTCTTGACGCTCGGAAATTCCGACAACTTTGTACGACCGTGTGTATGCAAGACAAGTTTGAGCCAACATCCCTCGGAAAAAAGCTGATGGATTTTGTTGTCAGAATGTCCTATCAATGTCCGATTGTGTGTACAGGGCATAAGAGTCCAGGGCTTACTACGCCACCTACTACTGCACCAATATCACGTTGCCGCAAGAGGAAATCCGTGCCAACTGAGCATGTGCCAAAGATGCCTGCGCAGAAGACCTGATGGAAAAAGGCAGAAAAATGCCCAGGAGGCGCACAGGAAGTGACCTTAACCTGATGGAAAAAGGCGCGAAAATGCCCAGGAGGCGCACAGGAAGTGACCTCAACCTAATGGAAAAAGGTGGGAAAATGCCCAGGAGGCACACAGGAAGTGACCTTAAACTTCCCTATATAAGCCCAGCCCAGACACTGCCAAATTGCTGGATTATCTTCAGTCCCCCCTTGTTCCTGTGCTAGTGTGTGATCTGTCTGAACTTGTTGTGACCTGGAAACCTATTTGACTACTCTTGATTACTGCTTGCCATTGACCTCGGATTTGTACCTTGACCATTCTACTTCTTTGCCCCTTTTGTACTCAGCTGCCAGATTGGAACCGACCCCGGGTTGGATCTCGACCATTCTTCTTCTGATTAACCCTTTTATACTTTGTTGCCAAACTGGACTTGACCTCGGCTCGGATTTCAGACTAAGACTTGCATGGTGCTCTGCACCCCTGGCACCCATGCCACTCAGTGTCCACCAAGTCTTTGTCTCCATCTCCAGATGCTTCAAGGACCCGAGGTGCAGGGAGGCCACCCCACTACTTCGGTCTTACCTCAGGTACATGGCCCTCGTGACACAGAGGCTACAAACAAGTGGAATTCTTATAGAGTCATAAAAGTTACTTCAGGAAGGCTCTGATTGAGTCTGTGTACTATACTTATAGATGAAAGACTTGGGCCCGGTTGGTCTGTACATTAGGTACCTGTAGGTGAGTGAAAGACCTGCACATGTGCCTATTACTTATAAGTTCAATCCATTGGTACCCTAAACCTTATGTGGGTTACACCCATATAAAAACAGATTCTTTTTTTCTAAAGGTAGAGTGGCTAATTTTTTGTTTGCCATGGTTTGCTAAAAATAAACTGAGAATTCTATAATATTCTTCTAATATAAAAGCTTTGCATGTCAAACATATAACTGTCCAAATTGCAGGACTTTTGGCATTGAAAAAAGTTAAATAAACCAGACAGTTATTATCTTTTCTCCAAATGGAGCAGCGATTCCAATATTGAAATTTAACACCAAAAAATTACCCTATCAAGTTCTCCAGAAAACAAGACACAGGAACATTTCAGAGCAGTTTTAATGGCATCACGGTCAGTCATTCTAAAGGTAATTGTTAGTTTGGGATGCACTTTTAATGCAAAGCTTGCAATTTATCAGCTACATTTAAACACTTTTATTTAATAAAATATATCATTTATAAATGTTCTATGTGATGGAAACATAACAATAGAACACTTTCTCCAAGCCAACCTGCTCCCTGGGGACTGTAAACAGTACACTGTTTTGTTGCTAAATTATCTACACCCCTGCCAGGATTAATGAGTTATTTACAGCTTTCATGTAATTAGTTGTAATACAGTACAACCTCCTGCATGTTCATGCTTGCAGGAACTTATTCCGATGTCACCTTTTTGGAAATTATGCTTTTATTCCACACTGTCACATGTAGTATACTAGCTATTTTGCTTACAATGAAATTTGTGATTTAGCTTCTTATCGCTGCATAGTAATTATATTTAAATTATTTTATTTTCATGACCCAGGCTAAACTTAACTAGGAAGCTACTGGACTAAAAACATGTACATATACCAAGCAATTCACCCTATGAAATTATTGGCAGAAGCTTTATTATCAACACATAACAATGACAAGTACATTTAAAGTGCGTCAACATAAATTACTTTTCAGATATGTTGAAGTGGTTGTAAACCTCTGAAAAATGAACAAAGCATAGTCTTCTATAGTGTGTGATTGCCTCTATCCAAAACACAGAGTGTTATTTCTTTCTGCTATTTCCTTCCTCTGCTGTCTGCATGAGTCATCTCTAATAGGTTATGTCAACACCAGGTCAATAGGGTTTTTGTGTCCATTTCACTCAAGGTCTCTGAGCTCTCTTCACTATGCTGTACAGTGTGTGATGTCAGATCCCTGATCCCTGCTTCTGGAGCTAAGAAAAAAGCCTTTGATCTATGTTTTAGAAGTCTATAGAGAAGAGAAGGTGCAGATAAACAGGTACAGCCTATATAGGAGGATTTGTTTCATCTCTGTGTATCACAAGAAGCTGGTTACTTCAGTGGTTATATGTAAGGCTTTACAACCACTATAAAAATAACCAGCCACAAGCTATGCGTTGCAAGCTCATGTGACACACTATTTAATGATGTCATACACCGAGAAGCAATTACTCAATACAAGTTCTGTGACATCAGACCTGGAACTCAAAAATGCAGCATATTAGTGACTACTTACAATAAACTAATATTTTTTTTTTCTAAATTATTGTCAAAGGAGTAGAACCAACCTTCCCCAGCTGTAAAAAACACACCATAATTATCCACTTGCTTTACCAAGTAATTGCCTATAAAATGTCCAAATTAATAATCAACTAATGTCATATCTTTAATCTCCAGGATTTACAACAACTGTATACCAAGTGAGAGAGAAATTAACATTACTCCTTATAAAACTGGATGACCTCCCTAATGGATGAAAAATCATGAGCTCCTTAAAAGAGAAGTATAGTTTTTTTTTTTTGGCTATTCATACTTACCTAGGTGTATGCAGCATCAGACCGATGCTGCATCTGTCCCCCCGCCGCCTCTTCACTGAGTACCGAGCCACCGAACATCGTCGATGGCTCGGTTCTCTCACCTCCACGAACGGAGAGATGCTGCCTGTCAGTCAGCATCTCTCCTGCTCTGCTCCTCATTGCTCATTGGAGCACTGAGCTGTGGAGGGGCGGGGAGCGGCCATCTTAGCCTCTCAGCATCTCGCTGAGAGGCTGAGACTGCCATCAGTCCAGGCAGCTGGCGGATCCAGACTTCCCAAGTCGGGATAATGCACTGCCTGGACTGATCCTGGTGATGTCAGCAGAGAGCAGACTTCAGACTGCTCTCCGCTGAAAATGGGTCACATGAGTGCAAAACAAATTGCACTCCTGTGACCCCTAGGAGAAGCCCAGCTTAAAAAGCTCAGGCTGGACCTCTCCTTTAAGGGCTGGTTCACATCATGAATCCCACATAAATGAGCTACGCTTTCGCATACAATCTGGGTGTAGTGCATATTCAGCCTATTTATTTGAACGGGTTTAAATTGCGCTGGGCCACATCAAAAGCAGTGAACGCACTACTTTAAAAAATCACACCAACTGGTTTGCATGGGACTACTGTCCCATTCGATCCAGCGCAGGCAAATGCACTGCATTTACAGTATGACCTGCATTTGGGGTGTCGTTAAGTTAACACTGACACCCAGTGCAGATCATAAGCGCAGTGTGTTTTGAATGCGGTGCAGGAAACATGTATCAAATGCAAGTTTCCTGTCAGAATAACATGTATATGTGGCAGCACAGCATGCAGGCTTTAATGCTGTTCTGCTGCATGTATACATCAAGCAGCTCTGCTGTTCTGTTCTCACTGTGCTTCTAGTACAGTGACCACATTATCACCAACAGCCCCTGGTCACTGTGACCCAAACTAAATTGATAGGTGCTGCTCAAGGCTCCACCAGGTCCTCTTATATAGCAACCGTTTGGAGTGCAGCACATCCCAGCTCTAGACATCTAATTGAAAAGGGAAAAGTCCTGGAAGTCACACATCTCTGCAAAACCCCATAGGAAACTGTATGACAGCCTAAACCCGGCTCCAATCAGGTCATGCCCCGAATGCATATCACTCCACCCACTGAGCTTAGTCATGGAGATAAGGATCCCATGCATAGGGGGAGATGATATGCTTAATTGGCTGCTGTAACGATATCACGTACGGGACATGAAAAGCTGTAGCTAGCTGCCATCTTGTGTGGAAGTAGCCATGACAGTTTGGCTAACCATGTAACATTACAGAGAAATCTGAACTCCCTCCTCCCTTGTCTTAGGAATTCAAAGCTTTTTAAGTTCAACAGAAAAGGTTATCTCAACAGAAAAAACAGAACCAGGCTAGGTCACTAGCAAACATTTGTTGTAAGGGCAGAGTGTTCAGGCCTGTCGTAAAACTGTCACCCTCTCCATTCAGAGACCTAACAGGCCCTGGTTGTAAATTGTCTGAATACACATCCAACTTAAAACTGTGGAATAAGTATGAAATTTCAGCATGTGTCATAACTTCTGACTTAGTAATAGCACAGCCATAATATGGACATATTTAGTTTCCTCAGATAATATGGAATGTTTCAAGTCCAGACACCCCTATGTCAGGTCATATGAGAAACCCCTGGGACCACTTATTCCTCCAAAGCAGGCTATACATTATAGAGATGGCATGTTTAGACTTGTTTTGAAGGAAATCTCAAGTTGAATAATAATATGGATATTTGGAGTCTGTAAACACTATAGATGCAGATATATGAATATGTATTACAAAATCTACCTGGGACGTGGTCAGGAGTGTAGACACCTCCCAGCAACCAACCCCTAAACAAGATGACCAGACGATTGGTTACTGGTCACTGTCAACACCCCCTTTGATTTGTCAGAAAAGAGGAGATGCCAAGACAATGGGTAGTTCTCCTTTTACCATCCAAGAAGAAACATCTGCCAAGTCGAGAACCGATTACCTAGCTCATCGATCGAACTCTGATCAACCCTTGGACATTAATTGCAAGTATTCTTTCTTCCCAATTCTACCTTAATGCTTTGTGGCTGTATATTGTCTTTATCTTTTGAAACATCTTTTTTCTGTAAATATTTTATTGGCATCAACTTTGACCTTTTCATAATAAACCCTTATGTTGAAAAGTGTTAACCTTGTCTCTAAAGCTCTTAATGCAAGCTATAAATGAACCTGCCTCTTGAATGGCGCTACTGTTGTAGAGTAGGGATGAGCCGAACACCCCTCTGTTCGGTTCGCACCAGAACATGCGAACAGGAAAAAAGTTCGCTCGAACACGCAAACACCGTTAAAGTCTATGGGACACGAACATGAATAATCAAAAGTGCTAATTTTAAAGGCTCATATGCAAGTTATTGTCATAAAAAGTGTTTGGGGACCTGGGTCCTGCCCCAGGGGACATGGATCAATGCAAAAAAAAGTTTAAAAGCGGCCGTTTTTTCAGGAGCAGTGATTTTAATAATGCTTAAAGTCAAACAATAAAAGTGTAATATCCCTTTAAATTTCGTACCTGGGGGGTGTCTATAGTATGCCTGTAAAGGGGCGCATGCTTTCCGTGTTTAGAACAGTCTGACAGCAAAATGACATTTCAAAGGAAAAATTCCATTCAAAACTACCCGCGGCTATTGCATTGCCGACAATACACATAGAAGTTCATTGATAAAAACGGCATGGGAATTCAACACAGGGAAACCCCGAACCAAAATTTAAAAAAAAAATGACGTGGGAGTCCCCCTAAATTCCATACCAGGCCCTTCAGGTCTGGTATGAATATTAAGGGGAACCCTGGCCAAAATTTTTAAAAAAATGATGTGGGGTTCCCCCTAAATTCCATACCAGACCCTTCAGGTCTGGTATGGATTTTAAGGGGAACCCCGTGCCAAAAAAAAAAAAAAACGGCGTGGGGTCCCCCCAAATATCCATACCAGACCCTTATCCGAGCACGCAACCTGGCAGGCTGCAGGAAAAGAGGGGGGACGAGAGTGCGGCCCCCCCTCCTGAACCATACCAGGCCACATGCCCTCAACATTGGGAGGGTGCTTTGGGGTAGCCCCCCAAAACACCTTGTCCCCATGTTGATGAGGACAAGGGCTTCATCCCCACAACCCTGGCCGGTGGTTGTGGGGGTCTGCGGGCGGGGGGCTTATCGGAATCTGGAAGCCCCCTTTAACAAGGGAACCCCCAGATCCCATCCCCCCCTGTGTGAAATGGTAAGGGAGTACTTACCCCTACCATTTCACTAAAAAACTGTCAAAAATGTTAAAAATGACAAGAGACAGTTTTTGACAATTCCTTTATTTAAATGCTTCTTCTTTCTTCTATCTTCCTTCATCGTCTTCTTCTTCTGGTTCTTCTGGCTCTTCTGGTTCTTCCTCCGGCATTCTCGTCCAGCATCTCCTCCGCGGCGTCTTCTATCTTCTTCTTCTCGGGCCACTCCGCACCCATGGCATGGGGGGAGGCTCCCGCTCTTCTCTTCATCTTCTTCTTCATCCTCTTCTCTTCTTCCTTCTTCTCTTCTTCATTTTCTTCTCCGGGCCGCTCCGCACCCATGCTGGCATGGAGGGAGGCTCCCGCTGTGTGACGGAGTCTCCTCGTCTGACGGTTTTTAAATAACGGGGGGCGGGGTCACGGGGAATGCCACAGGGAAGTCCAGTCATGTCCTGTGCGTCAGAGGGGGCGGGGTCACCGGGTGGCCCCACCCCCCGTTATTTAAGAACCGTCAGATGAGGAGACGCTGTCACACAGCGGGAGCCTCCCTTCATGCCAGCATGGATGCGGAGCGGCCCGGAGAAGAAAATGAAGAAGAGAAGAAGAGAAGAAGGAAGAAGAGAAGAGGATGAAGAAGAAGATGAAGAGAAGAGCGGGAGCCTCCCCCCGTGCCATGGGTGCGGAGCGGCCCGAGGAGAAGAAGATAGAAGACGCCGCAGAGGAGATGCTGGACGAGAATGCCGGAGGAAGAACCAGAAGAGCCAGAAGAACCAGAAGAAGATGAAGGAAGATAGAAGAAAGAAGAAGCATTTAAATAAAGGAAATTGTCAAAAACTGTCTCTTGTCATTTTTAACATTTTTGACAGTTTTTTAGTGAAATGGTAGGGGTAAGTACCCCCTTACCATTTCACACAGGGAGGGGCCGGGATATGGGGGTTCCCTTGTTAAAGGGGGCTTCCAGATTCCGATAAGCCCCCCGCCCGCAGACCCCCACAACCACCGGCCAGGGTTGTGGGGATGAAGCCCTTGTCCTCATCAACATGGGGACAAGGTGTTTTGGGGGGCTACCCCAAAGCACCCTCCCAATGTTGAGGGCATGTGGCCTGGTATGGTTCAGGAGGGGGGCTGCACTCTCGTCCTCCCCTCTTTTCCTGCAGCCTGCCAGGTTGCGTGCTCGGATAAGGGTCTGGTATGGATTTTTGGGGGGACCCTACGCCTTTTTTTTTTTTGCGCGGGGTTCCCCTTAAAATCCATACCAGACCTGAAGGGTCTGGTATGGAATTTAGGGGGAACCCCATGTCATTTTTTTTTTTAATTTTGGCCGGGGTTCCCCTTAATATCCATACCAGACCTGAAGGGCCTGGTATGGAATTTAGGGGGACTCCCACGTCATTTTTTTTTTTTAATTTTGGTTCGGGGTTTCCCTGTGTTGAATTCCCATGCCGTTTTTATCAATGAACTTCTATGTGTATTGTCGGCAATAAAAATAAAAAAAAAAAATAAAAATTGTCGGTAGTTTTAAATGGAATTTTTCCTTCGAAATGTCATTTTGCTGTCAGACTGTTCTAAACACGGGAAACATGCGCCCTTTTACAGGCATACTATAGACACCCCCGAGCTATGAAATTTAAAGGGATATTACACTTTTATTGTTTGACTTTAAGCATTATTAAAATCACTGCTCCAGAAAAAACGGCCGCTTTTAAACTTTTTTTTGCATTGATCCATGTCCCCTGGGGCAGGACCCGGGTCCCCAAACACTTTTTATGACAATAACTTGCATATAAGCCTTTAAAATTAGCACTTTTCATTTCTCCCATAGACTTTTAAAGGGTGTTCTGCGGCATTCGAATTTGCTGCGAACACCCCAAATTGTTTGAACTTGCGAACAGCCAATGTTCGAGTCGAACATGAGTTCGACTCGAACTCGAAGCTCATCCCTATTGTAGAGTAAGACTCTGAGCAGACCTGTCTGTGGTGGCAGTGTGTGTGGCAGACGCTTATTCTAAAATTACAATTGGTATTGCTAAAATTACGAGTCTCCCGGGCTCGGTCTTTAAACGGGGGTGGTGTCAGTTAAAGGGTTAATTGTGTAATTAGCCCAGTGACAATCACTCTCAGGTTGCTCGCACCTAGATTGTGGTCCCGCAAGCTGGAAAATCTTTGTGCTGGGCGCAGCTGAGAGTGGCATTGTTACGTAAGTGACAGCGTGGTGTGAGGTTGGCCGGACCTTCGTTGCAAGTTAGCGAGGAGGGCAAGGATCTGACACCCGCGTTCGTCACATATTGGCTGGCAGCGTAGCGGGATAGTTTCACATTAAGAGCATTCAGTGCATTGTTAGGAATTAGCTCTGCACTGAAGGATTGTAACCTTTGTAGAAACAGTCCTTAGAGACAAGCTGGTGCATATTTTTTTATTTTTATTTTTTCAAGAGAGACATACAGCAACAGCTCTTTCCTACACCTTCTTCCTATCTCTTCTTTCTGTTCTATCTTTTCTACTTTCAAAATGTCTGGGTTATCAGCATATAAAAAGATGAGCAAGAATGAACTGGCTGTTGAGTGCACAGGAAGAGGAATTGACATTGGTGGCAAAAATCGTGAAGGCTTGATACATGCCCTACAGGAGTTTGATATCCGTGCAGAACCTGGTGGAAACTGGACCAGAAAGGGTTTCTGCTACTCCAGAGCCCAGTGGTTCAGAAGCGGCCTCACCAGATGGGCAAGCAGAGACTAACACTGGAATACCACGGATTGTTACCTCCAAGCCACCACAAGAGCAGGCCAGCATCAGATTGCCTGAAACCATCATAGACTCTCTTCAAATGCCAGAAACTCTACAAAACCTCAGGGAGACTGATCCTGTGGTGTACCTGCAGTTTCTGTAATGCCAGGCCGAGAGAGAGGCTGCGGAACGCAGGGCTGAGCGAGAGGAACGCCAGGCTGAGAGGGAGGCTGATCGTCGGCACGAATTGGAGATGGCTAGGCTCCAGCAGCAGCGACAGGCTCAGGACCTCGGATCCCTAGAGCACAGGGATGCCTCTCTGCCAGTGACCCCGGCAGCCAAATTTCCAGTTATGGAAAAGGACAGTGACATTGACGTGTATCTACTGTCATTTGAAAAAACTTGCCGTCAGTACCATCTGCCCAATGGGCCCGGTACCTGATGCCAGGGCTACGAGGCAAGGCCCTGGATGCTTATGTCGAACTGTCAGAAGAGCAGTGCGACGACTATGAGGCCCTAAAGGCTGCAATCATCCAAAAGTTTCAGCTAACCCCGGAAGTGTACCAGAATCGTTTTAGGTCCTTGCAAAAGGGGCCTGGGGACTCATACACGGATGTGGTAAGTCGCTTACGCACCACATTCTGGCAGTGGACTAAAGGCTTGAAAGCCAATTCTTTTGAATCCCTGGAAGATCTTATAATTGAAGATCAACTTTTGCACATCTGTCCTACAAACATCAGACAGTTTGTGCTGGAGCGAAAGCCAACCTCTGCCAAAGCAGCAGCAGAACTGGCAGATACCTATATCCACTCTCAGGTATCTGACCGTCGCAAGGCTCCTCTGAATGGCTGGAAAGGAGGGAAATCGCACACGGCAACCCCTCCTCTGCCTACCAACCATGTTCCTCAGCAGCCAGAACCTGCAGCTCCTGGAGCCAAGGCCTTCCTAACTGACAAATGCAAATGCTACAACTGTGGGGAAGCCGGACATCTCAGGACGCAGTGCCATGAGCAGAAGAAGACGACATCACCTGGCCATCCGGCTAGCAACCCTTCTGCTGTGCTGCTCATCAGTGGGAAACTTCCTGGAACCAATGCCAACTTGCAGCCAGTCATCGTAGGCCACCGGACTGTAACAGGCTTTCGTGACACCGGAGCCAAAGTCACATTGGTCAGACCAAAGGTTATAGAAGAAACAGACATCATCCCAGAGAAGTTGCTTACCCTCACCGGAGTTGGGGGGACCCGTTCCCGTGTACCCCGTGCCTATGTTTTCATTGATTGGGGTGCTGAAAGTGGGATGAGAGAGGTGGGTGTCTCGGAGGAGATCCCCACTGCGGTGTTGTTGGGTTCTGATTTAGGTACCCTTGTTTCATACTATGCCCCTGCTAAGAGCACCCAGGATGCTCCCACGGATCACTCTGGACCTACCAAGGTACTGTTTACAGATGTTGGGGTAATATCTGGGCAACCTGTAGATGGACAGAGGGGGGGGAGGGTGGAGTGGAAGTGCAAGGTCCTCCTTCTTCAGAGACAGGAGAGGAGGCCCCCTTGCTAGTGAAGGTAACTGATGTATGTTCCAATGATGCTGAACTGATAAAGGTTAAATGTGATGATAATGATGATAATGATGATGATGCATTGCCATTATTGGTGGTCACTCGCAGTGCTGCAAAGGCAGCCGAGGTGCAGGCCCTGGTCGCAGAACAGCAGGAGGTCTCTGGGCCCTCTCCCTGTTCTGACCCAGTGGACTCCACCTCTGTTGAGCCTCAGCAGCCGTCCATGTTTGCCACAGGACTGCTGGCTGGGACCTGTTGTTCCACCTTTGAAACAGAACTGCAGACAGACCAAACACTAGCACAGCTCAGGAGTCTAGCTGATCGTCCCCCTGCAGAGAATGACAAACAAAAGGTCTATTGGGACAAAGGTAAACTGTACAGAGAAAATACGCCTGCAGAGGGGAATGAGGCTGACCTAGGTAGCAGGCAGCTGGTTGTACCCAGTCAATTTAGGGGACAGCTGCTAAAAGTGGCTCATGAGATTCCCCTCGCAGGGCACTTGGGGATCACTAAGACCCGAGGGCGGTTGATACATAACTTTTATTGGCCTACGATGCTCGCTGACATAGCTGACTACTGTCGGTCCTGTGTTACCTGCCAACGAGTTGGCAAGGCAGGGGATGTACACAGGGCTCCGCTAAAACCTTTGCCTGTGATTGACAAACCTTTTAAGAGGGTGGCAGTGGATATCATTGGGCCTTTGGCCATCCCTAGCAGTTCAGGCAAACGTTATATCCTTACAGTTGTCGACTATGCCACGCGTTATCCAGAGGCGGTGGCTCTCTCCTGCGTCCGGGCAGACAAGGTCGCTGATGCTCTGCTGGGAATCTTCACAAGAGTGGGATTCCCAGCTGAGCTCATTAGCGATCAAGGCCCTCAGTTTGTGTCCGACTTGATGCAAGCTCTCTGTCGGAAAATACAGATGACACATATCATGGCCAGTCCTTATCACCCACAAACGAACGGGTTGTGCGAGAGTTTCAATGGAACCTTGAAACAAATGTTGTGCACCTTTGTGCACTCCCAGGGTAGGGACTGGGAATGATATCTGCCTCATCTGCTGTTTGCTTACAGAGAGGTGCCTCAGGAGTCCACAGGCTTTTCGCCATTTGAACTTTTGTACGGACGGAGGGTAAGAGGACCCCTGGACCTAATCCGTGAGACCTGGGAGGGCAAGATTGCCGATCCAAAGGTCTCTGTTGTGGATTATGTCCTAAAATTCAGAGATAAAATGGAGACGCTGGTGGAAATTGTGCGAGAAAACATGACCCATGCCCAGACTAGGCAGAAAGAGTGGCATGACCAGAATGCTAGGGAGCGGACCTATGACGTTGGTCAGAAGGTGTATGTTCTGCTTCCCCTGTGGCAGAACAAACTCCAAGCAGCATGGGAAGGCCCGTACACCATCACCCAGCATCTGAATGATGTCACCTACTTGGTCAGGTTGGGAAAAGGGCGTAGACGGCAGAAGGCCATTCATGTTAACATGATCAAAGCCCATCATGAGCGCACGGCCTATGTCATGCCGGTCTGCAGCAGGCCAGAGCCTGAGGAGGCTGATCCACTTCTAGACCTGCTAGCAGACACCAGGGAGGTAGACTCAGAACTCCTGATAAACTCCAATCTTACCCCCACCCAGGTACCTGGACTGAAGCGAGTGCTGGCAGTACATGGTAGCAGGTTTACGGGAAAACCTGGGAGGACACACCTCGCTGTCTACAAGGTGGACACCGGGGCACATCCCCCCAATAAACAGTCGGCCTATCGCGTCTCCCTGGAGGTGCTGGTCGACATGAAAAGGGAGGTGGAGGAAATGCTGCAGCTGGGGGTGATTCAGAAGTCCCACAGTGCCTGGGCATCCCCAGTAGTCTTGGTCCCCAAAAAGGACCAGACGACCAGGTTCTGTGTGGACTACCGGAAGCTGAATGCCATCACTACTGCAGATGCCTACCCCATGCCCCGGATTGATGAGTTGTTAGATAGGCTGGCGGCCGCCCGTTATATAACAATCATGGATCTGAGCGGGGGGTACTGGCAAATTCCTCTGGCCCCTGAGGCTCGGGAAAAGTCGGGCTTCATCACCTCATTCGGATTGTTCGAGTTTACCGTCATGCCGTTTGGGATGAAGAATGCCCCAGCTACCTTCCAGAGAGTCATGAATGACTTACTGGAGGGGCTGGAAACCTTTGCCGTAGCCTACCTGGATGACATCGCCATGTTCAGCCCTACCTGGGAAGAACACCTGGTGCACCTGTCACAGGTCCTGGACCAACTGACAGCTGCCAATCTGACTGTAAAACCCAGTAAGTGTCAAATTGGCATGACTGATGTGTAGTACTTGGGACACCAGGTAGGAGGAGGTACCCTGAAACCCGAGACAGGGAAGGTTGAGGCCATCCTGGCCTAGCCTACCCCTCAAACCAAAAAGCAGGTTATGTCTTTCTTGGGGACCGCTGGCTACTATAGGAAGTTTGTATGTAACTATAGCAGCCTGGCCAAACCTCTGACTGACCTAACCAAAAAGAAACTACCCAAGGTGGTGTCTTGGACACCAGAATGTGAGCAGGCATTTCAGGCCTTGAAGGAGGCATTGGCCAGCGCCCCTGTGCTGCAGGCTCCAGACTTCACCCGCCGTTTCCTAGTGCAGACGGATGCCTCTGCCTATGGATTGGGTGCAGTCCTGAGCCAGGTGGACGAGGCCGGAGAGAAGCATCCTATCCTCTACCTGAGCAGGAAGCTGCTTCCCAGGGAGGTAGCATATGCCACGATCGAAAAGGAGTGTCTTGCGATCGTGTGGGCTCTCCAAAAGTTACAAATGTACCTTTATGGACGGCGCTTCACTGTGATCACGGATCACAATCCCTTGAGCTGGCTAAATCGTGTGGCTGGGGAGAATGGCAAACTACTTAGGTGGAGCCTAATTCTGCAGCAATACGATTTCACCATCCAGCATAAGAAAGGCAGCGCCCATGGCAATGTTGATGGGCTGTCACGACAAGCGGAGCCCGCAGGAGTCGGTTGCGTCAGGAGGGAAATTGTAGTTCCCTCCCATGCAACCACCTAAGGGGGAGGTGTAACGATATCACGTACGGAACATGAAAAGCTGTAGCTAGCTGCCATCTTGTGTGGAAGTAGCCATGACAGTTTGGCTAACCATGTAACATTACAGAGAAATCTGAACTCCCTCCTCCCTCCTCCCTTGTCTTAGGAATTCAAAGCTTTTTAAGTTCAACAGAAAAGGTTATCTCAACAGAGAAAACAGAACCAGGCTAGGTCAGTAGAAAACATTTGTTGTAAGGGCAGAGTGTTCAGGCCTGTCGTAAAACTGTCACCCTCTCCATTCAGAGACCTAACAGGCCCTGGTTGTAAATTGTCTGAATACACATCCAACTTAAAACCGTGGAATAAGTATGAAATTTCAGCATGTGTCATAACTTCTGACTTAGTAATAGCACAGCCATAATATGGACATATTTAGTTTCCTCAGACAATATGGAATGTTTCAAGTCCAGACACCCCTATGTCAGGTCATATGGGAAACCCCTGGGACCACTTATTCCTCCAAAGCAGGCTATACATTATAGAGATGGCATGTTTAGACTTGTTTTGAAGGAAATCTCAAGTTGAATAATAATATGGATATTTGGAGTCTGTAAACACTATAGATGCAGATATATGAATATGTATTACAAAATCTACCTGGGACGTGGTCAGGAGTGTAGACACCTCCCATCAACCAACCCCTAAACAAGATGACCAGACGATTGGTTACTGGTCACTGTCAACACCCCCTTTGATTTGTCAGAAAAGAGGAGATGCCAAGACAATGGGCAGTTCTCCTTTTACCATCCAAGAAGAAACATCTGCCAAGTCGAGAACCGATTACCTAGCTCATCGATCGAACTCTGATCAACCCTCGGACATTAATTGCAAGTATTCTTTCTTCCCAATTCTACCTTATTGCTTTGTGGCTGTATATTGTCTTTATCTTTTTGAAACATCTTTTTTCTGTAAATATTTTATTTGCATCAACTTTGACCTTTTCATAATAAACCCTTATGTTGAAAAGTGTTAACCTTGTCTCTAAAGCTCTTAATGCAAGCTATAAATGAACCTGCCTCTTGAAGGGCGCTACTGTTGTAGAGTAAGACTCTGAGCAGACCTGTCTGTGGTGGCAGTGTGTGTGGCAGACGCTTATTCTAAAATTACAATTGGTATTGCTAAAATTACGAGTCTCCCCGGCTCGGTCTTTAAACAGGGGTGGTGGCAGTTAAAGGGTTAATTGTGTAATTAGCCCAGTGACAATCACTCTCAGGTTGCTCGCACCTAGATTGTGGTCCCGCAAGCTGGAAAATCTTTGTGCTGGGCGCAGCTGAGAGTGGCATTGTTACGTAAGTGACAGCGTGGTGTGAGGTTGGCCGGTCCTTCGTTGCAAGTTAGCGAGGAGGGCAGGGATCTGACACCCGCGTTCGTCACAGCTGCTTTTTAAAAAAAAAAAAAATAGGCATCAGATGAGCATGTGCCTTACACCGGGATAACACAGCATGAAAAAGCTGATGTGCAAATGCAAAAAGAAAATATATCAAGTCCATAAAAACACCAAAGCATACAGAGGATAAATATGGGCACTAAAAAAACAGTGATGGCGAACAATGAAAAATAATAAAAATGAATATGTATCCATAAGGGAATAAGCCCCAAAAGCAGTTTAAAAACAAAAAAGAAAAATCCTCCCAAAAACATAGACTCTGGAGGTCCAAAAAAGTAATTTAAAATTTTATTTTATTAAATTAAAAACACCTAAACTGGGATAAATGGACTCCCTACAAGAGTGCACTCTAATGCAATAAGGTATATGAGTAATGTATGAAGTAATCTTCATATGAGAGGCAAACTTAGCTTACAGGAAAATACATATTTAGAAGCATGGCTTGAAACAAAGTTATCTTTAATCTCCCTCCATCACTAATTCAGGAAAACAAAGGGGAAAAAAGGGAATTCACTCATAATAATGGGTAATATCCCATTGAAAATTCCAGCCCTTGGGGATGTGGATGTCTAACTCAGAAATATAAAAATCAAAAAGTCGCGCTAAAAGCTAAAGGTGACAACAGGCAAATGCCTAGAAAACCTCATAGGAATATGAGGGTGAATAATAATCACTGAGTGAATAAGTATTATAGGAATGCTGAGCAATGTACATACACACTGTAAAAATAAATAGAGCTAAAATACTATTAAATAAATGGGACACAGATATTATTAACTATGTCCGTGTGGAAAAATCAATATTGCATGACCCAATCGATGACAGGTGAGTATCTCAAATATCTATAAAAATAATATTGTGAAAAATCTGTGACTATGAGAACTAAACTATAATTAATATAGGAAAATAGTAAAGAAATAAAAGAAAATAAACCCAAAAAAAGTCCGTAGCTCAACAAAAACAGTATTGATTAAAGTCCATCCGTGTTAAATTAACATGCATGAAAAATGGCTTGTCTCCAAGTGCTCTGTGAAATATTGTAACAAAATCTTGCTGTGGTGAAAAATAGAGTGCGTAGACAGACCTCCACCTCTTGGAAAAATTGCTGCCTCTTACCAGATAGAAATGGTCTCTTAATTACAGGAGACCCAAGGGGCGGATGGCTGCAACCCCAGCCAGGGATCTTTAAAGCAGGCACTCAGCGTCCAAATCCAGGGACTCTCTCCAACCAGCCTCAGCAAATATGGAAATGTCACCATGCAAAAAACAAAGTGCTCCACATAGCATAAAATCCAGCATTTTAATGAATAAAAGATAAAGGTTGCACTTACAGAAACATTGTAGTTTAAAACGTGTGAGAAAAAGCCGGCCGGCTCCAAGAAAACCTGTGTCTTCCGGGTGTGTGAATCGCGGTGTCGTCGGGACGTAGCTCCTCCTCCCTCCTCTAACTCAGAAATGCAATATACCTCCCTCCTGCAAAGGAGGGAGAAATGATCCCCACCACAAATAGAATGATACATTTTTCAATAATCTGAAACCCCAGTGATTATGTGTTGTGATCATGAAACTGATTAAAATGTCTGTTCAAGTTAGTATTTTTATGAATCCGTATGTTTGAAAAGTGGTCTCTCATTCTATTACAACAGCATTCCTAGAATGTGAATAGGCCTGTCAATGGTGGTATCGTGCTTATTTCTTTCACAATATATCAACAATGGCAATTGGTTTTTATGATTGCTTTTGCAAATTTCTACAATTTTATTATCATTGACAGTTGTTTTTAATTCCTTCAAGTGTGCATCAAATAAATTAACTTTACTTGGCTAAAGGTTTGCAAGTTTTTATGCTGGTCCCATAGAGCACTGCTTTTTTGTTTAATATGTCTTGCTGTCCACCTTTTCCAGTGGTTGGCGGCTGCACTGGGCTTCAGATTATTTTATATTCTCCAGGATATGCACACCTCCATAGATGACAGACAGTTATGGCGCTTAAGAACCTTTTTGTTCCATTTAATGTCAGGCCTACTATATCCACGCTCACTGAATCTCTACCCCAAAGACATAGCTTGTTTGTCAAAATCTGTAAGATTTGAACAGTAGAGTCTGGTTCAAATGAATTTTCCCCCTGGAAGGGCTCTAACTGTATGAGGAGGATGGCAACTGGATGCATGTAAAAGTGCAGTTTTTGAGGTGGATTTTCTATATGGATGCACAATCACAGTTTTTGTCCAGGATAAAGCCAAACAGGGTAAATAGTTGATCTTGGTAAGATGTTTCCCCCACTGTAAATCTTCAATTCAAAGGATTATTGTTCAAATAATCCAAGAACTCAGTAATGAGTAAAGTGCGGTCAACAATAAAGATCAAATCATCAATGTATCTGGAGTAAGCAATGATCTTGTCTCTATATGGGTTACATGCATTGTAAAGAAATTGCCCCCCCTCGCCCCATATACAAGTTGGCAAAAGTAGGGGAAAATTTTGCAACCATAGAGGCCCCCTGTTTCTGTATGTACCATCCCCCATCAAAAGGTAAGTAATTTTGTCGCAGAAGGAAAGATACAACTTCCAAAATGAACCACTTTATTCCAGGGGAATATTCAGTGTAGAATTCCATGTGATGTTTGAGTGACTGTAAACCTAATGTGTGTGGTATACTGGAATAGAGAGATCTAACACAAGTTTGCCATTTTGTATTCTCATATACTCGCTCCACGGTAAGTCTTCAAACACCTGTATGGTGTGTTAAGTATCCTGTAGATGGGAAAAGTAATCTGTTGGTTGGTTGTCTAATTCATGTCATTCTCTTCACACTTCAAATGTTTTCACCAGAAGTCCTTGCACAGGGACTTAATTTTGCACCTACCGCTGACTTCAAACTTTTAGCCACGATTATTGATGTTAATAACTTTGTTCGCCGACTCACGCTTAGAAAACACTATTTACATGTGGAATTATCCACATCTTCACCAGACAGCTCTCCATTAGGGATGAGCCGAACACCCCCCGATTCGGTTCGCACCAGAACCTGCGAACAGACCGAAAATTTGCACGAACGTTAGAACCCATTGAAGTCTATGGGACTTGAACGTTTGAAATCAAAAGTGCTAATTTTAAAGGCTAATTTGCATGGTATTGTCCTAAAAAGGGTTTGGGGACCTGGGTCCTGCCCCAGGGGACATTTTTCAAAAGTTTTAAACACTGAAGTTTTTTCGGGAGCAGTGATTTTAATGATACTTAAAGTGAAAAAAAAAAGTGAAATATTCCTTTAAATATCGTACCTGGGGTTGTCTATAGTATGCCTGTAAAGTGGCGCGTGTTTCCCATGCTTAGAACAGTCCCTGCACAAAATGACCTTTTTTAAGGAATAAAAGTAATTTAAAACTGCATGCGGCTTTAATGTAATGTCGGGTCCTGACAATAAGGTTGAAAATCAGTGAGACAAACAGCATGGGTACCGCCCCTCCCAGTCCATTTCCAGGCCCTTTGGGTCTTGTATGGATATTAAGGGGAACCCCGCACCCAAATTTAAAAAAGGAAAGGCGTGGGGCCCCCAGGCCCTATATACTCTGAACAGCAGTATACAGGTAGTGCAAACAAGACAGGGACTGTAGGTTTGTTGTTAAGTAGAATCTGTTTGTAATTTTGAACTGGTACATTTTAAAAGTGTAGCTCCAGCCAAAAAATGTATTTTTAAGCTTTTTGGAAAACATTGGAAGGGTTATCACCCCTGTGACATTTGTTTTACTGTCTGTGTTCCTCTTCAGAAGATTTCACCTCACTTTCTGTCCCAATAACAAATGTTTTTTTTTTGAAAATTTGGGGTTTTTAGTGAAACAAGGATTGGTGATAAAGCATCAGTGGAAAGGAGAAAGTTTTTCCCATATTAACTCTTACAGGAGAGAATTTCCCTTCCTAGGGGTAGATTTCATCTCACTTCCTGTTGTCTCCTTCCATTTGCAAGTAGGAGTCATTTGTAAGTTGGATGTTTGAAAGTAGGGGCCTGCCCTATATACTCTGCAGAAATTTGGGCCTTAGGTGTCGGTGTTGCCACAACACTGTAAGCCCTCACAGGGCCCTGCTGTGAAATATTAGATCAAGAATTGTAATTACATGCCCCTGTTGAACAGGGGCAGAAAAATTGGGCCTTTGGTGATGGTGGTGGTGCTGGTGCCACAACACTGTAAGTCCTCACAGTTACTCTTGGTGGGCGCTGGAACGGGCCCTGCTGTGAAATATTAGATCAAGAATTGTAATTACATGTCCCTGTTGAACAGGATAAGAAAAATTGGGCCTTAGGCACTGGTGCTGGTGCCACAACACTGCAACCCCTCACAGATACTCTAGTTGGAGCACAGGAACGAGCCCTGCTGCAAAGAATTGCATCAAAAATTGTAATTACACGCCCCTGTTAAACAGGGGCTGAAAAATTGGGCCTTAGGCACTGGTGCCACAACACTGCAACCCCTCACAGATACTCTAGTTGGAGCACAGGAACGAGCCTTGCTGCAAATAATTGCATCAAAAATTGTAATTATACACCCCTGTTAAACAGGGTCTGAAAAATTGGGCCTTGGCCACTGGTGGCAGTGCCCAGAAACAAAAATATACTTACAAGTTATCAGCATGATCATTGAGGAGGAAGAGGATAGTCACTCAGCATAACAGGATAGTCACTCAGCATCAGCATAGGCAGTCTTGAAGGGATCTGAGATTTCAAAAAAATTGATTCGGTTACATCAGCATCAGGTGCTTGGTATCTGGTGGTGATCCAAGACTGATTCATTTTTATGAAGGTCAGTCGATCGACCGAGTCGGTGGACAGGTGCACCCTGTGATTGGTTACAAAGCCTCCAGCAGCACTGAATGTGCGTTCCGAAAGAATGCTGGATGCAGGACAGGCCAGTAGCTCAATTGCATACTGTGCAAGATCTGGCCAGTGATCCATCCTCAAGACCCAGTAACCCACAGGATTTTCGGTGGGAAAGGTGTCCAAGTCAGATCTTGCCCCTAGGTATTCCTGCACCATGTAAAACAGACGCTGGCGATGGTTGCTGGAACCGATCATACCTTGGGGCTGCGGACTAAAAAATTGTCTGAACGCATTGGTCAGACGGCCACCTTCTCAGCCGCTCCTTCTTTGACTGACTGAAGCCTCTGCAACACGTTGTCCAGGAACAGGAGTTTGTAACCTCCCAGTCTCTGGGAACACATTGCAGAGACTTTCTGCAAGGCCTCCCGAAGATGTTTCATCCTCTGCTCCCTCTGCGACGGCAAGATAAGGTCTGCAACCTTACTCTTGTAAAGTAAAAAGTGTACTAAAGCGCTGATATGAACTAGTAAATAAATAAATAAGTGACAAATACTAGAAGATGACCAAATAATATAGCTGCAATTATTGTGTATGTGAACTGATATCACACAAAAAGTTTGAAAAAGTCACGTGTCTAGTGATGAAACCGGTCGGGAGGAGCCAGTGACGAGCAGTGCTGTGTGTACACTATTGGTGTCTAAAGAGATCCCAGCTGTTAGCTGTATGCAACTGACCTTATCATATGCGATTTATTCTGCTGAAAAGTGTGAGTGAAATTTTTTACCCTTATTATATAAGGATTACATATCACACTGCCTGCGCAATGGTCTTTCTTTCTTTGTTGTTTCATAATGCGGAAGTTCTTTGAAAGCCAAAAGCCAGCCCATGCTAATGAGCAGCTGAATATATGAGCAAGCCAGTTATCACTGGGGATTACTCATTGAAACCTGTCTATAGTCATCAAATCACCAAAGACGTTATATTTTTTCACAGCAGTATACTGTCCTATTGAGATACTGTGCCTTGTGGTTCATACACATTAATATATCTTATTTTAATTTTCTCTTTTTAATTGTGTTCAATAATTTATTATCACATTGATATTTAGTTATAGGATTTTATTATGGTGAAGGATGTTATGTTATTTATAATAGGCTCTATTTGATTATTTTACACATGATTCACTGATTAATCATTAAGAGATCACACCGTGTTATATTAGGAGGTTAATATTAGCGCATTATACATTTTGAATATATACAACTTTTTTTTTTTTTTTACTTTCTAAAATACCCTCCTTTATCGAAGGGATATTCAAGATTTTTCCCCTATCCATCCCCCTACCCCTGCCATTAAATCCCCCTTCACCTCCCATTCCACCCCAACCCTTCTATACCTTATTCTCCCCCTCCACCATTCATTCTATGCTCCTCCCACATCACCCAATGCTTCCATATTTTCACAAATTTTTTGTGGTTACTTCTTTTCTTATATATATATTTCTCTCTACTAACTTTCTCCTTTACTTCTTTCACCCATTCCTCGAACGTTGGGGGTTCTTTTCTCTGCCAGTTCTTAGCTATAAGCTTCTTCCCTTGAAACACGCACCTAACTATTGCTGTCTGTGTGTCCCTTGCGGGCTGTTGTTCCTCCATCAGGCCCAGTAGACAGGTCTTGGCACCCATGCTCAATGATGTCTTAAAAATTAGATTTATCCTGTCCACTATACATTTCCAATATCTGAACAATTTGGGGCACCGCCAGAACATATGCAACAGGTCTCCCCTCTCTCCTCCACACCTCTGGCACCCCGCATCTACCCTCTTCCCCATCTTAAACATCTTTAGTGGTGTAAAATACACCCTATATATCAAATATAGGTGGGATACTGCCTGTGATGGGGAGAGGGAGACCCTAGGTCCAGAAGACAAAACATACTCCCATTGACTATCAGACATCGGTCCAACCTCCTCCTCCCATTTCTTCCTATTTTTGTCTTCCGCCCTGTCTCCCTGGACCGAGGCTCTCAAACTATTATACATATCGGAGATTAAGCCTTTCGTGGATTCTGCATCGATCAGCTTTCTCAAAGAGGTCATATCGCACCATAATGGCTCCTTACCATTAAATTGTGCGTCTAGGGCATGCCTTAATTGCAAGTATCTGTAGAATGATCGGTTGGGGATCACAAATTCAATCACTAGCTCCTGGAATGTTTTTAGTCTCTCAGCCTTATAAAGCTGCGGTAAATAATGGATACCCTGCTGATCCCACTCCTCAATCTTCCCCATTATTTTTAACTCATTAAGCTTACTGTTCTCCCATAATGGGGAAAACTCAGAGAAATCCATGTATCCCATTATTTTTTTAACCTTAGTCCAACTCTTGACCATCAGCCGGGTGGTGGGACATCTAGTTTCAAAGGAGTCCGCCTCCAGCGCTTCTACTATGGAGTCATGGTTGGTGTCGTTTAATAAGACGTTGTTACCCGCTACCCAATTCCCGGGCCTGTTACTCCCTCCCATATGCTGGATCTGAGATGCCAAAAAATAGCATCCAGGATCCGACACACCTAACCCACCCTTCTCTCCCGGTCGCCGAAGCGTCTGCAGGCCAATCCTTGCTGTCCCACCCTTCCAAATCAGCTCTCTAAATAGGCTATCCATTTTATTAAACCAACGTTTAGTAATCCAAACAGGTGAGTTGTGTAAAATATATAATATTTGCGGCATCCAAACCATTTTTATCAGATTACAACACCCGATGACCGAAAGAGGCAGCCGTCCCCACACCCGACATTTCTGTTTAAGCTTTTTCATTAAAGGGACTAGGTTTTCTGCAATATAATTCTCCGGAACCCTTGAGATATTAATCCCCAGATATTTCAACTGGCTTACTACCCTAATTTGTGGAATTTGGTGCGGAAGGGGCTCCGTCAGAGGGTCTATGGGTAATATTGCTGACTTTTCCCAATTAATTTTTAACCCGGAGAAATGGCCGAAATCCTCAATTATCCCCATAGCTGTCCTTAATGAGTCCTGTGTGTCCCCCAGGAACAACAAAATATCGTCCGCATACATTGCTATTTTCTCCTCACCCCTCCTTCTTTTAAACCCCTGAACCCCCTGAGATCCCCTTATGGCCGCAGCCAGCGGCTCCATTGCCAGGGCAAACAGGAGAGGTGACAAAGGGCACCCCTGCCTGGTGCCCCTTCTTAATTGGAACCATTCTGAACATTCACCATTGACTCTGATCTTAACTTTTTGCTTATCATATAAAAGACTCAGCCAACGGACGAAGCAGGGACCGAATTGGAGTTCCTCTAGCACCTTCCAGATATAGTGCCATTTCAGGCAATCAAATGCCTTGGTTGCATCTAACGAGAGGAGAGCTCTCTTACCGCTATTTACTGTCGGGATCTGCATATTTAAATATACTCGTCTTATGTTCGTACTTGTAGCTCTGTCCGGGATAAACCCGGTTTGATCTATATGGATTAGCTTTGGAATTATTTTCTTTAGCCTTGTTGCCAAAGCTTTTGCCAGAATCTTCACGTCCGAACATAATAATGATATCGGTCTATATGATGCCACTTCTAACGGGTTTTTCCCTTCCTTCAGAAACAATATTATGATGGCTTCTGTCATAGACGCAGGTAGATTGTCGTCCTTCCTAGTGCCGTTTAACACTTCCAAAAGCATGGAGAGCAAAAACTCCCCATACTTTTTGAATATTTCTATGGGTAAGCCATCGGGGCCAGGGGCTTTCTGATTTGCCATATCTGCCACAACCCTTTGTAACTCCTTGAGTGATAATGGGGCCCCCAACATTTCCCGATCCTCTTTCGCAAGAGGGGTTAAATTTAGCTGTCCAAAAAAATTCCTAATTTCTGCCGCCACGTCTTCCTGTGCCGAACTATATAGGTTTTTAAAGTATTCCCTGAACTCTTCTAATATTTCTGGGTTAGTATTTTTTATTGTTCCCTCTTTTCCTACAATCGCTGGTATGGAGTTTGGAAGGGCATTGGCCCTGATAATTAGGGCCAATGTCCTCCCCACACACTCCCCCTCACAGGCGAACCTCCGTTTTTGGAATAGTTTTTTCCTCTCCATTTTTTCCAAAGCCATTCTACTATACTCATTTTGCCTCTCTACCCACTCCTCGTATCTAGATGGGGTTGGTGCCTCAACATACCGTTCCTCCGCTCTTCCAACCCTCTCCTTGACTTTTAGTTCTTCCATTTGTGATTGTTTCTTAATGTGGGATATTTTTTGAATTAGGATCCCCCGGAGGAAAGCCTTCAGGGCATCCCAAACTATCCCTAATGGAGCAGTGACTAAATTTAAATTTGCGAATTCCACCAACCTCCACCTACGACAAAACCTGTATCCTCAATAATCTCGAGCCAAAAGGGATTTACTTTCCAATCGCTCTTATTAAGGCCTCTCTCGCCCTTTAGATCAATTGTCACTGGTGAGTGGTCCGAAATCCCCCTTGGCTCGTAATCTATTTCTTCCACTATGTCTAGCGATTCCTCATTGCCCAACACTAGATCTATTCTGGACAGGGTGGCATGTGTCCTGGAGTGACAGGAATATTGTCTCACCTCGGGATGCCTCTCTCTCCAGATGTCCATCAGACCCACCTCATCACAATATTGTGAAAGAGGACTCTTAGCTGTACCTCTACCCAGCTTTTTTGATGGGAACCTGTCTATTTCATTGTTCATAGCCATATTGAAATCCCCGACCGCAATTACCGGGACCCCTGAGAAACCCGCCATAAATCCAGTTAGGTCATCCAGAACCTCCCTCCCAAATGAGGGGGGGTTGAGTTTGGCTAATACACATTTCCTATTCTCAATTATACAATGGAGAAAGATATACCGTCCCAATACATCCACCTTGCTCTGGCTGCAGGAGAAGGTCAACCCTGATTTTATCAATATACTCACACCTCTTGAATACGAGGTGTGGGTGGAGTGATACTGTATCTGGAATTTTTTGTGATCCATTATCTTAATTGAGTCCTTATCCAGGTGCGTCTCCTGCAAGCAGAGTATCTGAGCCCTCCCCTTGTCTGCCATAGAGAAGATCGTCTGCCTTTTCAAATAATCTTTTACTCCCCGAACATTCCAGGAACATATAGTGAACTTCTTTTTTAAGTTCCTAGTTCTATTACAACCACCTCTACCGTGCAACAATATAACCTATATCCTTATATCCCTTAGCAAAATTGAACCACCTCTTGATGTGACTCCTGTGATATTTGTGAATTGAACTTCCCTCTACTTCTCCCACTCTTACTTCAAAATCAACATTCCCCCCTCCCCACCGCACACCCATATGCACAATCCTCCCCTCCCACCCCCCACCCAGCCCCCCACCACCCCCACCCCCCAACTATTTTTTAGCCCATTGCCCAATTTTGGGCCTACCCCTATGGCTTCTATAGTGACCGGCCACATTTATTTAAGGTGAGAAAAACAGAACTACACCCCCCGGACCCAGTAAGAGGGGAGCTATCCCCAGTGTTTCCATTGTGCCTATAAAACATCAAATTTACATACTCCCCCCCTCCCCACTCCCCCCTATATCAATAGAAATGTACATATTACAACACCAAGAAAAAAAAAAGAGGAAAAACAGGAAAAAAGGGTCCACTCTTTGACTTCCAAGTTCCTTGCTTTTTCTACCTTTCCTCTTCTCGCTGCACTCTTCCTATATTTCTCTCTAGCCAGGATGCGACTTCGGTGGGAGTGTCAAAATATTGCGTTTCCCCCAATGCCACTATGCGCAAGCGTGCTGGATATAATAATGCGTAATTGATTTTTAGCTGCTGAAGCTTACGCTTGCATTCCAAAAATTTTGCTCTCTGCCTCTGGAGCTCAGGAGAAAAGTCCGGATAAATTGAGATCCTTAAGAGATACTAAATTAGAAGTCCGCGCTTAGGAAAATATTATAGAAGGGCTGCAGCCTCCCCTTAATTAATTCCTAATAGGAGTTAATTGGAAGTATTAAAAGAAGAGATCTGGGGAATTGGCGCTGCCCTATTACCATTAGATGTTAATTAA
Source organism: Aquarana catesbeiana (assembly GCF_042186555.1). NCBI lineage: Eukaryota > Metazoa > Chordata > Amphibia > Anura > Ranidae > Aquarana > Aquarana catesbeiana. Next base: position 204,676,029 of record NC_133330.1, read on the forward strand.
AAATCACAGAAACATATAAATAAATGTATAAAACGAAAGGAGCTAAATGTGTATCCAATTGGAGCAGAGAGAGCTGTGTGGAAGTTCCTGGAGGAGGAGGATCTAGCAGTACGGAGGTGGATAGTAGTGGAGGTACCTGGACCTGGATCAGCAGAAGGGGACCCTCACCACCAGTGTAATAGAAGGAACTCACGGAGCAGTAAAGCCTAAGAGGGACATTCATCACAGGCAGTCATCTTGAGACACCCACTCCTCTGCCTAATACCCCCTAGGGGGTGACGGATTCTGGTGAGTGGGGGAGCACGGGGGGGAGCACTTGGAGTCACCAGCTTCTACATGCACGGAAGTCACCTTTTACCACTCCTTGGGCATTTGTAAATGCATGTCAACCGATCCTGACATTTTCAATATCCTTGTCTCCAAAAATAAGACATTCTAACCCTGTTTGGGTCCATCACAGGGACTTTTTTCACAGATGTGTATTTATATTCGTTACTTTTTATTTTGAGTGTCAATGGTTTGGATTTCTATTTTTATGAATTTTTTATATATGAATTTATTATATATGAATTTTGGGATTGTATCATAGAGGTCTAATGCACTTTGGTTTCACTTTATGCATAGTGCACTTTAGTCACCATATATATTAGGGATATGTGGTAACCTCACACGGATACTGTTAGCCCCCAAATAGTGTGGTTTGTCACGGACCCCAACAATATTATAGGGGGCTACTTAATATTAATTTTTCAAAAGTTTTGGTTAGTTTGATATGATTTGATATGTTGTAAATGTGTAGTTTTGCAATGGAGGTGGGGCAAATTTAAACCAAACCCATATATTGTAATATTCATTTACGCAATACAGAGGAATTGCACGCTCACTTTAAAGAATCACACCTTTTCACTAATTTTATTTATTCTGGCACAAGCGTAGGGGTACATTCACCTAAGGGATACACATTTAGCTCCTTTCGTTTTATACATTTATTTATATGTTTATGTGATTTTTAATTAACATCTAATGGTAATAGGGCAGTGCCAATTCCCCAGATCTCTTCTTTTAATAAATTGAGATCCTTGCACCTCTATATTGGATATTCTTCATCTCTCTTGCCTTCCGGAGAATAGTGGTTTTGTCCCCAAAGCATAGCAGCTTAAAAATCAAGGGTCTTGGTTAACCTCCTGCAGACCGTGTCCTAGTGGCCACTCTATGTGCACGATCAATGGAGAAAAATTCTGAGAGTGATTCCCTCCCAAATCTCTCCTTTAACCAATCTTCCATAAATTTAACAGCATTATTAAGTATAAATGGGTGGTGCTGCACTAATCCTCACTAAACAGACTTGTGTCATAAAGGTGAGTATAAGTTCTTAGAGTAAAATCTTAATCCATAAACCAAAATGTAGAAAAGGTAAAGACGTGATATAAGGCACTAATCAGTAGGTAAAACTCATCCAGTGAAAAAAAAAAAAAATCATAAATGTGAAAATTATATCATATACGTGAAGAGATATACATAGTGACACATAAATATGGCCTCCTAGCAATTAGTAGACCTTGCAATCATTAAGAAACATTCCGTCATATGGTGCAATACATAAATATAGATAATTAAAACTAAAACTGTGTGCAAAAAATTAGCTCGGAGAAAGTGACAATGTGCAATGGGGTATTCCAATCAAATAAATACGTGCCCCATACTGGATACAAAGTGGCAGATGTGCAAAAAATGTTCATCCAAAAATAGCATAAATTATCCCAAACATTTAGGTGCAAGGGTGCTATACACAAACGTCCCTTGGTAAAACCAAAATATGTGACAGCAACGGTTCAGCATGCGGCCGTTGCAATTAAAGTGCTTAATGTGAATCACTTCGCATGTGTCTTCGTGTGCAAACACACAAGTGGGTAGTGGCCTCTTACCTCAAGGTAATAGGGCAAGCGCATGTAGTCAGCAAGCCTTTGGGGTGCCCTCCAATTTGGCAGCTACCTGGCTTCCTTTTTCTTTAGTGTTATGCTGTGCTAGAGCCCCTGTGCCCTCCTGTGCTGATGCCTCCTCCAGCCCCTTCATTCTGGTCATGGTGGACCGTTTTTTTACAGTGTGTACACGTCAGTGTATATCCCTCAGCGAGGGTTGTCATGGCCTCACTCTCCTCTGGCTATGAAATGCTAAGTGTCCCGTCACAGTAAGGAGGTTCAAGTTGCTACATAGGGTACTATACAGGCTAGCATCAGCCCTCTCACTATGGCTTCCAGCTCCCGCTAGTGCGGGTCATTCACCCCTCCAGTTCAGGGTTGATGAGGCACAGGTCAGCTCATCTCAAATGGCTACCATCGCAGCTCACGCTCAATCCCGAGCAGGCGCGCTCCCCTCTCTCCCACACAGGCGGCGCGCAGCTGTTAGTCCTCCCGGGAGAGCTTCGAGCGTGAGGATTGTTCCGCTGCTGATACCGGGTCTCCTCCACTCCTTGCACAGCGTCTGTTGTCCCAAAACTAGCAGGCTCCACGAGGACGAGTCAGCAGCGTCTCCCACTCCACTTTACCCTGATGATTTCAGCATAGGAAGGGGGATTGAGCAGGGACTGGGTCCGGCTGCACTTCTCTCCCTCACCTCAGCATCCGGTCATACCCCCCCGAATATATACAACTTTACTCTTGTAACGTGGATCAAGGTGGGTTGCCAGCCAGTAACGATCCCTCTCTTTGATACCACGAATACGAGGATCCTTCCGCAGGCTTTGCAGGATCAGGGAGGCCATGCAGCGTAGGTTTGCTGAGGCATTCGGTCCGGAGTTCTCTGGGTCACTAAGAATGACATGATCCGCAGCCACCTCCTCCCAGCCACGTACAAGTCCATGGGTTTCTTGGGACTGCAAATGATCCCTTAAAGACTGCTGCTGATGCTGAGTGCCAGGCTCCACCTCCATGCTGACACAATCCTCCTCCTCCTCTTCTTGTTTGATCGGTGGGCACACAGGAACACTATCTGGATAAAGGGGGCCTTGAGAGCTAAAGAAGGCCTCTGCCAAGTTTCTGCCTCTGTTCTGCCTCAAGTGCCCTGTCCATTATTCCACGCAGCGTGTGCTCCAACAGGTGGACAAGGGGGACAGTGTCACTGATGCATGCACTGTGACTGCTCACAATCCTCGTGGCCTCCTCAAATGGTGACAGGACAGTGCATGAATCCCTGATGATGGCCCACTGGCGTGGGGAAAAAAAACAAGCACCCCTGACCCTGTCCTGGTGCCATAATCACACAGGTACTCATTGATGGCCCTCTGCTGCATGTGCAGCCACTGCAGCATGGCCAACGTTGAGTTCCACCTGGTGGGCAAGTCGCAGATTAGGCAGTTCTTGGGCAGGTTAAATTCTTTTGGAGGTCTGCCAGCCGAGCACTGGCATTTTATGACCAGCAGAAATGCACACAGACCTTCCTGGCCCGTCTCAGGACATCCTGTAAGCCCGGGTACCTGCCCAAGAACCGCTGCACCACCAAGTTAAAGACGTGAGCCAAACAGGGCACATGGGTCAGTTGTCCCTGTCGGAGGGCAGAGAGGAGGTTGGTGCCATTGTCGCAAACCACCATTCCTGGCTTATGTTGGCGTGGCGTCAACCACCTCTGAACCTGCCCCTGCAGAGCTGACAGAATCTCTGCCCCAGTGTGGCTCCTGTCCCCCAAGCACACCAGCTCAAGCACCGCATGGCATCTTTTGGCCTGTGTACTTGCGTAGCCCCTTGAACGCCTACGGAGCACTGCTGGTTCCAAGGACAAAGCACAGGAAGAGGCCATGGAGGAAGAAGAAAAGGAGGGGGTGGAGGAGAGAGGTGTGTCAGAATCACCAGTAGTGGCATTTTGGAGGTGTGGTGGCGGAACAACCTCCAACACTACTGCTCCTTGTCCTGCATCCTTTCCAGCTGCCAGCAGAGTCACCCAATGCGCCGTGAAACTTAGGTAATGTCCCTGTCCATGCCTGATGGACCATGAGTCAGCGGTAATATGCACCTTACCGCTGACCGCCCTGTCCAACGCGGCCAAGACATTGCCTTCCACATGAGTCGGAATCACCTTCCGTGAGAAAAAGTGGCGTTTGGGAACCTGCCACTGAGGAACCGCATATTCCACAAACTCACAGGAGGGGGCAGAGTCTACCAACTAAAAAGGTAGCAGTTGAAGTGCAAGCAATTTTGCCAAGCTAGCATTCAACCGCTGGGCATGTGGATGGCTGGGAGTGAACTTCTTTCTTTGCAGCAGCTGGGGCAAGGAAATTTGCCTGGTACAATCTGACGTTGGTGTACTGATAGCAGATTGCCCGCAAGTACTTGGCTAATTCTACACCTTCATTCCTCTCAGTGCAGGTCTCAGAGAGGACTGAAGGTATAGTGGGTTTGGAGATCCCAGCAGATGAGGAACAAGAAGAGGTCTTCTTTGTTCTTTGGTGTGGGTCTTTTAGGTATGCTTGCCAACGAACTGCATGGCAGGTCAACATATGTCTGGTCAAGCATGTGGTGCTTGAGATGTTTTGGCCACGCGAGATACGCTGGAGACATATGTTGCAAATAGCAGCGATATGATCTGATGCACTCGTCTCAAAAAAGGCCCACACCAAAGAACTTTTGGAATAACGTGCAGAGACAGCAGCGCCCTGCACATGTGGAGCTCTGCGGTGTGATGCAGCAAGTGTGCTGCCCTTAGGCTGGCCCCTGGAGGGCATCCTGCCTTGTTGGTGAAGTGCCTCCTCCTCCTCCTCTCTTCTATCAGGCACCCACGTGGAGTCAGTGACCTCATCATCCCCTCCCTCCTCATCACTGGAGCAAACCTGGCAGTATGCTGCAGCAGGGGGAACACGACTGCCAGATTGCTGTCCTTCTTGGGCACCCCTCTGTCTGGATTCACGTTACTGCCTTCCTCTAGCTGAGTACCATCATCGGAGCCATCAAAATGCTGGGCATCATTCTGGAGCATGTACCCAACACTGTGGTCAAACAGTTCGGGGGACTCCTCAGGAGGACATGGTGGGGCTAGGGAAGGAGTGACTGATGCAATTGAGCCGAGGGAAGAGGCCGCGTTGGCAGCTGCTTTGCTAGACAAAGTACCCTGATCCTGGGTGAGAGAGGATGAGGTGGATGAGGACAGCTTGGTCATCCACTTGACCAAGTCTTCCGCATGTTGCTGCTCAATACGCCAGCTGCCGAAAAAAAGGCCAAACGTGTCCCACGGCCACGTGCTGATGAGGATGCACTGTGTCCATGACCAGCACTGTTGCCTCTAGACACAGAGCCTGTTTGCCCTCTTTTATTGGCTGTCTGTCTCTCCTTGTTGTCCTTCCGGACATAATATTGACCTGCAGTGAGATGTAGCTGCACAAAACTGGGCTGTATATATATATACCGATTATACTGCAGCTAGCAGAATCAACTGCCTGCCTGTAGTATTATTAGTATGAGAACACCTGCACTTGTCTTCAAGAGCCTACACAAGCACCTGGCTTCAGGTAGCTATACTGTGGGTGTATCTGTGCAGGGTACACAGTACAGTAACTGGAAATACTTCAAGAGCCTACACAAGCACCTGGCTTCAGGTAGCTATACTGTAGGTGCAACTGTGCAGGGTACACAGTACAGTAACTGGAAATACGTAAAGAGCCTACACACATACCTGGCTTCAGGTAGCTATACTGTAGGTGCAACTGTGCAGGGTACACAGTACAGTAACTGGAAATACTTCAAGAGCCTACACAAGCACCTGGCTTCAGGTAGCTATACTGTAGGTGCAACTGTGCAGGGTACACAGTACACTAACTGGAAATACATCAAGAGCCTACACAAGCACCTGGCTTCAGGTAGCTATACTGTAGGTGCAACTGTGCAGGATACACAGTACACTAACTGGAAATACTGTAAAAACACCTGCCTGCCTGTCAGTATATTAGGAAGAGAAGAACAGGATCTAGCTAAAGTGAATTCAATATATATATATATATATATATATATATATATATATATATATATATATATAACACCTGGGATGCATATATACACAATACACTGTAAGTGCAGCTAACTGACTCGACCTGCCTACTCTATTTAACTTAAATCAAATGACTGTCTCTCTGTCTATCTATCCCTCTCCAGTCTCCACCGCAACACACTATACAAAGCCGCCAGGGAGGTGGCCTTATATAGTGTGGGATGTGTACTAAACCCCCTGAGCCATAAGTGGCCAAAGCCTCCTTGGCTTTGGCAAATTACGGCTCTCTGTACGCTGTGATTGGCCAAGCATGCGGGTCATAGTGCATGCTTGGCCAATCATCAACCAGCAATGCACTGCGATGCCGCAGTGAATTATGGGCCGTGACGCGCCACTCAAATTTGGCACGAACCACCCATATCGTTCGTAATTCGGCAAACGACCGAACACACGATGTTCGATTCGAACATGCATTCGACTCGAACACGAAGCTCATCCCTAGTCTCCATCATTTTTCTCTCATGATTCATCTTTTTTCGATTGATTTTGACTTTTAGGATTTTGGTTTAATTCATGACATGAGCACCCTAGATACACATGGTTATTCAGGGATATGCATTGATGACAAAATTATACCACCACATTGCTTCAGCATCTCCTCCATCTCTAAGTCTGATATTTACCCCATATGAACTAGGGGTAAGCAATTGGAAACTTTTCAGAAATTAATTGAGCAGGACCTTGTAGTATTGTCTAGTTCCATAGACATCTCCCCAAAAGGCCATCAGAATCCCACCCAAGAAGATAGAAAAATTTTGAAATCTTTACAAGATGACCCCAACATTGCCATTAAGAGGCTGACAAGTGAGGAGCTGTAGTCAATTTCAATTTAAAATATGCATACTTAGCCACAGACCCCACCCAGCAATACAAAGAACATTTAGATGGGTTTGTAGGAGAAGCCATGTCCTTGGGGGTCCTTAACCATACAGAGGCCAAGAAATGAATACCTGCTCACCCAGTAGTACCCATTTTTCACCATCTGCCTAAAACGCATACACCAGGTGTCTCATCCTAGTGTATGCCCATTGTGGCTAGCATAGGTTCCTTGGAAAAAAACATTATGCAATTTGATGGATATTTTATTACAGCCTCTAGTCAACAGAAAACCTTACCATCTACAGGATACCAAACATGCCATACAGGAAGGAATATCTTTCCTTCTGCAATACAATTACTTGGTGGTGGATGGTACATAGAAAAACAGGGGACCTCTATGGGCGCAAGATTTTCACCTGCTTACGCCAACTTGTATATGGGGCGGTGGGAGGAAAAATTTGTTTGCAACACATGTAACACATGTATTTTGCAGGGGGCACACATTTGCAACTGGGGCTCTTTCTCAAAGTGGGGCTATTTCTATAAGTGGGAGCACTTCTGACTCTGCGCTCATCATTATCTGATTTATTGTCTCATCTGAAAATCTCTTCTCTCATCCTACAGGTATGTGCTAACTGAACCATCTCCACTCAAAAACTGAAACGCTGCTATCTGCTTTTCTTATATCTATTTAATAATTACTGGTATGTGCTAACTGAACCACCTCCACCCAAAAACTGAAACACTGCTATCTGCTTTTCTTATGTCTATTTAATAATTGCTGGTATGTGCTAACTGAACCATCTCCACCCAAAAACTGAAACACTGCTATCTGCTTTTCTTATGTCTATTTAACAATTGCTGGTATGTGCTAACTGAACCACCTCCACCTAAAAACTGAAACACTGCTATCTGCTTTTCTTATGTCTATTTAATAATTGCTGGTATGTGCTAACTGAACCATCTCCACCCAAAAACTGAAACACTGCTATCTGTTTTTCTTATGTCTATTTAATAATTGCTGGTATGTTATTTTTGGACAGGTCTGTAGACCTGTCCAAATTACAATGCTTCATTATCTCCCTTGTCTTACCCAAAATTATGGCCCGTTTAACTTTAGTGTCCTCTTGCTAGTCTGTTTCTGAAGTAAGAATTTTGCCCTGTTAACAAGCCAAGCTTTATTACCTCCTGATTTCTAATTGAAATCCATCCACACCCCACCCCTATAGGTATAAATATAAGCTTCTTTTGGGGGAAGCATTTGCAGGGGGGACACATTTGCAACTGGGGCTCTTTGTCAAAGTGGGGCTATTTCTATAAGTGGGAGCACTTCTGACTCTGCACTTCAGCGAATGCACAAAGCGTAGGGACACAAGTAAAAACTTTGAAAAACACCACACAGACATCAGGTGACCTTGTTTACCCCTTCAGCTCTTTCTCCTTGTAACGTGCATTCTCTACCCCTCCTTTTGACAGCTCTGTCCTCTATCCTAAAACTATCTCTCCTTCATCCCTCTCCCCTCCACAACATATATATCACCCTCACTTCTGTCCTCTCCTTTTTACTGCACCCACCAACTCCTGCTAATTCTAAATCCACACACACTAAAAATCTCCAAGACCCTGGCGCATGTCCCTTCATAAAAATCCCACTCCCATAATCTCCAAGACCCTGGGGCATGTCCCTTATATAAATCCCACTCCCATATTACCTCCCTCACCCTCCTGCTTCCCCTAACGACTGGAGATATATCCCCAAACCCTGGGCCTCCATAATTTAACTGTACCCCATTCACCCATCACCCTGCACCCACTGCAGCAGCCACAATCAACACAATTTAGTTCCCATTTCTATTCTTCCTAAGACCAGACTCCCTTTCTCTTGTGCCCTTTGGAACTCCAACTCTGTCTGCAAAAAACTCACCTCTCTCCATGACCTCTTTATCGCCAACTCATTTAACCTACTCGCCATTACCGAAACCTGGCTCCACGAATCTGACACTGCGTCTTCTGCTGCCCTATCCCATGGTGCTCTTCTCTGGACTCTCCCAGATCCAGTGGATGTAAGGGAGGAGGTGTCGGAATCCTTCTAGCCCCATGTAGCACCTTTCAGGTACTTCAGCCGCCTCCCTCTCTGTCACTATTTCGAAGCATACTGCATTTGTCTTTTCACTCCAGTTTCTCTAAGGATAGCTGTGATCTACAGGCCCCTTGGACCAGTATCAGCCTTTGTTGATGACTTCTTTGCCTGGCTACCCTACTTTCTTTCCTCTGAAATCCCCACAATCATTCTCGGGGACTTCAGCATCCCTATTAATACTAACACTCCTGCCCCTTCCAAACTTCTCAGCCTAACCTCCTCCTTTGACCTGAAGTAGTGGATACATGCTCCTACTCACTCAGAAGGCAATACCCTTGACCTCGTTTTCTCTCACCTTTGCACTCCATGCAACCTCTCTAACTATCCATTCCCTCTCTCTGATCACCACCTTATTAGTTTCACTCTCTCCCTCTCCTCCACCTCCTCTCCCTCCAACCGCCTAAAAGTTACCCGCAGAAATCTATGTCATCTCAAACCTTCCCTTCTCTACTCTGCTATCGACAACCTCTACAACAAAATCTCACCCCTATCCTGCACCAACCTAGCCACTTCTGTCTACAATGCTTCACTTCTAGCCTCACTGGACTCACTGGCCACCCTCACTACACACAGAATCAGGCCCAGACCCCTTCAACCTTGGCAAACAGATGATACTAGAAGTCTGAAAAAATGTAGTCATGCTCATGAGTGCCTGTGCTGTAAGACTAAGTCTCAGAGAGATTTCAACCAATATAAATCTGCCCTCCAAAAATACAATTTCAGCCTCCTCTCTGCCAAGCAGACCTATTTTATCACTCTCATTAGCAACTTATCATCCCGTCCCCATCAACTCTTCTCAACCTTCAACTCTCTACTTCGTCCTCCACCACCTCCACCCACCAACTCACTCACTGCCCAGGAGATCGCCAATCACTTCAAACAGAAGATTGATACAATTCGCGAGGAGATCTCTACTGTTCCGATACCCTCCATGCTTTACACTTCATGCCCACAGGCACAATCATTACTTCCCTCTTTCAACCTCACCACTATAGATGAGGTTGCTAAACTACTTGGTAATGTCTTACACCTGGCCTCTGGATCCTGTTTCCTCACAAATGCTATGTTCACCCTCTGGCTCTATGCTACACTCTCTAATCCACATCTTCAATCTCTCCCTATCTTCTAGCATCTTCCCCAACTCTCTAAAACATGCACTTGTCAGACCCATACTTAAAAAGCCCTCACTGGACCCATCCAGTCTTAACAACCTATGCCCCATCTCCTTGCTCCCCTTCCTATCCAAACTCCTCGAACGTCTGGTCTACAACCGACTGAGCGTCCACCTCGCTGATAATAGTCTTCTTGATCCCCTTCAGTCTAGATTTCGTCCTCAACACTCCACAGAAACTGCTCTCCTAAAACTAACAAACGATCTACTAACGGCCAAAACCAATCGACACTATTCTGTACTCCTACTCCTGGACCTCTCTGCTGCCTTTGATACGGTTGACCACCCCCTCCTCCTCAGAAAACTCCACGCCTTTGGTCTCCGTGACTGTACTCTTCGCTGGTTCCCTTCCTATTTATCCAAGCGCACCTTTAGCATTTCTTACAACTCTACTTCCTCCTCTCCTCTTCCTTTCTCTTGGGTCCCCCAAGGTTCTGTTCTTGGACCTCTCCTATTTTCAATCTACACCTCCTCCCTGGGTCAACTGATAGCCTCCCATGGCTTCCAATACCACCTCTACGCTGACGACACCCAAATCTATTTCCCTCAGCCCACTCTCTCTGTCTCCTCACGTATCACTATTCTACTATCAGATATATCAGTCTGGATGTCACACCACTTCCTCAAGCTTAATCTTTCCAAAACCAAACTTATAGTTTTTCCTCCCCCATATGCCCCTTCCCTTGATCTCTCCGTCAAAATCGATGGCACAACTATAAGCCCATCCCCACATGCTAAACTCTCCTTTAAGCAACATGTCCAATCACTGTCCAAATCCTGCTGCCTCAACCTCCGCAACATCTCCAAAATACGCCCCTTTGTAACCAATGACACAAGAAAGCTCTTAATTTACTTGCTGGTCATCTCTCGCCTCGACTACTGCAACTGCCTTCTCATTGGCTTACCGCTACATAGTTTATCACCTCTTCAATCCATCATAAATGCTGCTGCCGGACTCATCCACCTTACCAATCGCTCTGTGTCTGCTACTCCTCTCTGTCTGACAAGTACATTGGAGGTGAGCCTGCGGAGAGGTGCTGGCACACTTCATCTGTGGGAGAGGTCCCTCTTGCAGGCTCAGGCATGGCTGTCTGATAATGACACTTACCTTGGAGGTGAGCCTGACGTGCAGAGGGAGACCTCTCGTACGGCTCTGATTCTGGGATCACTGGAGTGGGAACAGTGACCCTCGGAGCCCAGCGGGGTAGGAGAGCCTGCAGGGTCCACTTGACTGGAGATGATGTCTGCTTGGCAGAGACAGGAACAGGCTTGATTGCTGCAGATGCAGGAACGCTGAGAAGTAGCAGGCAGGTGCGCACAGATGCAGGACTGTAAGCAGGTGCACACGGATGCAGGACTTGTAGGCAGATGCACACAGATGCAGGACTTGTAGGCAGATGCACACAGATGCAGGACTGGTAGGCAGATGCACACAGATGCAGGACTTGTAGGCAGATGCACATGGATGCAGGACTGGTAGGCAGATGCAGGGTCAGACAAGCCAGGTCACAGCAGCGGATCATTCAGACAGAAGCAGCAGGCAGAGAATGGTCAAAGTCCAGGCAGAATCAGCAACAGGAGATCAAACAAACAGGAACACAGAGCAGGTCAAAGGCAAGCCAATAGGTCAGGACTGGAGACAGCAGCGAGGTCAGGAGAAACCGGGCAACACTGGAGCAGATGCAGGTTCAGGATCAGGTACAGGATGAGCTTCAGATCGGACAGCAAGGATGCATTCTGAAGAGGCCCCTTTTAAGGATCACTGGGCGCCAAAGCTGTGTTACTGTGCATGAACACGCATGCGCATTGGCGCACATCTATTCACTGCTGAATGCCTATGGACTGGAACACATCCCAATGGACCCGTGCACCTGCGGCCAGTTGCAGAGCCATGCGCAGTACGTCCATGACATTGCCCCCCCTTAAAGGCAACCTCCGGGTGCCTAACAGAACTCTTTTCTGGGGGTGACTGTGAAAAAAAGCCCGGATCAATCTTGGAGCGTGAACATCCTGCTGAGGTTCCCACGAGTTCTCTTCCGGACCATACCGCTTTCCACTTGATAAGGTACTGTAGCTGATTACCCCTTCTTCTGCAATCAAGGATAGCCTCCACCACAAATTCCTGGTCCCCATCGATTATTATGGGTTCTGGAGGGCCGGAACCCCTGTCCGGGAAGGGGTCTGGTATTGTGGGCTTAAGTAAGGACACATGGAAAACTGGGTGGACCTTGAGTGAGTCTGGTAAGGTAAGTTCATAGCAAACTTCGTTTAGGTTTCTCTTAATTGGAAAAGGCCCAATAAATTTAGGTGCCAGTTTCTTTGAGGGGCAGGCCATTCTGAGGTTGGTAGTTGACAACCATACTTGGTCACCTGGCTGAAGAGATAATTCACCTCTTCTTTTCCGGTCATAAGTTTTCCTGTTGGTTGCTTGTGCCTTGACTATAGTTTCTTGCAGAAGTTTTTGTTTTGTTTCAAGAAGTCAACAGTAGTCTGTACCGCTGGGACTGGAGACTCTGGAACAATGTCAGGTAAGAAGACTGGGTGAAACCCATAATTAGCATAAAACGGGGGCTGGGCTGTAACAGAATGGCTGCCGTTGTTAAAAGCGAACTCTGCTAGGGGTAAGAGTCCTACCCAATCTTCTTGAACGAATGTAGTGAAGCACCAGATATATTGTTTGAGGGTCTGATTTGTCCTCTCGGTCTGGCCGTTAGTCTGCGGGTGGTAAGCAGAAGACATAGGTAGATCAATCTTCAAGACTTTACATAATGCTTTCCAGAAACGAGAAGTGAACTGGACTTCCCTGTCCGATACTATGTTCATTGGAATTCCGTGTAACCGAACAATTTCCCTGATGAAAACCCGGGCAGTTTCTATTGCGGAGGGTGTGTTTTTCAATGGTATAAAGTGGGCCATCTTCGATAAATGATCAGCGACTACAAAGATAGCCGTGTATCCTTCAGACAGGGGTAGTTCTATTACGAAGTCCATAGCATTAATGCTCCATAGTCGGTCAGGGATTGGTAGCGGTCTGAGAAGCCCCCAAGACTTAGTTCTAGTGGACTTGTTCTGAATACAGACAGTACAAGACTTGACATACTCTTTGCAGTGTTTCTCAAGGTTTGGCCACCAGAACATGCGTTGAATCAGCACCAGAGTCTTGTGGACCCCAAAATGGCCAGCCAGAGGATTATCATGGCAAAGACTGAGTACCTTTGTCTAGAAAGTCTCTGATATGAAAATTTTATTACCTTTCCAAAGTATCCCGTCCCTGGGCAATAGGGTAACTCCTGGAGGACTGGATATTCCCGCTGAGGCTTATCTTAGGCTGGGCATGAAATCACAATGAAGGAGAAGGAAGTTGTTGTGGGATAAGATGGTATCAGGAACTGAAGTCTCTTTAGGATCATCGAACATACAGGAGAGAGCATCTGGTCTGACGTTCTTTGACCCTGGCCGGTAGGTGATATGGAACAAGAATCTGGAGAAAAATAGCACCCATCGCGCTTGACGCGGCTTCAGGCGCTTGGCAGTTCTTAGATACTCCAGATTGTTGTGATCAGTGTATATGAGTATGGGATGTGCTGCCCCTTCCAGCAGGTACCTCCACTCTTCGAGCGCAGCCTTGATAGCCAGGAGTTCCCAATCACCCACGTCATAATTTCTCTCAGCAGGAAAAAGTTTACGGGAGAAAAAGGCTATGGGATGCATCAAATCCTTCAGACCCTGGCGCTGGGAAATGACTGCTCCTACTGCCACTTCTGAGGCATCCACCTCAAGTAAATAAGTAAGGAGGGATCTGGATGACTCAAGATGGGGGCAGAGGTAAAAAGTCTTTTCAAGGTGGTAAAGGCCCTCTGGGCCTCGGAATTCCAATGGAACCAGACATTTTGCCTAGTCAGCTGTGTGATTGGGGAAATGATGTTGGAGAACCCCTTGATGAACCTGCGATAAAAGTTTGCGAACACGACAAACCGCTGTACCCCATTCCTGTCTGATGGTGCAGGCCAGTCCAGGACAGCTGTGACTTTCTGCGGATCCATTTTGTACCCCTCAGTGGAGATCACCAGACCCAGGAACTGAATACTCTGCCCTCGAATTCACATTTTTCAGGTTTAGCACATAATCCGTGTTGGCAGAGTCGGCAGAGTACAGTCTTAACGTGCTTTCGGTGCTGATCCAGGGATGAAGAGAAAATCAAGATATCATCCAGATAGATGATCACAAAAATGTCTAGGCAGTCTCTGAAAATATTATTCACAAAGTGCTGAAAGGTTGCAGGGGCGTTACACAGACCAAAGGGCATCAGTAAGTACTCATAGTGGCCGAATCTTGTATGGAAAGCAGTCTTCCACTCATCCCCTGCACGAATTCGCACCAAGTTGTAGGCCCCTCGCAGATCTAGTTTGGTGAAGGCAATTGTGGTACTAAGTCTTTGGAGGAGCTCGGGTACCAGAGGCAAAGGATACCGGTTCTTTACCGTAACTTTATTCAACTCCTGGTAGTCCACACAGGGCCGTAGGGTATGATCTTTCTTTTCAACGAAAATGATTCCTGCTCCTGCCAGAGAAGTAGATGGTCTGATGAATCCTCTTTTCAGGTTCTCATCCACATATTCCTTCAGTACCTCAAACTCCCGCTCAGACAGAGGAAAGATTCGTCAGAAGGGAATCTCTGCCCCAGGCAGTAACTCAATCGGGTAATCATAGGAGTGGTGTGGAGGGAGAGTCTCAGCCCCCTGTTTACTGAAAACGTCCATAAACTCATGGTATGGTTCAGGTAACTCCGGATCAGGTTTCATACATAATAGGGGGCCAGAAGCTCTGGGAGGAGTGGGCAGGCAATGTTCCCGGCAGTAGTGAGAATGGAACTCGATACTTCCAGAACCCCAGTCAATTTGCAGGTTATGGGCCTGTAGCCAAGGTAGTCCTAGAATGACTGGGAATAGTGGGGGTGCAATTGCATCCAAACTTAACAGTTCCTTGTGGTTAGTGGCAGACATCACAGGTAATGGAGGGGTCTGCTGGGTGACCAGACCTGACTTGATCCGGGACCCGTCTGCTAGAAAAATGGAAAGTCCTTGAGCCCTGGGTTGGAGAGGAATGAGCTGTTGGCGAGCAAAGTTTAGGTCGATGAAACAACTGCAAGCCCCAGAGTCAATAATTGCCCTGACCAGAACAGTCCTCCCTGGAAGTTGGAATATGATGGAGAGAGCCAATTGAGTAGTGCTGGCAATAGGTGCGGGGGTAACTGGATGAGGATATGGATAGACATCTCCGGAGCTTTGCTGGACAGGCGTATACATAGTGGCCGGCTTCGCCACAGTACAGACAAAGGTTATTCTGCTGCCGGCGTAACTGTTCCTCTGGGGACAGAGCAGGCCTTATTAACCCCAGCTGCTTAAGACAGAAGGGTACTGAAGTCCGTTTGTTTGGTACATCATGGACTCTGGCAGAGTGAGAGGAAGCAGGACAGGTGGAAGCAGGCACTCGGGGTAGTGTCCAGGTGGAATGGGTCTGCTGGCCTGCTCTCTCTGCCTTACGCTCACGAAAGCGTTGATCCATCTGTATAGTCGGGGAAAACAAGACTTCCAGGGAGCTTGGTATACTGACCCGAGCAAGTTCGTCTTTTCATTCTTCGGAAAGGCCGAGATGAAACTGATGCCGCAGGGCTGCACTATTCCACTGGGTGTCTGTGCTCCAGCGTCTGAAGTCCATAATACAGTCCTCAACCGCTCAGCGGCCTTGCTGGAGCGCATGAAGGGCAGCCTCTGCAGTGGAAGACCGCTGCGGATCATCAAAAAGTAAGGACATGGCGTCGAAGAAAGTTTGCAAAGAGTCCAGTACAACATGGTGACCCTCAAGCAGATGATGGGCCCAGGACTGAGGTGCTCCTTGTAGCAGAGTAATAATGAAGGCCACCTTGGTAGTCTCTTGGGTGAATGTCCGGGGCTGTAGTGAGAAATACAGTTCGCAGGCATTGCGGAATGCCCAAAATTTATTCCGGTCCCCAGAGAACTTCTCCGGGGTAGGGACCCTTGGTTCTGGAGAACACATCATTGCTGCAGGCATGATTAAGGTCTCTGAAGATGACTGGTCAATATCAGGGTTAGCAGGGGTGCCCAGGAGTTGCACTCGTTCTTCCAGATGCTTGTAACTGTCCCGGAGAGATTCCACCATTTGAGCAAGAGTGGAGAGGTGCTGGCACACTTCATCTGTGGGAGAGGTCCCTTTTGCAGACTCAGGCATGGCTTTCTGATACTGACACGTACCTTGGAGGTGAGCCTGATGTGCAGAGGGAGACCTCTCGTACGGCTCTGGTACCGGGATCACTGGAGTGGGAACAGTGACCCTCGGAGCACAGCGGGGTAGGAGAGCCTGCAGGGTCCACTTGACTGGAGATGATGTCCCCTTGGCAGAGACAGGAACAGGCTTGATTGCTGCAGATGCAGGAATGCTGAGAAGTAGCAGGCAGGTGCGCACAGATGCAGGACTGTAAGCAAGTGCACACGGATGCAGGACTTGTAGGCAGATGCACACAGATGCAGGACTTGTAGGCAGATGCACACGGATGCAGGACTGGTAGGCAGATGCACACAGATGTAGGACTTGTAGACAGATGCACACGGATGTAGGACTGGTAGGCAGATGCAGGGTCAGACAAGCCAGGTCACAGCAGCGGATCAATCAGACAGAAGCAGCAGGCAGAGAATGGTCAAAGTCCAGGCAGAATCAGCAACAGGAGATCAAACAAACAGGAACACAGAGCAGGTCAAAGGCAAGCCAAAGGGGTCAGGACTGGAGACAGCAGCGAGGTCAGGAGAAGCCGGGTAACACTGGAGCAGATGCAGGTTCAGGATCAGGTACAGGATGAGCTGCAGATCAGACAGCAAGGATGCATTCTGAAGAGGCCCCTTTTAAGGATCACTGGGCACCAAAGCTGCGTTACTGTGCCCGCCTCCGTGGTCTGTGCATGCGCATGCACATTGGCTCACGTCTATTCACTGCTGAATTCCTATGGACTGGAACACATTCCAATGGACCCGTGCGCCCGCGGCCAGTTGCAGAGCCATGCGCAGTACGTCCATGACACTGTCAATCCCTCCACTGGCTTCCTCTCAGCCAAATAATTAAATTCAAAACAACTAACAACTATGTACAAAGCCATCCACAATTTTGCCCCTAGCTACAACACTAGCCTAGTCTCCAAATACCAACCTACTCGTTCTCTTCGTTCCTCTCAAAACCTCCTGCTCTCTAGCTCTCTCGTCCCCTCCTCCCATGCTTGCCTCCAGGACTTTTACAAAGCTTCTCCAATCCTATGAAATGCCCTACCCCAATATGTCCGCTTATCTCCTACTTTATTAGCTTTTAGACGATCCCTGAAAACACTTCTCTTCAGAGAAGCCTACCCTACCCACACCTAACAACTATATTTTCATTTTCTCCATCAGCTCATCCCCCATTACCTTTTGTTTCCACTTGACCCTCCCTTTTAGATTGTAAGCTCTAACGAGCAGGGCCCTCTGATCCCTCCTGTATTGATTTGTATTGTAAGTGTACTGTCTGCTCTCATGTTGTAAAGCGCTGCGCAAACTGTTTTCGCTATATAAATCCTGTATAATAATAATAATAATAATAATAATAATGTAACCCATATAGGAACAAGATCACTGCTTACTCCAGATACATTGACGATTTTATCGGTATTGTTGACTGCGCTTTACTCATAGTTACTTAGTCACATATAGTTACATAGTTAAGCTGGTTGAAAAAAGATAAAAGTTCATCTAGTTCAACCAACACAGAAAAAAACTCACACACACACACATAGAAAACCTCCATATGCACTATCCTATACCCACAGTTGATCCAGAGGAAGGGAAAAAAAACAATAAAGCATGATCCAATTTGCACCGGGGGGGGGGGGGGGGATTCCTTCTTGATCCCCCAACAGGCAATTGGATATTCCCTGGATTAATTTTACATATAACAATATTAGTATCCAGTTATGTTATGTGCATTTAGGAAAAAATTCAGGCCTTTTTTAAACCAATCGACTGAGCTGTCCAGAACCAGCTCTTGAAGCAGTCTATTGCACATTTTCCCAGCTCTTACTGTGAAGAAGTCCTTCCATATTTGGAGATTAAATCTCTTTTCTTCCAGACATAAAGAGGACCCACTTGTCCTCTGTGATGACCTTAAGGTGAATAACTCTACATTGAGTTCACTATATGGACCACTTATGTATTTTACACTCTCATCCATCCTCAAGTCACCACAGACATCTTTTCCACCTTTTTCATTCCAGTCTCCACCCCCTACCCCATGCCACCCCAAGGGAACAGATCAAAGGTCCCAGGAAGAGTCTATGTTCCCCCAAAACCCATTGGCTTTATCACTTGTTGCTACTTTCAATAAACGATTACAAATTCACCTTCCAACTTGCATTCATTGGATATCAGGAGCTCCTTTTTTTTACCTATCTTTACAAGTACATGCGGAACTGACCTCAAGGACATACCCAGAGGTAGCAGCCCAAGACCCCAAAAAGGGATAACCACCACCTTCATTTTATGTTTGGCAGAAATCATTGGAAAATAACTCTTCCAACCCGCCCCATCACCTATTGACTAACAACTGCTTGAATCAGTCCAGCGTGATCTTCAATCCTAAAGAGCTATCCCTGAATACATGGCTACACACCACTGGAATGCTTAGGTGTGGAGCTACTAGGTGCTCAAGTTGTAGATTTTCATACAATCACCTCATGTTGCAAAGGGTAATTACCACTATCACACAATTTGTCAACTGTCAGACTAAATATGTTGTATATTTGGTGACATGCTTTACCTGTAACATCCAATAAAATAGGCAGAATCGGGAAAGAAACAAATCTCCTGCACTTGAGAAAGGTATGTGGCAAAGGACAGTCAGGTATCTTCGGCTATTTCAACTCACGCTCAGGCTTTGCTGCCCTCACAACAGGCCGGGGAAACCCAAAGGGAAACTAAAAAGATAAGGACCAGAGGCCGCACCAGTCTAGTGCATTATCTTTGCAATAGTTTTATTGTTCAAAGAAAGTGTAGATATACTCACAAAGGACAGCATCAATGGGTGTAACAAAGTCCAGAGAGTGTCTCAACCACCCTGGTCCACTAGTAAAGTCCAAATTGTAAGATGAATTTCCAAAAAGCTGACACATTTTGAGGGGGATTCCTTCTTCCTCAGAGCTAGTTTTGGAACATGCCTAGCTGGTCTTAAAGTAGTTGTAATGATAGAAGTTTTTATTTATCTAATTGCATTCTATGCTCTACCACAGCATCTAAGTTCCATCCCAAGCCTCGTTGTGGTGAGTCGTCTGATATCGCTTTGTGTTGGTGACGTTGCATCTGGTGTGCCACCCGACTGCACCAGCTGCACCATCTGACGGTTTGGAGTCCTCTGCCCGGTACATTAGGGGCCTTTCCACATAACTGACCCTTACGGGTTCAACCAGTGGTCTGTTATCCTTTCCATTGGGTGGATGCCCATGCAACATCTGGCGCCTACACACCTTTTGGCCACCTCCAGCACTGGCCCTGATATGCCTGAGTCAGCCTACTATGATTTGGGTGAGATCGAGGTTCATAATCAAGCATGATGTTTAACATTATAAACTAAAATGTTCCGCGCTTAGGGGGGTGATGGCTACAAACCACTTGAGGCATACCTTGTAAAAGTCATAAAAATGTCTATGCCATGGTTTGTGATTATAAGATGTATTGTGAAATTAATGTCAAAGAATTCCAAGAATGGAAAAAGGGTTAAAATATGTCTGACAGACAAATAATGTTAAACATCATTAAAAAACTCTAATGGGGAATATGGCGCTGTTCAAAAGTGTATATTAATAAGGAATGTGTGGTAACAATATGTGAGAAAAACTATGAACAGATGTTAAATGAAGCATGTCATGTGTATACCATAAATATAAAACATCACATAGTATAAAAAACAAAAGTGCAAATGCGTTGTAAATAATAATAAGAGAAATACATGCACTCAAAAAAGTAAAATATAACCAATATATAAATGTGCGTAATATTGGCGTGAGTAAACAAAATTGCAAGAGAAACGCACAAAACTCCTGTAATTGAATCCGGAATACTCCTCTCCTCTACCATCCATCCTTCTGCCTGGGTAATTCGGTGTTCTTGGTGTATCTATATTCCTCATAGGGGGTATGCCTTCAAATCTCGTTTGTCTGAGGGTGTCTAGGTTCTGTACTGCTGTCCCTTCCATGTCATTACTGGGGTGATCATCCATTGAAATTTCATCAGTGTCTTCCTCTATAATCTCATTTTCTGATTGCCATTTGTAGACTTTCTTATTGGTGTAATCCAAGACATCCCTTTTGTACTTCTTTTGTTTCTTAGCCTGTACCTCCAAGTCATATTTTTTAATAATTTCTTGCAACTCTCTCTCCTTAATCTTGCAATCACCTTGGTGACTATATGGTTGCAGTAGGGCTTTTATTTCATTTATATTGGACTCTATCCCTCTAAGCTTAAGTTGTCTCCTTTTAACTATATTGCCTAAGAGTTCTTTCTCACATTTGGAGAAGAAAGAGAACCACTCCTCCATCAGGCCTGCATCACTAAGGCCATCATTGGGGTTTAAATCCCACTGCAATCTCCTGGGTGTCATATCCTCTCTGATATATGTCTCCAGGGTGGCAACATCCCACCATACCCTAAGCTGTTTCTCAAGGCTATGTCTCAGTTGTCTGAACAAACTATTCATATCTTGTGTATTGTTGACTTGTTCCTGACTAAAAATCCCTGTGAGGTCAATATTGTGGTTTGTCATATAACCAAAAATGTCCATAGCTGCAGAATTGATAAACACGCATAGGCGCCAAAAGAATATAAACTAAAATGTTCCGCGCTTAGGACAATATTTAAAAGAGAACTGCAGCCCCCCCAGAAACTGGAAAAACACTGAGGTGAAATACAAAAAATTAAAAAACTCTAATGGGGAATATGGCGCTGTTCAAAAGTGTATATTAATAAGGAATGTGTGGTGACAATATGTGAGAAAAACTATGAACAGATGTTAAATGAAGCATGTCATGTGTATATCATAAATATAAAATGTCATATAGTATAAAAAACAAAAGTGCAAATGCATTGTAAATAATAATAAGAGAAATACATGCCCTCAAAAAAGTAAAATATAACCAATATATAAATGTGCGTAATATTGGCGTGAGTAAACAAAATTGCAAAAGAAATGCACAAAACTCCCGTAATTGAATCCTGAATACTCCTCTCCTCTACCATCCATCCTTCCGCCTGGGTAATTCGGTGTTCTTGGTGTATCTATATTCCTTATAGGGGGTATGCCTTCAAATCTCGTTTGTCTGAGGGTGTCTAGGTTCTGTACTGCTGTCCCTTCCATGTCATTACTGGGGTGATCATCCATTGAAATTTCATCAAGGTCTTCCTCTATAATCTCATTTTCTGATTGCCATTTGTAGACTTTCTTATTGGTGTAATCCAAGACATCCCTTTTGTACTTCTTTTGTTTCTTAGCCTGTACCTCCAGGTCATATTTTTTAATAATTTCTTGCAACTCCCTCTCCTTAATCTTGTAATCACCTTGGTGACTATATGGTTGCAGTAGGGCTTTTATTTCATTTATATTGGACTCTATCCCTCTAAGCTTAAGTTGTCTCCTTTCAACTATATTGCCTAAGAGTTCTTTCTCACATTTGGAGAAGAAAGAGAATCACTCCTCCATCAGGCCTGCATCACTAAGGCCATCATTGGGGTTTAAATCCCACTGCAATCTCCTGGGTGTCATATCCTCTCTGATATATGTCTCCAGGGTGGCACCATCCCACCATACCCTAAGCTGTTTCTCAAGGCTATGTCTCAGTTGTCTGAACAAACTATTCATATCTTGTGTATTGTTGACTTGTTCCTGACTAAAAATCCCTGTGAGGTCAATATTGCGGTTTGTCATATAACCAAAAATGTCCATAGCTGCAGAATTGATAAACACGCATAGGCGCCAAAAGAATATAAACTAAAATGTTCCGCGCTTAGGACAATATTTAAAAGAGAACTGCAGCCCCCCCAGAAACTGGAAAAACACTGAGGTGAAATACAAAAAATTAAAAAACTCTAATGGGGAATATGGCGCTGTTCAAAAGTGTATATTAATAAGGAATGTGTGGTGACAATATGTGAGAAAAACTATGAACAGATGTTAAATGAAGCATGTCATGTGTATACCATAAATATAAAATGTCACATAGTATCAAAAACAAAAGTGCAAATGCGTTGTAAATAATAATAAGAGAAATACATGCACTCAAAAAAGTAAAATATAACCAATATATAAATGTGCGTAATATTGGCGTGAGTAAACAAAATTGCAAGAGAAATGCACAAAACTCCCGTAATTGAATCCGGAATACTCCTCTCCTCTACCATCCATCCTTCCGCCTGGGTAATTCGGTGTTCTTGGTGTATCTATATTCCTCATAGGGGGTATGCCTTCAAATCTCGTTTGTCTGAGGGTGTCTAGGTTCTGTACTGCTGTCCCTTCCATGTCATTACTGGGGTGATCATCCATTGAAATTTCATCAAGGTCTTCCTCTATAATCTCATTTTCTGATTGCCATTTGTAGACTTTCTTATTGGTGTAATCCAAGACATCCCTTTTGTACTTCTTTTGTTTCTTAGCCTGTACCTCCAGGTCATATTTTTTAATAATTTCTTGCAACTCCCTCTCCTTAATCTTGTAATCACCTTGGTGACTATATGGTTGCAGTAGGGCTTTTATTTCATTTATATTGGACTCTATCCCTCTAAGCTTAAGTTGTCTCCTTTCAACTATATTGCCTAAGAGTTCTTTCTCACATTTGGAGAAGAAAGAGAATCACTCCTCCATCAGGCCTGCATCACTAAGGCCATCATTGGGGTTTAAATCCCACTGCAATCTCCTGGGTGTTATATCCTCTCTGATATATGTCTCCAGGGTGGCAACATCCCACCATACTCTAAGCTGTTTCTCAAGGCTATGTCTCAGTTGTCTGAACAAACTATTCATATCTTGTGTATTGTTGACTTGTTCCTGACTAAAAATCCCTGTGAGGTCAATATTGCGGTTTGTCATATAACCAAAAATGTCCATAGCTGCAGAATTGATAAACACACACAGGCGCCAAAAGAATATAAACTAAAATGTTCCGCGCTTAGGACAATATTTAAAAGAGAACTGCAGCCCCCCCAAAAACTGGAAAAACACCGAGTAAAATATAACCAATATATAAATGTGCGTAATATTGGCGTGAGCAAACAAAAATTGCAAGAGAAATGCACAAAACTCCCGTAATTGAGTCCGGAATACTCCTCTCCTCTACCATCCATCCTTCCGCGTGGGTCTTTTAAATATTGTCCTAAGCGCAGAACATTTTAGTTTATATTCTTTTGGCGCCTGTGCGTGTTTATCAATTCTGCAGCTATGGACATTTTTGGTTATATGACAAACCACAATATTGACTTCACAGGGATTTTTAGTCAGGAACTAGTCAACAATACACAAGATATGAATAGTTTGTTCAGACAACTGAGACATAGCCTTGAGAAAAAGCTTAGGGTATGGTGGGATGTTGCCACCCTGGAGACATATATCAGAGAGGATATGACACCCAGGAGATTGCGGTGGGATTTAAACCCCAATGATGGCCTTAGTGATGCAGGCCTGATGGAGGAGTGGTTCTCTTTCTTCTCCAAATGTGAGAAAGAACTCTTAGGCAATATAGTTAAAAGGAGACAACTTAAGCTTAGAGGGATAGAGTCCAATATAAATGAAATAAAAGCCCTACTGCAACCATATAGTCACCAAGGTGATTACAAGATTAAGGAGAGGGAGTTGCAAGAAATTATTAAAAAATATGACCTGGAGGTACAGGCTAAGAAACAAAAGAAGTACAAAAGGGATGTCTTGGATTACACCAATAAGAAAGTCTACAAATGGCAATCAGAAAATGAGATTATAGAGGAAGACCTTGATGAAATTTCAATGGATGATCACCCCAGTAATGACATGGAAGGGACAGCAGTACAGAACCTAGACACCCTTCGACAAACGAGATTTGAAGGCATACCCCCTATGAGGAATATAGATACACCAAGAACACCGAATTACCCAGGCGGAAGGATGGATGGTAGAGGAGAGGAGTATTCCGGATTCAATTACGGGAGTTTTGTGCATTTCTCTTGCAATTTTGTTTACTCACGCCAATATTACGCACATTTATATATTGGTTATATTTTACTTTTTTGAGTGCATGTATTTCTCTTATTATTATTTACAACGCATTTGCACTTTTGTTTTTTATACTATGTGATGTTTTATATTTATGGTATACACATGACATGCTTCATTTAACATCTGTTCATAGTTTTTCTCACATATTGTTACCACACATTCCTTATTAATATACACTTTTGAACAGCGCCATATTCCCCATTAGAGTTTTTTAATGATGTTTAACATTATTTGTCTGTCAGACATATTTTAACCCTTTTTCCATTCTTGGAATTCTTTGACATTAATTTCACAATACATCTTATAATCACAAACCATGGCATAGACATTTTTATGACTTTTACAAGGTATGCCTCAAGTGGTTTGTAGCCATCACCCCCCACCCCCACCAGCGCTGGATTAAGAGGATACTTTTGTTCTTTGCTCTTTTGCACATGCCATCCCTGGAGTTTTAGTTCCCCTCTAGCTGCAGAGGGCTAACATTCATTACACAGACAGCCATATGTTGGTTCTCCAAACAGCACCTCAGCTTTTTATAACTACATTCTCTATAAAGCTGCTTGACATATTTGTGGGCTGGCTGCGGTCCCTTTTTAAAAAGAGTCCTGTGCATTTTTCAGGCTGGTACAGGTGTGGTTTCAAGTGAAAATTTGCACCGATGAACAAAACTGCACCGGACTCCTTTTAAAAAAAAAACACAGGGAAACTGTGGTCCGACATGTGAACCAAGCCTTAGAGACAAATTGACAGCAGCTACTGTAAGCATTAGTGATTTGTAATCGTGTGAAATCACAGCTACAAAATTTCCCATGTGATATGACCCTAAATGAGTACAGATGGATGTATTGGTGTCTATGTAAGAAAAAATAGTCAATTCTTAAAAGTGAGTGAAGAATTTCATATGACTTTGGCATTAGAATAAAGGTAAAGGGCGGGGCATGAAATGTCCCCGCCCACACCAACTGTGGGATTGTGGCAGACCTATAATTTTAGATAATTAAAGTCAGTTAAGACAATTAAAAAAAAAATAAAAAAATTACTTACCAGGGATTGGTTGATAAATTGACAGTTGCTCCAAAAAACGGTCCTCTGGCACGAGTCTCAACCTATAAAAGGAATATAGGATGCGTCATTAGTGGGCAGAAGATGACAGGGATCAGAAAGGAGCACATCTTACCTGTCATGGAGCATTTATCTTGCCTAATGATGGACCGGGCCGAGGCGGAAGATGGTGATAGCTGGATGCGTCAATGCCTCTCTCTTCCTGGATCTTCCTCTATTCTGGGACAGCTTCCTGCCTTGCCTGCCTCTGACATGTTTCCTCCTGGACCCCTTGTATCCGATTCCCCGGTGCCCTGGACGGGATCGTCTACTCATCTCCCCCCTTCCATTTCCAGATCTTCGGTGTCTCGGTTTTCTGTGTCATCAACTCCACCTGTGTCATCATTGACTTTGGGCCGGCTTTCAGTTACGATTGACGCTCGGCCTTCAACTTCGTCGGAGATCACGAACGCATGCGCAGTCCGTCCACAGCAAGTTACACAGAGACCTCACAAGCAGCCACGCAGGTTCGATTCCCTGGCTGATCCAGTCACTAGGGGAGTAGGAAAAAAGGTTATTTAAAACTAGAGGTATTAAAGCATCTCAGGACTCTGACTGACGGAGTTGGTGTGGACTTCCGTTCTTGTGGTTTCAACTCCTTCTGGTGAGTCTAACGATTTTTCATGGTTTAAGGATTTCATGTGTTATTTTTCTAATTTTATGTCTACGTATGCTGCTTCATTTGATACTGTTAGTCAACCCCAGTTGAATTCTAATGTTGCTTCAGTGTGGCCGGATCCTTTATCTGAACCAAATAGTGTCCCTATTGCCACTTCAATTGCTATGGCAACTGTAGCTCAGGATGCCCCTGTTGTGGGGATTTTTTCGCTTGTCCCAGAATCTTGTTTAAAAGAAGTTTTGGCATGCAAATTGTCTCCTCTAGGCTTTCATTTGCCTGGGGCGATAAAAGAAAGAATTTGGAAGGGGGAATATATTGAAATTCTATCTTTACTTCCGTCCACTCATGAACATTGATCAGATAAGAAAGAAGGTGATCGTAGGGATGACGACAAAAGGAGAAATGCCCCACGTTCGTTTAATAACTGGCTGCAGGCATTTTGCATTTACGCCAGCGTGTTGGGTGAGAAGCGTCCTGAACTGTGTTCTGGTTTATTCCAGCATGTAGAGATTATTCTGGAGGCATACAAAAACTTCTCAGGTTTTTTGTGGTTTTATTACGACGAGGCCTTTCACCAAAAATTATCCTTACACAAATCAATGAAGTGGGGTACAAAGGATGTCGGGCCTCTGGCTCAACCTTTTATTGCCTCAAAAACAAACAACAGCTAAGGTTAATACTTCCACTAACACTAGCCTGTATCGACTAGGGGTGTGTTTTCATTTTAATGATGTGCTATGCAAATGGCCTAATAATTGTATATATAAGCATGAGTGTAGTTACTGTGCTGGTTCACACCCGGCTTCCCACTGCTTTAAGAAATTGTCGTCCAGTAATTCTACTCCATCTAAGGAGCTTTTTCTTAAAAGCAACACCGCCAGTAAGAATACTAGCATGGAAAGAAGAAGGGTAACAGTGCTCTCTGCAGGTACAACTCAATCCATATACCAGGTCCACTCACAAGTGCTGAAGCTCGATGTGTCCCAACACACTCTAATGCAACAGTAGTA
The DNA here is from genome assembly GCF_042186555.1 of Aquarana catesbeiana. Lineage (NCBI taxonomy): Eukaryota > Metazoa > Chordata > Amphibia > Anura > Ranidae > Aquarana > Aquarana catesbeiana. The sequence continues at coordinate 204,703,243 of NC_133330.1, forward strand.
AGAAGAGCCGGCAACACTGTAATCCTTGAAGTGTCCTTTGTTGGTACATCAGAGTGACAATAAAACAATAAAGCTAGACGACGCTCGTCTTGCGTGATGGTTTTTTATTTGGCTTTCATTTGCCTTCTTTCTACCTTTGGTTTCTTTTGACATGGCTATTGTTCGTGAGAAATTGAAGAAGGACTTGCATGAAGGTAGGATTGCGGGTCCTTTTTTTACTCCTCCTTTTGTCAATTTTTGTGTTTTGCTCCTAAGTATTGTTCTAAAAAAGGAACCAAACACTTTTCGATTGATACACCATCTATCTTTTCCTATTGTTTTTTCTTTAAACTATGATATTGATCTGACATGGTGTTCTGTGCAATATTCTTCTTTTGATGACGCGCTTTTCAAAATTAGAAAAGTTGGTGCTTCTGCTTTACTTGCTAAAGCTGATGTTAAGTCCACTTTTTGGCTACTTCCTATTTACCCATCAGCATTTAACCCTTTGGGTTTTCATTTTCAGGGTGAAGATTACTTTGATAAGTGTCTCCCGATGGGATGTTTGCTTTCGTGTCATTATTTTGAACTTTTTTCTACGTTTATTGAGTGGGTTGTTTTCATACGGCTCAAATAGCTTATTGCACTATTTAGATGATTTTGTTTTTATTGGTAAGGCTAGTTAGACTAATTGTTTGTATTTATTTACTGAATTTAGGATTGTGTGTAGGGAATTTGGTACTCCATTAGCTCATGAGAAGTCTGTCTACCCTACGTCTTGCCTGGAATTTTTGGGTATACAAATTGACACGGTTTCGATGGAATTTCATCTACCAGAGGAGAAGATTATTAAAATTCAGATATTATTAGACTTGGTTCTTTCTAAATGTAAAGTTCGATTGAAAATCTTGCAATCTTTGCTTGGATTATTGACGTTTGCGTCCAGAGTTTTATTGGGTCGCGTTTTTTTTAAAAGATTGTATTGCGCTATTTCTGGAATTTCCTCTCCTACTCATTTCATGCGGATTACATGTGGGGTTAGGGATGATCTTAAGGTATGGTGTAGTTTTTTTATCCACATTTAATAGTTGTTGTTTATGGCAGACCCCTTTTTGTGCGGCTTCTGCGCTTCATCTGCATACTGATGCCGCTGGATCTTGTGGCTATGGTACTTATAGGAATGGGCATTGGTCTGCTGATTTTTTTACCTGATTTTTGGAAAGATTCATGTTTAACGTCCATAATTGTTTTATTGGAGATTTTTCCTGTTTTAGTAGTTTTGGAATTGTGGAGTGTTCATTTTAGGAATCGTCGAATTTTACTTTATTTTGACAATAAGGGTGTCGTTTTTGCTCTTAATTGTTTATCATCTAAATCTCTTGTTCTTGCTGTACTTAGACTATTGGTGTTTAAATGTTTAGACCTTAATATATGGCTTAAAGCCAAATACATTCCTGGTAAGGATAATTTAATTGCTGATGCTTTGTCCCGCTCTCAGATTCAAGAATTCAAGCACTTGGTACCGGATGTGGATCCAATTGGCCAGTTATATCCTCGACACTTATGGGACCTTCGGTGAATCCTGTCTTTGTTGCTATTAAGGCTTCTTTGGCACTTTCCACGTGGGCAGCTTATAAACCTGCATGGTCCTTATGGTGTTCCTTCTTGTTTTCTTCTGGGCAATGTCAAACCCCCTTTTCTGAAGGATTAGCTTTATCCTTTCTTAATTTTTTAATGTCTCATGATTATTCACATTCTCATATAGTTAAAACTCTGTCAGGTGTTACCTTTTTTTATACGTATGCAGGGTGGCAGATCCCGTATGTCCTTTTTCTCTGTTAAACATGCTTTAAAGGGTTACAGAAGGAAATACTTGGTTGCTGATACGAAATTGCCAATCTCTGTTGATCTTTTGGGTTGTCTTTGTGACGTTTCTAGGGGTGTATGTTATTCCCCTTATGAATCCCTATTGTTTACTTTAGCCTTTTCTTTATGTTTTTTGGGGGCCTTTCGGATTTCTGAATTACTGCCACATAAAATTGCTGGTTTTGTTATGTAAAAGTAAGACTCATCCTCTGGGTCATAGTCGATGGATTACTTTGCGAGCTAATCCGGGTGCTCACTATTGTGTTTTCTCGTTGATACGCCAATTTTTGGAAGTAAGACCTGTGTCTCATAAACATTTTCTGATTCATATCACGGGTGCACCGGTGACTATTTATCAATTCAAGGCTGTTCTGCATAGATGCCTTAAAGCATTATGTTTAGAACATCTGCAAATTTCATCTCACTCATTTCGTATAGGTGCAGCCACTGAAGCAGCTATGATTGGTCCTAATGAAACTGATATTAAAAAGATTGGAGGTTGGAGGTCTAATGCCCTATACACACGGTCGGACATTGATCGGACATTCCGACAACAAAATCCTAGGACTTTTTCCGACGGATGTTGGCTCAAACTTGTCTTGCATACACACAGTCACACAAAGTTGCCGGAAAATCCGATCGTTCTGAACGCAGTGACGTAAAACACGTACTTTGGGACTATAAATGGGGCAGTAGCCAATAGCTTTCATCTCTTTATTTATTCTGGGCATGCGTGGCACTTTGTGCGTCGGATTTGTGTACACGATCGGAAATTCCGACAACGAATTTTGTTTTCAGAAAATTTTATAGCCTGCTCTTAAACTTTGTGTGTCGGAAAATCCGATGGAAAATGTGTGATGGAGCCTACACATGGTCGGAATTTCTGACAACAAGGTCCTATCACACATTTTCCGTCGGAAAATCCAACCGTGTGTACGGGGCATTATTGTTATAGAGCATATGTTAGACCCAATTTTTGTTTTTAATTTTAGATGCTCTTTGTAATGTCTGGATTATTGGACACTCTTTTTTTTGGGCTCAGAAGAGAGCTGAGTGGAGAGTCTATGGCAATAATTTAGGATTACCTTCTACAGGTTTTAATATACATTGGTATGGAAGACGTGGTATGCGTTGGAGCAATTTACATCCTGTTTTGTCTCATTTACATGATTGCTGGCCCATACCTCGTGTCATTATCATACATTTATCTGGTAATGATCTTGGTAAACGCAAAATGTTAGAGTTCATTTCTCATATTAAGCTTGATCTGTTATGCTTGCATGCTATTTTACTTAATACTGTCTTAGTTTTTTCTGAAGTAATCCCTCAACTTGATTGGTTGTTATGCTTTGAGCATAAGTATTTAGAAAAAAATCATAAAAAAAATGAATAGGACTATGGATAAATTCATGCCTTTGGTTCATGGTGTGTCATTTTGACATGTGAACTTGGAAGGCGGTTTGCCTGGTTTCTATAAACGAGACAATGTGCATTTGTCTAATATTGCTCTTGATATCTTAATTTTAGATTTTCAAACCTGTGTTGAATTGGCTGTTGCCATGATGGGGTGCCAGGCTCATTAAGGATTGAGCCTGGCGTATGGGATATTATAGTTGATGTTACAGTTATAGTTTGAGCTTAAACGGCTAAGATATATATATATATATATATATATATATATATATATATATATATATATATAGTTATTTAGAAGATTTTAATATATGCTATGTGTATTGATTATTTACAAATTCATTGAGAGATGATATAAATTGGTTTACTATTTATACCTATAAATAAAGGGCCATGGCCAATTTAAACCACAGGTATTGACTGAAGTGTTTTTCATTATTTATTTAACTAATGGAATATTTTATTTAAATAACAATTGTTAATAAATTCTGACTACAATCCCATAAAGGTGAAGGGCGGGGCATGAGATGTCCCTGCCACCACCACCTGTGGGATCGTGGCAAACCTATAATTTTAATTAATTAAAGTCAGTTAAGGCAATTAAAAAAATAGGATTTTTATAACAGCTTACCTGTAAAATCCATTTCTTTGAAGTACATCATGGGACACAGAGCCATAGTAGCTACTATGTGGGTTATAGGCCACCTTCAAGTGATGGACACTGGCACGCCCTAAGACAAAAAGTGCTCTCCCTATATAACCCCTCCCACTACTGGGAGTACCTCAGTTTTGTAGCAAAGCAATACATATGTATACCAAAGAAGGGAGGGACCTCTGTGTCCCGTGATGTACTTCAAAGAAAAGGATTTTACAGGTAAGATGTTATAAAAATCCTATTTTCTTATCGTACATCACGGGACACAGAACCATAGTAGTTACTATGTGGGATGTCCCATAGCAATGCCAACTGAAGGGAGACACAACAAAAGTAGGGCACTAAGAGACTAGAGGACTTATACTGCAGCCTGCAGTACACTGCCCCCAAAGGCGATATCCTCATGACCTTTATACATCTACTTGATAGAATCTGGTAAATGTATGGACTGAAGACCAAATTGCAGCCTTGCAGATCTGAGCCATGGAAGCTTGGTGATGTACTGCCCAAGAAGCACTAACAGCCCTGGTGGAGCGCGCTTTAATATGAAAAGGTGAAATTTTCCTTTGTAAACCATAAGCTTGAACAATCACTTGACAAATCCATTTAGAAATCTTCTAAATGGACAAGCAGTAGGTCTGCCTGTCCTCTTTTAGGACCGTCTGGCAACACAAACAAAAGATTTGTTTTATGAATCTGAGCTGTCACCTTCAAATAGACCTTGACCGCTCTCACCACATCAAGAGAATGTAGTGACCTTTCTTCCACAGAACGAGGTTCTGGAAAAAATGAAGGCAGAACAATATCCTGGTTTAAATGAAAACCTGACACTACCTTCGGTAGGAAATTGGGATGAGGTTGCAATACAACCTTATCCTTATGAATAATCAAATATGGCTCTTTACAAGAAAGATCAGTCAACTCTGATACTCTTCTTGCAGGAGATATGGCAACCAAAAAAATAATTTTCCTCGTCAAGAGGATCAAGGTAATATCTTGTATTGGCTCAAAAGGCTGTTTCTGTAATGCCGACAGGGCTAAATTCAAGTCCCAAGGGTTCAGGGGTGACCTAACTGGAGGATTAATCTGTGTTACCCCCTGAATAAAGTTACAAACCAGAGAGTGTGAAGCAAGTGGTTGTTGAAAAAAACACAGATAAGGCCGACACCTGGCCTTTGATAGCACTCAAGGCCAGCTTCGTTTCCAATCCCATCTGCAGAAATTCAAGGATCCTACCTATGACATATTTCCTGGGGTGCCAACCTTTGGATTCACACCAGGAGACATATGCCTTCCCGACTATATAGTATATGACTCTGAAGGCTGGCTTCCTGGAATTAACCAAAGTAGAAATTACTGAAGCTGACAGCCCACAGTCTTTCAGAATGTGGGTCTCAATAGCCAGACCGTTAAATTTAGCGCTTGTAAGGTAGGATGGAATACTGGACCTTGTGGGAGAAGGTCTGGCCTTTAGTGGTAGAGTCCATGGGTCCCCTACCACCATCTTTATGATCTCTGCAAACCAAGATCTCCTGGGCCACACCGGGGCCGCAATAATCACCTCCTTCCCTTCCTGCTTGATTCTGGGAAGAAGGTGCGGAAGCAGCAGAACAGGAGGGAACGCATAGATCAGTGAAAACTGATCCCACTGCAAAACCAAGGCATCTGTTCTGCATGCCATCGGATCCCTTGTCCTTGACACAAAGTTGTCGATCTTGTTGTTGAACCTGGACACAAACAGATCCATGTCCGGAATTCCCCATCTTTGACATATTGACAGAAAAATGTCGGGTGAAGAGACCATTCTCCGGGAACAACTGTTGGCGACTCAAGTAGTCCACCTGCCAATTCTCTATCCCTGGAATGAAGATTGCTTACAGACAAGGAATGTTGTCTTCTGCCCAAGATAGGATATGATTCACCTCTCTTTGGGCTGCACGACTTCTCGTGCCCCCTTGGTGATTGATATAGGCCACTGCTGTGGCATTGTCGGATTGGATTCTGACAGGACAATTCCGTAGTCTGAGCGTCCAGGCCTTCAGGGCCAGGCATACTGCCCGAATCTCTAGAATATTGATGGGCAAGGTCATTTATGATTTGGACCTTTTCTCCTGGACGGACGCTTCTTCCAGGACTGCTCCCCAGCCCAGAAGGCTGGCATCTGTTGTTACCACCTTCCAGGTAAGTGGTAGAAAGGATTTTCCTTTTTGAAGATTCTTGGATATCAACCACCAATTGAGGCTCTGATGCACTTTGGGGGATAAACGCATTGGGAAGTCCAGAGCTTGGTTGACAGAATATTGTTTTGCAGCAGTCTTGAATGCGCATAAGGAACGGCTTCAAAAGAAGCCACCATCTTTCCCAACAATTTCATGCAAAGTCGAATAGAAGGATTCTTCCTTGTTTTGACCATCTGAATCAGTTCCCCTATGGAATTGATCCTTTCCTGGGGCAAAAACCCCCTCTTCTGAACTGTATCTATGATCTGCCCCAAGTACTGCAATTTCCTTGATGGTTTTAAGGAGGATTTCTCTAGGTTGAGAATCCAACCTAGGTATTCCAGGTAGCTGACTGCGGTGATGAAACTTTGGTTTAAGCGGGCTACCGACTGAACTATCAAGAGTAGATCATCCAAGTAGGCTAGTATCGTTATACCTTGAGCCCTCAATCTGGCTAAAGGAGGAGCCAGGACCTTTGTAAAAACTCGAGGTGCAGTAGCTAGATCGAAGGGCAGAGCTACAAACTGAAAATTAAGATTTTCTACCTCGAAGCGTAAATATTTCTGGTGAGTGGGGGAAATCGGCACATGGAGATAAGCATCCTTGATGTCGATTGATGCCAGAAGTTCTCCACCTTGTAGGATGGAGACTAGTGATCAGATTGACTCCATGCAAAAAGGGCGGATATTCAAAAACTGGTTTAGATCTTTGAGATTCAAAATGGGTCTGACACCCCCGTTTGGTTTTGGTACCGTGAAAAGGTTTGAATAAAATCCTAATCCTTGCTCTTCCAAGGGGACCACCGATATCACTATTTGAGATAAGAGATGATCCAAAGCTAGAAAGAGAGACTTCTTTTTTACTGGATTTCTGGGAACCTTTGATCTGAGAAAACGAGGAGACGGGATTTCTCAGAACTCTGGTTTGTAACCTAGAGATATTGAGGAAGCCACCCATCTGTTATGACATTGTTCCTGCCAGACCCTTGAAAACTGCAGAAGTCTTCCCCCCACTCGAGCGAGCGGGGGCCTCCCTTCATAAGGAGGTTTTAGTATTTTGTTTTGTGGGTTTCCTCGCCCAGGGCTTCTTTTTACCCTGGGACTGACCCTGAGGTTTACCTCTTGAACCTGAAGGTGGAGGCCGTCATGACTGCCTGGAGGCTGATGCTCCTGGCACTGGAGAAGAAGCTCTTGTGTCCCTCCACAGCTTGCAGCAGTAACAATGGTGCCTTTTAAACACTCTTTAACGGGGTGGACATTGTAGGACGCCAACACAGCGCTAAGCCCCACACCCCCTTTGGCTATGGTCCCTTTCCTTTCCTTTTGAAAAAGAGTCTTTCCCGCACAAGTGTGGGCTTCTGATCCTATGGGATCAGCAGTGAGGGATAAGGAAATGGTGAAGGGGGTCCTGGAAGCTGCCGAGTAAGGCGGTGTGCTGTTCGCCCTTTTTTTTTTTGGAGCTTCTTCCCCGTGAAGAGGGGGAGAAAAAATAGCACGGGGGGAGTCTGGTGGGGAGGAAAACCCCCCTCAGACTTACCGAAGGTTCGCTGCTGGCTGGAGGAATGGAAACTGCTGTTCCTGGACACATCGTGGGCTCTCAGAGAAACATGAGATGGTAAGTGCTCTATACAGCCCCAGTGGTGACACATAGGCATGACAACATTTACTAAATTTAAAGGAGACATTTATAAGAAAATGTCAAATATTTTTTAGAAAACTCCACTTACCTTTCCCGCTGCAGGGTTTTCTGTGGTAAAACCAACATTAATCCTTCAAGAGCTGATGACCCTCAGGGAAACCCACAATCCTGGACCTGTAATAGCACCACTGCCAGTAAAACTTTAGGGCCTTCCTACCAAAAGTACTGGATCCCAGGGTCCAGCTCTCTAAAAGAGAAGTGTTTACAGGCAAGACCTTGTTTCTTCAGACATGATGCCCAGGTACCATTCAATTTGGCCTAAAAGACACTTTGAATGGATCCAGCTGTATGGCTAGCCCCAGCAAGGATTGCTCCAGTGGAGCTCAGCACAGCACATCTTTACTCATGACCAACACCTTAGACACTGGCGAAAAAACTGAGGTACTCCCAGTAGTGGGAGGTGTTATATAGGGAGTGCACTTTTTGTCTTAGGGCGTGCCAGTGTCCATCACCTGAAGGTGGCCTACAACCCACATAGTAACTACTATGGCTCTGTGTCCTGTGATGTACGATAAGAAATATATACACTTACCAGGGATTGGTTGATGAGTTGACAGTTGCTCCAAAAAATGGTCCTCTGGCATTAGTCTCAACCTATAAAAGGAATAGAGGATGAGTCATTAGTGGGCAGAAGACGACGAGGATCAGAAAGGAGCACATTGCACCCCCCCTTCCAGTCATGGCCTGTTTTTTTATGAGGTTCGTCCCTTGCTGTGGAAAGGGAATATTATAGTTGATGTTACAGTTATAGCTCAAGCTTAAATGGCTATATATATATATATATACAAATATATATATATATATATATATATATATATATATATATATATATATATATATATATATATATATATATATATATATATATATTAAGTAGCACTCTTGCCTAGCAGTAAGAAGGGTCGCTGGTTCGAATCTCAACCACGACACTACCTGCCTGGAGTTTGCATGTTCTCCCTGTGCCTGCATGGGTTTCCTCTGGGTACTCCAGTTTCCTCCCACACTCCAAAGACATGCTGGTAGGTTAATTGGATCCTGTCTAAATTGTCCCTAGTATGTGAGTTAGGGACCTTAGATTGTAAGCTTCTTGAGGGTAGGGACTGATGTGAATGTACAATGTATATGTAAAGCGCTGCATAAATTGACAGCGCTATATAAGTACCTGAAATAAATAAATAAGTAGAGTTTAATATATGCTATGTGTATTGATTATTTACAAATTTATTGAAAGTTGATATAAATTGGTTTAATATTTATACCTATAAATAACGGGCCACGGCCAATTTAAACCACAGGTATTGACTGAAGTGTTTTTTCATTATTTAACTAATGGCATATTTTATTTAAATAACAATTGTTAATAAGTTCTGACTACGATCCCAGAGGAGAACTTTGGAAATGGGATAAAATGTTTTGAATATATAAGCTTTAAGAAGTCTGGCAAGAGAATGATTTTTTGTACAAACACAGAAAAACTTATTGTATATAATTCCATTTAATGTAACTAGATATCAGAATAGGAGAATATGGTCAGATTGTGCAATGGTACAAAAGGATTGATAATTTTTATCCTGCAGTATAATTTTCCTGGGAAATTAGAAGGTCTTCCTTGAAATCATAAGCCCATGTTTGTGAGATACTGACCAATATAGGTGAATATTTGTATTTACCATTCTGTATTAATGATCTGTGAATAATACTTTTTTTTAGATATTTTACCCATTGCATCTTTATTTGTGTGGCATTTAGACATTCACTAAATACCTAAAACAGAATAAAATATGAAGGTTAATTAATAGATATGTTCGTACTAGCTTTCTGTTTAGAATTACCATTGACCACTCTTGTGTTAATATCTCTCTGTCTTCTGTCAGCACTTTCCCTAACATCCGGTTGCATGCATTTGAAAATGCGCATGAGCGATCAAGTGAAAGAGAGTTTCCATTGGTTTGTCCATGCTCATTTCACAACAAAAGAGGACCCGTGAAAAACAAAGTAAAACATTTTTTTTTTCTTTTTAATTTAAAATTCGTATGGCAGACTATTTTTTTAATGAACTTAATTTAAAGTGCAGTCATAACAGGTGGTCATGGAGCTGTACGGAGTGGATGGACACATTACTGTATTACTTGGGCCAGCACGCATGCAGTGGTAGCTCCTTAACAACAGTGCAATATTAGGAGTTACCGCAAAATCAGAATTTTGCCTTTCATTTCTATTTTACTGAATGGGCTGTTTTGCAATGTGAGGGTTGACATACACCTTAAGACTGATCATAATTGTGATGTTCTTATTTAAAAGTTTGTTTATTGATTATTGATTTCTATAAAATATGTATTGGTATAGTTAACGGTGTTTTTAATCCCATCAAGGGTTGCAGACAAAATATTGCAATTGTTTTGGTGTCCTTTTGTTTTTTTTTTTTATTGTTAACCTATTTATTAACTTTATTACAGGTTGAGAACAGGTGCAGTGGGGTGTACCACCCTATGTCTGAGGCTGAGCGTGCAGTTGTACACCTTAGCATTCCATTTTGTGAACTGATACCTTGTAAAAGATTAATCTTTGTTATTGTTAGACAACCATTTTGATCACGATCTTTACGTTATACTCAAAACATCTACAGAACAATATACAAAATGTAGATCTGCAGCTGACACAAACTCAGTCAAATGTACTGTGCAATGCAGGCTACAAGATGTATAAAATCTGATTACTGCCTGAACCCTGAAACATAACATTTTGATCATTTTATTTTGCATCTGTGTTTACTTTTGGTTAAACTTACACTGAAAACAGTCTTATTTATTAGCAGGTGGATGGCTTTTTACATTGAAAAGTATGCAAGAACTATAATTCCCTTTAGTGACAGGCCTTACAATTATATAAGTGCTACAGTACATACACCAGAATATTTCTGAATTTTTATCTCATTATTTTTGATAACGAAGGAGCCCATGAAAAGGAAATCCTAGAAAAGTATGATTTTAACTAGCAAAGAGGCTCTGCCCTGGGAAAACTGAACCACTGAAAGGAGATCTATATATAATTCAATAACTAAAATCATATAGTAAAATATTCTGTGACTAAGTGTGGGCTTCGGCTGTTCCTAAATATTACTATATATTTTTCTAGAGTACCATCCGCATAACTACCCACGTAAAACCCCATCACCTTCCCATTAGTGTCTTTAATTATAAGATGTTCCCTTCTCATGAGAAGACTACCACAGCATTGTTCTTGGCTGAAATGCCTACATGTTCAGCAAATAGGATCAGTCTCATTTTGCTTCCTTTAAGATCCTTCTGAAAGGTGCCATTGGGAAAATATTTGTCCAGAAGCCATATCTTTTTCAGCACGCAAAAAAATTAGAATAAAGATTTGCAAAGCACAGTGTCAAAGAAGGACTTCTCCTACCTTCACTCGCCATGCCCCTGTGCGCATGCGCAGCAGATTGGCGCTTCGGTGCACACACGTGCGTGGCCCGATGGTGCGGTGCATGCATGTGCACAACAGTTCCCGGGTGCGCGCACTTGCTCGTGAGTGCGCACGGTAGCGCACGCAGTGTGCACAATGGCGCACGCCGATGCGCACGCTGTGTCGGGGCTATTTCAGACGGCTCTGGCACCCAGACGGGTTGCTGGTTTGTCATCAGCTTCCTGTTTGTGCCTGTTTCCAGTTTTGCCATATCTGACCCGGATTGTTCCTGACTATGCTTCTTCTCTCCTCGATCTGACCCCTGGCTTGCTTTAATGGACTTTGCTTGATCTGCCTACCAGTGTTTGACCCTCTGCCTGCCTAACAGACTTTGCTTGATCTGCCTACCAGTATTTGACCCTCGGCCTGCCTAACAGACTTTGCTTGATCTGCCTACCAGTGTTTGACCCTCGGCCTGCCTAACGGACTTTGCTTATTTGCCTTACCTGGATTTGACCTCTGGCCTGTTTCACGGACTTGTTTGCTTGTCTTTGCACCTGCTCCCTCTGTCCTGCATTGGACCTTCAGCCAGTTCCTGAAGCTCAGCTACCCTTCATACAGCTCCTCAGATTCTTCAGGAACTCACACCTGCTGGTGGCCCGTGCCTCCGCGTGCCACCTGTTCCCTGTATCACCTACAGGGGACAGGGTGCACATGGTCGCAAGGGCGAGCCGCTCTTGGCATCTCGGCCTCGGTAAGTACTATCCATGACAGTACAAACCAGCCAGATGTCCGAGGCCGACAGAACACGCTCTCCTCTGGAAATCTTGTACCAGCAGGTCTCAGGTCTTACTGACTGCGTCCAACAGTTGCAAGAAGGATATACACAGATTGATAACCATCTCCAGCAACTCACGGGATCACCTTTACCTACAGCCACAGCTCCCGCACCTATCAGTGAGGTTCCCTCTTCTCAGGCTACCACTAACCCTACTGTAGTAATGGCACTTCCAGAGCCCAGGGTTCCCACACCTGAGCATTTTTCAGGAGACCGCAAGAAGTATAGGACTTTTAAAAACGCCTGTTCCCTCTATTTGGCTCTTCAGCCCAGAACTTTTTCGTCAGAAATTGTAAAAGTGGGTTTTGTGATCTCCCTTCTGGCCAAGGAACCCCAAGCTTGGGCTCACAGCCTGATGGAACAAAGTAGTCCTGTGCTGAATACAATTGATTCTTTTTTTGAGAGTATGTCCCAACTCTATGACGACCCGCAGCGCACAGCCACAGCTGAAGCAATCCTGCACAGCCTGTCACAAGGAAGAAACCAATAGAGGACTAGACGGTGAAATTCCGTAAATGGGTGGCTTATACAGGCTGGAATGAGCCTGCCCTAAGATACCAGTACCTTCAAGGTCTGTCTGAGGTCCTTAAGGACAAATTAGCCAGGATGGAGACCCAGCCTCTTTAGAGGAGCTGATCCAATATAGCCACCAAGCTGGATAGGCGCTTGCGTGAGCAATGCTCAGAGCGTTTTCAGGGGCCGCGTCCAGCTTGGACATCATTCAGGCCAATTCCGACCCATGTATCATCTCTGGATGCAGTCAACTCTTCAGCTCCTGAGGTCGAGCCTATGCAGCTCGGCTTGGCCCGTGCCCCTCTGACCCCTTAGGAAAGGCAACGCAGACGTCAATCCAACCTGTGCTTATACTGCGGGGGTACCGGACATTTCCTACGCAGCTGTCCAGTAAGACCCAGTAAGTCCTACCTGCAAAACTTGGTGAACTGTCAAGTCAGTACTGTTCCTAAAACTTACGTGATTCTGTTTGTCTCCTTACAGCTAGCGGAAGGGAAAACTCGCCTGCTGGCTATAATTGACTCAGGAGCTTGCAGCTGTTTCCTAGATTTTCCCGTGGCTCACAGTCTGCATATCCCCCTTCAAACCAAGGCACAAGATTTACAAATACATCTGGCAGACCTCGCTCAGGACCCATCACCCAGGAGACTCAACCCATTCTTGCTACCACAGACTCTGGCCATCAGGAGTTCCTATGATTCGATCTCATCCATTCTCCAATCTTTCCTATTATACTAGGTCTGCCCTGGCTCCAGGCGCACGACCCTCAGATAAACTGGAGTACCAAGAAAGTATCTTTTTTATCTCAATATTGCTCCCAGCGCTGCCTCTCCTCAGCTCCTGGTGTCTGCTCAACCATCACAACCACGCCTGACAACCTTCAACATGTCCCTTCTGTATACCTTGAGTTTCAGGATGTGTTTGACAAACAAAAGGCTGACTGTTTACCACCACATCGGCCATATGATTGCCCGATTGACCTCCTGCCCGGCTTGGAGGTTCCATTCGGGTGTATTTTTCCATTATCAGAAACCGAGCTAAAAGCCCTCAAGCAGTATATTGATGAAAACCTTGAGAAAGGCTTCATTTGTCCCTCTTCTTCACCAGCCGGAGCTGGTATCTTTTTTGTGGGGGAAAAAAGATGGGTCCCTAAGGCCATGTGTGGACTACAGACAACTTAATAATATAACAGTCAAAAACAGATACCCGCTGCCACTCATTCCTGAGTTATTTCAACGGTTCCGATCGGCCCAAATTTTCTCCAAGTTGGATCTCAGAGGCGCCTATAATCTCATCAGGATCCAGGCTGGGGATGAGTGAACGACTGCTTTTAGGTCCAGGTTGGGACATTTTGAATACCTGGTGATGCCGTTTGGGCTCTGCAACGCCCCGGCCAACTTTCAACATCTGGTGAACGATATATTTCGGGAATACCTTGACGACTTCTTAGTTGTCTACCTGGACAACATTCTCATCTTCTCCGCCACTATTGAATTGCACCGAGGGCATGTAAAAAAGGTCCTCACCATACTCAGGCAGCATAAGTTGTACCACAAAGCCGAGAAATGTGAGTTCGAGAAATCTGTTGTGCAATTTTTGGGATTCATTATTTCTGCCAACGGGGTCGCAATGGACCCACAAAAGGTCGAAGCAATCCAAGAATGGCCGGCTCCATCTGATAAGAAAGGGGTGCAATGGTTTATAGGGTTTGCCAACTTCTATAGGAGATTTATTGTTGGATTTTCTTCTATCGTGGCACCCATTACCCAGTTGACACGCCAACACAGTCATTTTCAATGGTCTCCAGCAGCACAGGAAGCCTTTACCAAGCTAAAAGCTTTATTCATCTCCGCACCAATTCTCCGCCACCCTGACCCAACTCTACCATTTGTATTGGAGGTAGATGCATCAGAAACCGCTACAGGGGCCATTCTCTCCCAGAGACATGGGCCCAAAGCTATTCTACACCCTGTAGCCTTCGCATCTCGGAAGCTCAGCCCGCCAGAACTCAACTATGATGTACTTTATAGGGAGCTGCTGGCCATCAAGTTTGCCCTAGAAGAATGGAGGTACTTGTTGGAAGGCGCACTCCACCCAGTCATGATCTTTACAGATCACAAAAATTTAGAGTACCTCCGAACAGCGAAACACCTAAAACCCAAACAAGCCCGCTGGGCCCTCTTTTTCTCTCTTTTTAACTTCCACATATCCTACAGACCAGGATCAAAGAATGGAAAGGCAGATGCACTTTCTCGGATGTTCTCTGCAGATCCTCAAATAGCTGAACCCAGTACCATCCTTTCTTCACAAAACTTCCTTGGCCTCACCCGAGCAGACTTAATAACCTCCATCTCCAACTCAGAGATACATACCCTAGAGAAACATGATGATCTACTCTGGGCCCGGGGAAAAATTTTTGTACCACATGAAACACGGCCTTTGGCTCTCAAGACTTGTCATGACCATAAATTGGCAGGTCACTTCGGGACAAGGAAAACGACTGAATTGATCTCTCATTCCTTCTGGTGGCCAGGGTGGAGACGAGATTGTAAGGATTACGTCTCTTCCTGCCCCCTTTGCCAGCATAACAAGGGTCAAAACACCAAGTCCTGGGGGCTACTCAACCCCTTGCCCATCCCAGAACGACCATGGGCTGATGTATCCATGGATTTCATTGTGGACTTACCTGCCTCAGAAGGGTTCACTGCCATCCTGGTCGTTGTCGATTGCCTCTCCAAGATGGCTCACTTTTTGCCCATGATGGGCACCTCTTCTGCTTTGGACACAGCCAATATATTTCTCAAAGAAGTAATCAGACTCCATGGTGTGCCTAAAAGTATTGTGTCAGACAGGGGCGTTCAATTTACTTCCAAATTCTGGAAAGAACTCTGCAAAACCTTGGATATTAAGACTTGCCCCTCTTCAGCGTACCATCCTCAGAGCAACAGCCAGACGGAGAGGACAAATCAAACCTTGGAGCAGTACCTCCGTTGCTTCTGTTCTGGCTCTCAAGACAATTGGGCAACTCTTCTCCTGCACGCCGAGTTCGCTTACAATAACTCTATCCATTCTGCCACCAACCATACACCCTTCTGGGCAAACTTTGGGTTCCATCCTACTGTCCTCTCTAACAACATTCCTAAAATGTCCGTTCCTGCCATTCAAGACCAGATAACTTCCTTACAGTCCAACTTTCAAAAAATTCAGGATAGGTTACAAAAGGCTCAGGATGGCTATAAGAGACAGTATGACCGAGGGAGGAAGGAGAACCCAATCTTCATTGTTGGCGAGGAGGTCTGGTTGTCAACTGCGAATCTTAAGCTACAAGTGGAGAGGCGCCTCTGGGTGCAGTCGTTTTATGAATAAAATGACTTTTAATAAAACAAAGATAAACTCACATTTAAGTAGTTAAAACAAGCATGATAGTATATGTCAAAGATGGCGCTTCCGGTCCTGTGCCTGTAGACAGTCTCTGCCGTGGTGGTGTAGACAGCTCTTCCGGGTATAATAAGCCGGCTTCATACACAGAGGAGCGGCCTCAGAACGAGGCTTGGAACACACGAGACCTCTGGCTGCAGGGGGATGACGTCATCAGTAGTGTACGCGTTTCCTGGGCATGCGTGCTTGGATGGTTAGCAAGCCGCGCCCCTTTTTTCAACAGACAAGTTTACTGGCCATGCTGAGAGGTTTACATAGGGAGAGGGGGAGGAGACTGGGCGGGGGCAAGAGCTGAGGGACGGAGAACCAGGGATGTGTGAGAGGAAGGGGGGAGGGGATTGGGCAGGGACAAGAGCTGAGGGACGGAGAACCAGGGATGTGTGAACAGCCCAATGCTGTGGGGGATGACCGTGACTTAAGTGGGTGGTGCGGGAACAGAAGAAATGAAAGGGGACTGGAGGTGTCACCAGGGGAACTATGTGACCTGGAGATAAAGAAACAATGTGGGGGAGAAAGAAGAAAAGGGTGAAAGAGAAAGAAGAAAGGGGAAAAGAAGTGAAAAGTCCCTAGAAAAGGGAAAAAAATGGAACAGCGGGAGGAAGGGGGAGGAGGGGGAAGAGAGAGGGGAGGGGACGGAGGAGGGGAAAATGGGTGAAGACTGTGAAATGTCTATCTCACATGTCTGGAGATCAGTACCTATATAAAAATCTAAAAAATGAAATATGTCCTAAAGGATCCTAAAAAATATATGTACACACTAAATGTGTACATATGTGACATGCATATAAAAAATACACTATAGTATATAGATGAAACAAATAGTGAAAAATACCTTACAAAACATTATATGAAAGCTGAACATAATGATCAAATAAAAAGAATACATGTATACAAAAAATTCATGTATACAAAAAATTGCACTAATGTGGACAATATGAAGATTATAATGTATGACGAGTAATGAAAGTAAAAGGAAGGACCGTCATTCACGGAACCCATGGATAATGGATGTCAATATTACAGAAAGTCCATGGTAATAAAAAAATTGAAAAAATGTACATGTATACATAAAAATAGAAACAACATTAATGCGGAAAATATGGAAATAACAGTGTATGATTAATAAGTGGATATCAGATGATATGAGTGCCTGAGTAGGCATTAAAACAATATTGGAAAAAAAGGGAAGGACAGTGGCGGCTGGTGCTCAAAATTTTTGGGGGGGCGCAAACAAACTGAAAAATTCTGAAAAAAAAAAACATCAATCGCAGCCACTGTCATCAAAATACAGCCACTGTCATCAAAATACAGCCACTGTGTCATCAAAAACGCAGCCACTGTGTCATCAAAAACGCAGCCACTGTGTCATCAAACACGCAGCCACTGTGTCATCAAAAACGCAGCCACTGTGTCATCAAAAACGCATTCACTGTGTCATCAAAAACGCATTCACTGTGTCATCAAAAACGCAGCCACTGTGTCATAAAAAACGCATCCACTGTGTCATAAAAAATGCATTCACTGTGTCATAAAAAACGCATTCACTGTGTCATAAAAAATGCATCCACTGTGTCATCAAAAACGCATCCACTGTGTCATAAAAAATGCATCCACTGTGTCATCAAAAACGCATCCACTGTGTCATAAAAAATGCAGCCACTGTGTCATAAAAAATGCATTCACTGTGTCATAAAAAACGCATCCACTGTGTCATAAAAAACGCATCCACTGTGTCATAAAAAACGCAGCCACTGTGTCCACTGATCCCAGAAACCATGAACCAGAAACTCCTTAATAGCAGCCAGCATCTCTTTGAACAAGGGGGAAGGGGGGCAAGTTATCAAAGAAAGATAATCACAGTGATTTGGGGGGCTGGGAGAGGATGCTTTATGTGCTAGGGGCCACTTTGGGAGCAGAGAGGATTTGTGCTGGGGGGGGGTCTAATTTAATATTCAACCCCCCTTCTAGCACAAATCCTCTCTGCTCCCAAAGTGGCCCCTAGCACATAAAGCATCCTCTTCCAGCCCCCCAAATCACTGTGATTATCTTTCTTTGATAACTTGCCCCTCACGTCCTGTGTATGTGTCCATTCTCCTTCCCCTCCCCCTCTGTCTGTGTATAGGAGGTGTCTTCAGTCCGTGTGTAGTGAGACAGGAGGGAGGGGGGGGATGGGGAAGAGAGGGACAGATACATGCAGCTGTGCTGTGCTGGAGCTCACCCTGCTTGCCAGACAGCAACCCATCCCTCATATGGCTCTTACCTTCCTCCTGCAGCTCCGCTCAGCCGAAGAACGGAGCTGCCGACATCACTTCCGGCTCTCGTCTTCTTCACGAAAGCCGGAAGTGACCTCAAGATTTAAAAAGCAATGCTCCCGCCCATAGAATCACACTGATTCTACGAGCGGAAGCTAATCGCCGTTTTCGTTTGCGCCACAAGGCGGGTTAAAAGCCCGCAAATGAAGCGCCGCGTCTGCAATCTCGTGATTGCATTGACGTGGCGCTTCCCATAGTGCACTGGCGTCCGGCGCCACAGTGCACTTTGTTAAAGGAAACCTGTGTAGTTGGAAGTCCATATACTGTATTCTCAACAGTGATGAGACTGGGAGAGGAAAGAGTACCAAGTGTTACAGTATGGTGGAAATTTCTATTCCTTTGTTCATACCCCCAGGTGAAAGAACATCTAACTGGTAAATCCAGAACGTTTTGCGGGCACATAGTTTCTTGAAACGTTCTGCAGCTGGTAGAGAGTTAGGAATTTGTTCAATAACCCACACTTTGAGCCCTATGATGGATTTTTGGCAGGCATGGAAGAAATGTTTGGGCACGCTATGTGCAACCTTCAGGGGATCAATCCCACCCTCAATAGATCTCCGATGTTCACCAAACCTAGTCCTAAGTGCTCTTATTGTGCGGCGGCCACAGGGGCAAGATAATCCATAGATCACAAAGTCAGAGGAGCAGTTGTAAAAATCTTTCAACGTGTAGGTGACCCCTTACCTTTCTGAAAAACCCAAGGTCACATATCGTAGAGCTCCCAACCTCAAGATGAAAATAGCCCCCAGTAAAACTCGGTCCAGACACTGCTCTCCCAACAAACCTGTACTTATCCCATTAGTTGGGATGTTTCAGTGTCGTAAACATTTGTTCAAAACCTGTAGGTTTGTTCACCATGGTCAGAAATCATTCACCACTAAAGGGGTCACCTACACGTTGAAAGATTTTTACAACTGCTCCTCCGACTTTGTGATCTATGGATTATCTTGCCCCTGTGGCCTACTGTACAATAAGAGCACTTAGGACTAGGTTTGGTGAACATCGGAGATCTATTGAGGGTGGGATTGATCCCTTGAAGGTTGCACATAGCGTGCCCAAACATTTCTTCCATGCCCACCAAAAATCCACCATAGGGCTCAAAGTGTGGGTTATTGAACAAATTCCTAACTCTCTACCAGCTGCAGAACGTTTCAAGAAACTATGTGCCCGCGAAACGTTCTGGATTTACCAGTTAGATGGTCTTTCACCTGGGGGTATGAACGAAGGAATAGAAATTTCCACCATACTGTAACACTTGGTACTCTTTCCTCTCCCAGTCTCATCACTGTTGAGAATACAGTATATGGACTTCCAACTACACAGGTTTCCATTATCCATGGGTTCCGTAAATTCATGGTCCTTCTCTTTTTTTCCAATATTGTTTTAATGCCTACTCAGGCACTCATATCATCTGATAGCCACTTATTAATCATACGCTGTTATTTCCATATTTTCCGCATTAATGTTATTTCTATTTTTATGTATACATGTAATTTTTTTCCATTTTTTTATTACCATGGACTTCCTGTAATATTGACATCCATTATCCATGGGTTCCGTGAACGACGGTCCTTCCTTTTACTTTCATTACTCGTCTTACATTTTAATCTTCATATTGTCCACATTAGTGCAATTTTTTGTATACATGAATTTTTTGTATACATGTATTCTTTTTATTTGATCATTATGTTCAGCTTTCATATAATTTTTTGTAAGGTATTTTTCACTATTTGTTTCATCTATATACTATAGTGTATTTTATATGCATGTCACATATGTACACATTTAGTGTGTACATATATTTTTTAGGATCCTTTAGGACATATTTCATTTTTTAGATTTTTATATAGGTACTGATCTCCAGACATGTGAGATAGATGTTTCACAGTCTTCACCCATTTTCCCCTCCTCCGTCCCCTCCCCTCCCCTCTCTCTTCCCCCTCCTCCCCCTTCCTCCCGCTGTTCCATTTTTTTCCCTTTTCTAGGGACTTTTCACTTCTTTTCCCCTTTCTTCTTTCTCTTTCACCCCTTTCTTCTTTCTCCCCCACATCGTTTCTTTATCTCCAGGTCACATAGTTCCCCTGGTGACACCTCCAGCCCCCCTTCGTTTCTTCTGTTCCCGCACCGCCCACTTAAGTCATGGTCATCCCCCACAGCATTGGGCTGTTCACACATCCCTGGTTCTCCGTCCCTCAGCTATTGTCCCCGCCCAGTCCCCTCCCCCTCTTCCTCTCACACATCCCTGGTTCTCCGTCCCTCAGCTTTTGTCCCCGCCCAGTCTCCTCCCCCTCTCCCTATGTAAACCTCTCAGCATGGCCAGTAAACTTGTCTGTTGAAAAAGGGGCGCGGCTTGCTAACCATCCAAGCGCGCATGCCCAGGAAACGCGTCCACTACTAATGACGTCATCCCCCTGCAGCCAGAGGTCTCGTGTGTTCCAAGCCTCGTTCTGAGGCCGCTCCCCTGTGTATGAAGCTGGCTTATTATACCCAGAAGAGCTGTCTACACCACCACGGCAGAGACTGTCTACAGGCACAGGACCGGAAGCGCCATCTTTGACATATACTATCATGCTTGTTTTAACTACTTAAATGTGAGTTTATCTTTGTTTTATTAAAAGTAATTTTATTCATAAAACGACTGCACCTAAAGGCGCCTCTCCACTTGTTGTCTTTCAGCCTCGAGAATATGGTTTCTTTCTCATCATGATGGCAGCCCTGCGTGCTCCTTCTGGACGTTTTTACCCCTCCACCCCATTTTTTAGTAATACATAGACCATTGGTCTGTGCTTGCCATATGGATTGTCATTTCTTTCTTTTTATTCATTGAATGACTTTTGATACATTATTTGTGTAGAACTGATCCCGTGGATTTTCTGAGTTATTGCGCATACACTTGCTCTTGAATCTTAAGCTACCCCTGCCCTCACGGAAACTTGGACCAAGGTTCATTGGGGCCTTTCAAATTAAGTGGATGATTAACCCCGCGGCGTTTGAACTGGCATTACCAAACTCTTATAGAATTCACCCAGTCTTTCATGCTTCCTTGTTGAAGCCTGTTGTGTCCGGCCCTTTTCCCGGGAGAAGGGAACTTCCTCCCCCGCCAGTTGAAGTGGACGGGGAGAATGAGTTTGAGGTGGAGTCCATTTTGAATTGCAGAAAAAGGGGCAGGCAGCTTCAGTACCTAATCCATTGGAATGGATATCCTCCTGAGGACAATTCCTGGAAGCCCGCTAGGAACCTGCATGCTCCACGCTTAATTCAAGCCTTCCACCGGGAACATTCAGAGCTGATGTCCAGTTTGGGTGTCCAGTGTCCGCCCCTGGGGGGGCACTGTCAGAGAAGGACTTCTCCTACCTTCACTCGTCATGCTCCTGCGCGCATGCGCGGCGGATTGGCACTTCAACACACACGCGTGCGTGGCCTGATGGTGCGGCGCGTGCGTGTGCACAAGAGTTCCCGGGTGCGCGCAGTTGCTCGTGAGTGCGCATGGTAGCGCACGCAGTGTGCGCAATGGCGCACGCCGATTTGCATGCTGTGGCGGGGCTATTTCAGATGGCTCTGGCGCCCAGACGGGTTGCTGGTTTGTCGTCAGCTTCCTGTTTGTGCCTGTTTCCAGATTTGCCTTATCTGATCAACAGCCCTGACACGGGTTGTTCCTGACTACGCTGCTTCTCTCCTCGATCTGACCCCTGGCTTGCTTTAACGGACTTTGCTTGATCTGCCTACCAGTGTTTGACCCTCGGCCTGCCTAACAGACTTTGCTTGATCTACCTACCAGTGTTTGACCCTCGGCCTGCCTAACTGACTTTGCTTATTTCCCTTACCTGGATTTGACCTCTGGCCTGTTTCACAGACTTGTTTGCTTGTCTTTGCACCTGCTCCCTCTTTCCTGCATTGGACCCTCAGCCAGTTCCTGAAGCTCAGCTACCCTTCATACAGCTCCTCAGATTCTTCAGGAACTCACACCTGCTGGTGGGCTGTGCCTCCGCGCATCCCTGGAAGACGCAATCTTTTTGCGAAACGCAGCGTAGGGCTGAGCGGTATCATCGCTTCACCTTCTACTGTTGCTGTATATCCAGCAGGACGGGCTATCTGTGGTCATCTGGCCGGTGCCACAGACTGTTCTTCTACTGATGATGCTTATTCCGAATTTACATGTGAGTGTTTACTATTTTCATTTTAAATAAATTATCGTTTGATTTTACACTATGGGAGCCCTCCTTCTTTTCTTTTCCTTCATCGTGGACCCATACATCTCCACCATAGTCCCTGACGTCCCGTTCCAGTTTCCATCTCTGCTCCTGGGAGTTCTGGATTAGCAGGATCTCACAGCCCATTTAGACCCTCTGTAACAGGGGGTCATGGGGTTCTGGTAAGCGGCCAGGCTCTTCACTTTTGGTGGTGGACCCATACAACTAGGATTCTATATAATTGAATAATCCAGGATTGTCAATCACCTTCTGGGGTTTCTCTACACGGACTATTCCCTTATTATTTCACATCCTTATCTGTAATTTTGTACGTTGCACAGACTTATTTTTAAATATTTTTAAATATCATGCACCAATTGTGATGTATTTTGCATAGATTGTATATGCACCCACCAAGGGGTGTGTATATTCCCCCAATTTCTTTTAGTGTGCTACACTACACGTATTTTCATATATTTTTTTAATTTTGTTTTTTTAGGTTGAGGCTCCTTTTAGCCACACATATACCAATTTGTTCAGCGCGAGTCACCTATTTTTCTTATTTACTTTGTGTGTTTTGTGTCACATTTAGGACATCGCAGCTTATAATTTACACATATTTGAAGCGCAGTTAATTTTTTCTTTTTCCTGTTTCCTAAGTACTATCCATGACACACAGATATCGATGTAAAGGTTTTTTCTATTTAGGGCAAAGTGACAGTTTGTTTCCTAATGAACCCTTGCAATATAAACACTTGGGGGAATTTATCAAAAATGAAGCAGCTAGAATCTGGAGCGGCTGTACATGGGAATCATTCAGTCTCTATCTTCTACTCCTAACCACTGCAGTGTATGTTGTATGTTAGTGTATGTTTTATTGACCTGACAGCGGGGGGGGGGGGGATCAGAATTTGCACACACTCCCAGAGCCATGTATAGCTGACAAGCTGACTGCCATCTGTCAGATGGAAGCGATCAGACAGCCAGGAAGTTATCTGATCACTTCCAAATCCCCCCATAATGGTCGCCCTCCCCCTGCACATGTGTCCTTGTCATGCATCCCAGGCTTTGTGTGCCCACTGGCATGCCTGGGACTGGCATGGCGGGTGCTACCAATTAGAGGAGAGGGAGCTGAGTGGACATGCATCTGCTCTCCTCCTCTTTTTCTTGCTGACCTGGAAGTGACACATAAAACATCACTTCTGGGTCCCCATGTTATCTTCCCCAGCCTGTATGGCTAAGGAAGAATCAAATGCAGTGGAAGACATGAGAGACATCAAGGGTCTTTATGTGATTAAAAAAAAGTTGAGTAAATGAAAAACCTTTAAAAATTAAAAAAAAATAAAGTTACACCCAAGCACATAAAATCTCCCCCCCAAAAATTGTTTGAGGGCTCCTATCCCCACATACAAGCATGTATGAACATAAACTTTCATGTTAGGGGTGCCTATGCATGAAACTATCAATTGTGGTACACATTTTACATATTTCGTACACAATTTTAAGGTCTGACATATTGAGTATCTACTGCAACCTCATATTTTATATTTTACCAATTTTACCATAAGTTATTGCATTCATGTGCCCTAAAAATGAACTTTAGTGTATTTTCTACAGAATTTTTGTATTTCCTAGACCTTTGCGCTAATATTGTGTAACATAAACAATTAGAACTACCACTATTTTTTTCTCCAGGGTGTCTGCTTTCAGAAAACATACAACACAAAAATGGCTCTGACAGCTCATATAGGTCATTTACACTTTGTTAGCTAAGTAATGTAATTTTTTAGCTGTCTATAATTACTCATATTCATTATATTATAAAATTATAGAGCATTACCTCCATACCGCCTGCAGAAGCAGAGTGAACTTGTATGGAACCCACTGGGTGATACAGCATTTTTTAGACATATGTTTTGAGCCCTTGCTTGGGAATCACCTAACATTAGTTTATGAATAAAGGATACAACAGTTACACTGGGAGAATGGCTTGGGCAAACGCTGTCAATTTGATAGCTTTTTGCTGCACTTTGTTTTCCAGTAGTACACTGTACTTCTAAAGGTGACAGCAGAGCTCTGCTTCTTAGCCCTGGTTCACACTGCTGCGACCTGTCATGTGGCTTGAGAGTTCAAAGTTACATGAAAAGTCACAACCCATTAACGGCAATGAAACCGTTCTAATCGGTGCGACTCAAGTCGCTCTGACTTAAAAAAAGGTTCCTGCACTACTTTTGGTGCAACTTACATTGACTTCTTTTAAAGAAGTTGTATGCAAGCTGTGATGAAGTCACGCAGGGATATCGGATTCAAAATCCTGGCAGTGTGAACAAGGGCTCTGCAGGACTGAGATTTCATAGTTACAGCTCAGTCATACATAGTACAGGAGACGGCAGAGGTAGATAAGATTCTCTCCCCAAATGACCCTCCCAGTAGAACACCTGGGGTGGGTGCCTATGCTTCTGTCTTACCAGACCTGTATACAGTAAATCCTGAACCTATGTGAGTATGACTGGTTTATTTATCATTTAGCGCTATCACGGGGAGGGGGCACACACTCCCTCTTTTTGTTATATTAGGTAGTACGCTCCCCCCAGTATTTTGGGTAGTCCATCTACCCCACCATTTAATCTTAACCCTTGCCCGTCAGTTAATAGGGTAGCGCCATACACCCCACTCTTCTATTAATTAAATGTTATACCCACCTGCTCATTCCAATGGAATTGTACAGAGCAGCCTCAAACCTCCTTACCTGGGGTGCTCCACTGGCACTTTCAGCACCTCCTCTTCAGTGTCTGCCACCATAGCAAGCCTCTTACTATAGGGGCCAATACTGTACTGTACTGTCGATACTGTACTGTATGTAGGCTGGCTCCCAAGCATCTACACACACAGCATTGCTCGACTCTATCCCCCGCTCTCTGCTGACAGGACTTAATTGACAGCAGTAGGAGCCAGTGGCTGCCTTTCTGTCCTGTGAATTCGGAGAGAGAGGAGAGAGGCACTACAGATGGGCACAGTGCTGGATCACTGAAGACTCAGGTAAGTATTTAAGGGGAAGAGGGAGCAATACTGCTACCGGGACATTTTTTACCTTTAATGCAGAGAATGCATTTGGTAAAAAGAGGCTTGGCTTTAGTACCTGAACGCTGCTTATTCCAAGATTTTGATAAAAACATACTGGACACTACCAGGCATCTAACATTTCCTGAAGGACCCTGCAATGGCAGCTCCCATAATTCTCTCATGACAGAATTTCTTTTTTTTTTTTTGCATAACCAAAAATGTTTAAAGTACCCCCCACCTCCTTAAAGCACCTGACCAATATTGGAAAATGTTCAGGCTGATATCAGTTTACCAGTGGCCTGTATGTCTGCCTTCCCTCATGCTATATGGTTATCAGCCCATATGACTGGTATGTTAGGCTGTTAGGTCTGACAGAACAGCAGGAGTGATGGCAGAGTTTTGACCACTTCATTTTTTTTCTGTAATTGACAGGTTTTTCCTTAAACTTTCCACCTTCAAATAATATGTTTTTTTTTTCTTTGGTAAAAGTTGCAACATCATCCACACTTTGAAATGTCTTGTTTACCAAAACTGTACATAATGTACTTTCCTTCAAGAAGAAGAACACTGTTATTCAACATTTGGTGGTTACTAGAACATGATGTTTTCTATATACTGTACTATTGTGATTTTCTAAAACAATTGTTCAGATCTTGCATACAGTAAAAATGCAATGGCATATATCACAATTAGGGAAAACTATAGGGTTAAAGTATAACTAAAGGCAAAACTTTTTTTTTTGTTTTGGATAGAGAGGAGGGGATTAGAACTCAAATTAACCCTTTCTATTTCTCCTGTGTAAAAGATAATTCAAATTTTAGGTTGTCCCCAGAAAAGTAACACAGGGGAAATCTTCCAATGGGGACCTGGTGGTCCCCAAGGAATTCCCTTATTGTCAGGAATTTCCTCTCACTTCCTGTTTTGGCTATGGGACAGAAAGTGATGGTAAATCTCTGAAATGGGACACAGATGGCAAAGAAAAAATTTGACAGGGGCTATAACCTTCCCTTACTTTATCCAAACTAAAAAAAAAAGTTTTACCCATAATTCTACTTTATTGTGCAATTTTAGACGTGGAAAGAGATTGTGATCAGTAACTAATGTCTAGCAGCTACCTAATTTAATTAGCATGGCAGCCTGGTATCCACATTGTTGTTTTTAACATTTTTCATAGCTGTTGTGCCATGTCTCATTTTTATGTTGTCATCTTTTCAACCATGCTAAATTGTAATCACATTGATTTTTTTTTATTATTGTATATTATAAAGAAAAATAGATAAACATAAGCCTATCCATTCAGAGCATGTTTTTAATTTCTGCTATATTTTTACTCTTTATGACAAATTGCCATGAAGTTTTTGTTCCCTTATGTGTTACAAATAAATCTTTTTTCATCCCTTGTTTTATGAAATATTTTTGATGAAGAACAGTTTTTGAAGCTGCTGTGAGCTAACTCTATTGTGAGTCGTCAAACACTGTAAATCAAAGTATAATGTCATTTATGCAAACATAATGTGTTATGATTATCTCAAAATGGTAATAATTTCAGTACATACATAAAACATAGTGTGAATTCTTAAAAAGTAACAAAAGTGATAGCCTGAGAATCATTATGCACAAAGCACAGAATAATGATATTAATACTAGGAATACTCATATACTTTATGGTACAGTACAAAACAAAATAGCTTAAGAACCCTCGTGCAGACCTTCAGTATGTATCTTCTTAAACAGATTTTTGCTATTTTGTATACAAATAATTTAGAAAATAATCATGGCATCAGAGTCACACATATACCTTAGATCGGAGGTCAGCAACTTGTAAATGATGATCTACCAGTAGATCGCGGACAGGTGACTGGTATATTGCGGTCTGGGCTTGCAGACCCGCCATTCCAGAACATCAAACAGAGTGCAATGCAGAGGGACTACTTATAAAGTTGCAGCTGTAGTAGGAAACAAGAGCCACATAAGCCGGTGCCTCCTCTGTAATGCTGGCTGTCCCATGCCGAGTGATACAAACTGCACGCCACCTCTTATCCCAACTAGCAGTCTCCAAAGTGGTGCCAGCAGCAGGAAAGAAGAGATCTTCAGGTCAGTGTGAAGCAATACACTGAGCATAATAGTATAGGGCTGCTTTCACTCTGATGTGTTGAAGTTTACCCACACCGCAGGTGCAGTGCAGTGTACCAGCAGCTTTACTGTGAGTTTGTTGCCTTTAGCCATAGACTTCTATCCTGAGGGTTTGGTGCACTTTCTGAAAGCGGCTCATTCACAAGTGCAGCAGGCACTGCTGCTCCTCACAAAAAAGCAATCCCAGTGTGTTTCACCACATGATTCAAACCCATGATTGCCATGCAATGCACACAAAAAAGGATAAATGGCGCTAGAACATACAAACATGCATATAAAGAGTCCAAAGTAAATGTGAAAAAACATCCAGGGTGTGATAGTCAATAAAATTATATATATATAGAAAAATTGTATGTATATATATATATATATATAAAAAAAGTCACTGAAATTAAAGATCTGATAAAAAGCACCAGCGGCAGCTCACTTGAGAGTGGAAGCAGGCAACTCTGAAAAAACAATGTAAAAAACAGCAAGAAGCGCCAATCTAAGTGCAGTATCATGAAACTTTAATGAGATAATTATAAACGGACAAACAGCCAAATGGCTACTCACAAAGATGAAATAGGTTAAGGCAAGGACAAGTAATGGGTCCAGGGACGTCCTCCTCAGATGTGGGCAAAGTGCATGGTGCAGGTTCTCCTGGAAGCGCTGTCCACGTTAGGATGTGCAAGTAGTCACCGGGGTCATCGCTGGGTGCTGGGCTGCAAAACGATGGAGGTGTCCGCAAAGACAACCAGCGTCTAAGCCGACATGGAGAGCCAGAGCCGTCGCAGTAGACAGGAACCGGAAGACAAGCGTGGAACGCAAGGCACTTAGTCCAGGAACCAACAAGCGGACATGGAGAGCCAGAGCCGTCGCAGTAGACAGGAACCGGAAGACAAGCGTGGAACGCAAGGCACTTAGTCCAGGAACCAACAAAGCGGAAGTGACGTATGGACGTGTTGGATGACGCGTTTCAATGCTTCCGCATTTTCTTCAGATCCGATAGGCTAATTTTAATATAGGATAATTTTTACAATTTTTTTATAATTTTCTTATATTATTCATTATTTATTATTTATTATTTTTACTTTATATTTTATTTCATATATTTTTTATATATTTTTATATATTTTTAATATATTTTTTTGAATTTTATTTATTTTTGAATTTTCCTTATTTTATTTTATTTATTCATCCTTTTCCGTTTTTCTTTTTCTTTTTCTTTTCTTTTCTTTCTACCCTTTTTTTATATCTCACTTTCA